>NW_027555847.1:564250959-564906793 GCF_003287225.1 Phascolarctos cinereus | reverse complement strand
ATAAACATTGTTTCATATGTACGAATTTTCCACTGTTATGAAATTATACCTACAAAAGGCTCCAAAATGTAATTAAAAGAGAGCAATTTCATTCCACCTGTCCTTATGGCCTCAGGCATTATTGTTTAGAAATAGGTCACACATTAAGTCACAGGTTCAGATGATGGCCAATGAAACCAAGTAATTTACAAAGTCCTCAGCCCTGTGTCCTACATTTGTAACAATTCGTTGCATTGTGAGCGGCAGAAGCTATTATGTTTGGTTCATATCTGAATGTGGGTCACTTACAGAAACCTAGCCTGGGTGGTTTCTTTTAAAGCTAAAAAGGACAAGTGTGAACATTTAGTTAATATGGCTTTTAGTGCTTGGGGGATGGGCTATACAGTTAGAAAAAAATACAGCTGATTGCTTTGTTCAGTCTCCTAGTAAGCTATGCCCTAGACAGGAGGAATAATGGAAAGCATGCTGGATTTGGAATCAAAGGATGTGAATTTGAATCCCAATTCTCCTATTTACTGCCTATGTGATCATAGGTAAATCCGTTCATTCCCTTGAGCCTCCATTTCCTCAACTAGATCTCTAAGATCTCTTTGGGCTCTAATATTCTACAAGATACAATGAAAGTCTGAATTTGTCCATGTAATATGCAATAGGACCATCATTTCATCTGTCAAAGTTATACTTAGAGGATACAAATATCTTTCAAGTCAGAATGTGTAAAATGGCTGCTTTATCACTAAAGAGGTCAGCATGTGCTTGCTAAAAGGGATGTTTACTTAGTAAACCTGACATGTTCTCATATTTGGAGGGTTCCCACATTGCATGGCTTAAAATAGGAATATATCATTGATGTTATTGATGTTTTCAGCGTCCTCTTCCCCTGCCTCTAAAGCTTTCTGGAATATTTGAATACTCAGTTCTATATATTATGAACAGGAATACAGATGCCCCGTCTTTAAATAATGCAAAATAGGTGACCAAATACAAGCCACACCATCTCTACACACAAACCCCAAACGCATATATATATGTATATATATATACACACACAGGCTAATCAAATTGAGATTGTATAGAACCTGAATTTAACCTAAAATCATGCTCTTGCAGTCACAGCTTAACCTTGCCCGGGCTCCCCAACAGTTCTAGAAGCAATAGCAATGTAAGAGAAAAAAAGAGGGAACAAATATGATAGACGCAAAGATTTGGTATGACATTCCTATCTAACTGGGAGTAGGGGAAGAAGGGAGAGTGAGAGGAAAAAAGAAGGGAGGAGGAGGAGGCAGCAAAGAGATAAACAGAACCAAAGGAATTTGGGAATTGCTGAAGTGGGACTTTCCCCACAAATATACACACACCCCCATGTGAGAACACAAGCACGCTAATGCATACATATGCACGTGCACACACGCACACACACATAAAGGCACTTGCTGGAAGAGCCTGTATGTATGTATCCTGATTACTGGACAGCTAGATGATTCAGCGAATAGAGTACTGGTCATGGAGTCAGGACGATCTGAGTTCAAACCTGGCCTCAGATATTTACTAGCTGTGTGACTCTGGGCAAGTCACTTAATATCTATTTGCCTCAGTTTCTTCATCTGTAAAGTGGGGCTAATAATAACATCTACCTCCTAGGGTTGTTACAAGGATTAAAAAATATAAGAACTGCAACATACTGGCATAGTGCCTGGCACATAGTAAGTACTATATAAATGTTTGTTTATTATCATCATTATTTTAGCAAACTTCATCTAATCCAGATGTTTAAGATTAAGAAACATTTCTAATTCCAATGCCCTTAGGGTTGATGGGAGGGTGATATCTAGACTACCTTCTGATTGATAGCCTGTAAGGCCCCTCTTTCATTAAGTCCTTATGAATGCTATAACAAATAACAATCAGTTATAATGGCAAAAGACCTGGATTTCTGGGCTCTTGATCAGAGCACATATCGCACTATATACCAGAATCACCATCATATGCCCATGAGACTAAGGCTAGGGAGCCTTATATTTGCAAGCCTAACAGTAATAAATTATCTGCCTAGTGATCCTTTCAACGCTTATGTTCTTTCTAGGTATATCAGCCATGATCTCCTCACACCTTAATAGATATTAGCTTCAAAAGTAAAGGTGCACACAGGTAAGGGCAGTGAAAATGTTAGAAAAAATATGATTAGAGAATAAAGAATAAATAAAGTATACCCAAGACTTGCAGATTACTTAGAAGAGTTATGCACATAATGAAGGGATTGTTTCATCAAGAAGGGTACCTGAAAAAAAAATAAATATGGAAAAAGAGAAAGATGGTGAGAGAGTGAGACATTCTGTCAGCCCAAGTCAACTTACGAGGTTGGAAAGAATGATCTATACCACAAGGGTTGAGGCTGGCCCAGAGCCTACATGGATGAAATGCCAGTGGTAGAACTAGCTGGTGAAAACAGAAGTAGCAGCAGCAGCAGCTTCAAGAGCTCTCAAGCCAGAGACAGTAAAGGGACCTGGCAACTGCTCAGAAAGAGATTGGGGGGGCAACTAGGTGGCACAGTGGATAGAGCACAGGCCCTGGATTCAGGAGAATCTGAGTTCAAATCTGGCTTCAGACACAAAACACCTACTAGCTGTGTGACCCTGGGCAAGTCACTTAACCCCATTGCCTAGCCGAGAGAGGGAGAGAGAGAGAGACAGAGAGAGAGAGAGAGAGAGAGAGAGAGAGAGAGAGAGAGAGAGAGAGAGAGAGAGAGAGAGAGAGAGAGAGAGAGAGAAGAGAGAAAGAGAGAAAGAGAGAGAGAGAGAGAGAGAGAGAGAGAGAGAGAGAGAGAGAGAGAGAGAGAGAGAGAGAGAGAGAGATTGGGGGGATCCACTGGATTCATGACCAGGCACTGTTTGGCAACTTCACTGACTGCACCCAACTCTGAGCCATAGTTTGAGAGTACTTCATAGAGCACTTTCAATCAAGAGGGAGCAGGTGCCCTGAGGAGTAGTATCAGTCAGAATCAGAAGGTATCAGGATCCCTTTCTGAATAAGGACAAGTGCACAGTCCAGAAGAGCAGTGACCACACATCTTCCCAGAATCTGGGATGGGGAACCTGCAACCTTGAGGCCACATATGGTTTTCTAAGTCCTCAGATGTGGCCTTTTGATTGAATCTAAGTTTTACAGAACAAATCCTTCTGTTAAATGGATTTGTTCTGTGATGTTTGGATTCAGTCAAAGGGCTGCACTTGAGGACCTAGAGGGCCACATGTGGCTCAAGGTCACAGGTTCCTCACCCCTGCTCCAGACTGTATCACCTTGGGAGCACTGAAAATTTTGAAACCCACAGAACTAGCTCTGAAAACAGCAATGTGAAGAAGTCTGAAGCTGGCAGCAGTACCCCTCTGCCACCCCAAACCAGTAATAGAGCCATTTTTAACATAAAGTTCAAAACTAATAAATAGGATGGAAAATGAGCAAATAACAACAAAAAAAGAACCTGATCATAAAAATCTACTATGATGAGAGGGAAGATCAAGACACAAACACAGAAGAAAATTAAGTCAAAATAGCTAAAAGCAAAGCTTAAAATTAAAAAAAAAATGAATTGGAAAAAAGCCCAACAAGAACTCCCGGAACAGTGAAATATGTATATATGTTTTCAAACTCACATAATAGTATTACAGAAAAAAACAGATAAAGATATGAGAGCAAAAAAAGAAAATTAGGAAAAGACAATTAACAGCTTAGTAGAAGTGGCACAAAAATACTGGAAAAAATAACTTAAAAAACAGAACTGGTCAAATGGAAAAAGAGGTAGAAAAATTCACTGAAGAAAAACATCTTAAAAAGAAGACTCGGACAAATGCAAAAAGAGATACAAAATTTCACTGAAGAAAATAATTCTTTAAAAATTAATATCAGACAAGTGGAAGCTAATGACTCTATAAAATATCAAGAAACAAATGAAAAAAAGTAAAAAGAAAAAAATAGAAGAAAATGTGAAGTATCTTGGGAAAAACAACTATCTTGGAAAACAGATCAAAGAGAAATAATTTAAGAATTATTGTACTACCTGAAAGCCATAATCAATGAAAAAGAATAGACATCATATTTCAAGAAATTATCAAGGAAAATATACTAGAACGAAAAGGCAAAATAGAAATTGAAAGAATCTGCTAATCACCATGTGAAATTGATCCCAACATGAAAACTCCCAGGAATATTTTAGTCAAATTCCAGATCTCCGAGGTCAAAGACAAAATACTTCAAGCAGCCATTTAAAAAAAAGCATTCAAACATCATGGAGTCACAGGCAAGATCTCACAAGATTTAGCAGTTTCCACATTAATGGAATAGAGGGATTGGAATATAATATTTCGGAAGTCAAAGGAGCTGGGATTATGAATAACCTGCCAAGGAAAACTGAATATAATCATTCAAGTGGAAAGAAATGGATATTCAATGAAATAGAGGATTTTAAGGCATTCCTGATGAAAAAACCAGAGGTGAATAGAAAATTTGACTTTTGAATACAAAACTAAAAGAAGCATAACAAAGATAAACATAAAAGAGAAATCATAAGTGACTCAATAAGGTTAAACAGTTCATGTTTTTTATATGGGAAAATGATACATATAACTTATAAGAACATCATTATTAGGACTATTAGAACAATTATCCATAGATAGAGGGCATGAATGTGAGTTGACTATGATAGGAATATCTCAAAAAATTAAGGGGTGAAAAAAGGGATGCACTGGGAGAAGGGAGGAGAGGAAGAAAGGGAAAATTATTTCATACAAAAGAGGTTATGGAAGGAAGAGCTTTTAGAGTGTAGGAGAAAATGGGGGGGGCTGCAACACTTGAACCTCACTGACATCTAAATTGGTTCAAAGAGGAAACACACACACACACACACACACACATACATACATACATACTCACCGGTAGTAGAAATCTTTCTTACTCAAGAGGGAAGTAGGAAGGGAAAAGGATAAGAGAAAGGGAGACTGATAAAAGGGAGGGTGGGTAAAAGAAGGCAGTGGTCAAAAGAAAAACAGAATTTTGAGGAGGGATAGGATAAAAAGAGAGAAAAAGATAAACAGACAAAAAATGGATAGAAGGAAATAGAAATCTAAACTATGAATGTCAGTGGGATGAATTAACCCACGAAATGGAAGTGGATACCAGAAACTAGATTCCAACAATATGTTGTTTACAAGAAACACATTTGAAACAGAGAACTGCACAGAGTTAAAATAGGGCGCTGGAACAAAAAAGGCAGTGGTAAAAATCATGACCTCAAACAAAGTGAAAGGAAAAATAGACCTAATTAAAAGAGATAAGGAGAAACTGCATCTTCCTAAAAGGCACTCTGGACGATAAAGTAACATCCATACAAATATATATAAGCCCCAAATGGCATAGCATCCAGATTCTTAAAGGAAAAGTTAAATGAATTACAAGAGGAAAAAGACAGTAAAGCTATACTAGTAATGGACCTCAACTTTGTCTTCTCAGAACTAAATCAATGTGACCATAAAATAAATAAAAAAGAATCCAAAAAGATGAATAGAATTCTAGAAAACTTATAGGTGATAGACATATGAAGAAAACAGAATGGAAGTATACCTTTTCTCAGCTATATATGGCATCTTCAAGAAAAATTACCCCATATAGTAGAGCATAAATAACTCACAACCAAAGTCAGAAAAGCAGAAATATTAAATACACCCTTTTCAGAACACAATATAGTCAAAATTGCATTCCATAAAGGTCCTTTGAAGCATAGATTAAAAATTGATTGGAAACTAAATTATCTAATCCTAAAGAATGAATGGGTCAAAGAACAAATGATACAAAAAAATCAATAACTTTATGAAAGATAATGAAAATGAGACAACTTACCAAAGTTTATTGGATGCAGCCAAAGCCTTACTTAGGGGAAAAATTATATCTCTGTGTACATTAAGAATAGAGAGAAAAGCAAATAAATGCAACCCAAAAAAAACCTAGAAAAAAATGAATGAAAAATTGCTAACTAAATGCCAAAACAGAAATCCTAAAAATAGAGGAAAGATTAATAAATTGAAAGTAAAAAGAAAAGTCATTGAGTTAATAAATAAAACTAGGAGCTGGTTTCATTAAAAAAAACAATAAAGTTGATAAACCATTTATTAATTTGATTGAAAAAAGAAAGAAATCCAAATACAAGAAAAGGGTGAATTCATCACCAATGAAGAGGAAATTAAAGCAATTACTAGGAGGTATTTTGCCAAATTATATGTCAATAAATCTGAAAATCTAAGTGATATAGATGAATATTTATAAAACATAAACTGTTCAGATTAACAAAAGATGAAAGAGAATACTTAAATAATCTATTTTAGAAAAATAAATTGAACAAGTCATCAATGAACTCCCTATGAAAAAAATCCCCAGGGCCAGATGTTTGAAACAATTACTGATTAGAGAAATGCAAATACAAGCAACTGTGAGATACCACCCCACATCTATCAGATTGGCTAACATGACAGAAAAGGAATATGACAAATGTTGGAGGAGATATAGAAAAATTGGGACACTAATGCACTGTTGATGGTGATGTGAACCAGTCCAACTATTCTGGAGAACGAATTGGAACTACAGCCAAAAAGCTACAGATCTGTGCATACCCTTTGACCCAACAATACCACTACAAGGTATATATCCCAAAAAGATCAAAGAGAAGGGAAAATGAAAGGACATATTTTTCACACACATACACACACACACACAAAAATATAGCAGCTCTTTTTGTGGTGGCAAAGTACTGGAAATTAAGGGGATTACCATCAACTGGGAAATAGCTGAAAAAGTTGTAGTATATAATTGTGGTGGAATGTTATTGTTCTATAATAAATGACAAGGAGGATGGTTTTAGAAAGACCTGGGAAGACTCATATGAACTCATGCGAAATGAATTGAGCAGAACCAGGAGAAAAATGTGCATAGCAACAGCAATATTGTAAGGATGATCAACTGTGAAAGATTTAGTTACTCTGATCAAGGCAATGACCCAAGAGAATTCCAAAAGACTCATGATAAAAATGGGTATCTACCTCCAGAGATAGAACTGATGAATTCTGAATACAGATTGAAACATACTTTTTTAAAGTTTATTTTTCTTGTTTTATTTTCTGTCTGTGTTTTCTTTTGCACCACGGCTAATGCAAAAATATGTTTTGATAACTTCAAATGTACAATGAACATCAAATTGCTTTCTTTCTCAAGGACGCAGGAAGGTACAGGAAGGAAGGAGAAAATTTGGAACTCAAAATTTTTGAAAATGGATATTAAAATTTTTATCTGTAATTGAGAATTACTTAATGAAATAGATACAAATGCATTTATAAATCATTTGGCAAAACAAAATTGAAAAAAGAAAAAAAATTGAAAAAAAGGGGCTACAAGGTGGTGCAGTACATAGAGCACTGGCCCTGTAGTAAGGAGAACCTGAGTTCAAATTTGGCCGCAAACATTTGACACTTACTAGCTGTGTGACCCTAGTCACAACCCCATTGCCAAGCCAAAAAAAAAATCATTTGGCTTATAGAAGATGATGATGAAACAAAGAAAAACTTCACTACAATATTTCAAGATGTTACAATAGAAAACTTTTGAGAAGTATTGGTATTAAATGATAAAATTATCTAGAAATCATAGGTTACAACCAAAAACAAACTCCAGAAATACAATTGCTAAGGCATTTGGCTTCCATGTCAATGGATTAAAAATACTGTCTTGAAATAAAAGAAGACAGATCATGTACCAAAAAAACCTAATTCAGTATGCTTGAGACTATATATGATCTACGAGATGGGAAAGAAAATATCGGAATAGGATATGCTCAATAGAAAGGACACTCTTGATAAGGCACTAAAATAGTCTTCAGAGGAAAATGGACATCGCTAAATGCTTAATATTTTTCACAATCACATAGAAGAAAACCATATATACCCTGTGTGTATACTACGTGAATAGCACTGTCTCTAGCACATACTTGGCACTTCAATTTTTTTCGCTACTTTTTTTCTATTTTATTATGATGCTAATGGATATTCTCAATTGAAAAATGCCTGAGAGAAAAATATATGCTTTATTTTGTCTGGAAGCTCAACAGTCTACATATATATTACTGAAATTTATTTGGTTATTCTGCTTTGAGTCTCTTTAATGAATATAGGGAAATGCAGCAGGAACCTAATTTTTTATAGGAACAGCAGTTGAAATGTCTAACTTGGCTTGTTTTTAAGGATAATTATCCCATATGTGATTTGCTATTGTAAATATTTGTGATATGTTTGGTGAATTTCTACTATTATATACAGAGTTATGTAGCTAGGTAATATGTGTCAAATTATGTGACCATGCCCCAAAAATTGATTGTTAAAAAGGAACATTTTTCAGCCCCTTCCTTTGGAATAGGTTTGGTTATAGATTTCTCTTTTGAAAGATTATAAAAACCTTAAGAAAATAATAGATTATGTTGAAAAACAACTCCGAGGGCCTGATTATGATGAGTAAAGGATTTTGATCTCCTCTGTCTTATCTGCTTAAGTTTATTTCTTCCTTCCCACTATCTCCCAGAATCTTGATATAATTTGTAGAGAGAGAAAAGTGGATAAATACAGAAAGAAAGAGAGTAGATCCTAGGATGCAAACATATGACTCTAATTTGGTATTTGATTATGTAACTGTGTGTCCATTTCTTGTGAGCAAATTCTCCTATTTTTGATTCTAAGTAGCCATGATGTATCATATGTTTATGTTATATATACAATTATCTTTCTAAGTGAATAGGAAGGATAATCCCTCTGGCCACTATTACTATCTCACAATAACTCCTAGTTTCTCTTCATAACCCATACAGCAAAGAACTCATCTACCTGTTGACTCTATACTGAAAACTGAGGGGGGTGGGCTGCTCAAGTTAGCAATTACCTAGTTTCTTCTCCCTGGTGATAGGTCAGAGGTTGTAGACGAGTATGAGAAGAAACACTTGACAAAAGAAGATTAGTGAAAAGTGAATTCAATCAAGGACAGTAGGAATAAATGTTTAGCATATCTAGGAGGTACCAAAGTAAGGCACCAAAAAGTAGTCACAGGCTGGTACACAGAAAAAAAAGAACATTAATAGTCTATAGAGGATTAAGAGGTAGCATTTCATTGTGAATATTTGAATTAGGAAGAGATTATGTTTTGTTTTGTTTTTTGCTTTTGTTTTGTTTTGTTGTGAGGAAAGCTCCCTTTTTTTGGGTGGTAGTGAGGAAAGCTCTTTGCAAAGCCTTAAAATGCTATAGAAAGTAAGATTAAAAGAAACCCAAATTTGTAAGTAAAATGTAAGCCCTTAAAGGAGAAGAACTATTTCATTTTTATCTTTGTATCCCTAGTATCTAGCATATTGTCTTTGCATATAGTCTGCCCTTATTAAAACTTTATTGAATTAAGTTGAATTGTTGGTTATATTGTAGAAGAGATTCCTATTCACCTATGATTTGGACTGTATGGCCTTTAAGGTCCCTTCCAGATGAAATTCTAAGAATCTGCAAAGACAGGAAAGGAAGTCTGTTCATTGTACCTACCATATTGTTACTTAAAACATGGATTGAAGAAATGAGGCCTGATACCTATATCTTGTATACAGTTGTATTGGGGTATACAGAGTCTAATAGAACATTCAGTTACATTGATTTGCCAAGAAATCCCCAAAAGCAGCACCTATGACTATCAAACTAGTCTTCTTTTGTAGACAAAGCCAGAATATGTAATTTACCTTTTGTCCTGTATATATAAAGGGCTTAGAGGGCTCACAAAATCTGTGAGATTTCCAATGGTCACAAATTTATACATGCACACACACACACACACACACACACACACACACACATACTTTTAATTGTTTATAGAAGGATAAATCTCTTTATCTTTTGCATTTTCTAGGAAACAATATAAGGAGATTGATCCAGGAGGAAGAAAATTTTTGATGATCTTACACCTGTTCCCTACACAATGAGTATGTTCATAATATTCTCATAAAACCCTGTCTTACAATTGTTTTAATCTAAATTAATTTTCCTAAGTAATAAATGATGGCAGCTAAAACTTATGAAGCTGTTCTATACTATTAAGTCAATGATTAAGAAGGCATTAACATCTAAAAGCTAATTAACTAGACTACCAGTACATTGGAGTTGTATACAGCTTCTAGGAATGTGGAAGCTTGGAAATATTTGGTTAGGCATTTAGATTGTGATTTGTCATTCTCTGCATCTTGCAAAGGAGTAGAATGCTTTATTAACAACCTTGGAAAGAAGAGATTCTGTCTCCTTGAAATTCAAGTACAGGTGTGGGGAGCCCTAATTCAAAGATCAAGATTTTATTGTATTCAAACACTTTGTGATTAATCTACTCAATCCAGTCTCTAAGGGACAATAACCCAAATTAATCAGCACAATAAATCAAATGTGCCATTTACTCAATATGATGGGTACTTGCCAATGATTGCTGAGCCTCTTAGCATATTGCTTTGCATAGAAAAACTGTATTTCAGAGAACAAGAACATTCAGGTATGAATAGTGTTTACTTAGAAAAACTAGACTGCCTAGATTTTTGTTATTTCAGATATTATTTTACCATATGAAGTTAATTTCACATAATCTCACAGAAAGGGAAAGGGAGTTGTCCATTATTGTAGCTTGAACAGCATCATCATTCAAGTAATTTAGGGTTGTTTTTAATTTTTTTTTTAAGTTTCTTCCATGGAATGGCTGCCTATGGCTAATGGGCTTAGTGATGACAAGTATTTTTTTTAAAATAATCTATACGGAAAAAACAATACAAAAAATTCTCACATTGTTTTATGATATATGCTAAACCTTATAAGAATTCCAACTACATGATACAATATTTTATTAATACTTTCCTTGAGAAAACCTGTATGTGTGCATCAATGGTTAATAACAAAGATAGTTTAATAAGTCAATTAAAAACTTTTATCTGGGGATTTTGAGGTCTTCTCATGTATTATGTTCTCTATAATTACACATGTAGAAAGCTTAAAGTCAATAAAATGAACATCTTTGCCTAGAATTACGCAGCAAGTTAATGATGTAATCAAAACTGAAGGAAGAGTGGAAATTTCCCATCCTCAGGGAAGGAAAGTATTGTGGAAAGTTGACATATACCTTTTATGACATGTCAAAATATAAACCAAGGCTATATCCAAGCAGCATGTGCTCACTGGAGAATTCCTTAATGCGATAAAGGCTATATGACTTGTCCTAAAGGCTCCACCAGAGAATTACAACTCTTCTAAACAACTGGCAGGCCAAGATCTCTGAAATTCTGGGCCAAAGACTGAGAAAAAATTTTATACTAGGCATGTGGTGCCATGAGTCTGATGAAAAATATAATGCCTAGTTCCATATCATGAGTCATGAAACCTATGTTTGAGTTCTACCTCTTCCTCATTCCATATATCCAATCATTTGCCAAATCTTGCCATTATCATCTTCACAAAGTCTCTCATATTCAGCCCCTTCTTTCCACCCACACAATTATTTTAGTTCAGGCTCTTATCACCTCTTGCTTATATTATTGAAATCTCCTAATTTTTCTTCTTGTGTCAAGTCTCTCCCAACTCTAATCTATCCTAAACACTGATTCCAAAGTTATTTTCTTTGAATATAGATATCACTATGTGTTGGTAATATGCCTGACTTATTCATCCTTTTGATTCTGGTTCAATGTTGGGATAAAATGAAGGACTCAAAGGTCATTAAACAGTTTATAAAAGGCAGTTTACTTAGTTCTAACGTAAGAAGGATAGTCAACAAGGATACATTAGTACTTAGCTCCAGGAGATAGAGGATGCCCTTAACTTTATGAAAACATTTCTATTCAACTGGACAGGTGTCTCCCAGAGTGGTCTTGGGATGTCCTCTAAGCCTGAGATCCCCTTTCCCATACGGCAAAACTTTTTTTTATGTCCTTAGATGACCAAAAATCTACTTTAATAGGGCCAGAGGCTACCATAAAGCAGAGACTAAGGAGAAACAGCTTCCATCCCAAGTTCAATAAAGTCCAAGCTTTGTCTCCATTTTGGGGAAAAAAATTCACCTAAATCATGCTGGAATAGAGGAAGGAGGAAATCCTGGTAGATATTTGTTTTATCATACCCTGCCACTTTTCTACTCAATCAACTCTGGTGGCTCCTGTTGCCTATTTAAAAACTTTCAGTTTTTAAAGCCCTTCAAAACTATGACTTAACTGATCTTTCTAACCTGGTTATAAATTATTCCCCTCTCACAGCCTGCAGTCCAACCAAACTTATCTTCATTTTGTTCCTCATACATGGCATTCTATCTTCTATATCCATTCCTTTGCATTGGCTGTCCCTAAAATGTGGAATGCCCTCTTCGCTCACTTCATATAACATCCTTCTCTTCCTTCAAGAGGCAGCTTAAGCTCATCCTTCTACATGAAGTCTTTCTTCATCTCCTCCCCAGGTTCCTTCTATTGAACTACTTCATATTAAATCTATGCAGACAATTCTCACTTTACATAAATTAGCATTACGCAAATTCAACTTTTAGGTGATCTGAAAGAAATTTGCATTTCAAAAAAAACACCTATGTTAACTTTACTATATAGTACTATTCTTTCTCTCTCTCTCTCTCTCTCTCTCTCTCTCTCTCTCTCTCTCTCTCTCTCTCTCTCTCTCTCTCTCTCCCCTCTCCACTACTGCCCCTCTCTCAGTCTCCACACCTCCCACAACCCCCCCACAAAAAAAAAGAAAAGAAGGGCCTTGTTTAGGCTTAATAAATATGTTCATTGAAACTGACCTCCTTCTGCCAGCAATCTAGGGACTTGTTTCTCAGGTTACTCTTATTGTTGTCTTGTTGTTACTATCTCTTAAAACCTGCATTACTAGTCAACCAGATTTTCATATGGATGGACTGTACAACTTGACTTTCTCTATCCTGTTCCTTAAAATTAGCACTCACTCTCTCTTTAGTTGTGATTGTGGTTGTATTTGTTGTTGTTGAGAGAGAGAGAGAGAGAGAGAGAGAGAGACAGAGAGACAGAGAGAGAGAGACAGAGAGAGAGAGACAGAGAGACAGAGAGACAGAGAGAGAGAGGGGAAGAGAGAGAGGAGAGAGAGAGAGAGAGAGAGAGAGAGAGAGAGAGAGAGAGAGAGAGAGAGAGAGAGAGACTACTAATCACTTAAGAGAAACACACAGGGGTACTAGTCCCTCAAGCAAATGTGTATGGAGCTGAGTTTTAGCATTTTCTTATCCTTCTTATTCTTGTTATATAACCTTTTCTTTTTTTCATTTCTTGCATCCAAAGTTAGTCACTCTGAGTTTAGGTTGAACACTTGAAAAAAGTCTAGAGTTACTAAATAAGGTAGATTCAATTTTGTACAGTTGGTATCTCTCTCCAACCTTCTCCAATCTTATTCCTTATTTTAATTTCTGATGTAGGGACCTTCCTTGTAGAAATCATTTATCTTGTCCTTAAAGCTTCCTCCCTTCACTCCAGTAAGATTGTATCTCAGTTTATACTTGTCCTGTAAGAGCCTTGCAGTTATTTTTTCTCTTATTCTCAATGGCTAGATACCTATTGCTCTCACATTTGGCTCCTTGATATGATGATGATGATGATGATGATGATGATGATGATGATGATGATGATGATGATGGCTTTTCTATCTGGGCTCTGAATTTTAGTCTGCCTTTCTACTAGTCAAGCATTTGTCTTTGCCCTTTTAGTAGTTCCCTTGGCTCTGATAGAGCTAGCTCTCTCATTCTCTCACTCCCATTTGACTTATTCATCTTTAGCCAATTTTCCTTTTAAAAAAAAAAGAATACAGAAAGAAAAAAAGTAATGAAAAGAAGGGAGAAAAAAAGGAAGAAAAAGTAAGGGATAGGTGAGGGATTGAAGGAAGAAGGAAGGTGATAAGAAAGAAGAAAAGAAAGAAAGAAGAAGGAAGGAAGAATAAGGTAGAAAAAATAAAGATAAAGAATGAGAAAGAAAAACATTAGACAAATATCAGAGCAGAACCAGCTCTGCCCTCTGGTGACATCTGGCTTCTCCATCTATTATTCTAGGCTGACACAAAGATCTCCTTTATTTCTAGAGTCACATAGCTGTTGTCCACAAGGTCTTGAACATCCTGTTCTTGAGCTTACTTTCTTCATACCTACATTCTGAAAGGGTCTCTTGCATTAATGGAATTCTAACTCTGCCACTTGCAATGCAATTTACATCAGGCAAGTCACTTGACGCTTCTAGTTACCTGTTTCTTCATTTACAAAATGCAGATTCTTGAGATGATCTTTAAAGTCCTTTCTAATTCCAAATGTATGAGTAAACTTTTTGTACCAAAGTAGTTCTCTTTTGTGTTTGATATTCCTCTAACTCTGCAGAATTGGTATAGCAGCCATATTTCAAACCAATGAGTATGTCATGTTCCTGATCTAATTGCCCACTTTACCTATTTCCCTGAGTTCTCAGATTTATTATTTATTGTTCAAGTTCTGTCTCCAAGGCAGTGGACTAGCACCCTATAAAATAAATATTAAAATAGACAACTACTTAAAGATATGAAAATAAATATCAATTACTCCTTCCCAATAACTCATACACATACCAATAAAGGCAGGGTCATGGTAACACGGGGCAAAGAAGAAAATGGCATCCCAGACAAGCATCCCAGACAACTCTGTACTATACAGTTGCACTCCAATGAGTCCTGTCTATTGGTTGTTGTACTTAGTGAACTCAAAAATTCAGGTTATAACTCATAGAACATTACATACAGTAATCTGTGCCCTCAGAAACTGGCTGACTTGAAGGCAGCACCTCCTCTTCAATAACAGTCCCTCCTGGGAAAGCTTCTTTGCCCCCAACAGCATTAAACCAAGGAGTGGTTCTGCAACAGAGTTGGTCCTTGACTTCTTTTCCTTAGTCAATGTCACATAATTAAACCATGGGACACTAGGATTTTAGCCTCAACTCTTCAAAGAATGAGCCTGTTTATATATCTTACCTGAGACAATACAAATACAAAACTGCCCAGGAAATGATGAATAGGAGGATGTAAAGCAACACTGTGATCACTGCTCCAGGAATTCCTGATTGCTTTGTCCTTATGAAGCTCCAGTATAGTTTTGCAGCATCAGCAACTGGAGTCTCTCCATCATAAGCAAGTCGCTGATGTGTAAAAACAGAAGAAAAGAATGTGTGACTTAAATATGATTCAATTCATCAAGTGAATTAAGTACTAGTTATGTGCCAAGCACTGTGATGGATAGATAGATAGATGATAGATAGATAGATAGATAGATAGATAGATAGATAGATAGATAGGAAAAGGAGGAAGGAAAGGAGGGAGAAAGAGAGAAAGGAAGGAATGGAAGGGAGAAGGAAGGAAAAGAAGGAGAAAATAAGGGAGGGAGGAAGAAAGGAAGGAAAGAAAAAAGTAGTGAAAAAAGAAAGAAAAGAAGAATAGATGTAATATTTATTAAACATTTAGTATATTCTAGACAGTAAGTTAAGCATTGGGGACACAAAACTAGCAAACCAGACAATCCTTATCCTCAAGAAGCTTAAATTCCAATCAGGAAAGACCACACATGGAGAGGTTCTGGAAAGGGAGTTGATGGGAAGGGTGGCTGTAATTAGGGAAAAAGAGGTCCATGGTGGAAGTTTCTCTGGGTTGCAATGGCACAACTAAAAACAAGGAGGATGATTCTGGAGAGGTAGTTCAATCATGTGTGTTTGACCCAAGAGGTGAAAAATCAAAAATGAAGATAGTCCCTCTCCTCAAGGAGCTTACATTCTATTGGAAACAAGCTAGTAGAGTAACTTGTACTTCCAAACAAGTATAGATTTAAGAAATAATAAACATGTCAAATTTCATTTTCATAGAACAGAATTTGTGATCTCCTAGGCTCTTATGCTAAATAAAGAAAAAACTAAAAGCTAAGTTGGTCTCTGCTTCATTGCTTTACTCAGGTTTTCCCTCCCTTTGTTTCCCCCTTCATGGTTTAAAAGCATGCATCAGGGGATGTACACTATACATGCAATCCATGAAGTAAAATACATGCTTTATTTATGTACTATTAGCTTCTGTATTTAATAAGCACACACTGTATAAAGAAATTAAATATCAGCACTGGGAAGATTTGTTTTCTTTTCAAGAAAGACATGATATGACTGCAACTGTGGGCAGCATCATATAAAATGATTTTTTAAAGTCACCTCACAAAAGCTATCTAGCCATTAGATTTTTAAGGATTCAAGTTCAAATTGGATTAATATAACAGTGACAGCTTATCATAGTCAAAGGAAAATCAAAATCTCAAGATCTTAAAAATACAAGGAGAGCAAATCTCTAGAAATCTATTGCTGATTCTACCGCTGGCTTTCTATATGCCCTTAGACAAGTCAGTGGTCATTGTGATTCTTCATTGTTCCCTTTAAAAATATCTGTAACAATTGTTTTTTACTTTTTATATTAATATTAATACTTATGTAACATTTTAGAGTTTGCAATTCATTTTACATATTATCTCATTTGATCATTACAACAACTCTATGAGATAAGTGCTATTATTATCCTATTTTATAGACAAAGAAACTGAGACTGATAGAGATCAAGTGACTTGCCCAGGGTCACACAGACACAATAAGTGTCTAAAGTAGGATTTAAACTTAGGTCATCTTGACTCCAAGTACAGCACTTGTACCATTTAGGAAAATATAAATGAAAAGTTGATTGGGTTTTTTGTTTGGAAGTTTTGTTGGGTTTTTTCCCCTTGTATATTTAGTGAAGAAGAGGAAAAAAAGAATTATTTGAGGTTAACCCAATGCCAGAAATTCTCAATGTTTTAGGGTGAATGCGGGTCTATTTTGCATACCAGGAAGAAGAGATTCTTCCAGGAAGCTGGCTCTGCTGGGGCTTCCATGAACAATTGAATTTAATTAAAATTTTAAGGCTATTAATAAAGAGTTCTCTCTTCTCTCCTCTTCCTCATCTCACATCTCCTATCTGCCACTCTCTCATCCTTCATTACTATTTCGCATAATGAGGTAACCCTTCACCTTGCCAAGCCAAACCCCTCTATCTGCACAAGTGATTCCATTCTATCACCTCTTCTTCAGGAGATTACTGTGTCTATCATCTTTGCTCTCTCATTTATCTCCAATCTATCACTGTTCACTGGCTCCTTCCTTACTTCTTACAAATATTCCCAATGTCTTCCCCATTCTAAGAAAAAAAAATCTTCACTTTATCCATCTTTCCTTGCTAGGTATCATACCATATCTCTTCTCACTTTCATGGCTAACTTCCTTGAGAAGGCTGTCTAAAATGAGTAAGTCCTCTTTCTTTTCTCTCACTCTCTTCTAAACTCTCCACAATCTGGCTTCTGACCTTGTCATTCAAATGAAACTGCTCTGTCCAGAAGTACTAATGATCCCTTAAATGTCAAATCTAATGGCCATTTCTCAATTCTCATGCATCATGGTCTCTTGGCAACATTTGACATTTTCAATCATCTCGTCTCTTTGATAAATTTTTCTCTCCAGATTTTCATGACAGTACTTTTTCCTGGTTCTGTTACCTATCTGACTACCCCGCAGTCTCCTTTGCTGCATCTTCATCCAGCTCATTCCTGCTAAAGGTGGGTGTCCCACTGGTCTTGGCCCTGGGACCACTTTTCTTCCTCCTTTATGTTATTTCACTTGGACATTTCATCAGCTTCCACCATGGATTCACCATTTCTAGGGTGATGATTCTCAAATCTACACATTGAGCCCTAGCTTCTCTGCTGACCTCCGGTTTCTTGCTTCCAATGGTCTGTTGGATATCTCAAAGAGGATATCTAAACTGAAATCATTTTCTTTCCCTCAAAACTCTCCTCTCTTCCAAATCTCCCTATTAACATTTCAGATACCACTATCCTCTCAGTTCACCCTGATTTACAGAATAGGGATCATCTTCAAATCCTAACTGTATCTCACCCCCTCATATCCAATCTGTTCCCAAATCCTTTCAATTCCACCATTGGCACATTTCTTACATACATTCTCCTCTCTTCTGCCACTACCACTGTCCTGGTACAGGTCTTCATCACCTTATACTTGGAGTACTGCAATAGCTTGATGGATACAATAGCTCTGCCGCAAATCTCTCCCTACTCCTGTCTATCCACAGTTCAGCCCTCAAAATGTTCTGAATATGTCACACACACTCCAGGGCTTCCTAACACCTCCAAATTCAAATATAAATTTCTGTTCATCATTCAAAGCTCTTCATAACTTACTCCCTGAAACTTTTTACTCTCTTACACCTTACACCCCCCACTACATACTCTGTGATCCAGTGACATGGACCTCTGTTCCTTGAACAAGATACTCCATCTCCCAATTCTGGGCATTTTCATAGGATTGAACCTATGCCTTAGATGCTCTCCCTCCTCATCTCCACCTCCTGGCTTCCTTGAATTCCTCCAAGTCCCAGGTAAAATCTGACCTTATACAAGAAGCTTTTGCCAGTCCCCCTTAATGCTAGTGCCATGTCTCTGATGATTAATTCCAATTTATCCAATATCCAATTTGTACATAGTTGATTGCATGTCATTCTCCCTCTCTCCTTTATACTAGGAAGTCTTCAGGGAAAAGATTGTCTTTTGCTTTTCTTTATATCCCCAATGACTAGAGCAGTTCCTGACACATATACACTTAACAAAACAACAAAAATAAAACAGTTTCTGTCCTCAAGAAGCACATACTCTACTGAAATAAATAATATTTATTTATTGAGTGAATGATTGTTATATTTTCCCACACTCTGGTCTTAAATTTTCTTACATCTTTTAAACTCTCAGCTTTTGTAGGTAAAAGATGCACTTGACTTGTCTTTATCTTCTTCAGAAGCAAAGGCAGTGTAGTGAGTAGAGTAAGTCCTTCTTAGATGTTGGTTGAATTAGTGTTAAATAAATGAGTGATATGTTTAAAACTTTCAATATCAAATATCTCCTCTACCTTTAAACACTAAAAATGGAGAACAAGTTGAAGGAAAGTTACAAATTATGGGATTGGTAAACTATCTTGAGGAATAACTTTACCAATCATTGGAGCAGCAAAGTGAGAAATTAACAAATTTTTGAAACAACTGTCAATAGCCACTTAGTAACACATTGTACTCAAATGATTCTTCCTGCCATGTTTCTGTTATGTAGTTAAATACAGAGTTAAATAAATTACAAAAATGGAGCAGGAACAGAAACTATAGGTGAGCTTCAGAAACATATGTGTGGTCCTGATAACATAGACCAAACACAGAAGACACATAGATTTTTCCAATGATCATAAATGCTGAAAACATTCTAAGTGCCACTTTTTAGCCATGCAAATTAAATTCAAAGTAGCAGAGTGTAGATCCTTTGAAGCACTCTCAGTTTGTATACTTTGAAATAGTCTTTAATATTTATTTCCAAGTTAGAAAGTAAAGATAGGATGCTCTACTCATTTTGGGGGTCTTGAATCTACCCTAGTCAAGTGACAGACATGTACAGTTATTAAGATGGTCACTTTCTAAGCCACTTCCCTATACTTATCAGTAGAAGATGCAGAGACAATTCATAGTATTTATTTTGTTCAGCTGCCTTTGATACAACTTACTATTAGAACATTATTAATAACTGCATCCAGACTGGATTGGAATGACTGAAGTAGTTCCAGGATGGCTTGCCGTCATTCTTTATGAAGAGATCTCAGAAGATTACAATGGGCAGCTGCTCATCCTCCCCAAATGACTTCACATGTGGAGTACCACTGGGCTCAGTACCATCACCCCTCCTGTTCAATATGTGCATTGGGCCTCTGGGAGAAATCATGAGATGTCATGGGACATGATTCTACCAGAAAGCAGACAGCACTCCACTCTACATCTCATGCTCAACAAACCTTGACAACACAATCTCCCTGCTAGCGTAGAGCATGAGAGAGGTAGGAATGTGGACTGAATCCAGCTGGCTCAAGCTCAATCCAGACATAATCAAAATGAGGATAATTGGCAGGGTCTAAGAACTTAGAGACTGGGGAGAGTATACAACTATACTTTGTACTAAAAGAGCTTCGTTTTCCCACATGCTATCCATGTGATCCACAGAAGTGAGGTAGTCTGGGGTGGTCCTCATCCTTCCAGATAATAGTAGTTAGCAGAAATGCCTGATTGAATAGCAATAACCATACCATGTCATTTTGTTCTTAAATGGCCTCTCTACTACTAATAAGAATTTCTTAGAATATTGTTCTGATGATAATTACCTACAGTGCTTAAAAAAAGATTATTTACTCTGGATACTTTGATATGAATGGTATTTGAGTTATCTGGAAACTATGAAAATCAAGGACAATGTTAAGATCAGAAAGACCTGGCACAAAATCCTGCCTCAAACACTTACTAATTGCATGACACTAAATCACAGTCTCTATCAGCCACAGTTTCCTCATTTGTAAATTGAGGGAGGTGGACTTGATGGCTTCTAAGGTCCCTTTCAATTTTCAGTTCATGACCATTTGATCCTTTGATTGAGGTGAGAGAGTCATAAACTACACTGCTTTCCATTGTGGTTTTCCATTGGCCAATGGCCCATTAATCCAGGAAAAAAATCAGGTATAAGAAAAGATCAGAAGAATTTTATGTTGTTGATGATCTGTTTGTTGCATTGGATATGTTTAATGCTTTCTTTTTGGATTATTTTTTTTTCAATTAATGAGCATCTATTTTATTTCGCTCTTTCTGCTCTAAATGGGATAGGGAATGCCTTGTAATAAATGAACGTAATCAAGTTCAAAAATAAAATTCCCATATTGGCCATGTCAAAACAGTTATAATTATAAAGAATGAGTATGTCTGGGCATCTTTGAAACAGATGCATTCATATTATGCATGATATGATCAAGGTAGAAAGTTTAAAATTAAAAGGAGAGATCCTAGGACAGAACTATGAGGGAATATCACCACTTTTCATTGGAAGAAGTATGAAAATGTCCCAAAGAAGAGAATTTAGAGTCTAATTTCCTTGAGGACAAAAACTATTTTTTTTTCATTTTGCCTTTGTACACCCTAGCACTTAGTATATAGTATCTTGTACAATGTATTGTTTACTACATGTTTTTTGGATTATATTGGAAGAAGACTGAGAAAGTACCAGAAAAGGACACAAAAATAAGGCAGAACTAAATGCTACAGAAAAGTAAATAAAAATAAGGAATGAGAAAAAACTGAATGTAGGCAAATATCAAATCATTGGTGACAACGAGATCAGGCCCAGAGAGATGTGGTTTACAAGTCTAGCTTCCTCTTTGATTTGCTCTATGTCTTTGAGTAATTCTCTTAATTTCTTTGCTGTTACACCTGTTCTTTTTGTCTCACAGGTGCAAGACCTAGAACATGATAATCATATGATAAATTCTTATTGATTGATTAATTGATTGATTTTGGAAAATATCAGATTGGAGAGCTGAGGGTAAAACACTAAATTCCTCCCAAAGCTTTCCTTACAAGAAGGCTGGACCTGGGCTCTCTAGCTGACTCTCCACTTCCCATCTGCCGCTCTGCTTGGTATGAACTCCAAGGAATACGTGGCCCCAGGTGCCTCCTCATGCCCCAGCCTTTCCAGCCTCCTTTTGGAGTTTTCTTCTGATGTTAGATTACAAGCTCCTTGAAGTCATGGACTGTCATTCTAATTTGTATCCACAGCACTTACCACAGTGCCTGCCACACAGTAGGTGCTTAACAAATGTTTATTGAATTGAAAAAACAAAGAATAGAAACATCCTTAAAAGTCATTCCACTTAAACATGCTTCCAAATTGAAGGTATTTTTGATTGTGTACATATATACCTTTGACTTTAATTGCATTTTCATTCATTAAATCACAAAAATACTCATTCTCTAAAAATTACACAAATTGATTTTCATATTTGTGAGTATCAAAATATAAAGTGAATATATTTTGAAGTGTTCTGGAGTAAATAATTTATTGTCAACATTCTACTCTGGAAATTCTAAAGAGCTCTTATTACTTATTTAGGTACACAACAGAAGAGAAAATATTGTATTATAAGCAAGCTAAAACACCTCTATTAAAAGAAATTCAAAAGCTTTGTTTCTATTCTTATAGGTACCATTCAACTCCTAGTTAATGAAAACCTAGGATAAGGTGCTTTTTTAAATTATTATTATGTTACCTTGTATATTTCTTCAGAACTCTGCAAGCAGAGTTGCAGATGGAAAGTGGAGAGTTAGCTAGAAAGTTCAGGTCTGGCCCTTCAAACAGGAAAGCTTTGAGAGTAGTTTAATGTTTTACCCTCAGTCCTCCAATCTGGTATTTTCCCAAAATCAACCAATCAACAAGAATTTCTCACATTTTCACCCTGGCTCTTTGATTTCATTGATGTAAAGAACTTTCATTTAGGAAATTTCCTCCATCTAGAGGCATTGAGAGGTTGAAGGGCTTGCTTAGAGTCACACAGCCTATATGTGTCAAATATTTCTCACTCAGAAACCATTTCTCTATTAGCTATGCCAACATATGCAGTAAAATAATTAAACTACTATGTACTACTGTGTGGTAGTACTAGTATGGTCACTTTTCAAAATGTTCCTTTAAAAGTTTTTAATCATTAAAGAATTTAGTTCATTGAAACAGCATTGACAAAGGATTCATACTCTATATTTTAATTTATTTCTATTCCTTTATGTAGGAAATGAATACAAATGCTAATACTCAGTCAGTAAAACTTTATGGGAAACAATAAATATCCTTATTTAAAGTTTGTTTTTTCCTTATTTATATTTCTGTAAGCATTCTTTTATCAAAAGAAAAAAACAGTTCAGTTTTTTGCATCAAATGATATTGCTGCTTGTTATAGGATAAGATTTAATACTTTATTTTTTTTCTTAAGCAACTGAATTGATCAGGGGTGAAACTTCATGTCATCAACAAAAGCATGGAATAAAGCTGATTTCTATGTCAAGGACTTATATCCAGATTACTTATGTGACTTACCCCGAGGATAACATCCACTACAAACACCGCCAAGGGGTCCAGTACTGTCCATAGTCCCAAAGCAATGATTAACTTTGACAGGAAAGCAGGGAATGAGCAAAACAGTTGCTGACAGCCCCATCTGATGATAGCTAAAAGAAGTATTAAAGCATTCAGGGCTAGTGGTCCCACTAGGACCATGGACAATTCTTCTCCCGGTTGAAGTAAAAAACTCGGGTAGCAAAGTTCAACAGTGTAAGGATAGAAGTGGAATCTAGAGATAAATAAAATGACACATGTGACATGGAAGACATATATACCAATTGTCAAATAGAGCAAACATTCTGAAGCCTATTGTTTTTAATAATAATTGTTAACAGCTCATTGTACAAACTATTAGGAAAGAAAAAACCTACATCAAAGGAATACCAGGTGAGGTGCTCTTTTTGTAAATGTGTTTATTTGTGATATGATTTTCTTCTTGCCTTCAATAAGATTATAAATTAAGTTTAGCACTCCTCAGTATTACCACTATTCTTTCTATCATTACACTAGCTAGTCTGGAGTATGACTATAAATACTTTTCAAAGTTTTCCTTTTCCCATCTATCTCTCTGCCTGTCTATCTATCTATCTATCTATCTGTCTATCTATCTATCTATCTATCTATCTATCTATCTATCTATCTACCTATAAATCACAGATCTCAAGTTAGGAAACACTATACTAGGCACTGATATTATTAGATAACCAAAGCCCTTTTCTGTCCTGGAATACTGACAACATATCTCCTATGCCAAGAGTTCTTAACTATTTCTGTACAATGGATACCTTTGGTTGTCTAATGAAGTCTATGGACTCCTCAAAATAATATTTTAAATGCATAAAATAAAATACACAGGACTGCAAAGGAAACCAAAGGTTAGTGAAAATAAAGATACATTATTCCCCAACCAAAGTCACAGACCCACTAAAATGTGTCCATAGGCCCCATTTAACATGGTTCTACATGAATCCCTATATTAAGCCCTTTTCCTATTTGTAGAACTATGATTCTAAAGCCTTAGACAAGAAGGTTACCTAATAAGGTCAAGAAGGAAAGTCTCAGTGTGTAGACTCAAGGAAATAAGGTAATACACTAATAGGTTGAGAATCCAAAAATTCAGTATCAGGAAAGGGGATAGCTAGAGTTTCATGTTGTTTAGGCATTTTCAATCACATGCAACTCTTCACCAATCCTTGGTGTTTTCTTGGCAAAGATATTGGAGTGGCTTGCCATTCCTTCTCCAGCTCTTTTCATAGATGAGGAAACTGAGACAAACAGGGTTAAGTGATTTACCCAAGGTCACAAAGTAGTAAGTGTCTGAGACTAGCTTTGAACTCAGGTCTTCCTGACTCATGTCCAGGTGCTCTATCCACTGCACCGCCTAGTTGCCCTATATCTAGAACACAGTCGAGAATTTCTCATAGTTACAAAGACTTTATGAATAGTTAGAGGAATGTTGGACTTACATGTATGTTGAAGTATCAAGATTCATTCCTCTTTACTTTTCTAGCATAGATGTGTGTGTGTGTGTGTGTGTGTGTGTGTGTGTGCGCGCGCACTCTTTTTTCTGTTCAAGGTACTGATTTCTAAGTCCTCCTTCCAGTGCTAACATTCTATGATGGTATGATTCATGTAGCACTGTCATCTCAGCACTGAGGAGTCCCTAGTTCTAAACAGTAAAATCATAAAGACACAAAGCCACACATATGAGAATAGTTATTGTGTCTTTATGATTGGGTAGGCATATAGAGTGTGGGGACAGGGTAGAAAGGATAGATTAGTCAATTGGATATGTCAATTGCCTAGAGATGAGGCAAGAGAATGACATAGATGAACCATAAATGGAAGGAAGGAGTCTGAAGATATTTGCCAACAAGGCAATATTGCCTATGGGACTGATGTGTCATGTGGTTCAGTATTATGGAGAAAGCATAAAAAAAAAACATTGGGTTGAGTATTAGCTCTGCTTCTTTTTTTTTATTAGCCATATGATCTTGGGTTTGCCAGTTGGCCTCTGCCTAGCTACCCTTTGAAATTTCTTCTAGCTGTTGCATACTATGTTTCACCTAGGAGCACTATGAAGGAGTATAGGCATCTCCCCCCAAATGTCCTCTCAGAGATGCAGGTCATGGAATATTTTTACTCCAGTAAGGAAGAACAAACCACTTCTGTTCTCTCCAAACCACCACCCTACCCTAACAACTATGTTTATAGTAGAAGGTTCTATACCATATGATAAGGAGATAATTTAGATCTAGAAGGGAGTTAAGAGTTTATCTAATCCAAAACATACAGGTACTGATTGTCATATTAAGAAAAGTTACGAGGGCAGCTAGGTGGCACAGTGGATAGAGCACCGGCCCTAGATTCAGGAGGTCCTGAGTTCAAATATGGCCTCAGACACATAACACTTACTAGCTGTGTGACCCTGGGCAAGTCACTTAACCCCATTGCCTAGCCTAAAAAAATTTAAAAAAAAAAGAAAAGTTACCAGGTATAAGATTCTTTATGATTTGAGTACTCTTGTAATCAACAAGCACAATAGTGAGAAAATTTGAATTATGGCAGCTGAACTAGTAGTTCTTCCTTCAAAATTACATTTCTTAGAGTCATAGATCTTGAAGTGAAAGGTGCTTTATGGGTCATCTAAAATTACTCCCTCACCTTATAGATTAAGGTATTAGTACCCAGAAAGATGGAATGTCTTGTCAAAGGTCAGACAGGTAGTAAGTCATAGAGTCAATATTCAAACTTGGATCCTCTGATCTGAGGCCTAGAAATTCTTCCATTGGACCAAGGCCTCATGGCAGATTGAAGGGACTAATAGACACTCAAAGACTGTTCTAGTGAGCACAAGCTAGGTCATGCCAATCTGGAAAGGCTCTGAGTATTTGACCAGGTGAACATATATATGTATATATACTATACACAATATGAACATGTGACTATATGTATTGTATATGTGTACGTGTGTGCATGTATATATATATATATGTGTGTGTGTGTGTGTGTGTGTGTGTGCATGCATAAAAAACACACATATGCATATATTACCTGGGGAACACTTGTTCAGCAGTCAAATGGATGGATTTAAGAGACTAGGCTCCATAGCCAAGAGATTTCTCATCTTTATTTTATCCTATCTTTTCTTAGAAAACCCAATCAGGTTTTTAAAAATGTCACACTTGTGAAGTGTCACAGTGGGAAGATTACTTCCTTACTTATAAACTTAGTCGTTCAGGTAAGAAGAAGACAATTCATTAAAATAAAAAAAAAACTGCTGCAGGCAATACTCTTATTCAGAGTCATGCAATTAAAATGAGTCCATATAAAACTCAGTAAATTCTACAGATAAATTGATTTTTGACTAGACCATCTTATGGCAAAAACAAAACCCAAAAAAAACACAAACAGTTTTTTTCTGAAGTGGGAAAGAGAAAGAAAATGATTCTTTCCTGGATAGTTTTAGGATAGGTAGGCTTTTTTTTTTTTAACATATGTCCTCCAGATAAATTTCTCTTTAAATCCTCTATGGGATGCATGCCAGCAACAAATAACCTCATATTGCTTAGCTGATCTGAAAGGGACAACTTGAAATAACACCAGTGCTGGTGCTGAGCCAGGACCAGGCCCCAGTGATTCAAACAGCCACTGCCCCAGGCATCAGTCCCCTCTTGTGATGAGAGGTCAGACTAAATGACGTATCTCCCTCCCCCAGTTCTGCTATCTGAATCACAAACCCTTGTAATGCCACTTCACAGATGAGCCTGTTTGTGTGCATTAATATTCCTCTAATCAATCAGCCATCTACTAAATGAGTCCTTCATTTTACCCCCTCCTTTGTCTCTGCTTCTAACAAGCTGGCTGCTTTGTCCTCCCTTAGTGAGGAGGGTGATTTTGTCAAAAGGTACTGCCAGTTCTGCTCTTTAAAACAACTGTTATTAACTGTTAAAAGTATCCTACAGCTGGTATTTTGCTCCTACAGCCAACCGTTACGGACCAGTATGAGAAACAGATCTCGCTTAAAGGGAAATTCTGAATGGTTTATTGGCATGTTGATACTTGTATGCAAAGCATGGATAGAGGATGAATGGCTGGGTTTGCCACAGCATCAACACAGTGCTGCTGGAAGTGACTTTTAGTGACCCTTGAAACCATCCCCCCCCCAAAGGTTTCACAATGATGGAGCTTTTCTGCATTACTTTTAATATCCTAGAAAACTAACCCATCATCTGGAATTGGAATAAGTCTAGAAGAGATAGAGTTAACACACATTTATTCATCCACCATTACCACACAGTCAGGAACATGATTTGAAAACCCATGAATTTGGTTCAATTCCTTGCTATATTTCAACCACTATGGGTACCAAACATAAGGCTTTTGACAGTAGAATGCATTAGTTATTTGACAAAATTTGAGTGCCTATTAAATACAAAATCACAAATGTAAAACAAAATCCTACCATATCTTTCCTCTTCCTAAACAATATTTCCTTTTGCATAACTCTGGACAGTAAGTAGAAGACAGTAGAATTATGAGTCATTATTAATTACCTCAAAGTCACATATCCCAAAGCTCTTTTAAGTTTTGCCCCATAACAAACTATGTGAACTTGAGTAAATTATTTTGATTCTCTGAACCTTCAGGTTCCTCATCTTTAAAATGAGGTCATTGGATCAAGATAATCTCTAAAGTTCATTCTAGAACTAAAGTTTTGTGATTCTAAGATTTTGTGACTCTGGTTTGCAGTGTCTTGATTTGTGCTCATCTGTGCTATATTGGCAATCTTCCATCTCTTTTTTTTTTCCTTTTCCTCTTTCTTCTTTGTGTTCCCAGACACCATCACAATGTCTGGCATGTAATAGATATATAATAAATACTTGTTGAATGAAAATTTTCTTCATAATCCTCTCCTCTTTTTCTTATCTATCCAGCTAGATTATGCAAATTGTAGTCAATTGGAGAGCAGGAACAATTGTTATATGTATTTATGCTCTTTAGTACCTAGCACAGGACCTCATATGACATAATATGTTTCTTGATAAGGAGGATACTTATGGGTGATCTTTCTATAGTCCTCATAAAAATGATTTTATATAGATGGGAAAGTAGATCATTGATTATTGATATTTTCTTGATATATTTTTATATTAAAATGTCTGAGATTTTTTCGTGCCTTTATATCTCCCTGATTCAAAAATAAATTCCCTCTGTATATATTTAGAATATTTTAGTTGTTTCCCCCATCTTGGTCCTGAAATACTGCAGTTTTCTGGATGAGATCCATAACCACAGAAAATAGATTATCTTAAACATTCACACAAGAAAAAACAAGTGGATAAAGAATGTCTCTCATTGAGCTTATCCAGCAGTTTAATGTGTGTACACACACATAAATCCCTTCATATGTGAGTTTGTGTATATCTATCTATCATCTATCATGTATCTATGTCATCTGTCTATGTGTTCTTGTGTGCATGCACATGTGCTGGAGAGAAACTACAAGTGATCAGCTAGGCAGAAATAGACAGGAAAAACAACGCAGACTGAATGCCTTTTGGTAAATTGTAAAGGTCCTTGAATGACTACATTTCCCCCCTTAAAACACTCTTTTAAATACAACATTCTACCAGTAATGACATATGACTGAAAATCATAAAACACTATAGTCTCTGGAAAATTAAAAATGAATACCACTAAGAGGGCAATGGAGTGGTTTTGTGTATGGTAGGTGTAAGTAGGTGATATGACATTACAAACAAGGTTCAATGAAGAATCACCAAAATAAAGGATACCATCAAAAAAGTCTATGTTAAAAAAAGATATGATTAAAATATAAAATAAAAGAACCACATTTGGTTCCTTTCCCAGTACTTGAAATTTTTCTAGTTCATTGGACTCTTCCAGAGTCTGAGATCCATTACTTAAACCTTCAGGATCACCTCTACACCAACATGAGTTATTAAAGTGGCATGCTAGTGGAGGAAAAAAATTAATTAAATTTATTTAATTACTTTAATTAAGAGTTCACATTGATTCCGGGTGTCACTGCAGGAAATCTTGATTGAACATGGTTCCCTGCTATAAAATTAAAATGTGTCACTTATGTGTTATGCAATTAGAAGATTCTAAGAGTATAATCATTCATTCATTTATTAAAGAAGCATTTATTTAGTGTCTTCTGCGTACAAAGAAAAAGCAAAAAGAGCTGGGACTCTTTTGGGGGTTTTATAGTCATGTCTTCCATAGCATTATCATTCTTCAAGATATCTTTCTTAAAATACTTTATTTCCCCTAACTTGGAGTCTTCTCCCCTTTTTCTCTTTTCCTATCTATTAAATTCTTCTAGCTTAAGAAATAGTCACAAAAATGTCTTATCTGATTGTCCCAGCCCTCAGTGTCATGTGCTACAGTGTCCTGTAGTATTTGTATTGGCTTATATTGTATTTGTTTTTGTGCTGTGCTACCTCTTCAAGATTATAAGTACTTTAAGAAATGAATCTATCATGCTGTACCTCTTTGAACTCTTATGCAGTCACATCCCCATCAAAGTACCCTGTATACAAAAGATGCTTAAAAATATTTAATGATCATGAACAGTCATAGTTCAGGTATTTTTTTTACTCATGTCAGTTAAGCTTTATTGATAAACCTAAATCTCACTTATGAGCTCCATATTTTATAATATTTGTAGACTAGTTGAATTATACCATAGTATATTTCTCCTTTTATCATTAGGTTATACAGCCAGGCTGTGAAATCAAAATATGATTTCCAAACATCGTCATCCTAAAATGCCACGAGAAAAGACAGAGCAAGAAATGTGCCCTTTTATAAAGGATCAAATAAGATAATGTTTAGAAAGCATTTTTCAAACTCAAAAGTTTCATATAAATGTTAACAATGATGATTATTATCAATATTGCTCATCTCATTCTTTATATCCTTATTAATGGAATTCTGCTAGAAATAGCCCTTCAACATGTTGCTATCATACTACTGTTCTCTTTTATTTAATTCCACAGATAGATAAAACAACAGCTTTTTGTAATTTAATAAATATATTGAGATGTAAACTCATCTTCTATAGGCTCACTGAAAATTTCTGAAACAATTCTGCTAGCACACAGGATGACAAGCATGTACCTTATCCCATTCCCACATGATATTGATTTCTTAGGCTGTCAATATTTTAAAAGCTTTTCATTCCATGTAACTTGGGAATTATGAGTATTTGTTATAGCAATAGTTATTTTTAAAATTTGTTCTTTAAATTTTTATGGATTATATCAGAACAATTGTGGGTAAGAGTACTGTTTATGATAAAAGTCCAGTTTTGATGCAGTTTGTGTTGGTTTCTCAAGGGCATTTTGAGGCCTGTCTATGTTTATTGTATAAGGATCAATTTTCTGTTTTATGATTGTAGTATTTGGGTTGTCTTGTCAGGTATTTGGTAGGAGCGAATTTTTTTTTGACTACCATGATGTTTTGCTGAGTTCCTACCATTTCTTTAAATAATCTACCTTGATCACTAAGTCTGGGTTTCTTAAGAATAACCAGTCTATTACTTCTGGTAGCAATAACCTTGTTCTAAGTCACCATGATAAACATATTTCCACAAATAAATCCATGACTCAGCAATTTGTCATTTATTTGACAAAATCTCATTGGCTAAATTTATGTGGATGTTTTTCATGAAGGGCCTTTAACCCTTCAACCTTAGCCATTGTATATGCTTTCTCCAGAGGCAAATGATTTTTTTTTACATTCCACAAATTTAATGGTGTGCACCTTAAGTAATGTCTGTCTGTTCTGAAATTATTTCTGTATGACTCTAACTTGCTGATCCACTAGTTTTTAACTTGTTTTCATCATCATTATCATCATCATCATCATCTCATCTGTTCAACTCCAGAAAGAAATGATTTGGGGACAAATTACTATCCTAATATTGTTCTTTTATATTTAATATTCTTTGGACTATTGCGCAGCTCTATAAAACTGATGTTTTTGTAGTTGCATAAAAGTATTCGTATATAAGTTCATTTTCCATAGTCTCATTGAAAATATACTCAACCCAATTTTACCATACAACATGACAAGGATAACATGTACTTTATTCTATTCTCATTTCATTTTGATCTGCTCTCCTTTATCTCTATATTTTGAAAACTGCTATTTCGTGGAGCATGGAAATTAAAGGCATTTGACATGGTGACAACTGCTAAAATGCTATTATTAAGGTTGTTGAAATCAATCATATGTTCAAGTAATTATGGGCAACAGTATCAACTATAACAATGGCCTAATATGAATAAATTTTATTGTTTGAATTCTCTAGGATATGTCAGGTATTTTTTAATATGGAGATTTACCATCCATCAGTCTATGAAATACAGAGAACTTCTTTTCTATAAATGTAGCCACAGCAGATCATGTCATGCTAGGCATTCAGCAGACAACTAAATTTGTTTTCAGCCTAAAAGAATATGTTATACAGTTTTTACCACTTCCTTGCACAATCAGTCTACATTTTTTTTAAGGATAACCCTTCCACAATTTCTGGTAGCAATACCCTAAACTTGAATTATCACCATAAACCCCTCATTTTATACAAACAAATGAGCATGACTGTCATTTGTTCTGTGCTCCTCTCTGACATATTTTTGACAGAATTCATTCTGATGTCACCCATGTAGGGCCTTTTGATTCCATTCTTGTATCTGAGCCATTTAATAGCTTCCATAAGTAAAAGGGACACATGTCAACAAATCCAATGGCATACACTTGATTTCAGCCCAGACTATTGCTCAGTGAAGTGATTCCTGCTTTGTTCCAAAAGTAATTCTATGGGGATTTGATCTCTTAATGTGTTTTCTAAGAATGTCTATCAATCTTCTTCCTTATTTTGGGGAATCATGTGATAATATTTCTATATCTGCCTTAGAGTGAAAGCCCTGTGTTTGAGAATGATGATGATGATGATGATGATGATGATGATGATGATGATGATGATGATGGAGTAAAAGTGAAAAGAAGACAATGACTTGAACTGAGAGAATAGAAAGGGAGCAAGTCTGACTAATGTGCTGGGAATATGACCTAGAATTTCTGCTTATTTTTAGATCCCACTTAAGCATCATATTTAAGTAGAGTAACACAATATTCACTGTTTACGCAGGCCAGTCTTCATAATTCTGTAGATGCAGAATGATTTAATAGGAGAAGTGAGAGAGAGAGAGAACTAAGAGTAGTTTCTACTTCAGATAATCAACATGGTCATGATGTCTCCAAGAATTGCATTTCTATGTATGTCGATATGTTCTTTTAGTATACCTTCAAATTCAAGAGCAAGCAAGAAAGAATATTTTTTATACATTTCATTAAAGTTGTTTCATGAGCCTTTGTCTGTGTTTCCAAGGTGCTCTGGGATACAAGCACATGCCAAACAACTGGAGAGTGGGTCTATGATGACTCCATGTCTCAGGGTCAGCAAAAGCTGTATCACTGACACAACTTTCTATGTAGTATTACTCTACTGTCTTCAGTGCAGATAGGATAAGGTTTAGGAGCCTCATCTGAGCAGGTATCTAGTGATAAGCTAGATCTACATGTAAATATTCTTTCTTCTAGATGTCCCATTTTTTTCCTCAAAATGACCATGTAAAATATCTTTTAAAATCCAATTATGTTGTATAATTAGAATGTAAATGTGCTATATTTTAGATGCAGAGGTATCTGGCTTTCCACAAAGAAAAATATATCAATAGCAAAAGACATTCCTTTATATAAAGACAAACTTGTTTGCAGTCTCCTTAATTGAAAATATAAACATATCCTTATTTGTATCTGTACCATCTATATTTGGGAAAATGAATTTTGCTTGTATTGATATCTATCTCTTTGTTAATCTATGCTGTCTGTAGAATCATTTTTATGGATAGGTAACCTTTAAAGTGTCATCTTTTTCCAAAGGATAATGGCCCAGAAAGCTGTCTGTGCATGGGTTGGGTAATTCTTTGAATTCAATCATTTTGCAGAAGAAGCAATCTTTGCTTCTCTTAGCAGAGGTGATAAATCAGACTTATATTACTTGTAAAATACTTATGCCTAAGTCACTCTGGCAAAAATAAAAAAACATAAGATAAAAAAATGTTGCTCAATTCTTTTTTGGGTTCCTGCTCAAATATCAGAACACATTTTCTTCAGGGCACTAAGTTTTAAATAAATATGGATACCAGATATGTCTTCATATGGAAATGCCTACAAAAAGGGGATAGAGTTATAAGAAGCAATTTTTGGTGCTTCATAAAGACATTTTTGTTTTCTCAAGTCACACATATATTTTTAGGGCCTTATCTCAAATGGAATATAGGAGCTCTTTACATATTTTCATTTTACCTAAGAAGGTGAAAATACTCTCATTTGACCTTCTGGGGATAGTACTCACTTTGTAACAGGAATTGAAATGACCTGGAGAAAAAGCCACTGGCTGCAATAATGCAGGTAGAGCCTCACAAACCAGATGAAAGCTAGCAGCAAGATAATACACCAGAAGCTCTGGGTTCGCCATTTCGTTACTTGAAGCTCAGTCAATATTACTGCTTGCAGAAAGTAGACTTGCTTGAAGAATCTTCTGGGTTGTGTCACTTGGGAAAAAGAAGAGGAACTGAAAAGGTACAAAGAAGCAAGATCAGGAAATTGCTAGATAGAAGCAAACAGTAGTGATGGAAATGTATGTGTGTTGGGGGAGGGGTGTTGTCAGTGTTTTAAGGAATAGATAGCCTTGGTTTTCTTTTTTTTTTTAACCTTTGTGGTAGATATTGTCCCTTGCCCTTGCCCTATTCAATGCACCATTCTTAAAAAGAGGGGAAAAGGTACTTTATCAAAACTTACCAATAAATCCACAGAATATAATTGTGTGCAATGTTACATATTAATAGTTCTCTACCTCTATAGAGAAGTTAGGGACATTCTTCTGAGGGATCGTGCTTAAACATTATAATTACCCAATGTTCAGTTTCAGGTTTGTTTCTTTCAGTCAAAATGTTTGGGAAATTATATTGGTTTAATTATTTTTTATTATTCTACAAGTATTTAATATCTAAATAGATTTAATATACTATTTATTTTAATAAAATAATTTTATCTCATTTGTTATTTAATTATTTTTAAAGAATCTTTTACTTATGTAGATAAAAGTGCTTCCTAATGTACCCATGCAAAATAAACAGCCTCTTTGGAGAAGGATGGAACCAAAAAAATGAAAGAGCAGTGCATTATCCCCTGTAGGTTTCTCGTGGGATATTTGGTACAGAGAAGGATTAAAAGACTTACCAATAGATAAACCAGGCTTCTTGTGTAAAGAACTAAAATAGTTTAGATATAGTTTACAAACTTACATCAAAAGACTGAATAACTCAAAGGGATTATTCTTTTCCTGGCCCATTTAAACCACCAGCCATCATGAATTCAGGTAGCAGCTGAGCACAAAGGGGAAGATCTCTCAGTAACAGAAAGCATTCAGCATAAAAAGCCAGCTTCTAGCTTAGCACCCATCTCCATCCATTAGCAAAGAAACATTTTTAAGTATTTTCTATGTTTCAGGCACCACATTAGGTGTTGGAGACACAAAGATAAATAGAAAACAGTTCTTGCCTTGAAGAAGCATATATTTTACTGCTAGAAGGAAATAAGAAAAAATACCATGCACAAAGATCAATCAAAACTAGTTGAATCTCTTAATTCTGATTGGACGGCAATGAACTAGGCACAGGGTGTGCCATCATTGGCTCCATCTGGTACTGTGGCTAATTTTTCCCCAAGGTGTATAGCACTATCTTGCTGGAAGTCAGATGCCATTGCTGTTGTCCACGTGTTTTTCAATTAAACAAATGAGTAATGGTTAAACAGGAAACAGGCACCCATAAGGCTTTGGTTTATACATGTTAATATATTCAAAGGTCTAAAGTCTCTTATACAACAGTCCCCAAAAAGCTAACAGCATTTACCATCACGTCAAATAAAACCCAGAATTTCTTACACTGTTGAAGTGAAGTATTCAATTCTATGTGAGATCTCCTCTTCAGTTAATTATTCCAGCACTGCTAGGCCTCTTCAAAGGCCAAGGAAAATCAAATGCAGACTTAGCATTATGTTGTTTGAAAGAAACTGGAAAATCATAGATGATTCAAAACAGAAAAGACAGTAGCTTCTTAAACCTTTGGAAATGTCCATCTCCTCTCCTCTTATGCATTGACCCAAATGACTAAGCAGTTCAGATATTTAAGTCTAGAAGCTATTATTATGTTGTGTTGCTCCCATTAGTTTCTGTTCTAAAATGTTTTCAAGGTTTAGATACGGAAGAATAGACTCCAGACCTAAGTTTTTGTTGCTATGGGGATTTTCTAGATAAGGAAGCTCATTTCTCAAGAACAGGTTAATATGTTCTCTGCAACTTAACTGTTTTAAAATGATGTCTAGATCAACGGTATTGATACTCCCTAAACCATACATAAAGGATCCCAGCAGGCCACATATTTAGTTTTAAAATTTAATATTATGTATGCTTCATTATATTTTTATTTTTTAAAAATATTTTCCAATTCCTTTTTACTCTGATTCAGATGCAATCAGGGAGACTCGTGGGGACATATATTTGGCACCTCTGGCCTAGAGCACAAAGATGATAAGTGATTTGTGAAAGATCTCAATCTCTCACTCTCTCTCTCTCTCTCTCTCTCTCTCTCTCTCTCTCTCTCTCTCTCTCTCTCTGTCTTTCTCACATATATACACATATACATAAGTATATGTCAGAGGCGAGACTTGAACCCATATCTTCCTGGTTTTGAGGGCAGCTCCCTATCCATTATGCAATGCTATTTCTCAGACACACCCACATAAAAGTCTATTTTTCTTCAGAAAATATTGATTCCTTGCCTACCCTCCTCCAACACCACCATACTCATACTCATGCTTGTACACAGATATGTTTGTACAGACTTATCTTGGGACCATATGAAAAGTAGTAACTGCAGTGGCATGCCAACTCTTTATTTTCCCAATATAATCAGTTCAATTCCTTTTCTTATCTTTCAAATAAGAAAAATTAATTCTTCAATAAGTCAAATTATCAGGAGATTTTAGAATTCAATAAAGAAAGCAAAAGTGTTGAAGGCTTTTAAGGAATTTTTAAAAACCAAATTAAAGTTTAAGGAGAGAAATATGTATTGGAACTTAGATGGACCAGAGGAAAATAATAGAACCAAAAGGCCAATAATAGAAAAAAAGAAAAGGTATCCGAGCATTGCATTGGTTTAAAAAAAAGTGGTGTGATAAGGCATGCAGGGTCATTTATTTTACCTGTTGTTTTCATCTGCAGAAACTACATCTGCACGTGAAATGGAAATGTTGATTCACAAAAAGTTATATTTATGTTTTTGCTCTCTATAGTATAATGTATTTTTGAAATGTCTTCAGTGCTCTACTTGCACATTCTACTCTCAAGTCTTCAGGCAGTTTATGTATCCCCCCTCTTGTCTTCAGGCAGAGCACATTTTTTAAAAATGTCTTTACCTTGTGAAACATCTTCACCCATATTCCAACCACTCTTCCCTACATAGATGATCTTTCTTGGTTATGTATGAAGAGTATGACCATCAAAGAATAATACATGGTCTCTGCCAGTGGGGTGTGTAATACATATAGTGGGAACTGATTTATGGGTTATGAAGAAAAGTGAAGTACTCACAGATCACTGCAAAATCACTGTGAGTAGAGAAGATACAAGGAAACTCATACAAACAGTCCCTGTATTGCTCTGCAAGAATATGGGAAGAATGTTAGGTCAACTTGTACTCAGTTAGTAAATGAAACCCGTTTCTCTGAATTTCACCAAATATTTCATGAGACATACATCTACCCCAACCTATGCAAAAATCCCTGTATAAAAAATCTGAAACCACAGAACACTTCTTTGTAATAGTAAAAAGAACAAAAAAACACATATAAGTGCAATTACTTTAGAATTACATTGGGAGCCATCTTACACAGTCTTTTGTTTGGAACACAGTGTTAAAAATTTGAATGTGATCAAAATCTGCTTAGTCAAACAGGTAGTAGATGCTTACCCTTTAAAAATATCACTAATTGTGGGTGATTTATTTTCTTTTAAATGAAACGAGCTTTTTATATAAACCCTCAGTGGATACATAAACAAGTGGGTGGTGTCATAGATAGAGTGCTAGGCTTGGCATCATTAAGACCTGACTGAGTTCAAATCTTGCCTCAGATAACTCTTTGTGGTTTCTATTAAATGTGTCTCTCAAAATCCCCATCAATTATCAAGGAGATTTTGCAGTCAAAGAAGTCACCTTTGCAGCTAGCATTCTACTACAGACCATAAGAATGTGTAGGAAGCATGATAATTGGTAAAAAGAGAGAATAGGGAGGATTATTTGACTGGTTATTATATCTCCTTCATGGAGTAAACATATTCCCTCTATAGGAATGTCTTCTTTGATAGTTTGTATCTTTCTGTTGACAGAGAAGAGTATAAACCCTTACCTTCTTATACTTAGGCAGATAACTCTGAACCTTTGCTCCCTGTATTGCTGCCTAAAATATGATTTACCAGAAGCCAAAATTTCTTTCCCAAAGTCCTCTAATTTCTTTTCAAGGATAGGATTTTATGATATATTGCTATTTATGGGAACCTACCACAAGTTAAATTCTGCCAGAGAAACTGTGGAGCACTGGGGGAAAACTTTGTGTACTTAAAGTCAGCTTTAATACTGTCCTGGTTGCATCATAAGAGACAAGTCACTCTTCATTTTTCTCATTTCTACAAAGATGTTAATGTTCTAGTTATTTACCTCACAAGGTAGAACACAGGAAGGAAGGAAGGAAGGAAGGAAGGAAGGAAGGAAGGAAGGAAGGAAGGAAGGAAGGAAGGAAAGAAGGAAAGAAACATACCTTTTCCAAGATGTGAAGGGCTAAATAAATGTGAGTCATTAAACAATTTTGAAAGCAGAAAGAGTAATAATATAGTTATTGCTTCTGCTGCTTTTCTATGTATGGAAATAAGACATCAAAAAGAAGATATAGGACATCTCATTAGGGTCAATGGGATAACGAAAACAGCCAAGAAAAAAGGCAGAAATACTCAGTTATCATTTTGCGTTTGCTTTCTTTGTTTAAAAGAATATGTATTAGAATGCAAAGGACAAAACAAAATTAGCTAACAAGTAGTTGTAACCTAAGACAAGTTGGGATTTAGTAAGAAAGTAACTTGCTGCTTTTGTGAGTTGAAGTCACCATGCCCCCAAAAAACTGCATCTCAGAATAGTGGAAGAAATGATAGATATGATTACTGAGTTCCAGTAAATGATATGTGAATGCTAATCAGTTGGTTGCTTCAAAATTTGAAAGAATTAAAGAGGCTTTAGGTAAAAGAAAAATTTAGATTATTTTTGAATCAATTAAGTTAACCTATTACCCATATTCTTGTGTTAAAGATATGAGTATCATTTTGCTGAGCAAAGGTTACTATGGTTCTTTGCTGGGTCCTTTGAGAATCTATAAATCCTGATGAAGGCTTTCAAGTTAGAAATTAAGGAAGTAGTAAAAAGTTCATAAGTGAAAAATTAAGGATGTCATATCTTGTAGAAATAAATTCATCCATATAAGTCACTTATTGATAAGTAGTATGAATCCCACCAAGCAAAAAAAAATCATAAAATTTTGAATCATTTACCTGATGAAGACCAGATTTTGGCGCCAGTTTGAACCTACAAAAATGGTCTGTGTTAATTGATTAACATAAATTAAAGCCAATATGACATACTTGTTTAATTGTATATTATTTATTAAAGTGCTTTATATTTGCTCTTATTTTTATTCATTTTTCAATTATATGGGGAAATTTTTAGATTTTTTTTGACAACATAGCCCTTTATTCATTTATAAATAACTAGGAAAATCTATTTGGAAAAAACTGGTGTCCATTCTTTGATCTTTTGGAGAACTTGGTGAAAATCAACACTTCTCAAAATGGCTTCTCATAATAATATATTGCAAATAACTACCTTTTTTCCCCCCGAAATAATGGCTTCTCTGCTAAATGGGGTATTATAACTTTAATATAACATTTCAAATTAAATGTTTAATGATAATATACAATAATTCAATTTAAGAAGTAGTTGACTCAAATCAAAGTAAAGGATCTTCAAATGCTGCCTGCTACATCTTGGGATGTGATTACTACCAGTGACATAGCAAGAATCCCCCATGCAGAGCATTCAGCTCAGATATGTGAATGTTCCAAAGAGGAAGCATGAAATAAAGTATGTAAGAGCTCAGGAAACAGATACCCAGACTGTCACATTGGGCATTTCTACTGTGAGTTTCTAAGTGAATGAAAGATCAGCCTTGGCAAAGCTGGGTTTTTTTTAGGATTGATGTATATTTGCTTTAGGAAGAAAAATAACTTTGAGCATAAACTTGCAAAACAAAGACACCCCTTGAGTAAAAGGTGACTAAAGCCCTAAATCCAAAGCCTCTTTGCAAAGCACTTATCTTTTATTCAGTGTTTGTATGTACATTTCTGTTTTAGGAACACTCACTTTGTCATTTATGAATAAGATTTTTCACTGGAGCACTCACAGTAATGAATACTAGACACGGTATTAGAATGCATCTATTCTTTCAAGGGAAATTCTCTTAGAGGATAGGAACAGATGTTATGAAGAGAGTGTTTATGATAGTAGAAATGTACAGTAAGAGGGCTGAGGACAACTACTGTTCCCTGACTGAGCAAGGGAATTGGGATGGGAAGGAGAAACTCCTGAGTTCTGCTCCTAGCTTTGACACCAACTTCCCCTCTAGCTTTAGGCAAGTCATCTAAACCCCCAGCTAATCTATCAGAGGGGAAAACAATGTTTAACTTACAGAGATTTGCCTGGCTTAATTAGTTAATATGTTTACAAAACACTGTATAGATGAAAATAGCTGCATAATTTTAAAATAGTAGAAGAACTGACAATACTAACTATAATAGTAACTTAGAGGCAGTTAATTTTGACAAACCTTCAGTTACAGCAACTACATATTAGTTGATAATGCACAAAGTGGGCATGTAACTTACTGAAAGTATTTGTCTATAAAAATGAACTTCTCAGGCTGTATATAATATTTAGGTATAGAATTCAGCCTAAGAAAGAATAAAGTTTTGTAGTAGGAGTTTAGAGATACCTAACACAAATGTAGCCGTTTGAACTAATATTCAAAAAAATCTGATTTTAAATCTACTACAAAAAATCAGGGCAAGTAGGGACAGAGAGAGGGATCTTTTTTAAGCAGATGAAATTTTCCTTTATTTGTGAAATTACTTTGAGATCTATTCCAATCCAACAAACATTTATTAAACACGTGTTATGTATAAGAGTTGGTGCTAGGTGCTGGGAACAGGAAAAAACCAAAGAAAGAAAGATAAAGAAAAGAAACAAGGAAAAAATAAGCCATTGCCTTTAAGGAGATTGCATCCATGGGAATAGAGAATATGAACAATTGACAGAGATGTGGTGAATAGTATCAACATACAATATGGAGTATGGAACGAATAAGATAGGTATATGCATGGTGATGATGATGATGCTTCAAAATGATAAAAAGGCTTAATATACAACTGAAAAAAATCAAAAATATGACTCTATTCATAATATCCATGCACTTAGTGAACCAAGCTAAAATTGGGGTTTCTATTCTGCTTTTTTGAATATCTTTCTTTAGATGTGTGGTACTTATATCACTGGATAAATGATGCACACTCGATCAGTTGAACTCAATTCAACTCAAAAAGTTTTTATTAAGTACTTCATATTCAAGGTATTCTGCTAGGTGCTTTGAAGATAAAGACAAAGGATAAGTAATCCTAGCTCCTAGGGAGTTTGTTTTTTACTGGAAGGACAGAGAGGTGCAACATAATTCACAGAGGTAGAAAACTAACAACTAGGGCATTAGGATAGGTTTCCTATTAAAAGTGTATCTGAGCTAAGCCTTAAAAGAAATTTAATGATTCAATCTGTGGTAAGGAGGAAATATGTTCCAGGTATATGCAATGCTATAACCAGAAATGTAACAGCCTACAGAGGGCTCAAGGATGCAAAAAAGCTGGACTAGCAAATACAATTACTCCCACTGAAGTAGCGGCAAAAGGGAACAAACAATTTATAGGTGCAAGGGTGGGAATGGATGTTAGAAGTAAAAGAATACAGGAAAAAATGAAAGAGGAAAATAGACATTCATGTAGTGCTTTGCTCTTTGAGGTGCTTTATATACATTATATTATTTGATCAGGCTGAAAATGGAAAAATGCTTTGAGTGCAGGTCTACTCAGGTCATTCTACTACTAGTAAACCCCAGTGGTTTCCAATTAAGTACAAAAACAAAAGTTTTTAGGACAAGAAACATAAACACTGCTATGAAAACTGGACAACAGTGTGGCAGAAAATAAGTACAAACCAACATCTTATATCATATACAAAGATAAGATCAAAATGGGTACATGATACTATAAACAAATTAGGAGAGCAAGGAATAGTTTGCCTTTCAGTTCTATGGAAGAAAGAATTTAGGACCAAACAAGAAATAAAGAGATGTAAAATAAATACTTTGGGTCATGTTAAATTTAAAAAGATTTGTACAAGCAAAACCAATGCAACCAAAAAGAGAAGGAAAGCAGAAAGTTGGGAAACATCATATATTGCAAGTGTCTCTGATAAAGACCTCATTTCTCAAATATATAGAGAACTGAGTGAAATTTATAAGAACACAAATCATTCCCCAATTGAAAAATAGTCAAAGTATATAAATAGGCAGTTTTCAGGTAAAGAAATCAGAACTATCTATACTCATGAAAAAAATGCTCTAAATCACTATTGATCAAAGCAAGGCAAATTAAAACAATTATAAGGTACCACCTCATATCTATCAGATAGGCTAATATAAAAGAAAAGGAAAATGATAAATGTTAGAAGGGATGTGGGAAAATTGCAACACTCATGCATTATTTGTAGAGTTGTGAACTAAACCAACCATTCTGGAGAGCAACTTGGAACCATGCCCAAAGGGCTAGAAAACTGTGCATACTCTTTGACCCAGAAATACCACTACCAGGTCTGTATTCCAAAGAGATCAAAAGAAAAGAGAAAATGACCTATTTGTAAAATATATATACATATACATATGCATATGCATATACATATATTTCTAGCAGCTGTTTTTGTGGTCACAAAAATTGGAAATTGAGGGGATGCCCATCAATTGTAATGGAGTATTATTGTGCAATAAGAAGTGACAAACAGGATAATTTCAGAAAAACCTGGAAAGACTTACATGAACTAATGGAAAGTGAAGTGAACAAAACCAGTAGAACATTGTACACAGTTAACAGCACTACTGTATGATAATCACCTATGAATGACTTAGATATTCTCAGTAATAAAATGATCTAAGACAATTCCAAAGGAATCATGATGAGAAATGTTATCCACTTCCAGAGGAAAAACTGATAGAGTCTGAAGGCAGATTGATGAATACTATTTTTCACTTTATTTTTTTTCATGGTGTCTTTCCTTCTTTGGTTTCTTTTCTTTTACAACATAACTAACTTTGCATGATTGCTCACGTATAACCCACCAAATTGCTTACCACCTCAGTGAGACAGCAGGAGAGGGAAGAAGATAATTTGGAACTTAAAATTTTTTTTTAAATGTTAAAAATTGTTTTATATGTAATTGGGAAAATAACAAAATATTATTTTTCCTAAGTATAAAATATTTTTCCTAAAGTACAAAACTCTCCAATTCACTTCCACACTCAAAAATTGGTGGTGGCTCATTATTATTCAAGAGAAAAAAGTACTCTTCAATATAGTATTTTAAAGCTCACCATAATCTGATGAATACCTATCTCTCCAGACTAATTTAATAATGCTTTCTTTAAGTACTCTACTTATTGTTCAGTTAATTTGGAAAATTTATATTTCTGTAAATATTCATTCATTTTATTTAGATTGTTATTTTTATTGGCATATAGTTGAGTGAAATAGAGCCTAATAATTGCTTTTACATCTTCTTCATTGGTATCCACTTCTTTCATTTTTTATACTGTTGATATGATATCTCCTTTAAAAAAATCAAACATTTGTTTTATTCATTTTTCTTTTAACCATTTCCTAGTTTTATTTATTAATTCAATAGTGTTTTTGTTTTCAATTTTGCTAAACTCTTCTTTGATTTCTAGAATTCTAATATGGTGTTTGAGAGGGATAATTTTTTTGGTTTTTTTTTTTTAATTTTAGTTTCATAGCTAATTCAGTGACCTGTTCTTTTTCATTGATGAGAGAATTTAGATATATAAAATTTCCCCTAAGTATAGCTTTAGCTGAATTCCAAAAAATGTTAGTATGATGTGTCATTATTGTTATTAGCTTTGATGATATTACTGATTTGTATCTTTGACCCACCCATTCTTCAGGATTAGTGCATTAGTTTTCAGTTGATATTAGTTTTTGCTTCAAAAACCATACCGAAGCAACTTGGCAAAGACAATAAAATATAAGAATAGTTGGGGTTAGGGAGGGGGTGGAAAAGATAGGCACATTAATGCATTGTTGGTAGAGTTATGACTTAGTTTAACAATTCTAGGAAACAACTTAAAATTAAGTAAATAAAGTGATGAAAATGTCTATAGTCTTTGATTCAGAGATCTCACTGTAAGTCATACTTCAACGAGGTCTATGACAAAAGGAGAACTGCAATATACCAAAATGTTAATGGCAGCACTTTTTGTAGTAGCAAAGAACTGGAAGAAGACTAGATGGCCATCAACTAATAAATGAATGTCTTAACAAATTGTCCATGAATATAATGGAAAATTATTGTTCAATTAGAAATGGTTAACATAATAAATGCAAAGAAGCATAGAAAGATGAACATGAGTTGATGCAATATGAAGAGGCAGAGCCAGGTATGCAGTGACTACAGCAATGTAAATGGAAAGGATGATAAAATAATCAAAACCCAATACTGTAAAATCATAAACAATAAGCTTGACCCCGAATAACAAACATGAGAAGATATTTCCCCCCACTCTTTTGCAGAGATCAAAGTCCACAAATATCATTGGCATAAAGAATTCCCAGGTGAGGAACCTGATGACCACGGGAAAAAAATGCTTACTTCATCTATATCTGTTAGGATACCATACGTTTCAGAATTAAACACCATTAAGTGTCACTAGCCTTCATGACACGGGTGATATGTGACCAGTGTAAAAAAAGATCTGACAATCAGGATGGCATTATTGATAGATGCTCACCACACATTCATTTAAAGGAACAGACTGTATTTCTTTAAAAATCCTATAGTAGAGAGATCAGATTCTTCTTTGTGTTCTTCGCTTCTCCAGGTTTTAGTGAATCAAATGCAATTTTCAAAGGTTATCTGATGAGTAATAGACAATAAAACTCCCACCTGCTTTTTACTTTTGTCTGTTTCATTCAATTTAGTTGACCAAGTATTTATTTATCAAGGGTTTAGGACATGCCAAGCTTTGGGCTGCCACTACCTGAATGTCATAATTGGATCTCCTCATGCTATTTTCTGGGCCTGGAATGTCCTCCCATTCTCCATCTCCAAGCCTCCAAATTGTTGGTGGATCCTTCCAAGCATAAGAATATATATCTGTAGGTGTGTGCATGTGTGTGTGTGTGTGTGTATGTATATAATACCATATCTTTTCACTATGTTTATCAATTTTGCTAGTGGTATTTTTCACCCTCTTCCTCTTCTTTTTAAATCATTGTTCTAACGGGTGGCTTTATAGTTGGAAAAAGGGACAAATACATGGAAACTGTAAGTGATGGAAGAACAAAAAAAAAGTTTTAAAATTAAGGTGAGGAAAACATAGTTAGATAGTAGTTGTTCTGAAAAATCCCTGAGGGTTTTAGTGTACTCCAAGCAAAATATAAGCTAGCATTGTGAAGAGAAAGCCAAAAAATCCAAGCAAACAAAACCCAAAACTGTCTTGTGTATGTAAATAGAAGCCTGGCTTTCAGGAATAGGTAAGTGATGCTCCTACTGAATTCTGGTCTCATCAGACTGAATCTGCAATACTGTGTCCAATTCTGGGAGCTTTGCTTTAAGAAATGCATTGCTGACCTGGAAAGCATCCAGAGGAGGTCAACCAAAATGTTGAAGAGTCTTGACTCTGTGACATATGAGGCTTGGTTAAAGACACTGGACATGTTCAGTCTGGAGAAGGGAAGACACAGGAGAAATATAATAGTGGTCTTCAATGGGTGGGGCAGGGAATAAGATTTTATTAAGTATCTACTATATGTCAAGCACTGTCCTAAGTGCTTTACAAATATTACCTCATTTGAAGGTTTATCATGTGGAGGAGAATTAGACTTATTTGGTTCCAAAAACCAGTACCAGGAGCTATTTTTGGAAGTTTTAAATTTGAGCACAATATTAGGAAAAGAAATTTAGCAATTAGAGTTATCATAAAGTAGAATGGGGTGATGAGTTCCACCTCCTTGGAGGTCTTTGTGAAGAAGGGGGATGACCACTTGCCAGGTATATGTCATATTTAGAATTCCTTTTGTATATAGGATTAACTAGATGAATGCTGACTCCCTTTCATCTTCTAAGTTCGGGGGAGGGGTGTGTGTGGGGGGGGTGGATCAGTGGTGCACTGATTACAAGAAGTTATTTATTTGCTTTCTGTAAAGACTACTTGGACAATGCTTTTCAGAAAAATGTATTATCTGATGCCAGCAGGACCTCAAAAACCTGGAAAATAATAACAAGTGCCTGCTTATAAAAGCTGTTAGTTAGCTAATATGGATTGACTGTAGATTTTCTTTCCTAGAAGGGAAAGAATCCAGAAATCAGTTGCTGATAACAGCAGCAGCAGCAGCAGCAGCTAGCATTTACAAATCACTTATTATCTGCCCAAAACTGTACCAAGTGATTTATGATTATGATCTCATTTGGTCCTCAAAACATCCCTAAAATGCAGATGCTATTATTATTCCCATTTCACAGTTTAGAAAACTGAAGCAGACAGAGTTTAAATATGGTTTGCTCAGGGTTACACATCTAGTAAGTGCCTAATATTATATGTGATCTCAGGCCTTCCTGACTGTAGCCTCAGTGCTCTATTCACTGTACCATTTAAATATTAATGGAAATACTCTAGAGATAAGGATTATAGAATCACAAAGCTAGAAGCTATCTAGTCTCCATGTACCCGTGATATGTATACAATACTGTGGTAAGTTTTGGGGATGAGTCAAAGAAAGATAAGAGAAAGCATGTCCCCAGTTTTCATGGAACTTATATAAAACTGTATTTGATGAATATATAAGGGAGGTTTCAAATGAAATGATAGGTATGATCCTGAATGAGGAAAAATATCATTGAGTTACTGTATATATGCTGTAGGGGGAGGAGATCAGGGAAGAACCACACTGGGTTTTAAAGGATGAAAATGTTTTTAAATGCTTGGAGGAGCAGAGTGGGAGGACATTCCAGGCCCAGGGCAGAGCATGAAGAAATACAATTATGAAATTCAGATAGGGGCAAATGGTGGTATCTGGCCAAAGGTTGGCATGTCCTACAGCAGGGGTGGGGAACCTGCAGCCTTGAGGTCACATGTGGCCATCTAGGTCCTCAAGTGGAGCCCTTTGACTGAATACAAACTTCACAGAACAGTTGTTATGTTGAGGTCACAGGTGGCCTCGAGACTACAGGTTCCACCCCCACCCCCCACCCCCATCCTAGACACTTAATAAATACTTGGTCAACTAAACTGAATGAAATAAATAAATGAAAGCAAAAAGCAGATGGAAGCCTTATTTTGCAGTATATTATATATTATGTTTTTGTATTTTGTATTATATATTTTATTATATGTAATATACTATTGTATATTATGTTATTTATTATAATACTATGTTGTTATATTATTATAATATTATATATTATATATTATATTAATATAACATGTTGTTTTATATTGTATTATATATTTATTGTATTGCATTGTGTAGTACATATTATATTATGTTATGTTATATTCAAAGATCATCAGATGACCTTTGAAAATTTCACTTGATTCACTAAAACCTAGACAAGTGAAGAACACAAAGAAGGATGTGATCTTTTTACTACGGGATTTTTAAAGAAATTCATTCTGATCCTTGAAATAAATACATGGTGAGCAGCTGTGTGTAATATCATCCCGATTGTCAAACCTTTTTTACACTGGCCACATACTGCATATATCATGAAGACTAGTGACATTTAATGGTGGTTAATTCTGAAACATATAGTATTCTAGCAGATTAAACAGAGATGTAGTAAACATTTTATTTTCATTTTTTCAGGTCATCAGGTTCCTCACCTGGGAGTTCTTTATGTCAATGAAATTATAAGGCCTGTCCCTATCTTTATTCTTTGAGAAACAATTTACTGTGACTGGAATTATATCTTGCTAGAGTCAAGTTGCAATTTAAAATAATAATAATAATGGTAATAAATTTTGGAATTGTGGAACAAAGCTATTATATGAAATATAACATTCCTTTGCTTTTTCTCAGAGCTATGCCATCAATAATTTGATATCAAAAGAGCAAAATAAAAGACCAGCTGATTAACTTGAGATAAGTAGAGAAGGTTAAATGAAAGGAAAGATGAAATAAACAATGAAAATGGACGAAATATTTGCTTTCTGAAATGTATATGAGTAGTATTCCTAATCAGATTTTTAAAGCCTTTCCTTCACTACCTACACATTTCTACCTTTCCAGTTTTCTCATACTCCACTGTCTTCCACACAACCTATGATATAAGTACACTGACCTACTTGCTGCTTCTGAAGCAGGACTCCATCTCTAACTTTGGGTCTTCTCACTGGTTGTCCCTATGCCTCCTCACTTTCCTGGCTTCCTTTACAACTCAGATTAAATACCACTTTCTTTCCCACCCTCTCTCCACTCTCCACTGCTAGTCACATATACCTTTAATGTACATAATCATTTACATGTCTTTTTCTTAGAATGGCAGCTCTTTGAGGGCATTATTATTGCTCTTCACTCATTTCAGTTGTGCCTGACTTTATGACCCTGTCTGGGGTTTTCTTGGTGGATACTGGAGTGGTTTGCCATTTCCTTCTTCAGCTTATTTTACAGATGAGGAAACTGAGGCAAATCAGGTTAAATGACTTGGCCAGGCTCATGTAGCTTAGTAAGTGTCTGAGATGGGATTTGAACCCAGCATTTCCTGACTCCAGGCCCAGCACTCTGTCCCCTGGGAAGGACTGTGTTTTTTTTTTTCCTTTTCTTTCTAACTCCAGCACTTAACACAGTAGCTGTCATGTAGTAAACTCATAAGAAATGTATTTTTTTAGAAGAAGAAAAATTGATGGAACCAACAGGAAAGTAATGATGATAAATCAATAAAATGAGGTTAAATAAGACATCTCATACCAAAGTTATAAAAATGAGTGGATTTAGGTGATTTGCAACTTAAAAGGGGAACATAGGACCTTGAAATCATAGAATGAAGAGGTTGCCAGAGGCCATCTAGTCCAATCCTTAGAAAACTGAGGCCCAAAGAAACTAAATAATTTCTCCAAGGTGCTATGGCTTATGTCCAATGTATGATTTGAATCCAGTTCCACTGAATTTGGAGTCATGTCATTTAACTGCTCTACTAGCTCCTTCCATATCAATGTCAGATCATGGTGGAACTTCCTACACCATGACCTTGGGAATTGTCCTATACAAAAATTAGTAGCTACACTTGAACAGAAAGATACAGTGATAGGATATTGGCTGATCTCTTCTTTGTGCCTTGCTTCATATTGTTGTTTAGATTTTGACCTGTTCTACAGGAGGAAAGACATGAAAGACTAGATTCTTCCATATTGTTAATTAAATTGAGTCATTTTGTTTCATTACGTTTTTTTTGAAAAGTTGTGCACCAGATGGCCTAGATTAGAAATAACATCATTATCCAGAAGGCTGACCAAAGTTTCAAAAGGATGAAGTAGTGTTTAGAGATTGTTAGTGATTATTATCTAAAATTTTCAAGTTGGTAGATATATACCAGGTGGGTTGAATTCATAACTGGTCAAAAATCAGACCAGTAACAAATCCTAATTAAGGAAGATGAATAATAGGGAAGAAACTGTGATTATACCTTTAAATATAAAAAACAAGAAGAGATTATAAGAGAACAAAATATTAAAATTAATTAAGGATGGAAATAATGAAATGAGTAACTCCAAACACAGGAATTTCATAAATGAGAATGCCAATGATTTTCTATTTTTAATTTCCACATTTATCTGCCTCTAGATATTTTTAAAGTACATATGACATTCTTTAAATTTTAATTTAAGAATTATATTAGATATAATTCTATTAGATGTATTTAGATATAATTCACTTGTGAGTTTGAACAAAAGGTCCAAGAAGACAGTGGCCATATCATCTATTGTTCTGCCCTAAAGTGCTTTCAGGAAGTTCATTTCTTTTGTGGGTACTTAAGAGAATGTCATGGGATAAGATGGGACTTTTAGGTTGGGATTTATAAATAAATTAGGCTCATGCTCAGTTCCATGCCCAGACTTCATGCCCCATTGGTCAGAGTTGTTATGTATTATTTCCCTTTTGTCATGCCAATTTACCTCTGGCCTTCTGTCCTCCACTAGGATCATGCTTTCACAGACAACAAAGCTCCTGAAAGAGAAGCACTGGTTTTCTCCTGCTATAGTCAAGAGGTGAAATATACAGTCTGAAGGCTTTTTGTCACCAAAAAGGTAATCTTTTTTGCAGCCTTGAAAAACAAATACTACCTGTGTTGCAATGGTAGTAATTCTGTATAGACAAGACAATTGTCAAGACAGCATAGTATCTTCAGTGAAGCTAGATACACTTTCTTCATTGCAACTGAATGATGTCTTTGTATGTAGATGGTTGTAACTTACAATTCCTCCACAGCTCCAGGAACCTTTCCTCTTTTCTAACCCAGGGAAGCTACAAGGTAGGGATGGCTGTCATTCAAAACATTTTATTCAAAGTACACAAGTGAGAAAGATGAAGGCAAATCAACAAGCAAAGGATGTGGAAGAACCTTCATAAAATGAGTGTTTTAAGGAAGCAGCAAGAACAAGTCATATGCAATACATTAAAAATCACATTGGTATATTTAGGGTAAAACGAGAATGTCTTTCCAATCTTAAAATATCTCATCCAATGATGGCATTTTGATTGGAGAGTGGAGATATGATCATGGGAGATTTGTCTTTTAATGCTTGCTTTAACACTAGCTTTGTAACCTTAGGCAAATTACTTAACTTTTCCAAAACTCAATTTCTTCATCTGTAAAATGCGGGTGATGCTTATGCAGTCTACCTCTCAGGTGATTTTGATGAAACTATTCTGTAAAGAATAAATTACTATAAAAGTACGAATGTTTATTGTTGTTATTGTTGGGGCCTGATTCCTAACCGTTTGAATTCCTTGGCTGAAGGACTGTTGGAAAAAAAGAAAGCTGCTCTTGTTTCCCTTCCAACACTGTTGGTGTAGTATTTTCATTTAGGCACAGAAGGGAATAGATGAAATGAGGGCAAGTTGCCAAAGTCTAAATCTAGGCAAGTCCTTGAAGTCAGTCTACAGGACAAAAATACAAAACAAACATGCCTACAATTAAATGATGGTAACACTGCATTATAATTAATTGTCTCAGGAAGTAAATATAGCTTCAGTTAACTGAATGGATGACAATTACTTGAATTATTATCATACCTAAAATGTCAGTGTTCAATGATTGCTTTAAACACATAATAATAAATTCTGGCAAATATAATAAAGCCAGATATAGAGAATGTTTTTACTGGAAGTGAAATTAAATAGCAACAGAAACTACAATATATTTTCTTAAAAACACATAATGTTAAGCAGGAATAGTTATAGATAAGCAACCACAGCTCTGGCATTCGGCTTTTCTTCGAAAGTCAAGGATAATTCAGCAACTCAAGGAGAAAACCTATTTGTGGATAGGAATGGACAACCAACTTTGAGAAGAAAAGAATAAGAAAGCCCAGCAATGATGATGTTTGAAATGTTAAGAATCATTCACTAGGCTAATGAGAGCATGTATGATAATGAAACATAATAGTTTCACATCTGCTGTGAAAACTTCCATGATTTCCTGAGATATATTGTAATTTTTTCTTGTAGTACTGAAAATGCTTTACTGAAGGGCAAACAAATTATACTAGATGACTCAAAGGAGGAGTGTCAGTCAATTTGGACACCATTAAAACATCTTTCTCTCATCACTAAAAATAACATTCCTCCAAATCTCTATATGTAACTCATAGTGCATTATGGTCATGTCTTGAGTGACTTTGAAAGTTCTCATGTAGACAAAAAAGGGTGAGGGAGGAGTAAATTCAAGTATGAAGAATTATATCCTTTCACTCTCTGAAGCACTGGCCAATGTAGTTGTCTGATAATAAGGCCCAGAAGGGGAAAAAAATGTCAAAGATATGATAAAGAACAGCCAAGAATAAACCTTTCATTGCATGGTTAAAGTAATCTCAGCATCCTATAGTTATACTTCTCCATAGAGAGGAAGAACTGGGAAGGAGACCAGTTTTCCCTTTGCCAATTATCATCTTTACCTATAGTGGGACAAGGAAAGTAATAGGTACACTAACTGAATTCCTGCTGCCTCAGGAAAGAAACTGTGGAGGGACATCTCCCTAACACATACTTCTCAAGCTCCTAGTGTGTTTTACTTGATTCTCTTTACAACCTATAGGTTTTCTATGAATTCCTGTTCTGTTTTCTTCACTTAGCCTCTTAGATTTGATTACCCAATGTCTATCTCTGGCTCCTTGATCTTCCCCTCCTTTCTAGGAGAATTCTTTCTTTCAGAGTGTAATCACCAACACAGGTCAGCCCTATCTCCTTTCCCCCACCCCCAAACAAGAAATCGGGACTTGGCAGTCTTGTCTCTCACATCAGACCCAAACAAACTCATGTCCCCCACCCATGGCTGAGTTACTTAACCAAATCAAGCCCTCTTACCTAAATGTCTAAAGACTATGGTCTTTGTAGGAGTAGTTGAAGCAGAACTCCACAAACTGGCTATGCTGCAAGGAATTTTATGAAGCCATAACAGAAGCAAACAAAAAAAAATGACTCCAGTATTAGGTGGAGCCAGTTGTACGACTAAAAACTGAGAGTACAGATTTTGTCAAGAGAACAGGGGATAAGGGTATGGGGACTGTCCCAGAGTTCCCAGTCCAATGTAGAATTTTGTTTTCCTTCACCATCAGGTTTGAGACCAAGTAACACCTGCCATTATTTCCTATAATCTAAAACCAAGTAGTATTTATCCTTATCTCTTGACATGGTGGGAGAAGTTGTTCACTGAGATGCCTCCACTCAAAATAGATGATGTGGAAAGGTCTATCCAGGGGCTCAAGAAGACTTTTTAATATCTTTTTTTTTGAGTGGGAATTACCAACTTCTGGAGTCACCTTCCCTGTGAAATCTTTTTTCATCACACACACACACACACACACACACACACACACACACACACACATCTGAATATGTTTCATTCCTTTCATTTTTTTCCTAAACAACTTTCTCTGGATAGTTCTTTTGTCCTTATAATCATCTCTGCGACTCCATAGGTTCTAAAATGCAGAGGCTATCTTGTTTTTCACCATAAGTTCTAATTCCACAAATTAATAAAAAAAAAATTTTCCCTAAACCCCAAGATTTCTTTTTTCTTTTTTATGTAAATATCAGTTTTATCATCATCATCATCATCATCATCATCATCATCATCATTATTTCCTCCAATTCATGATACTTATCTTTCTTTTTTTTTTTTTACTAATTTTTATTTATCAAATAAGCTTTTGAGTTTAAATTTTTTCTCACCTTCCTCCCCAAGATGGTGCACAATCTGATATAGGCTTTCCATATACATTCCTACGAAACATATTTTCACATTAGTTATGTTGTGAGGAAGAACTGGAACCAATAGGAGGAACCACAAGAAAGAGGAAACAAAACAAAACTGAAGGAAAAAAATGGCAAATAGAATGCTTTGACCTGCATTTAAACTCCATAGTTCTTTCTTTGGATGTGGATAGCATATTCTATAATGAGACTTTTGAAGATGTCTTAGTCCTTTGCATTGCTGAAAAGGGCTAAGTCTGTCAAAGTTAGTCATTGCACAGCATCATTGTTACTGTGTACATTGTTTTTCTGGTTCTGCTCACTTCACTCAGCATCAGCCCATGCAAGTCTTGCCAGGTTTTCTGAAGTCCACCTGTTCATAATTTCTTGTAGCACAATAGTATTCCATTATATTCATATACCACAATTTCTTCAGCCATTCCCCAATTGATGGGCATTCCCTCAATTTCTAATTCTTGGCCATCACAAAAAGAGCTGCTATAAATAGTTTTGTACTTGTGGGTCCTTTTCCCATTTGTATGATCTCTTTGGGATACAGCCCTAGAAGTGCTATTGCTGGGCCAAAGGGTATGCACATTTTTATAATACTTTGGGCATAGTTCCAAATTGTTCTCCAAAATGGTTGGGTCATTTCACAACTCCACCAACAGCTCATTAGTGTTCCAATTTTTCCACGTCGTTTCCAACATTTTTCATTTACTTGTTTTGTCATGTTGGCCAATCTGATAGGTGTGATATGCTACTTCAGAGTTGTTTTGGTTTGCATTTCTCTAGTCAATAGTGATTTAGAACTTTTTCCATATGACCATAGATGGCTTTAATTTCTTCATCTGAAAACTTCCTACTCATATCCTTTGACCATTTATCAATTGGGGAATGACTTGTATTCTTATAAATTTGACTTAATTTTCTATATATTTTAGAAATGAGGCCCTTATCAGAGACACTGGTTGTAAAAATTCTTTCCCAGTTTTCTGTTTCCTTCCTAATCTTGTTTGCATTGGCTTAGTTTGTGCAAAAACTTTTCAATTTAATGCAATAAAAATTATCCATTTTACATTTCACAATGTTCTCTATGTCCTGTTTGGTCATAAATTCTTCTGTTGTCCATATATCTGACAGGTAAACTATTCCTTGCTCTTCCAGTTTGCTTACAGTATCAGCCTTTATATCTAAATCGTGAATTATTTTGACTTTATTTTGGTATATGGTATGAGATTTTGGTCTATACCTAGTTTCTGCCATATTCTTTTCCAGTTTTCTGAGCAATTTTTGTCAAATAGTGAGTTTATATCCCTGATACTGGGGTCTTTGGGTTTATCAAATAGTAGATTAGTATAGCCATTGACTACTGTGTCTTGCATATCTAACCTGAACCATTGATCCACTACTCTATTTTTTAGCCAGTACCAAACAGTTTTAATCATTGCTGTTTTATAATACAATTTAATATTTGGAATGGCTAGGCCACCTTCCCCTGCATTTCTTTTCATTATTTCCCTTGATATTCTCTACCTTTTGTTCTTCCAAATGAATCTCAATATTATTTTTTCTAGCTCTATAAAATAATTTTTGATAGTTTGATTGTTATGGCACTGAATAAGTAAATTAGCTTAGGTAGAATTGTCATTTTTATTATATTAGCTTGGTCTACCCATGAGCAACTGATGTTTTTCCAATTATTTAGATGTGACTTTATTTGTGTGAAAACTGTTTTGTAATCGTGTTCATATAGTTCCTGGGCTTGTTTAGGTAGGTAGTCTCCTAAATATTTTGTAACACATACAGTAACCTTAAATTAAATTTCTCATTCTGTCTCTTGCTGTTGTGCTTGTTGGTAACATATAGAAATGCCAATGGTTTATGTGGGTTTATTTTATAGCCTGCAACTTTGCTAAAGTTGTTTATTATTTCAAGTAGTTTTTTATTTGATTCTCTAGGATTCTCTAAGTATATCATCATATTATCTGGAAAGAGAGATAGCTTTGTTTCTTCTTTGCCAAACTCTCTTTTTCAACAGCCCAAAAGACACCTCTAAACATAGACACCACCAGATGATCAATATAAAAATCAGATTAATGATATACTTTGCAGCCAATTGTGGAGAAGCTGTATACAGTCATCAGAATAAGACATGGAGCTGACTATGGCTCAGATCAGGAGCTTCTTATTGCAAAATTCAGACTTAAACTGAAAGAAGTTGGAGAAACCATCAGACCATATAGGTATAACCTATGTAACCTCTCCTGTGAATATGAAGTGGAAGTGATGCATAGATTTAAGAGATTAATCTGGTACATAGAATACCTGAAGAATTATGGACAGTTTCACAATCTTGCATAGAGGGCAAAAATTAAAAAAAATCCAAAGGAAAAGAAGAGTGGAAAAACAAAATGTTTGTTTGATGAAGCTTTATAAATGGCTGAGGAAAAAAAGAAAGCAAAAGATAAAGGAGAAAGAGAAAGATAAGAAATACCCAACTGAATGCAGAATTCCAATGAATAGCAAGAAGAGATAAGAATGTTTTCTTACATGATTGGTGCAAAGAAATTTTTTAAAAAATAAAGTGGGAAAGACAAGAGATCTCTTCAAGAAAATTGAAGCTATCAAGGCTATGTTTCATGCAGAAATAAGTGTAAAAAAAAAACAACAACAAAAAATAGTAGGACCTTAAGAGAAGCAGAAAAGATTAAGAAGTGGTGGCAAGAAAACACGAAAGATCTATAAAAGAAAGATCTCAAGATCTTAACATCACCAGAAGAGCAATCTGTTTTTTAAAGAAGCAGAAGAACTAGAGACCAAATTACCAATATTTGCTGGATTATGGAGAAAACAAGGGAGTTCCAGAAAAGAGAAAAAAAAAATCTACTTCTTCTTCATTGACTACACTAAAGCCTTCAACTGTATGTATCAAAACAAAATGTGTCAAGTCCCCAAAGAGATGGAAGTACCAGATCATCTTACTTGTTTCCTAACGAACCTGTATATAGGTCAAGAAACAACTGTTGGAATCCAGCATGGAACAACTGATTGGTTAAGATTAGAAAAGTAGTACAACAAAGCTGTATATTATCAAGTTATTTATTTAACTTATGTGCAAAGCAGATCATGTAAAATGACAGGCTAGTTAAATAAAAAAGCTGGAATTAAGGTTGCCAGTAGAAACACCTACAATCTCAGATACTACTGAGTGGTATTACAAATGATATCATTCTGATGGCTGAAAGTGAAGAGAAATTAAGGAGCCTCTTGATGAGGGTAAAGAGGAGAGTGTAACAGCCGGCTTGAAGTTTAACATCAAAAAAAAAAAGCAGTATCTCAGCAACTGGTTCCATCACTTCCTGGCAAATAGAGGGAGATGAGATGGAAGTAGTGTCAGATTTTATGTTCTTGAGATCAAAGATCATTGCTGATGGAGATTGCAGACATGATATTAAAAGATGTTTGCTCCTTGGAAGGAAAGCTATGGCAAATCTGGACATCATACTAAAAAGCAGAGACACCACCTTATTGACAAAGGTCCATATAGTCAATGCTGTGGTTTTCCTAGTAGCAATGTATGGCTGTGAGAGCTGGACTATAAGAAAAATTACGCACCACAGAACTGACTTTCAAATTGTGGTAGAGGAGATTTTTTGAAAGCCCCTTGGACAGTAAAGAGATCAAATCAGTCAATTCTTTTAAAAAAAATTAATTCAGGCTATTCACTGGAAGGTCAAATACTGAAGCTGAAGCTTAAATAATTTGGGCAAATAATGAGAAGAAAGGACTCATTGGAAAATCCCCCAATGTTGGGAAAGGCTGAAGGAAAAGGGTACAGCAGAGTATGAGATAGATGGATGGTGTCATGGAAACAGTGAACATGAACTTGGACAGACTTTGAGAGACAGGTATGCTGTGGTCCATGGGGTCCCAAATAGAAATACCTGAATGACTGACAATAACAACAACAAATCCAAGAGTAATATTTTTTTTTAAATCATGTGGTTAGGTAAAATCTTATGCTAATATATTTCACATGTATGACATTGATGTGGGAATTATTGCCAAATCAATTGTCTGTGTACAGTCAGATCAAAGAATTAATTCATTAAAGTAAAATCTGTTCCATCAAAAGATATGATGTACAGTTTAGGCAATTTTAACCTTACTTGTTGGAACAAGTTACTAATAAAAATAAATATGAGAATTGAAAGAACAAAAATTGCTAGAGTCACCAATACCTAAGGAATTTTAACCTGTGTAATTTAATCCTTATGAAATGAAGGCCAAAAGAGCACAGATACTGGGCTCAGCCAGCACTATACTGCACTTGAGGATTTAGAGGGCCACATGTAGCCTCAAGGCCACAGGTTGCCCACCCCTGCTACTTTCTTTCCAAGTGGAGAGATATGGCTGCCAAGATAAGCCTTAATTTCAAATATAAGTTTGTTAATAAAACATTACAGAAGAGGACAGTGGAAGAATAGGGGGTAGTACTGCTCCATAAAATAAAAGAAAGTAGTACAGAGTGAAAAGAGCTATAAAGAAAACTTGCCAGGACATCCAACAAAGCAAAATAATCCTTAGTGCACCAAAAAGTGGAACTAGATACAGAATGACAAACAAATGATAAATGAAAGAAAGATATAAAGATTTTATATAATATTTTTACATCAGTTGTAATGGATCCTCTGCATTTAAGGACTAACATCATTGTCCTGGGTGGTCTATATGAGGAAACAGAAATGGTGCTGAATAAAACCCAGAAGAGAAGAGCAACTAGTAGAGCCAATTTTAAAGAGAAGACATCTGACTATGGTGGAGGTATCACAATTTTAAGGATTTTAAGGAATTAGTTCTAAAGGTGTCTAAAAGATAGACAAAATGTGTAAGAAACTCTCAAATCTATTTACCCTAAAAAAATTACTGCAATTATAAAAATAAAGTCTAATTTGCCATATCTATAAAGTTTCAATGAAATGTTCTATACACAAAGGGAAATGTACTGTAATCGACAAAGGGCTAGATCTGCAGTTAAGAAACCTAGATTCAAGTTCTAGTTCCAACATATATTACCTGTGTGACCACAGGCAAAAATATAAAACAACTTCTCAGTGCCTCAGACACTTCTCTAGGATTATAAGTTATAAATAAATTGCTAATTTTAATCAGTAGAGAGAATCCCCATGTTGCGAATTTCTTCTCCCACTGATGAAATCATAGGACGGCATTTCACACTCCACCTTCAGTCTCCATCCCAAATTAAATATGCAACAAAGTCATCCTGGATGAAGGCATAAGAAGGAAATAGGTAGGCTTTTGGAAATTATAATCTATATCAGAACTCATCTTTAGAGATAATAGCATATAAGATACTATTGTGTTTATTTGTTAACTATGAAAATTATTTTATTGGGTAGATAAAATGCTACCTTAAGGGCTCTTGCAGCAAGATCTCTTCAATACATATACTAAGATTTTACATTATATTTATAAAAATGTGACAACAGAAAAAAAAACTTTGTCAATATTTTATTTTGTAACTGGTTTGGATTTTATTTGAGAGGTGTAAGCTTGACAAAGATATCTGCAATTATTAAGTATAATGTCTAGCTCAGAGATTAAATTGAAAGAAAAGATTCTCTACAGAAGGTAAGGCACTATAGAAGTCCCTGTTTGTGGAAGATATTGTTCCGATGATATCAAGCCCCATAATTCTGTGAACATCCTCCGGCCCCCCAAAAAATGAAAACCATCATCATGCAAAAAATGTTGTGTGTAACTATCCATGCACTAAAACTCAAATGGTTAAAGGATGCCTATACAGATAGGTATATTGAGTTGGAAAGAAAATCAATAGAGTTGTCCATCAGTACATATATTTTAGGAAAACATTGCAAAAGGGAAAAGATCTGAACCTAGATTTGAACAAGAGGTGTAGAACAAGCTAGGACACTTTGGGAAAACTGTACAGTCCTTTTTAATGGCCCCTAAGGAGCCACTGAAAGGGCAATACCACCACTATCCCCTTAATCTACGCACATTTCAGTAGAGAGAGCAGGAGCATAGCATCTCTGTTACAAAAGGCAAATAAATGGAGAGAGGAAATAAGTGATTATTTAATATGTATCAGGTAAAGAGCAATCATTTTGTTCCTATGGAGCAGTAGTCAATCAGCTGATTTTGGAAGGTAATCTGGAATGGAAAAGAGAATAGTCTGAAATTAAATCCAACACTTATTAATCACCAAATATTTTGGATGTAGTTGAGGATGAAAAGACAAAAAGACTCTTCAAGAGCTAAGATTCTACTGACTATTATATTCTGAAGGTCTATTGTTGTATAGTTTAATGCATTAGGAAACTTTACAATGCAAAAAATCATTCCCTCGATAGAATTCCTTTATTTTGCTATTATACAACACTTTACAAATGAGACATTAAAAAGCTAGTTAAATGAAGGATATTATCGCAGAAATGTGTTACAGTGACTTAACAATTATATGTGCAAATAGGCTTGCACCCTAATAACTTTTGGTTAAATGTACTTCAACCACCTGATAAAGAAACAAGGTGTTTTTGTGTGTGCATATGTGAGCATGTGCGTGTGTGTGTATGTGAGCGTGTGTGTGTGTGTGTGTGTGTGTGTGTGTGTGTGTGTGTGTGTGTGTGTGAAAGACAGAGAGACAGAGAGGAACAGAGACAAAGACAGAGGCAGAAAGAGACAAAGATAGACAGAGACAGACAGACAGAGACACAGAAAGACAAAGACAGAAACATAGAGACAGAGATGAACAGAGAGACAGACAGACAGAGATAAAGAAACAGAGACACAGAGACAGAGAAAGTGTATGGGATTCATACAGAATATATTTCGAATATCCTACACATCTGCAAGAACCCACTAGAGAAACATTCTTATGTGCTCTTTGCCATTTTTCTTCAGACAGCAGGGAGGGGGAGAAGATTCCCTTCTCCCAAACTATAATTTTTCATGTTTTGATTTTTATATAACATGTTTCCAGTGTACTAAAGCAGAAGGGACAATGAAGACCAGAAATTTATCTTGTAGTCAAACTGCAAGTTGGATGAAAACCCAACAGGATGTACATCACTCATCAGGTAGAATGGTAAGCAAGCAAAAAGAGACTTGGTTGTTGACAGTTAAGCTACAGAGAGAAATAGGTCCAGGGAGCACAGTTGAGCTCTGCCCAGCAGAGACCCTGCACCCAGGGATAGCCACATGAGGAAGCCACAAGAGGGCATCATGTCCCTGAAGTGCAACAAGTGTTAATTGCCTTGGTCCCATGCACTTCGTAAGTCTGTGCATGTTTAACAGCATTATAAGCATATACTCGATTTTTCCGCTAGTACTGTTTGCAGTTGCAGAAGAATGGACCAAAGGTTAATTGGGGGTTGCAGAGAGATGTTTTGTTATTTTTGTTCTTATGATACCATCTGAGTAAAAGCTTTTGTTTTGACCAAACTGTGTCTTATGACTGATTATTAAAAGTATATAAAGACTCATAAGTTACAATTTTAGGAATGTACATTGAACCTTGGAGTAGTTGTCTCTTTTGGTACTTAAGTGGTGGGGGCATTACAAAGTATGACTAAAAGATTATATATGTATATGTGTGTGTTTGTGCATATACATATACATATACATATACATATACATATACATATACATATACATATACATATACATATACATATACATATACATATACATATACATATACATATACACATACACATGCATATACATATACATATACACATACACATACACATACATATACATATACACATACACATACACATACATATACATATACACATACACATACACATACATATAGGTAGCTAAGTGGTGTAGTGGATAGACTATCAGGCCTGAAGTCAAGAAGATTCATCTTCCTGAGTTCAAATCCAGCCTCAGACATTTACCATCTTTATGACCCTGAGCAAGTCACTTAACCCACTTGTCTTAGTTTCCTTATCTATAAAATGAGCTGGAAAAGGAAATGGCAAACATTCTAGTTGCTTTGCCAAGAAAACCCCAAATGGGGTCACATAGTCTCAAATATGACTGAAAAGACTGAATAACAATACATACATATGTGTATGTATATTTGTATACACACAAAAATGTATGTGTGTATATATGTAGGCATATATATCTATAGATATAGATATATATGAGTTTATGTGTGTGTGTATATGTGGAGAGAGGGGGAGAGAGAGAGAGAGAGAGAGAGAGAGAGAGAGAGAGAGAGAGAGAGAGAAAGATCCACATTCCTGCAATTAGAGTTGTGGTAATTGAGTACTTTGCATTATGGAAATTTTAATGAGTATTTCAAGTATTCTCCTTTAAGTGCAACAAAATTTCAATCAAATGTATCTTTTCCTCACAGGTATTCCACCACCTAGATGATTCTTTAGTACTACATTTATTGGAAGAGTATACAAAAGAACATAATAAACAAATGCTAAATTTATATTTTTCCTATATGAAAATTAATTATAAGATAATTTTAAATGTATGATTTTTCTGAAACAAATCCTTTCCATCAAAAAATTAATATGTTATTCTCTTCTTCTGTCTTTCTCCACTGAATGGAAAACAAGACACAAAAAGCTATAAGGTGCCAATGTAGTTATCCAAAGTCTAGGATGATCAATCCAGTAGTTGCCAAGATGTAAGCTAAGAAAACTGGCGTTTGCTTTCAGAGCTAAAATAACCTTACCATAGTGATTATAGTCACTGTATCTCTCTACAAGGGGGAATGAATAAATCAACAATAATTGAAGTACTAAGTGTCTAATTTCCAACATAGTGCTTCCAGCAACAACTGAAATTAAAAAACTGTTAACAGCATAGCTCCGTAGCCATGCAATCTTGTCATGAGTGCACTGAAGCAAAGGTTAACAAATAAAGAGAATAAATATGCATTTGTAGCTAGGATGTAGTGTTGCTTGATATACCAAAGTGATGAAGTATATAAATGTCAAATCCAATCAAAGACCTATAGAGCTTCTCACCTTGGATGCATAGAAATTTAGTCTCATTTCTCTAGTATAACTCTTTTGGAAAAGACCTTAAATTTCTTTCCTATTAGACATTTCTAGAACTTTGTTTAGTTTCTGGAAGATATTCAGTGTCCCATGTTTTACAATGATAATTTCTTTCTACCCTGACAAAGACTTTAGAAATATAGTCTAGCAAAATCAACATTCATCTTCTTTGGGACTCTTCATTCATGAGACACATAGTAGGCCCTCCTTAAGTACATGTGAACAAAGTAGATATGAAAGTATCTCCCATCTTCTCAAAGAATGATAATATTTCAGAGGTGGAAGTGATCTTAGAAGCCTTCTATTCTAATTCCCTTGTGGTATAGATAAAGAAGGTGAAGTACAGACATAATGAATTAATTTTCAAAGGCTATTCAACTCACAGAGAACTGAGGATCTCACTTCTAAGAGCAACTCAGGTAACATCTTCACATATCCTTTCCCTGTTGCCTCAACTGCTAATGGTCTCCTTCCTAAACTACCTTCACAAAGTAGTTAAATATATGTGTGTGTCTATTAAATATATGCATATATGTTTGTATTATTAACTTACTATATATGCTGTATATGTATTTTATATGTACTTCTTGCCTCACTCATTAGAATGTAAGCTCTCTCATGGTTTCATTCTTTGTACTGGTATCACCTTCACCTGTCACAGTGAAAATTTTGCCTGGAAATACTCGTATACTGATTAATTGATTTGAGTTTCATCAAATAGCACTTAATAGCTAGGCATGCCCAATATGGAGATTGGTTTCCATGGATTAGCGGTAGAGCAATACAATATTACTGTTCAGGTTTCATAAAAACATGGCACGTTTTTAGCAGAGGAAACAATTGAGGTTATGTGACTTATGCAGGGTCACATAGGTACTGGGTACCTGAAGCTGGATTTGAACTCAGGTCTTCTTGACTTCAGGGTCAGTGCTCTATCCACTGCATCATTTAGCTGACCCTAGAATGTGGCATTTCTTAAAAGGATATTGGCTCTTCCATTTATAAGTCTAAGATCCTATGATCCTGGTTCTGCTTGGCACCAGAGAGCAGAACTTGGAGCAAAAGTGTCTGAGAGGCAGATTTGAGTTTGACATTAAGAAGCTTCTCAATAATTTTAGTTTAGGACTTCCGCTTCTGGGAGCCAAGATGGCAGAGTAAGAAGTAAATTGCTCTTACCCTCCCTTATTAATTTCTGGAAGGCCAGAAAATATCGCCCCAGGAAAAACCCTGGAAGAGCCGAACCAGAAGAAAAATGGGGTGCAGCACTCCAGTAGCCCAGGTAGCTTGAGGGATTAATGAGAAAGGCCCCTTTTGCCCTGGGGGAAGGGAAGCAGTATGGAACAGGAGGCCTCCTAATATGCAAGCAGAAAGCCCACCTCGTCATGCCAGGAGGAGATTCTGAAACCCAGGTGGTGGAGCAGGCAAACACCAACACCTGAACCCCCAAGTGCCTCAGTAACAGCTGGGGAACCAGTGGAAACCAGCTTGGAAAACCACCAGGTGCCTGGGTATTCTACAGCACCTGGTTCTCCCAGTGCCTCAGCAAAACTAAGAATTTTTACAACCAGTATCTCTGATAAGGACCTTATTTCTAAAATACATAGAGAATTAAGTCAAATTTATAAGAATACAAGTCATTCCCCAATTGATAATGTTCCAAAAATACGAACAGGTAGTTCTCAGATGAAGAAATTGAAGCCATCTATAGTCATATGAAAAAATACTCTAAATCACTATTGATTAGAGAAATGCAAATCAAAACAACTCTGAGGTACGACATCACACCTATCAGATTGGCCAACATGACAAAACAGGAAAATGATAAATGTTGGAGATGTGGGAAAATTGGAACAGTAATGAAGTGTTGGTGTACTTGTGAGATGATCCAACCATTTTGGAGAGAAATTTGGAACATGCCCAAAGAGCTATAAAAATATGCAGACCCTTTGACCCAGCAACAGCACTTCTAGGGCTGTGTCCCAAAAAGATCATACAAATAGGAAAAGGACCCACATGTACAAAAACATTTATAACAGCTCTTTTTGTGGTGGCAAAGAATTGGAAATTGAGGGAATGCCCATCAATTGTGGAATGGCTGAATAAGTTGTGGCATATGAATGTAATGGAATACTATTGTACTATAAGAAATGATGGGACTTCCACTTATGGAAGCCAAGATGATGGAGTAGAAAGGTAGCTACTCTCACCCTCCCCTATCCACCTCTGAAAACAGAGAAAATATCACCCCAGAAAAAAAGAAAAAACTTGGAACAGCTAAACTAGAAGAAAGATGGGGAAGAGCAGTGCAGCAGCCCAGCAAATGGGTCTCCCAGTGCCTCAGCAAAAATAAGTGAAGAAGCACTACAAAGGGCTCCAGGCAGACAAGCACCCAACCTGCAGCATTCATCTGAAAGGAGCTGAAGAAAGCAACCTAGAGTCTTCCTAAAGTCCCAGCCTTGCTGATTCCAACCCAACACCAGGTAAGCTGTCAGAACCCTACAGCCTCCAACTGTCAACCAGGAGGAGATCCTGAAGCCCAGGTGGTAGAGCAGGCAAACAACAACACCTGGACCTCCGAGTGCCTCAGTGAGGGAGGGGGAACCGGTGGAAACCAGCTCAGAAAACCACCAGGAGCCTCAGCACTCTACTGCAAAGGAATCTCCCAGTGCATTAGCAAACGAGGGAGACAACACTGCAGGGGCCCCAGGCAGATAAACACCCTGCAGCACCCATCTAAAAGGAGCTGAAGAAAGCTAAAGGAAAGGAAAAGCAGGCAACCTAGAATTGCCTGAAAGTTCCAGCCTTGCTGATTCCAGCCCAACACAAGGTAAGCTGCCAGAAACCTACAGCCTCCAATTGCCACATAAGAGGCCCCAGTACACAAAGCCAGTGACCAAGACCTAGGCTCCCAACACAAGAAGCTTGGGTCAGTGCCCTCTGTTCCCCAGCAGGAGAGCTCAATCTCTTTAAAGGCCAGGGAATAAAGAAACACCATGAGTAAAAAGAAACGTACCATAGATTCATATTAGAAGAGTGAAGATCAAGACAGAAATTCTGAAGAGGACAACATTGTCAACAAACCCACATCTGCAACATCAAAAGGGAATATGAACTGGTCTGAAGCCCAAAAAGCCTTCTTAGAAGAGCTCAAGAAGGATTTTAAAAGTAATGAGAGATAGAAGAGTCCTTAAAAAATACAATTGGCCAATTGGAAAAAAAGTACACTGAAGAAAACAAGTCCCTAAAAAACACAATTGGCAAACTGGAAAAAAGTACAAATCCTTAAAAATAAATTGGCCAATTGAGAAGAAGTACAAAAACTAACAGAAGAAAACAATCTGGAATTGGACAAATGGAAACTAATGACTCTATGAGAGAGCAAGAATCAGTCAAACAGAAACAAAAAAATGAAAAAATAGATGAAAACTAAAATACCTCATGGTAAAACAACGACCTGGAAAATCATCCAGGAGAGACAATTTAAAAATCATTGGACTACCTGAAAATCATGATGAAAAAAAGAGCCTGGACAGTATCTTTCAGGAAATCATAAAGGAAAACTGCCCAGAAGTCCTAGAACCAGAAGGAAAATAACCAGAAAGAATACCGCTCACCACCTGAAAGAGATCCCAAATTGACAACACCAAGGAATATAATAGCAAAATTCCAAAATTACCAGATGAAAGAGAAGGTGCTGCAAGCAGCCAGAAAGAAACAATTTAAATATCATGGAACCACAGTCAGGATTACACAGGACCTTGCAGCTTCTACATTAAAAGACCACAGGGTGGAACATGATATTCCTAAGGCAAAGGAGCTTGGATTGCAGCCAAGGATCAACTACCCTGCAAAAATGAGCATGATTTTTCAAGGGAAGATGGATATTCAATGAAATAGGGACTTCCAAACCTTCCTGATAAAAAGACCAGAGCTCAACAAAAAATTTGATCTTCAAGTACAAGATTCAAGAAAGACATAAAAAGGTAAATGGGACAGAAAGATACAAAATGTTGTTAATAAGGGGGGACTGTTTACATCCCTACAAGGGAAGATGACACTTGCAACTCTTGAGAACTGTATTGTTATTACACCATGTTAAAGGAGTATACATAAAGGGGATGGATATTAGTTGACTTTGATGTAATGATAAAAAAAATCTAATCAAGTGGGTTAAATGGATCCAAGTAAGTGGATTAGTCTGATCTTAGAAAATGTACTGAGAAAGGAGGAGGCAGACAAGGGTAAATTACATTACAGGAAAAGACACAAAATCCTATTACAGCAGAGGGAAAGAAGGGAGGGTGAGCATTGTTTGAACCTTACTCTCATCAGATTTGGCTCAAGAAGGGAATAACATAATCAGTTAGGTATAGAAATCTAACTTACCCTATAGGCAGTAGGAGGGAAAAAGAGAAAGAAAAGGGAGGGGGGATAGAAGGGAGGGAAGAAAAGGGAAAGGGATAATAGAAGGGAGGAGAGACTGAAGGAGTGTGGTCAAAAACAAAACACTAGTGGGGGGGAAAGGAGAAAGGAGAAAGAAAAGCATAAACAGGGGAAAAAAGGATGGAGAAAAAGATACAGGTAGTAATCGTAACTGTGAATGTGAATGGGATGAACTCTCCCATAAAATGGAACCAGATAGCAGAATGGATTAAAAACCATAATCCTACAATATGTTGTTTACAGGAAACATATTTGAAAAAGGGTGACAAATACAGGGTAAAGGTAAAAGGCTGGAGCAGAATATATTATGTTTCAGCTGAAGTAAAAAAAAGCAAGGGTAGCAATGAATTTAATGGAATACTATTGTACTATAGGAAATGATGGGGCGGCTAGGTGGTACAGTGGATAGAGCACCGGCCCTGAAGTTGGGAGGCCCTGAGTTCAAATCTGGCCTCAGACCAAACACTTGACTCTAGCTGTGTGACCCTTGGCAAGTCACTTATCCCTAGTTGCCTAAAAAAAAAAATAGAAATGATGAACAGGCTGACTTCAGAAAACATGGAAAGACTTGTATGGTCTGATGCTGAGTGAAGTGAGCAGAACCAAGAGAACATTGTACACAATAACAACCACATTGTGCGATGACTAATATTGATAAACTTAACCCTTCTCAGCAATATAAGGATCTAAGACATCTCCAGAGGCCTAGCGATGGAAAATGCTATCCACATTCAAAGAAAGAACTATGGAAGTTGAATCGCTATTTTTTATTTCTCTTCTGTTAAGTTTTGTTTCCTCTTTCTGATGGTTCCTCCTATTGGTTTTAATTTTTACTTACAACTTCATTAATGTGAAAATATGTTTAATAGGAATGTAAATATATAGCTCATATCAGATTGTCTGCTGTCTTGGGGAGGGTGGTGGGGAGGAAGGGGGAGAAAAATTTTAAACTCAAAAGCATATGGAAGTGATTGTTGATAAATCAAAATAAATTAATAAAATGAATTTTAAAAAAGAAAAGAAATTATGAACAGGCTGACTTCAGAAAAACCTCGCAAGACTTGTATGGTCTGATGCTGAGTGAAGTGAGCAGAACCAGGAGAACAGTATACACAATAACAGCCATGTTGTGTGATGACTAGTATTAATAAACTTAACCCTTCTCAGCAATACAAGGATCTAAGACACCTCCAAAGGCCTCATGATGGAAAATGCTATTCACATCCAAAGAAAGAACTGTGGAGTTTGAATGCAGATCAAAACATACTATTTGCTTTTTTTTTCTTTTGTTGTGTTTTGTTTCCTCTTTCTGGTGGTTCCTCCTGTTAGTTCTAATTCTTCCTTACAACATGACTAATGTGAAAATATGTTTAATAGGAATGTATATGTATAGCCTATATCAGATTGCATGCCATCTTGGGGAAGGAGGTGGGGAGGGAGGGAAAGAAAAAATTAAAACTGAAAAGCTTGTGGAAGTGATTGTTGATAATTCAAAATAAATTAATTTTAAAAAATAAAGTAATTTTAGTTTAGTTTAATTTAGTTTTGTTTTTCGTAAATGCAATGGGCTACTTCAGGACAAAGTAGGTTCCCTGTTGCTGAAGATCTTCAAGCACAGAATAGATGGCCATTTGTTGGGAATGGTGAAGGAAGAATTTCTTAAAAGGTGTAGGTTGAATTAAGTTTCTTCTGAGGCTCCTTCCAACTCCAAGACTTCATGATCTGGGACATTTACCTCAAATCCAGAACATTGGATCTAACAGCATGGGAAACGTGTGGCAGGTGCTTAGGCAGTACCCAGGGTGAGAACAGTGGAAGCAGGTGACAGCTGGATTAATATGGGGTGCAGAAAGGAGTGCTTAATGAATGTTTGTTGACTTGGAAAAATGTTATTTTGCCCTGAGGGAACTGGGTGTATGCTTGCCACCTGTTCTCATGTGGAGTAAAGGAAATGTACACCTGACTGGCTATGAATTCTGAAGTTTCAGGGGGTTAATACCAGCTCACCAGGTTTCTCCTTAAAGATAAACTAACAAATGAAATGCACATTGTAGACTGCATGAGCCTTCAATGTCTGTATTCCAATCTCATGCTGTTTGGAACACCCCTTGAATTGAAAGGGTATGGTGTTTTCTACTTGACCTCTCTGTTACACATGACTTCCTCACCCTGACCTATCTTCACTCTCTTCTTTGGTATTCTCATGTACTCCTATGGCATCACTTCTTAGCTTTGTGCATATGACCATTAAGTCTATTTCTCCAGCCCTGGAGCTTCCCTCCACTGAGTTCCAATCTTGAATTTCTAACTACATACTTGATATCCTGCTCCATTTGAATTTCTCAAATGTGTTTCACACTCAACATGGCCAAGATTGAACTCATCATCTTCCAGACTCAATTCGTCCCCACTCCAAACTTTCTTTTTTCGTTTGATAATTCTTGCATACTCAGTCACAGGCTCAAAACATTGCACATCTTTTGCCATTCATTCATCTTTCACTCCCTCAAGCCCTGTTGATTCAGCATCTGAAATCTCTCTTGAAATTATTTACTTCTTTTCCATTCCTATAACACTAGGTCAAGAAGAAAAAATCAAATATGATTATCATTTATGCTTATCACTACTTTGAAATTAATGCACTGCTGTATTACGCGTAATTGCAATCTTCCTGCCTGCAGATAGTAAGCTAACCCTCAGAGTCCAAAGGCTTCACCTGACTGCTAAAGGGGTCCATAATGAAAAAAAGTTAATAAAAAATTTTTTAAGAACCACATTCTGAGGTATAATGCTTAGATGTAAACATGATAGTCTCTAATATTACAATTCACAGTTATTTGTTAAATACACGTAAGCATTTTGAAAATGTATGTTCTCTCCTGACATTCTTAGTATTTAAGTGTTATTTCTTTTTCTTTAGAAATCTAAGGATTGAGAAGAAAACCAATATAGCCAGAACAAGTCAGAGGAAAAAAACTTGATGAAATTATCCCCCCATGATAGGAATGCATTTCCTCCTTTGCTCTGCCTCTCAGAATATATTTAATCAATATACACATATATACACACATATATATGCATGTATATGAGGGACATATATATATATATACACACACATACATATGTAGGCTTACCATTTTATTTTTTGTTGTTCAGTCATGTCCAACTATTTCTGACCCGACTTGGAGTTTTCTTGACAGAGAAATTGTAGTGGTTTGCCATTTCCTTCTCCAGCTCATTTTACAGATTAGGAAACTGAGTCAAACAGGGTTAAATGACTTGTACAGCATTGTACAGATGTGTGTGTATGCACTGGTGAGCCTATTAGCTCTCTGAAGGCAGGAACTGTTGTCACTTCTCCCTTTTCATCTCTAATGCCCAGCATCAACAGCATCAGTAACATCATAGCATTAAAAAGTGCTTCAAGGTTTACAAAAAATTTTACATATGCTAACTCTTTTCATTCTCACAACACCGTTACGAGGTAGGTGTTGTTATTATCCTCATTTGACAGATAGGGAAACAGACACAGAGAGGTTAATTGACTTGCCCCTAGTCACACAGCTAATATGTGTCTGAGGCAGAATTGAATGTCAGATCTTCCTGGCTCCAAGTCCTGTGCTCTATTTACCATACCATCTAGCTGCCAGATGCATGGCAGTCACATAATAAATGCATTTTATTGATTGATTGACTAATGCAATTTTTCTAGGCTGAGGGATATAAATGATATTCCTGATAAATTTGTTAAATCTGGAAAAAAAGACACCAAATGCAAATAAAGTTCTCAAAAAATATATATTTGCTATCAATGTCCCCACATTAAAAAAAGAAAAAGAGGAATGGGCCATGGTGGGAAGGATGCTATAGTGAAAAGGGTATGAGGCCTGGTTTCAGAAGAGCTAGATTGCAACCTTACTAGTCATATGATCTTGGGCAGGTTCCCACCTTTCTCAGCCTCAGTTTCCTCATCTGCAAAATGAGTATAATAATCTTATCCACTTTAAAGGGTTGAGAGAAAGCTCTGCAAATCTTAATGCACTATACAAATATAAGCTATTATTTTAGAACCTCTAAAAGATTGGAATTATTAGAAATATTGGTATTAGATATTGGAATACCTAAAAGATATTTAATTGGAAGTCTGAACTAATAGTTTCACACACACACACAAACACACACTATTGTATTGCCTCAAAACTTGAAAGAAGCCTCAGGAGTGAGCAATAGTTTCAAGAATATTCAGTGTTCGAGCTTCAAAGCATTGAAAACTGAAGTGAATCTAAATGTGAAATGACAAAGATCATCTAATTTGAACTAAAATGCCAAAGTCACTTATAAGCCCTTTCCTTTCCCCCTCGCCCACCGGAACAGCTCATGAGAGCACTCAGGTCAGCCAGGCATCCTCTGTTTTAAGTCTACTTCAAAGAGCAGAGGAATTTGGGGATCAGTTGGTAAACAATGTATAACAAATGACACTGGTGGCTAGTAAAAAAGAAAAGAAAAAAAGAAAAACTCTGTAAAATAGCTTACTCTGTAATCTCTGGGTGATGAGATTGATCAAATTGTGGGATATTCGAATGCTTCATTCAAAGAATGCTGAAACCTTTCTGCTTTGATTGAAGGATTAAAGGTCAGCCAGGGCATTTCTGTACAGTGCCAAGGGAAGGCACTAGAGCAATTTAAGAAGGACTGACCCAGGACTTTCCTTGCTAAGAGGTTTTGTCCAGCTAAATGTGATGAAGCAAACTGTCCGGGGCATTTTAAATCATTGTCTCCTAATGGAGGATTGAAAAATCAAAGGGGCCAAATTCTGCCCTTGGTTACTCATGCAGGTAGCTCTCATTACCCTTAATGGAAGTTGTGCGTGAGCAGGAAAGGAAGAAACCATCCCAGTGTCCAAAACAATTAGTAATCTACACTTCCAGTTTAAGTAGTTCTCAGAACAATGGGCCCCATTCTTCCACCTTCTGCTTAGCCAGTTATTCAAATGGACTGTGGGGGTGGGGAATTCTACCATTTTAGGTAGGAAAGGAGAATGCTAGAAAGCAAGGGAAGGGGCACAAAGTGAAAACATAGCTTCCAGGCAACATTTGGGGGTGTGGAGCTGGATGAGGATGTGGGGCAGACACTGGAGTCTAGCAGTTCACCTACCAGAGAATTCTGGCCTGATTACATCTGTTGTCCATCCTGCAAAACTCGTTAAACCTCCACTGAATGAAGACTCCAAGCCAGGTAATGATGGAGTACTTTTCTCCCTTAGTTAGCTGATTCAATAAGGATTTATTGAGAACTTACTAAATTCCTAACATTTGTACTATTGCTGTGAGGAATAAAGAAACAGATGACACAGTCCTGGTATTCAAGGAGTTTACAATTTCCTTAAGGAGACAAGACATAAGTAAACTGTTAAAGACCAAGGCTGTTTCTACCCAAGCCCCACAAAGGGTAACAAAGACAACAGAGTGATATAGAAGTATGCCGAGAGCAAAGACTGGCATGGGCGAGAGAAGTAATAAAGGAAGTGGACCTTACTCTAGTCCTTGAATAGCAATTGAATGCCAAAATGAATAGCAAGGGGCTTGACAGAGAAAAGGGGAAAGGGTTTCATTCACGATATATCAAAAGCTCCCGAGTTTGAAAGAAGGGATGAGAAATCATATATCTGAGGCTGTAGATTTGAAAACTGCTTGCCACATACATACACATCAGCACTGATCTAGTATTGCCTGTTTAAGTTGACCTCAGCAAGTCCTAGGATGTACTGAGACTGGTGCTGAATTACCTCAGCCATATTTCCTAGGAAAGCCTTCATATACTCTGATCCAGATGTTTCCGCTTACCCAATTTGCAAATGAAGGTGAGTAAACAAGATTACACAGAAGACCTTTCTGGAAGCCTAAATTCTGACTGGGCTAACTGTAATCAAACTAGACTACTCAAAATGTTTCTGAAGATTATTCTGACTTTTTACCACATTTCTCCATACCAGAAGCAGTGGAACTTTTCACTAACAAATCAGGTTGGCTCTTTTGAGTATTTCACTGACTGTTTTGAATTACAAAGTTAGATTTATTTTTTTATTTATTTTTTATTTTTATTTTCCTTTTTTTTAAAGTGGATTAAGGAAATTATCTATCTTAAAATCCTGACGAGAAGTCCAGCAACAGCATCTATTGACTTTTGTGTTCAGCTTGAAAAACCTATAGCTAACCAATATGGGCAAATTTTAAAGGAAATGGTACTATACTATCTATCTAAATAAAGATCTAAAGAACTGAAATCTAATGATTAAAATATATAATCATAGGCATTAGAGTGGGAATATACCTCAGGGATGAGCTAGACCAGACCCTTATAACTGCCCAAATGGATTGCCTAAGATCACATAAATAGCAAGAAAGCCAAGACTCAACCCCCAGTATACTCGTGCCTGGACCCTTCCTAAAATCTTCCTCCTTCTCTTCTAACTGCATTGCCTTCCCTGAGGAAACTCTGCCCTAATGCCCTTCTCTGAATTTGTGACTTCTTCCCTGATGATTAACATATTAGGGAGGCTTGCAACCATGCTTTAGGTAGCTAGGTGGCCTAGTGCTGAGTTTGAAATCAAGAAGACTCATCTTCATGAGTCCAAATCCAGACTCAGTCACTTACAAGATGTGTGACCCTGTACAACTTATTTAACACTGTTTGTATCAGTTTTCTCATCTATAAAATGGGATGAGGAAGGAAATGGCAACTTTCTTCAGTATCTCTGCCAAGGAAACTCCAAATGGTGCCATATAGAGTTGGACACAAATGAAAGAACTCAAAGCAGCAACCAGCTCTATTTTACTTGATTCATGTCTGGTCTCTCTCCAAAATCCTCCTCCTCCTCACCTGTGATCCTGTACCCTTCACAGGCAGTCTTACCCTCTCCCAGTAGCAGCTCCTTTTTATATGTTGTATTCCTTATTAAAATGTAAGCTACTTGACAGTATGATCTGTCTTCTGTGCTTATATTTGTATCCCAGCATTTAGCACAGTGCCTAGCACATACTAACTGTTTAATAAGTGTTCTATCTACTCTAAAGTCAATCTTTTCCCCGCTATGTTATATTGCCTTCACAGATCACTCCTCCATTCCAGTTTTAAGTATTTTTCTCTCCAAAATTTCTAGGGGCTAAAGAGTATGTATACAACAGATAGTAAAATTTATATTTTTATCAGTAAATACTATAAAATGTGCTGAAACACATAAATCATTTTATTTTTTTTCTATTTAACATAACTATGGATGCACTTTCTCATTTCCTTGGAAAAATATAGTAAAATTTTACCTTTCATGTGTTTAGTTAAAAAATTGTAGGTACTAGTATAATCCCTAGTACTAGTATTCCTTATTATTGGGAATCAAAGGAAAGTATATATTATGTCATCAGAATTATTCCAAATGAACTTATATTGGGGGATAAGGGATATGGAGGTAATAAGTAACTGCATAAACAACATGAAAGATAATAGAGAAAGGGAATTTCCTTATTTTTCATTTTCAGGAGTTTGGAAACAGGGGAGAAAGTATGGGCATATCATGCAAGATCATTTGTAATGAATAAAAATAAGGAAATAAGGACCTTGCATATCCATTGCAATATTTACTTGGGTTCAGTTGGGAAGGTTAAGTAAGCTAAGTAAGTAGAAGTTAATGTATGTAGATGGATGACAAAATTGATAATGGAGAGTGTGTCTAATACAGTTTGGATAAATGAAGTGATTTGTTGATGCTTTTTATCTGTCAGTTCTATGATATAAAAAATATATACACTATGCATGTAAAAAGTCTGCTCTATTTCAGTGCATTTTAAAACTCTTTTAGCTTTCTTTATCTGCTACCTTTTCTCTAAAATGCTTAGTTATTTGCTAGGAAACTTTAAAGGGGCCTCCTATTACCAAATCACACACTCCATACTCTCCTCCAGAGCACCAGAAGTATCTCAAAGCAAGCTATGAATTTTCAGTGTGTTCATATATCAGAATGGGTAGGGGTGCATAATTTGTTTGTTTGTTTGTTTTTTAAATGAGCTCTACATTTCATCTATATTTTAGTGGGGTTGTCCATAGTACATCTGCCATACTAACAACATTCAACATCTAGACTATATTTGCTCTAAATCTACCCATTTTGAATAATGGCAATCCAAATCCTTAGGGCAAAGCAATATGGGAGTAGGGAGTTTGCCCCCAAGGTAGGGGACTATATGTTCTTGGCTGAAATGACAGTAAACTGGTTGGATGGAAGAGCAAGAAGTAGTTTTGTGATGGACTCCAAAGATTTGACAGGGGAGTGATGCTAAGTTGTTATTTTTTTTTGACATTTCCTTACGATTCCTCAGAAACCTCAGTTCGTTAAAAGCATTAGTGTTCCTGACCCTATAGAACCATGCCACACTTAGTCATCTTCTGCAGCCTAACCTTGCTTCCATCCATTTATTTTGGTCAATAAATTCCCTGCATAGCCATATAAATCTTTTTTTAAGACATGTTGTAATTTTCCTTCTCATCAAAACAGTCTCTCTGTGTCTTTAGAAATTCATTCTGAAAGTTTTTCCATTCCTGTCTGAGTTAATTTCACCTGCAGAATTTTATTCAATGTGATTCTTTCTATACTTTCTGACTTAACCTTTTAAAAATCTATTCAACAGTCTTAGTGGATGCATCAGATTATGTGCAGTTTGTGGGTCCTCTCTAATATGTACTAAGGTAGCCTGATTACTTCTTCACTAGCCTCCCACTATTTCTGTTTCAACAAACAATTCTCATTTGTTGAGGAGCATAAGGTCCAAGAAAAAAAGCTTTCATTCATTGCTTCTGATGTCCTTACATCCTCAGTTTAGCAATGTCCTCTAGATTCTTATGGGCTGTACGCTTTGTTCCCACATGAATCATCAGAAGTGAAGAGTTATCATGAGGTTTGATAAGGTTGGGAAATTTCCTCATAGTATTATAGATATCTGCCCCAGGATGACAGCAAATCCTTCCATTGTTAACATTTGGTACTTCTGAGTGATATACTTTATTCTTCTATTTTCAGACTTGTCCAGCTAGTCATAGATAAGGAGAACACAAAGAAAAGACAAAAGAAAAATAATTCTCCCTTAATAAGTACGTCAGATCACTGAGACCCGCAGAATGAAATAGATAAGGTCTTGGCTAAGTTAATTAGAGTAATCAAGTACTTTTCTCCTTTAGTCAAGAACTTTACTAATTCCTAGTATTGATGGTGCCTTGAAGCCTTGAAGTCACTGAAATGGCCAAAATGTACAGAAGTGAGGAGTTAATGAGAAATTATAGGTATAGAAGAACTTCTATCCAGAACTTATAGGTTTATTTCCAATGTGAAGAGGACAAGGATATTTAGAATAATCACTGGAAAAACAACTAATATTAGTAGTGGAAGGTAAGCTAAATTTAACATGCATAGTCCTATACTATTTATTTAAAATAATATTTATTTGTTTCATTAAATATTTCCCAATGTCATGGAAAAACTTATGATGACATTTTGTTTTAAATTTTCTCACTCCCTCATTTTCCTTGAGAAGACAGGCAATTTGATTTCAATTATATGTGGGACATCATGAACAACATATTTCCACATTAGCCATGTTGGAAAAGAAAATACAATAATAATAAAATAATAAATAATAAAATAATAAAAATAAAGTAAAAAAAAATACTGTACTTTGATTTGCATTCTGAGTTCATCAGTTTTCTCTGATGTGGTGGATGTGTCCCTTGAAATTGTCTTAGATTATTGTCTTGAATCAGAATGGTTAAGTTTTTCATATTTGATCATCTTTAGCATATTGCTGTTACTGTGCATAATGTTCTGATTCTGTCCATTTCACTTTACATGATTTCATGTAAGCCTTCTCAGGTTTTTCTGAAAGAAGCCTGCTCTTCATTTTTTTTCAGCCAAAGATAAGGTTTATTAGAACATCTGTCATATTGGGCAGACTCTTAAGATGTCTGAACATTAGTGAGTTATTAGCTACATTCTAAGAATCTGAGAATCTGAGCAGTGGCTAGCTTTTAGAAATCTAAGGCCGTGGCTAAATTATAAAAATCCTAGCAGTGGCTTAGAATCTAAACCCTTTAATGAAGACAAGATGGACCTATGTACACAAACACTATGGGAGGGATCTATGAGTGGCCAAGTAGTTTGGAGTACCTGGAGGAGGGGTCTAAGGAAGATCTGATTGGGAGTGGCCAGTAAGCTGGGGTGAATAGAACTCTTGGGACCTGGACAAGGTGGCCAAGGCAGAATGGAGCCTAGCTAGGATTAAGAGTAAGAAATGTCCTGAAGCCATAGGGAGGTAGGGCTAAGCTAAGTTAAGGGTGACAGAATTGGAAGATTGGGTTTAGCCACAATGAAAGGCCAATGAGTGGCATTATAGCCTCAGGCAAATGCCAGAGATTTGGCCATGTGGAAAAGTCCAGGGTTTTTCCTTTTTGAGGCCTAGATCCCATCCTCATCATTCCCCCCTCAAACAAATGGGATCTAAATTCTTTTGGGGTTAGGGGGAAAGGTCTTGACTTCTGAAATTGCTTCCTGCTGGTAAGGGGCATAGAGCTGTCTCTGCGTCTAAGGGGTCCCAAAGAGAAGATTGACTGGAACCCAGCACAAGATGCATCCAGGGAATGATGCGGCGGGGGTGGGGATTAGCTGGTATCCACTGTTTGCTACCAACTGTAAGTTAATGGCCTGTAGTCTGTAAGACACAAATCTGACAGAAAAGACTGCAGGGTCCAGATATAAAGCAGTGACTAAATTTAGGGCCCAACTTTGAGAGGATAAAACATCCTTAGCTCTGTTTGGATTCAGATAATTCAGTTTTCCAACCATGCAGTATCAAATCCACCTCATAGCCAGACTCAGGAATAGCCAGGTAGGTAAAATTCCCTTTCAAAGGAACATAATGGGGAAACTGAGCCAGGAGGATCCCATTTTAGAGGCTAAAATTGTCCTTTCAGCTTTTCCTGATGCTGATTTCCCACCAGTATCACATTCTCTGAGTAGCTTATGGCATTTTTCTCAGATGGTGGATTATTGATTATCAATGGATTATGACCCATCAGACAACTCAAAATAAAATCCTATGAGCTTTTACCTCAAACAGCAAGTTTCATTAATCACAGTTTAGGGGGGAAAAAAGCTTTTCACAGATTTACATCTCAAATTTAAATTTGTCTTGGTATAAAAAGCCAATCATTAGAGATTATTCCTATATAATTGCAAATTCTTAGCAAGTCAAAACCCAAACTAGCTTTTTGGCAAGTTTACACATTGAAACAATAACCAACAATAGCCAAATTATTTTAGCGGTAACCAAATTATGAAAAAACTTGTTTAACATAACTGATACAAAAAGTTCACCAATTTGAAACTTGAAACACATCTATTACCAATCAGGTGTCTTCACTTTTGTTAAATGCCTGTCCAAATTACTTTACAAAGGGAATCAGCATCTCATCATTAACAGTTAAAACTACAAACTTAAAAGAACATGCTTACCTGAGTTTGGAGGCTAGCTTCATTAGCTTGAGCAGGATGTGCTGAACCTGGGTGATACTTCCAAGCAAAGGTTGCCCTAAGGCACAAGGCCACTGTGAGGGGGGTCCACACTGTAGCTGCTGCCCCTCCTACCTTCTTCCTCTCCCAGGTGGGGGAGGGTGAAATCAAAGGTGAGGGGTAAAGGGTATAACTCTCTTCTCCTATGACAGGGGTTAACAGATACCCTCTTGACTCAAGGGAAAGGAGTGGGAGAAAAGAGTGACCAGGATTGTAAGGAGGAGTTTCAAAACTCCTTAATGATCAATCACAAAACCTCCAGAATCTGCCAAGATACTTTTAGCTGTTCTTACTTTTCCCTGTAACATCCATGGAGAAGGATTCAGAGGTGTACAGGGAAGAGAGCAACCAAGCCTCAGGGAACCAAAAAGCAACTGCAGTTCTCCCCAATTCCCTAGTGCCGAGAGAATTGACAGAATTGGGCATACACCTCTGGATAGGGAGTCTGTCCTTGTCCTCTATGCTACAGAAGGTGTACCCAGGTCCATGGCCTCTAACCAACCCAGTGGTCCATGAGCCTGAGAACATCAGGCCAAGTATAAGACAGCCTCACAACTGGCTACATGAAAAGCACCTCCAAGCCTTGGTGCTTGGAGAGCAACCCCAACTGCAAAGCAAGAAAGGAAGTGGGGAGTGGGGGAGGCTTACATACCTTCCAGTCTTGGGTGGAGAAGAACTTGGGGTTAGACTGTTTCCCCGTATGGGCGACCAAAAGTTGGGGCTTAGGAGTTCAGGGGTGCTGGGACACCAAAATCAGAACACATGGGTCCTGCCTGAAAGAATTTGACCCAAGCCTTCTTTCAGCCAAAGACAAGATTTATTAGAACATCTGTCATATTGGGCAGATTCTTAAGGAGTCTGAACATTAGTGAGCTATTGGCTAGATTCTAAGATTCTGAGCAGTGGCTAGATTTTAAGAATATAACCCCCTCTTCATTTCTTATACCACAATAGTATTCCATCATAATCATAAACAACAAGTTGTTAGCCATTCTTCAATTGATGAACATTCCATCAGTTCCCAATTTTTGTCACCACAATCAAAGTTGCCATATATTTTTTATATAAATAGGTCCCTTTTAATTTTCTTGTATCTCTTTGGGATATTAACCTAATAGGGGTATTACTGGGTCAAAGGGTATGCAGAGTTTTATAGCTCTTTGGGCATATTAACAGATTGTTTTCCAGAATAATTGGACTAGTTCATAACTCCAGCAATAGTACATTAGTGTCCCAATTTATACAAATAATCCCTGGAATTTCTCATTTCCCTTTTTTTGTCATGTTAACCAGTCTGGTAAGTATGATGTGATATTTCAGATGTGTTTTAATTTGTACTTCTCTAATCAGTAGCAATTTCAAGCATTTTTCTTGACTACTGATAGCTTTGATTTCTTCTTTTTAAAACTACCTGTTCATATCCTTTGACTATTTACCAATTGAGGAATGGCTCTTATTTTTATAAATTTGGCTTAATTCCCTACATATTTGAGAAAAAGGTTTGGTTTTGTTCTGTTTTTATGAGAGAAAATTGCAGTAAATTTTCCCCCTAATTTCTTACTTTGCTTCTACTCTTGAATGCATTGGATTTGTTTTTGCAAAAACTTCTTAATTTCATGTAATCAAAATCATTTATTTTACTTCCCATAATCCTTTCTATCACTTGTTTAGTCATAAATCTTTCCCTTATTCATAGATCTGAAAGGTAAAATTTTCCACGCTCACCTAATTTTCTTATGATATCAGCCTTTATGTCTAAATCATTTTTTTCCCATTTTGACCTTTAAACAATGAGATGTCAGTCTATGACTACTTCTACCAGACTGTTTTCCAACTTTCCCAGCAATTTTTGTCAAATGTTAAGTTCTTACCTCAAAATCTTGGATCTTTCAGTTTATTAAACACTAGATTACTATGGTGGTATACTATTGTGTATTGTGTACCTAATCTATTCCAATAATCCACCAGTGTATATCATACCCAATACCAGATTTTTTTGATGATTATTGCTTTGTAATACAGTTTGAAATCTGGTGTGGCTAAGCTGGCTTCCTTCACTTTGTTTTATTGATTCCCTTGATATTTTGTTCTCCTAGATAAATTTTCTTGCAATTTTTTGGTAACTATAAAATAATTCTTTGGTATTTTGATTGGTATGGCACTGAATAAATACATTAGCTTACTTAGAATTGTCATTTTTATTATATTGGCTCAGTCTACCCATAAGTGAATAATATATCTCCAATTGTTTATATCTGTCTATATTTGTGTGAAAAATATTTTATAATTATGTTCAGGCAGCTTCCTTAGTTTATCTTGGCAGGCAAACTTCCAATTATTTTAGATTGTCCATAGTTATTTTAAGTGGAATTTCTCTTTCTATCTCTTCCAGCTGGCTTTTGTTGGTTGTTTATAGAAACATTGATGATTTATGTAGGTTTTTATTTCCTATTTTGCAATTTAGTTAAAGTTACTAATTGTATCAACTTCTTTTTAGTAAATTTCCCTAGTTTTCTCTAAGTATACAATCATATCATCTGCAAAGAGTCACAGCTTGGTATCCTTGTTTTTTTGTTTTTGGTACTTTTATACTTTTTCTTTTCTTATTGCTGTAGCTAGCATTTCTAGTATAATAGAGTAGTAATGGTGATAATGGCCTTCCTTGGTTCCTTCCTGATCTTATTGGGAAAGCTTCAAGTTTATCCCCATTACAGATAATGCTTGTTCTTGGTTTTAAATAGATACCACTTATCATTTGAAGAAAGGCTCAATTCTTTCTAGTGTCTTTAATATGGATGAGTATTGTACTTTGTCAAAGGCTTTTTTCTGCATCTATTGATGTGATCAGGTGGCTTTTTGTTGTTATTGTGGATATGGTCATTATGTTCATAGTTTTCCTAATATTGAACGAGCCCTGCATTCCTGGCATAAAATCCACCTACTCGTAGTATCTGATCCTCATGATAAATTGTTGTAAAATTTTCTTTTTCTCTTTTTACTCTCCCTGGCTTGGGTACCAAAACCATATTTGTGTGATAAAAGAAAGTTGATAGGACTCCTTCTTTGCTGATTTTTTTTCAAATGGTTTATATAGTATTGGGATCAATTATTCCTTGAATGCTTAATAGAATTCACTTTTAAATCTGTCTTATCCTGGAGATTATTTCTTAGGGATCCCATTGATGGCTTGTTCAATTTCTTTTTCTAATATAGGATTATTTAAGTGTTCCATTTCCCCTTCTGTTAATCTGGGCAGTTTATATTCTGTAAATATTCATCTGTTTCACTTAGATCATCAGTTTTATTGGCATATAAGTGGAAAAAATAGCTCCTAATACTTGCTCTAATTTCATTTTCATTGGTGGTGCATGAGCCCTTTTCATTTATTTATTTATTTGTTTACTTGTTTATTTACTTATTTATTTGCTTGTTTATTTATCTATCTATTTAATTTTTATTTATCTATCTATCTATCTATCTATTTATTTATTTATTTGTTTTTATTTATTTATTTTTAGGTAATTGGGGTTAAGTGACTTGCCCTGGGTCATACAGCTAGTGTCAAGTGTTTGGTCTGAAGCCAGCTTTGAACCCAGGTCCTCCTGACTTCAAGGCTGGTGCTCCATGCACTGCACCACCTAGCTGCTCCTCCTTTTTATTTTTGATACTAGTAACTTGATTTTCTTCTTTTTTTAATCAAATTAACCAATTATGTATCTGTTTTGCTTTTTTTCCATAAAACCATCTCCTAGTTTTATCAATTAGATCAATAGGGGCTTTTTTTGTTTTGTTTTACTTTTAGTTTTAATAATCTCTCTTTTTATTTCTATAATTTCCATTTTTATGTGTAAGCTGAGATTTTTAATTTGTTCTTTTTAACATTTTTATTTGATCTGTTCTTTCTCTATTCTATTGACATAAAAGTTTAGAGATACAAAGTTTCCCCTAAGTGCTGCTTTGGCTGCATCGCACATATTTTAGAATGTTGTCTCATTATTGTCATTCTCTTTAATGAAATTATTCATTGTTTCTATGATTTGTCCTTTGACCCACTTATTCTTTAGGAATAGATTATTTGGTTTCCAATTAGATTTTAAACAATGAATCCACAGACTTTTATTAAATGTAATTTTATTGCATTGTGTTTTGAAAATGGTGCATTTAATACTTCTGCTTTTCTGCATTTGAATGTAAGGTTTTTATGTCCATTTACATGGTTATTTTTTGTGAAAATGCCATGTACAGTTGAGTAAAAGGTATACTCCTTTCTATTCCCACTCAGTCTTCTCTAGAGATCTGTTTTATCTAACTTTTCTAAGATTCTATCTATCTCCTCAACTTCTTTATTATTTATTTTATGGTTAGATTTATCTAGTTCAGAGTGGAAAAGTTTCAAATCCCCTACTAGTATAGTTTTACTATCTATTTCCTCCTGTAATTCATGTAACTTTTCATTTAAGAATTTGGATGCTATGCTAGTTGGTGCATACAAGCTTGGTATTGATATTACTTTATGATCAATGGCCCCTTTTAGCAAGATGTAGTTTCTCCGCTTATTCCTATTATTTAGGTCTATTTTTACTTTTGCTTAGTCTGAGATAATGAATGTTACCCTTGCCTTTTTACTTCAGTTGAAAAATAATAGATTCAGTTCTAGCCCCTTATTTTAACTCTGTGTCTCTATTTCAAGTGTGTTTCTTGTGACATATAGTTAGATTATGGTTTCTAATCCATTTTGCTATTTCTTTTATACATGTGAATTCATTCCATTCACATTCACAATTATTATTACTAATTATGCATTTCCCTTTATCTTATTTTTTAAATTTATCCTTCTTTCTCTCTTCTTATCCTTTGTCTTCTCTGGTCTGTTTTGCTTCTGACCACTTCCTTCTTTTATTTGCCCTCCCATTTATAACACACACACTTCCTTTCTTCTATTCCCTTCTGCTCCTACTTCCCATTAGATAAGAATGATTTCTATTACCAATTGCGTATATGTGTATTTCCTTTTTAAACAAATTTAGATGTGAGGTTAAACAATCCCCAACTCCCACCCACCATTTACCTCTCTATGTAAGAGCTCCTCTTTGTGTGCCTCTTTTATGTGAGATCTTTTTTTTCCAGTCTTCTCCATTCCCCCTTCTCTCTCAGCAATCCATTTTCTTACATTATCCCAACATAATGAACACACTCCCATGCCCTCTCTTAATGTAGAATTCTTCGAGGTGCCCTAATAATGATATTCTTAGAAGACACATGTATAATCTTCCCTTATAGAAAAGTAAATAGTTCAACCTTTCTGAGCCTTTTATGATTTCTCTTTCATGTTTACCTTTTTTGTATTTCTCTTGAATCATGTCTTTGAAGGTCAAATTTTCTATTCAGCCTCTGGTCTTTTCATTATGAATGTTTGAAAATCTTCCATTCCACATCCATTTTCCCTTAAAGGATTATACTTAGTTTTATTGGGTATGTTATTATTGGTGTAATCCCTGCTCCTTTGCCTCCCAGACTATCATTTTCCAAGACCTCTGATTTTTTAATGTAGAAGCTGCTAAATCTTGTGTGATCCTGACTGAGGCTCAGTTGTGCATTTGAATGGTTTCTTTCTTATAATAGGGAAACAAGTAGAATAATTGACTATATTAACAACAAAAAAATCATCAAAAATCATATAAATTTACCAATAGATGCATAAAAAGGTTTTTTACAAAATACAATACTTATTCTTATTAAAAACATGAGAAAGCAGAGGAATCAATGTAGCCTTCGCCAAAGTGATACGTAGTATCTATCTAAAACCATCAACAAGCATCATTTGTAATGAGGATAAGTTAGAGGCCTTTCCAATAAAATCTGAGTTAAAGCAAGGATGTCCATTATCACAGCTACTATTCAATATCATAAAAAATAATGTAAGCTTTAGTAAAAATAGAAGAAAAAGAACTTTAAGGAACTAGAACAGAAAAGAAGAAACAAAACTATCACTGTTTGCAGATTATATGATGGTATACTTAGAGAATCCTAAGAAAATCAACTAAAAAAATAGTTGAAACAAATAAAAACTTTATCAAAGTTGTAGGATATAAAGTAAACCCACATAAATCATCAGTATTTCCATATATTGCTGGGGGAAAAAAAGTCTAGCAGGAAGAGAAAGAAAGAAATTCCATTTAAAATAATTAAAGAAAATATAAAAGGGTGGTATGATAAGCAAATTAAGGGATCATGGAAAATTTTACTTGTTAGATTTCTGATTAAAAGAATAATTTATGACCAAACATGAGACAGAGAGGTTCACTGCAAGTAAAATGGATAATTTTGATTACAAAGGATACAATTTTGATTACAAATGGATAAATTTAATTACAAATGAAATTACAGAGTTTTTGCAGAAACAAATCCACTGTAGCCAAGATTAGAAGAGTATTAAGAAATTGGGGGTAGGGTGGAATTTACAGCAAATTTCTCTGATAAAGCCATTATTTCTCAAATATTTAGAGAACTGCATCAGATTTGTTTTAAAGAATGAGTCACTGCCCAATTGATAAATGGTCAAAGATCTGAACAATTTTCAGAATAAAAACTATATGTAGTCATATGAAAAAATGTGCTGTCACAATTTATTAGACAAATGCAAATTGAAACAATTATGAGGTACCAAATCACACCTATCAGATTGACTGAATATGACAGAAAAGGAAAATGACAAAGATTTGAGTGGATATATAAACATTGGGACACTAATGCACTGTTTTTTTAATGTAAGATTATTTACCCCATTCTACCTTTCCCTTTCTCCTTCTTCCAGTTCATTCCTCTGTCATACCTTAACTTTCTTTTGTAGATGTCATCCCTTCATATTCAACTCACCTTGTGCCCTCTATCTATATATATTCCCTCCAACTACCCTAATAAAGAGAAAGGTCTCATGGGGAGAGTAATGCACTGTTAATGGAGTTTTTAACTAATCCAACCATTGAAGAGAACAATTTGGAAATATGCGATACCACTACTAGGTCTGTATCGGAAAGAGATCAAAGAAAAATAAAAGGACCTTTATTTTAAATATAGGTATGTATGTATGTATGTATGTGTGTATGTATATATATATATATACATATATATATACATATATATATACACATATATGTTCTTATTGTGGTGCCAAAGAATTGGAATCTTAGAGGATGGCCATTAATTGGGAAATGGCTGAACAAGTTGTTGTATTTGATTATGATAGAATACAATTATGTTACAAGAAATAATGAGTTGAATGGTTTCAGAAAAACCTGAGAAGATGTGTGAACTGATATAAAGTGAAGTGAACAGAACCAGAAGAACATTGTACACAATAACAACAATGTTGCAGGATGATCAGTTGTGCATTTATTCTGATAAATACAATGATTCAATATAGTTTTGAAGTTATTTTATAGTTATGTTGAAATTGCTATCCACCTTTAGAGAGAGAGCTGATCAACTCTGAATGTAAATTGAAGAACAATATTTTTTCACTTACTTTACTTTTCTTGCTTTTTTTCAATGTGGTTAATATGGAAATATGTTATTTTTAATTATTTTACATACATGATTGGTATTACAATTCTTGCCTTCTCAATGCGTCAGGGAGGAGCAAGAAACAGAAAAAAAAATAAGTCAGAACTCAAAATTTGAGAAATAGATGTTAAAAAAAATAAGCTAATGGGGGAGAGGGGCAGAGCCAAGATGGCAGAGAGAAGCCAGGAAGTTGTCTCAGCTCTCCCCAAGTTTCTCTCAGAAACAAAATTAAATCAAGCCTCTAAACATATTCTGGAACAACAGAACCTACAAAAAGATGGATTGAAACAGTTTTCCAGATTAAGATAACTTAAAAGGACTTCAGGAAAGGTCTGTCTCACAGGGGTAAATGGAGAGTGCACCCCAGCACAGGTGGTGTCTGGGCAAGCCAGTGGAAGGCTCTTAGCCAGCATGCCAATGGCATAGCAGGCCAGCTGTTAGTCCTCCAGCCCCAGCACAGCAGGCAAACTGCTAGCCCCACAACCCAGGGCACAACAGTTATGACTAGGTTGGACCACCCTTACATAGTGGGCAAGCTGCCAGCCCCAGAGGCCCCAGTGCAGAAAGCCTGTGACCAGGCCCCTGGCTCCTGGTGCAAGAAGTTTGGGACAGTTCCCCCTGTGCCCCAGGAGCAGAGCTCATTTTTTTTAAATGATGAAAAAACAAAACAGAGACCTAACCATAGAAAGCTGCTCTGGTGACAGGGAAGATCCAAACACAAAATCAGGAGAGGAAAACAATATCAAAATGCCTACATATGAAGCCACAAAAGAGAATATGAATTGGTCTCAAGCCCAAAAACATCCTCTTGGAAGAGCCCAAAAAGGATTTTAAAGGTCAAATAAGAGAGGTAGAAAAAGAATCGGGAAAAGAAATGAGAGATGTGCAAGAGAATTTTAAATTTTCCATAGTCACACTATGGAAAACAAAGCTCAAAAAATGACTAAAGAAAACAACTCCTTGAAAAATAGAATTGGCCAAATGGGGGAAAAAATTCCACTGAATAAAACAACTTTAAAAGTAGAATTGGCCAAATGGAAAAGGAGGTACAAAAGCTAACTGAAGAAAATGATTCCTTAAAAATTAGAATTGTTCAAGTGGAAGCTAATGATTCTATGAGACATCAAGAATCAGTCAAACAAAGTCAAAAGAATGAAACAATGGAATAAAATGTAAAATACCTCATGGGAAAAACAAATGACCTGGGAAATAGATCCAGGAGAGGTAATTTAAGAATTATTGGACTACCTGAAAGCCATGATGAAAAAAAAAAAGAGCTTGGATATCATCTTTGAAGAAATTACCAAGAAAAACTATCTTGACATTCTAGAAGCAGCAGGTGAAATAGTGATTGAAAGAATCCACTGATCACCTCCTGAAAGAGATTCCAAAATTAAAACTCCAAGGAATATTGTAGCCAAATTCCAGAACTATCAGGTGAAGGAGAAAATACTGCAAGCAGCCGAAAAAAAACCTTTCAAATATCAAGAAGCCACAGTCAGGAAAACACATGACTTAGCAGCTTCTACATTAAAGGATCAGAGGTCTTGGAATATGATATTTCTGAAGACAAAGGAGCTTGGATTACAACCAAAAATCAACTACCTAGCAATAATGATCATAATCATCCAGGGTAAAGGGGGACTTTCAAACTTTCCTGATGAAAAGACCAGAGCCAAACATAATTTTGTCTTCAAATACAAGACTTAAGAGAAGCATAAAAAGGTAAACAGGAAACAAAAAACCACAACATTGTATTGAATAATGTTAAACTGTTTATATCCCTATGTGGGAAGATGATACTTATAACTCTTAAGAACTATATCTATGTTAGGGCAGTTAATAAGGAGTATACTTAGACAGAGGATGTGGATATAATTTAATTGATGTGATGATAAAAAATATTAAGGGGTGAATAAAGGATTGTACTGAGAGAAGAAGAAAAGGGAAGGCAAAATGGAGTAAATTATGTCAGATGAAGAGGCCTGAAAAATCTATTACAGTAGAGGGAAAGAAGAGAGGTGGTGAACATTGTTGAAATGTTATTCTCATCATATTTGGCTCAGAGAGGGAATAACAAACAGATTCAGTTCAATAAAGAAATCTGTCTTGCCCTACAGGGAAGTGAGAGGGGAAGGGGAAAATAAAAGAGAGGGTGATAGAAGGGAGGGCAGATTAAGGGAGGCAGTAATCAGAAGCAAAACACTGGCGAGGAGGGTATAGGGTGAAAGGAGAGAGAAAAGTACAAACATGGGAAAATAGGATGGGGAAATACACAGTTAGCAATCATAACTGTGAATGTGAATGGGATGAACTCTCCAGTAAAATGGACATGGATAATGGAGTGGATTAACAAACAGAATCCTACAATATGTTGTTTACAAGAAACACATTTGAAGCAGAGAGACACACACATAGAGTGAAGGGAGAAGGCTGAAGTATAATATATTATGCTTTAGCTGAAGTTAAAAAAAAAAAGCAGGGGTAGCAATCCTGATCACAGACAAAGCAAAAACAAAAATATATCTAATTAAAAGAGACAAAGAAGGAAACAACATCTTGCTAAAAGGCACCATAGAAAATGAAGTAATATCAATACCAAACATGTATACACCAAGTGGTATAGCATCCAGATTCTTAAAGGAGAAGTTAAGTAAGCTACAGGAAGAAATAGAGAGCAAAATGGTGCTAGTGTGGGACCTCAACTTCACCCTCTCAGAACTAGATAAATCTAAGCACAAAATAAACAAGAAAGAAGTTAAGGAAGTGAATAGAACTTTAGAAAAGTTAGATATGGTAAACCTATGGAAATAATTGAATGGAGATAAAAAGGAATATACCTTTTTCTTAGTAGTACATAGCAACTACACAAAAATTGACCACATATTATGGCATAAAAACCTCACAATCAAATGCAGAAAGGCAGAAATATTAAATATATCCTTTTCAGATTGTGATGTAATAAAAATTACATGTAATAAAGGGCAACGGAAAGATAGACTAAAAATTGATTGAAAACTATATAATTTAATGCTAAAGAATTAGATTAAAATTAAAAATTAAAAAATAATTAAAATCCTCAAACAAGAAATAATAAAAGTAAAAAATTTCATCAAAGACAATAACAGTAGTAAGACAATATGTCAAAACTTATGGAATGCAGCCAAAGCAGTACATAGAGGAATTTTTATATCTCTAAATGCTTACATGAATAAAATAGAGAAAAAGCAGTTCAGTAAATTGGGTATGCAACTAAAAAGCTAGAAAAAGAACTAATTAAAAATCCCCAATTAAACATCAAATTAGAAATTCTGAAAATCAAAGGAGATTAATACAACTGAAAGTAAGAAAATTATTGAATTAATAAAGAAAACTAGGAACTGGTTTTATAAAAAAAAAATAGAATACATAAAGCATGGATTAATTTGATTTACAAAAGGAAAGAAGAAAACCAAAAATGAAAGGGATGAACTCACTGCCAATGAAGAGAAAATTAAGACAATTGTTAAGAGATATGTTGCCCTATTATATGCAAATAAATTTGACAATCTAAATGAAATGGGTGAATTTCTACAAAAATATAAATTAACCAGATTGAAAAAAGAAATAAAATACTTAAATAACACAAAGTTAGAAAAAGACATTGAAGAAGCCATCAATGAACTTCCTAAGGAAAAATCCCTAGGACAAAATGGATTCACAAGCTATTCTATCATACATTTAAAAAACAATTAATCCCAATACTATATAAACTATTTGAAAAAATAGGTAAAGTGGTCCTACCAAATTCCTTTTATGACCAAATGTGGTGTTGACACCCAATCCAGGAAAAGCCAAAACAGAGAAAGAAAATTATACACCATTTCTCCAATGAATGTTGGAAAAATTGGAAAAATGGAAAAAATGGAAAAAATTTAAATAAAATACTAAGAGATTACAGTAATATATCACAAGGATCATACACTATAACCAGGTGGGATTTATACCAGGAATGCAGACCTGGTTGAATATTAGGAAAACTATTAGCATAATTGACCATATCAATAACAAAACCAACAGAAATCATATGATTATCTCAATAGATGCAGAAAAAGCTTTTGACAAAATACAGCACCCACTCCTATTAAAAACACTAGAGAACACAGGAATAAATGGAGCTTCCTGTAAAGTGATAAATAACATTTATCTAAAACAGTCAGCAAGCATTATTTGTCATGGGGAAGAGCTAGAAGCCTGCCCAATACAATCAGGAATGAAACAAGCATGTTCATTATCACCTCTATTATTTAAAATAATACTTGAAATATTAGCTATAGAAAGAGGACAAAAAAGAAATTAAAGGAATCAGAATAGGCAATGAAGAAATAAAACTGTCACTCTTTGTAGATGACATGATGTAATATTTAGAAAATCCTAGAGAATCAACTGAACAACTACTTGAAACCATTAACACCTTTAGCAGTTTCATGATATAAAATAAACCAATATAAATCACTAGCATTTCTGTAAATTACAGACAAAGCACAGAAGCAAGAGATAGAGAAATTCCATTTAAAATAATTGTGGACAATATAAAATACTTGGAATTCTACTTGCCAAGCAAAACCCAGGAATCATATGAACACAGTTAGAAAACACTTTTCACACAAATAAAGTTAAATCTAAACAATTGGAAAAATATCAATTGCTCTTGGGTAGGCCAAATTAATATAATAAAATGACAATTCTACTTAAATTAATTTACTTAGTGCCATACCAATCAAACTATGAAATATTATTATATAGAGCTGGAAAAAATAATAACAGTATTCATCTGGAAGAAGAAAAGATAAAGATTATAAAAGCGATTAATGAAAAATGCAAAGGAATGTGGCTTGATCATATCAGATTTAAAACTATATTATAAAGCATCAGTCATCGAAACTATTTGCTACTGGCTAAGAGCAGTAGATCGGTGGAATAGAATAGGTACCCTACACACAGTAGTAAATGATTATAATATTCTACTATTTGAGGAACTCAAAGCTTCCAGCTTCTGGGATGAGAACTCATTATTTGACAAAAACTTCTGGGAAAACTGGAAAATAATATGGTAAAAACTAGGCATAGACCAACACCTCACACCATATACCATGATAAGGCCAAAATGGGTACATGATTTAGACACAAAGTTTGATACCATAAGCAAATTACAAAAGTAAGGCTCAGTCTATGTCAGTCATCATAATGCATTCATCATGAAGTTTAATCTTTTTTCTGGAAAGCTCTTGTCACCAACAAGCAAACTACCATTAAAAATTGTTCAAGCTATATCCTAACATTGATACTCTGAAAACAAACATATGAATGTCTAATTTCTTTACCTGCCCATAATGCTGTAATTGTTTTGATAGTAAGTCAGGTCAGATAGCACCCAACACCTGGAAAAATTATATAGTCATCCAAACATTGTCATCCATGAAGGAGATCCAAAGATGGGAAATTATTTTCACCAATAATACACTAAACAACATTGCACAGTTGGATAAGGAAATGGCAATTCTAATTAAGTAAGCAAATACATCATTTGAAAGACCATCAGGCAGGCTGTGGCAACAAAGTGGCTTTGTGTGGGAGCTGAAAATCCCAGCTGATAAAGTTGTGGTACTAGCACAATTGCCCTCATGGAGTAAACCTGGATCTGTCACCAATGTCTTCTAGAGTCCCTGGAGTAATACCACTATTGCCATCCAACTGCCACACCAAAGATCAAATGGCAGCATCAGATCACCAACTGTGATATCCTAGACTAAGGCATTGAGGCTATTCTAACCACACATAAGACTATCAGATGGGATGTCTGATCAGAGTAGATGAAATAGGAATTTTCCACTTATTTTTCAGCTAAGCTGACCGAGGGCAGATGGACAGAATGTGGCCAAGTAAAAACAGATATCACACTGAAAGCAAAACTGAAGCAATAAGGAGAGAAGGAAGGCCATAGATAAGTTTGTTTAACCCATTTCCATCACAACAGAAAGTAGAACAGGCATTATTTTAGTTAAATCAATCCACTGACTTTGTCTCAAAAACTTAACATAAGAAGAAGCATGGCTTTATCGGTAGAATGGTGAACTTGGAGTCAGGAAGACCTGGCCTCAGATTCCTATTCTGGTATACAAAAGCTATGTGGTCATGGCATCTCAGGCAACTCTGGAGGTAGTAAGTCATCTGCGTTAAGGAAAGGAGTCCCCAAACAAAAGAAATCACAGATCTTTGCTATGATAATACATTTATATATCTGTTTACTAGAAGCCGTATGTGTCAAGGGGGAGAAAGCTGAGGGTAGGAGACATGCCTCATACTTCCTTTTGTTTCCTAAGAACACTTATTAGAAAATGGATTGAGGAAGGAACAGGGGGAAAAAACCACTCATTAAGCACCTACTATATGCCCAGCACTGTGCTAAATGCTTTACAAATGTTACCTCATTATCACATCACATCGATCAATTGGCTAACATGACAAAACAGGAAAATGATGAATGTTGGAGAAGATGTGGGGAAAATTGGAACACTAATGCATTGTTGGTGGAATTGTGAAATGATCCAGCCATTCGGGAGAACAGTTTGGAATTATGCCCAAAGGGCTATAAAATTGTGCATACCCTTTGACTCAGTAATACCACTTCTAGGTCTGTATCCAAAAGAGATCATTAAAAAAACAGGGAAAGGATCCACATGTCAAAAAATATTTATAGCAGCTCTTTTTGTGTTGGCAAAGAATTGGAAATTGAGGGGATGCCCATCAATTGGGGAATGGCTAAACAAGCTGTGGTATATGAATATAATGGAATACTATTGGCTATAAGAAACGACAAGCAGGCTGACTTCAGAAAAACCTGAAAAGACATATATGAACTGATGCTAAGCAGAACCAGGAGAACATTGTACACAGTAACAGCCACATTGTGTGATGAATAACTTTAACAGACTTGGCTCTTCTCAGCAATGCATGGATCTAAGACAACTCCCAAAGACCCATGATGGAAAATTCTATCCACTTAAAAACAACAACAACAACATGGCGTCTGAATGCAAATGGAAGCATACTATTTTCTCTCCTTTTCTTTTGTTGTTTTATTTTATTTCTTCTTTCTCATGGTTCCTCCCATTATTTCTAATTCTTCTATTCATCATGACTGATGTGAAAATGTGCTTAATATGAATGTATAAGTAGAGCCTATGTCAGATTACATGCCATCTAGGGGAGGGAGGAGGAGAGGGAGAGGGAGAAAATTTAAAATTTAAAATCTTATAGAAGTGAAAGTTGAAAACTAAAAATTAATAAATTATTTTTTTTAAATCTCACCTCATTTTGTCATTACCAACATTTCTTGGAGGTAGGTACTATTGTTATCCCCTTATTATAGTACAAAAAACTGAGGGAGACAAAGGTGTAGTAGTAGTATTAGTAATGGTAGCTGCTAACATTTATATAATGCTTACTATGTGCCAGGCACTGTGCTATAAGTTTTACATTTATCTTATTTGTTCCTTACAACAACCCTAGGAGGTAAGTACTATTATGATCCCCATTTTTCAGATAAGGAAAATGAGGCATAAAGAAGTTAAAGTACTTACCCAGGGTCACATAGCTATTAAGTGTGTGAAGAGAGATTTGAACTGAGATCTTCCTGACTCCTGGCCCAGTGCTCTGCTGCTTCTGTGAAGCAGCCTCTTGAAGTATTGAGTTCATGGTCACTATAAATATTCAAGCACAAGCTAGATGAACACTGGCTGGGGAGGGAGGCATTAAAGAAGGATCAATGAATTGTCTGTTTTGCTGGATCATAGATTTAGAATTAGGGGGAAGCTTAGAAGCTGTCTAGACCAGTACCTTCATTTCACAGATGAGGAACTAAGGCCAAGAGAGGTTGAAAAAAACTTGCCCAGGGTCACAAAGATAAGAAACAGGCAGGAATTAAACAGAGATCTTTGCAATTCCAAGTCCATCATTTATCCACTAGAGCATGCTGTCTCTCTATGAGCCAGATGACCACTGAAGTCTTTTTCAAATGGTTCAATAAGTTTAAAAAAAAAGATTTTGCCTATCTGATTATGCACATGTTGGAGAACTAGGCTTATTCTTTGTTGTAGAAGGGCATAATTATCTAATAATTATCATCTCTATTAGAATTTCCTCAACTCTTTTTACATTTGCATTCTAGGGATTATTAAAGCACAGAGCAGGTCTGCATTTAAGTTTGAGTTAACAAATGATTGAATGAAAGATGAGGCAGTATAAAGGATAGAATCTGGAAGACCTGAGTTCAAATCTTGCTACAGATACTTAACACTTGTTTAGTCCCAGACAAGTTATCTAATCTCTCTTATGCTCAATTTCTTTATAAAAAAGGAGATGATAATAGCACCTAACTTACAGGGTTATTGTGAAGCTCAGATGAAATACATTTTTTGAAAAGCATTTTGCAACCTTAAACATCTATATAAATATTGACTATCATTATTTTAAGGAAACAACTAAGTGGCTTAGCTTAGCGGATAAAGTGCTAGCCTGGAGTCAGAAAGGCTTGAGTTTAAATCTCACCCCAGACACTAGCTATGTGACCCTGGGTAGGTCACTTAATCTCTGTTTGCTTTAATCCGCTAGAGAAGGAAATGACAATAACTTTGCCAAGAAAATCCTATGAACAGTATGGATTTTAAGGTCATGAAGGGTTGGACTCAACTGAACAATAACAACAAGAGATCATTATTTTAAGAGACACAGAATGGCTTAGTGGTTAGAAAGATAGCAAGAAAGATATGGGTTCAGGTCTCACTTTTGATACATACTGGCTAAAAGATTCTGGGAAAAATCATTTAGTCTTTAAGTTCTCTAAGCAACACTCTAAGACTATAAGATGCAAGAATGATATTGACCTTCATTGGTAGGAGAATTTTCCTCAATTGGCTGTTCTATCATCATCATCATCATCATCATCATGTCATTTAAGGAAAATCAGTCTCTCAGCAGTATGCATGGAAGAATAAAAGGAAGACAGACTGTAGTTGGAACCATATAAGAAACTGTCAATAATTGAGGAATGAAATGTAAAGAGTCTGGACTAGGGTGTTGGCAATGAGAAGTAAGAGAAAAGAGAGAAATGCTAAGAATTTACTGGACTGGGTGATACGTGGGATGGAGTTGGAACTGAGAGAATTATGGTAATGCTGACAGAACTAGAAATGTCAGGAATGAAAATGTGATGACTTTAATTCTAGATGTTCTGAGTTTAAGACTATTACAGGACGTCCTGTCTTTACAGCCAAACATAAAGGTCCACTGTAATTCACATATAACTTCAAATTTTGCAGAAAAATGTGATCCATAACACTGAATTTTGAAAAATATAGAAATATATTGATGTACTGAAACCTCCTTGTTGATACAAGAAAAGGTTTTTTACATTCAATAAATCAAACTCATATTCACAGATTATCAATATATACACACATATACCTCATGTTCCATTGAATTCCTCCTCCCATGCCTCATGATGATTTATCAATCACCATGGGATCTCCAGGGCTATGTGAATAAATCCAAACCAATGGAAATTCCTGCCAAGTTGTAAATGCTTTGAATATAGACTGCAATGGATTTAGTCACTGTCTGAGGACCAATCTACCCAATTGAGGGGAAGCTTATCACCACAAGTTATGCTAAAATAGGGATAATTATTTTAGCTATGACAACTCATAAAGGTTGTCTACTAAGGTATAAAAGTCTGCACTCAAATGAAATAATAGATTCTGGAAGTAGGATGACATGTACCTATATGTTGCCTCTCAAAACAGGTTTACTATAAAGTTGACAGTGCATTGTGTGAGTGTAAATAAAACATGTCCGTATTTAACTTTTCTGATCTCTGTGTACATGAGACATTTTTGCCTATACAAAGAAAAATCACATAAAATCACATGTGACTATATATCAGTTGCCTCTTAAAAATTCACTTCACTTCCCCATTGATAAATGGTCAAAAGATATGAACAGGCAGTTCTCAGAGGAAGAAACTAAAGCTATATATAGTCACATGAAAAAATGTCCTAAATCACTATTGATTAGAGAAATGCACGGAGTTCCGCTTCCGGGAGCCAAGATGGCAGAGTGAAAAGGTAGTCGCTCTCACTCTACCCTATCAACCTCTGAAAACCCAGAAAATATCAGCCCAGGGAAAAAAAAACCCTGGGTCACCTGAACTAGAAGAAAGATGAGGAGTAGCAGTGCAGTAGCCCAGCAAACGGATCTCTCAGTGCCTCAGCAAAAACAAGGGGCCCCAGGTGGATAAGTACCCTGCGGCATTCATCTGAAAGGAGGTGAAGAAAACAACCTAAAGGCTTCCTAAAGCCCGGGTCTTGCTGATTCCAACCCAACACCAGGTTAGCTGTAGGAAGCCTCCAATTGTGAAGAAATCCGGAAGCCCAGGTGGTAGAGCAGGCAAACACCAACACCTGGACCTCCAAGTGCCTCAGTGAGGGTGGGGGAACCGGTGGAAACCAGCTCAGAAAACCACCAGGAGCCTCAGCACTCCACTGCAAAGGAATCTCCCGGTGCCGCACCAAGGGAGACAACACTGCAGGGGGCCCCAGGCAGATAAACATCCTGCAGCAGCCATCTAAAAGGAGCAGAAGAAAGCTAAAGGAAAGGAAAAGCAGGCAACCTAGAATTGCCTGAAAGTTCCAGCCTTGCTGATTCCAGCCCAACACAAGGTAAGCTGCCAGAAACCTACAGCTTCCAAATCCCAGCATAAGAGGCCCCAGAATGCAAAGCCAGTGACCAAGACCTAGGCTCCCAACACAAGAAGCTTGGGTCAGTACCCTCTGTTCCCCAGCAGGAGAGCTCAATCTCTTTAAAGGCCAGGGAATAAGGAAACACCATGAGTAAAAAGAAACGTACCATAGACTCATATTACGAGAAGAGTGAAGATCAAGACAGAAATTCTGAAGAGGACAACATTGTCAACAAACCCACATCTGCAACAACAAAAGGGAATATGAACTGGTCTGAAGCCCAAAAAGCCTTCTTAGAAGAGCTCAAGAAGGATTTTAATAGTCAAATGAGAGAGGTAAAAGAGTCCTTCAAAAATACAATTGGCCAGTTGGAAAAAAAATACACTGAAGAAAACAAGTCCCTAAAAAACACAATTGGCCAATTGAAGAAGGAAGGACAAAAACTAACAGAAGAGTACACTGAAGAAAACAAGTCCCTAAAAAACACAATTGGCCAGTTGAAGAAGGAAGTACAAAATCTAACAGAAGAGTATGCTGAAGGAAACAAGTCCCTAAAAAACACAATTGGCCAGTTGAAGAAGGAAGTACAAAAACTAACAGAAGAAAACAATCTGTTAAAAACTAGAATTGGACAAATGGAAACTAATGTCTCTATGAGAGAGCAAGAATCAGTCAAACAGAAACAAAAAAATGAAAAAATCGATGAAAATGTAAAATACCTCATCAGTAAAACAACCGACCTGGAAAATCGACTCAGGAGAGACAATTTAAAAATTATTGGACTACCTGAAAAATGATGAAAAAAAGAGCCTGGACAGTATCTTTCAGGAAATCATAAAGGAAAACTGCCCAGAAGTCCTAGAACCAGAAGGGAAAATAACCATAGAAAGAATCCACCGATCACCACCTGAAAGAGATCCCAAATTGACAACGCCAAGAAATATAATAGCAAAATTCCAAAATTACCAGATGAAAGAGAAGGTGCTGCAAGCAGCCAGAAAGAAAGAATTTAAATATCATGGAACCACAGTCAGGATTACACAGGACCTTGCAGCTTCTACATTAAAAGACGCAGGGCATGGAACATGATATTCCAAAGGCAAAGGAGCTTGGAATGCAGCCAAGGATTAATTACCCAGCAAAAATGAGCATCATTTTTCAAGGGAGGAGGTGGATATTCAACGAAATAGGAGACTTCCAAACTTTCCTGATAAAAAGACCAGAGCTCAACAAAAAATTTGATCTTCAAGTACAGGACTCAAGAAGGACTTAAAAAGGTAAATGGGACAGAAGGATACAATATGCTGTTAATAAGGGGGGGAGGCTGTTTAAACCCCTACAAGGGAATATGAGACTTGCAACCCTTGAGAACTGTATTGTTATTACACCTTGTTAAAGGAGTATACATAAAGAGGGTGGATATTAGTTGACTTTGATGTAATGATAAAAAAAAAATCTAATCAAGTTAAATGGATCCAAATAAGTGGATCAATCTAATCTTAGAAAAGGTACTGAAAAAGGAGGAGGCAGACAAGGGTAAATTACATTATAGGAAAAGACACAAAATCCTATTACAGAGGGAAAGGGGGGGAGCATTGTTTGAACCTTACTCTCATCAGATTAGGCTCAAGAAGGGCATAATATAATCAGTTAAGTATAGAAATCTAACTTGCCCTATAGGCAGTGGAGGGAAAAGGGAAAGAAAAGGGAGGGGGAAAGAAAAGGGAGGGGGGAAAGAAGGGAGGGAAGCAGCAGTAAGAATAAAGGGGAAGAAAAGGGAAAGGGATAATAAAAGGGGGAAGGGACTGAAGGAGGAGGTGGTCAAAAGCAAAACACTAGTGAAGGGGAGAAAGGAAAAAGGAGAAAGAGGATGCAAATCAAAATGACTCTGAGGTGCCACATCACACCTATCAGATTGGCTAACATGACAAAAGAAGGCAATGATAAATGATGGAGAAGATGTGGGAAAATTGGAACACTAATACATTGTTGGTGGAGTTGTGAAATGATCCAACCATTTTGGAGAGCAATTTGGAACTATATTCAAAGGGCCATAAAATTGTGTATACCCTTTGACCCAGCAACAGTACTTCTAGGTCTGTAACCCAAAGAGATCATAAAAATGAGAAAAGGACCCATATATCAAAAAATATTTATAGCAGCTCTTATTGTGTTGGCAAAGAATTGGAAATTGAGGGGATGCCCATCAATTGGGGAATGGTAAACAAGTTGTGGTATATGAATGTAATGGAATACTATTGTGCTATAAGAAATGATGAGCAGGCAGACTTCAAAAAAACTTGGAAAGACTTACATGATCTGAAGCAGAGTGAAATGAGCAGAACCAGAAGAACATTGCACACAGTAAGAGCCACATTATGGGATAACTGACTTTGATATACTTGGCTCTGCACATCAATGCAAGGATCTAAAACAATTGCAGAAGATTCATGATGGAAATTGCTATCCACATCCAGAGAAAGAAATAATGGAGTCTGAATACAGATGGAAGCATATTATTTGCTTGCCTTTTCTTTTGTTGTTTTGTTTTATTACTTCATTCTTGTGCTTCCTCCTATTAGTTTTAAATGTTCTTTACATCATGACTAATAGCAAAATATGCTTAATGTGAATGTATATGTAGAGCCTATATCATATTGTATGCTGTCTCAGGATGGGGGGGAGAAGTGGGAGAGGGAGAAAATTTGAAACAAAATCTTATGGAAGTGAATGTTGAAAACTAAAAATAAATAAATTTAATTAAAAAAAATTCAGTTCATAAGGACAGATTCCAGGGAGCAGTTACTCTCTGTCTTCATTCAACTCTCTACCCAGATGAAGGAGACATTAAAAAACCTGGAATCTTTGTTCAGAGAAAGTCAGCCTTCAGAGGAGCAAAGTCTGACCTAAAGAGGGACCCTAAAACCAGAGAAAATGGCCCCTGGTATCCAGAGACCACCATTCCAGGAGTTAGTGACATTCAAGAATGTGGTTGTGGATTTCACAGAGGAGTGGTGCCTCTTGGACCATTCTCAGAAAAAACTGTAGAGGAGGTCATGCTTAAGAATGTTCAGAACCTGCTCTCCCTGGATGATATGATGATATACTTGGAAAATTGCAAAGACTCAGTTAAAAAGTTTTTTGAAGCAGTTAATAATTTTAACAGATCATCAGGATATAAAATAAACCCACTTAAATCCACAGCATTCATATATGTTACCAACACAACCCTGGAAGAAGAGATAGTAAGAAATGCCCCATTCAAAATAATTCTAGACAGTATAAAACTCCAAGGAGTATAGCTGCCAAAACAAACCCAGGAAGTACATTAATATACAAGTAAAAACTTTTTTCTTGGGAAATAATATCAGTTGTAAATAATTACAGTAATATTAAATAATAATTCATGGGTATGAATAGTTCATGGGTAGAAAGAGCCAATATAATAAAAATGACAATTTTGCCTACATTAATATATAGGTTCAATGGCATCCCAATTAAATTACCAACAATCATGTAACTGAGCCAGAAAAAAATAAAAACAAATTCTTTTGGAGGAAAAAAAAGTCAAGAATGTCAAAGTACCCAATGGAAAAAAAAATGTAAAGGAAAGAGGTTTAGCAGTACCAGATCTTAAACTCTATTTTAAGGCAGTAATTATCTAAATTATTTGGTGCTGGCTAAGAAATAGAAAGGTAAATCAATGGAACAGAGTAGACACCATTTAAAGTAGTAAATAAATATAGTGACCCTGGATTTGACAAGTATAAAGGTTCAAGGTTTGGGGATCAGAATTCATCATTTGGTAGAAAAAAAAATTGTTGGGAAAACTGGAAAGAAGTATGGCAGAAATTTGGTGTAGACCAATATCTTAACACTATTTAACAAAATAATGTCAAAATGGATCCATGATCTAAAGAGGGATTTTATAAGAAAATTCTAAGGACATGGAACATACTACTTATCAGACTTCAGGGTAGCATACAATTTATGAATAAGTTAGAGATATAGAGCAGAGTGACATGTAAAATGGATAATTTTGATTACATTAAATTAAGAAGGTCTTGTACAAATAAAACAAATGTAGTCAACATCCAGAAAGAAAGTTGCAAATTGGATAAAAAAAATTATAGACAGTTTCTAAGCTAAATGTCTCATACCTCAAATATATAAAGATCTTTGTAAAATCTATAAGAATACAAGTCATTCCCCAATTGATAAATGGTCAAAGGATATGAACAGGAAATTTTCAGATGAAGAAATTAAAACTGTCCAGCGGCATATGAACAAATGCTCTAAATCACTAATGATTAGGGAAATGTAAACTAAAACAACTCTCAGGTACCACCTGATACCTTTCAGATTGGCTATTATGACAGAAAAGAAAATGATAAATGTTGGAGAAGACATGGGAAAATTGGAAAACTAATTCATTGTTGGTATAGTTGTGAACTTATCCAACCAGTCTACAGAGCAATTTGGAACTATGATCAAAGTACTATACACTGTGATCCCTTTGATCCAACAATACCACTACTATGTCTGTATCCCAAAGAAATAAAAAATGGAAAAGGACATACATGTACAAAAAGATTTCTAGCAACTCTCTTTGTGGTAGCAAAGAATTGGAAATTGGGGGGATACCCATCAATTGGTAAATGGCTGAACAAATTGTGGTATATGAATGTACTGTAGTGCTATAGGAAGTGATGAGTAGGCAGATTTCAGAAAAACCTAGACTTTTATGAACTGATGCTGAGCAGAACTAGGAGAACATTGTATACCACAACAGCACTGTGTGATGATCAAGTATGAAAGACAATTCCCAAAAACTCATGATGGACAATGCTAACCACCTCCAGGGAAAGAGCTATGGAGTGTCAATGCAAATAGATGTATACTGTTTTCACTTTTTTTTGTTTTTTGTTTTTTTCTTTCTCATGGTTTTTCCCTTTTGTTTTGATTATTCTTGCACACGTATAATCTATATCAGGTTGCTTGCTATGTTGGGGAAGGGGGAAGGAAGGGAGGAAAGGAGAAAAATTTGGAACTCAGAATCTTACAGAAATGAATGTTGAAATCTCTTTACGTGTGATTGGAAAAAATAAAATATTATTAAGTAAAAAGATAAAAAATTCAATTCACACTTTTTATTTCTTTTTTGACATTTTAGCTGGGCTGGAAATACAGTAGTTACTCACAGATGATCCCAATGATTAGGCTGACAGCTTTAACTTGATGTATTTTTCTAACCTGTGGTAGTTTGTCCTTTCTTAGGCATCCTAGTGACTCTCCATTCCAAGAGGCTCACCGTATTAATACCACAATGTGAACACCAAATTGTCTTGAGCCCTACTGGGGCTCAGAACCCTTATCCACCAGTAGTAGAGATTATAAGCCTGTGCCACCATGTGTGATGGCAATCTAATTGTGTACCAATGCACATAATTATGCACAAACTTACTTCACAACCCCTGACACACACACATATAATAGAGTTTTTCTTGGCAACCTAAGACAGATAGTAACTTCATTGCAAAAAACTGCCTTTGAAATGACCCAAAAATAAATATACTCCCCACAATCCTGAATATTTTTTATAAGTAACAAGGAAAGATTGTTATTTGTACCCAAACAGGGAATCATTAGCTAAAATGGAAATGAATCCTAATTATGCCAGATTCTCAGCCCTCTTTCCAAGCCTCTTCTTATTTCCAAAGCATTGCTATGACTTTTTTTTTTCTTTGAAAGGTATATAACTGGATCCAGCACAAAAATGTTTTGCTGAACTTGAGGAAATATTTCAGTGCTGGGCATCCTTCTGATAAGATGTTAAGTTGTGATGGCTTAACAACTCACTGATATATAGCCAAAGGAATCCTATATATCATTAGCATATTTGAAATCCTTGTGGCTTCCTGTCAGGTTGTATTCATCTCTAGAAACACTAAAGGCAAACCTCAAGATCCTGCCATCCCCTGTGGAATCAATGATTCTTAACATGTATTAGTCTATCTGATATTATGGGTTGGTGATGCCAAGACGAAAAGCAGTCTCAGGTAACACAAAATGCTGAATAATCATGAAAATTAGTGGATTGTGAAATGAATGACCACCTACCATTGCAGATGAGACCTGTCGTGACTTTCCAGTTTATTAAAGAAAGCATAAAATATATGAGAGGGAAGGAATGTTACAATGCCTGAAGCTCAAAACACACCTATTGAATTGTTTCCTTGGTGTTGTTTGCCAGCAATATTACTCAACATTATCTATTTTGCTGGCCATTTGAGTTTTTGTATCAAACAAAGCGCCACATTGCCTCATTCCCAGGTCTGTATCCTTTCAGCATTTAAATTATGTAGCTTGAATTTATATTGACTGGTAACACAGAAGAGCCTGGATATTTAAATCTTATCACTTGCATCATGTTAGGTTTCCAGACAGTTGGCTAAATTAATTTCATACACCTCATTCTCCATCTCCCCAACTGCATCCGTCTGATATCCAGCGAGGAGTCCTTTGCACCATACTGTGCCCGGTTTCTGAATTGTACTAAACTTAACTGGTTTTAGACTTTGCTTTAAAGGATCCTGAGTACTTATAAAGGTTTTATTACCCTGTGCGTGTAATCATTAGTCTATAGTGCTGAATGGTCTGTAAACCTAAACAGTATTGAGTGGACTTATTAGAATTTTTTTTAATTCCCAAAGTGAAAAATCCACAACATTACAGCTATCTCCACGCAGGTTAATTTTAGTGGCAGTTTGATGCAATTAACCATATAATTCAACTTTAAAAAAAACTACTGCTACTGATCTTAAGGAAAATAGGTTGGAGGATTTAAATTATTCAGACTTGTCATTTATATTAATTGAGTTCCTTGTTTTTTTTTTAAATTCTTTTCATTGTTTGCTTGTGTAAACACAGATGAAAAGGAGATGGATGCTAACATTTTTAATCAAGAAAGTCTACATACTGAGTTGATGGAGAAAGTGAAATTAGACTTCATAATCTTTGCATATACTTAATCAGCAGATAAAAATGGCAAAGGACAACATCTGTGAAGATGCTAGTCTTAAAAATAAGCTAATCTCAGTTCAAAAATTAGCATCTATTAAGCAATGAAGGGGACATGGTGTTAGATAAAGAATAGCATTCCAAATGTGGAGACAGAGATCATTTGCTTAAATAGCTACATTAAAAAACTTCTCACTTGACTCACCTATACTTGCTAGCTATTGTCCTGCATTTCTTCCCTTCATGGCTAAGCTTCTTGAGAAAGTCATCTACAATCATTGCTTCTCCTTCTTCTCCTCTCACTCTCTTCTTAACTCTGAAGTCTGGCATCTGACCTCATCATTCAACTGAAATCATTATTCAATTGTTCTGTCCAAAATTACCCGTTGTTCTTAATTGCCAAATCAGATTGCCTTTTTCTCAATCCTCATCTTCCTTGACCTGTCTTCAGTCTTTGATGCTCTTAATCACCCTATTCTGTTGGATAACTTCTTTCTAGGTATTCAAGATGCTTCTCAAAAAGGATTCCTAATGAGGACATATAAGCAAGTCTCACACACACACACACACACACACACACACACACACACACACACTCATCAAACTCCAATGACTCCCTTTTACCTCCAGGATCAACTGAATGGTCCTCTGGCTTTGAAAGCTTTTAATAACCTTATTTCTTTATACCTTTCCAGCCTTCTTTCACCTTGGTCTTCCTTGCTGTTTCTCATACTGGATGTTACATCTCCTAACTCTGGACATTTTCACTGGTTGTCACTTAATCCTGGGATTCCCTGCTTCCTTATCTTTACCTTCCCTGGCTTCCTTCAAGACCCAAATAGAATCTCACCTTCTGAAAGAAGGCTTTCTACATCTACCTTAATCCTAATGTCTTCCCTCTGATATTATCCCCAATACATCCTGTATATATCTTGTTTACCTGTTTTCTCCCCCCATAATCTGTGAATTCTTTGAGTAGGAACTGTCTTTTGTCTTTCATTCATCTGTTCTAGGACTTGACACATAGTAGATGTTTATAAATGTTTGTTGAATTTGACTTGATTTGACTTAGAAATGACAAAATGTTAACCCAAGTCTAAGTGACTTGCCCCAATTCTCATGGAGTGGAAAACCTGTGGCTTTCTAAGTCCTTAAGGTGAAGGATTTTGCCTGAGTCCAAGTTTTACAGAACAAATTCTTTTATTAAGGGGATTTGTTCTGTGAAGTTCAAATTCAGTAAAAGAGCCACACTTGAGGACTTAGAGAGCCACATGTGGCCTTGAGGCAGCAGCTTCCCTACCCCTGAAGGCAGTAAGTAGCAGAGCTGGCATTTGATCCTGGGGATTCCAGCTCTAAATCCAGGGCTCTTAACACTCTACTGGGCATTCTTTGGGGGCAGATATTAGAGGATGGCTATTGATGTAAATGTAAAGAGAAAGAAGAAAAAGAGAAATGTAATTAACATAAATATGCATAAGTCAATTCAACTCAACTGGCATTTATTGAACACTTACTATGTGTTAGGTACCATGCTAAATTTTAGCTATGTAAAAACAAAAGTAAAATCAGTCCTAAACTCAAGAAGTTTACCTTCTATTGGGAAAAATAATATGTATACACAGGAGTGTGCTGGAGCCAGTTAGTATTGGCTCCCAAAATCCAATTGTTAGATTTTTAGCATAATCTAGAAAACAATAAATGCTACACATTAGAGCTAGATGATTTTGTTGATTTCTAGACTGAAGAAATTAGTGGAGAAAATATTAGTAGTGCAGACTAAGTTTAAAATTTTAATACATTTTAGATAACTGGCTGTGAAATTTTGTTATTTGTTGTTCAGTCATTTTCAGTCATGTCAGACTCTTCATGACCCCATTTAGAGTTTTCTTGGCAAAGATACTGGAGTGGTTTGCCATTTACTTCTTTAGCTCATTTATAGATGAGGAAACTGAGGCAAACAGGATTAAGTGACTTGCCCAGGGTCACACAGCTAATTAAGTGTCCAAGGCCAGATTTCAACTCAGGGCAATAAGTCTTCCTGTTTCCAGGCCTGGCATTCTATCCATTGCAACTCCTACCTGCCCCAAATGTTTATTAGCATATTATTATTATACAAGGATAAGAGTTTGTGTTAGTTTGTTTGTCACAGACCCATGACTTCATTAATATAGGGCAACTGCCTTTACCAATTTAAATAGATTTCTGTCCTAAAATTTATAATCTTAGAGAACTGCTTGAGAAGAATATATATATAATAGCTATCTAAATAATGTAATAATAGAAGTAAGTTGAGGGAGGAAATAGTAGGGAGTAGTGATTCAAGGATTATAGTGGTGAATTAGAGAAGAGAGGGGATAATCAATCAGATTTTTCCATAGCAATACAGGAGGAGCAATAGTATTATACAGCATGAATCAGACCTTGCCAAAGCTTCAGAAACTAAAGAGGGCCAAGGTGCAAAGGTAGGCTTGCTTAGAAGAGCCATATAAAGAATGAGAGCAGACAGGTAGAATTAGATCATCTGGTAGAAAAACATAGAATCCCCTATCAAAAATTACCCAGAATAAAATGAGAATAGCATCATGAAATGGAGCATGGAAATGGAAAATTATTTTAGCAATCATGTACAGAATAGTTTTGAGGGTATAGAGTTTGTGAGGACTACATGAAGAGCTTTCTTAAAAAAAAAAGGAAAGAAAGATTTCTTGCAAAATCCAATCAAAAAAAAATTGAAAAATTCACCTAACCAAAGGCATAATTTTGTGTTGCTCCCTTTCATGTAATCTTCAATCTGTCCAATAACCAGCTATGACCTGAAATCAACATACAATATCCTGCCTCCAAACATGATCACCAGCTGTCTGCCTCTTTGTATTCCCTTATCATATCTAGCTCTCTAAATTCTTATCTACCTTGAAGGCTCAACTTCAATGCCATCTCCTCCAAGAAAATATCCCTCATCCCACCAGCTTTTAGCATTTTGACTCTCCTCAAATTACCTTGTATTTATTTATTTGGTTACTTACCTTTGGCAAGCTTTTTAAGGCAGGAACTAGTTCATTATTGTCTTTGTATGTCCAATGCCTTGCACAGTGCCTTGCATATAATATACACTTACTTCTCCCTTTGTTCAACTTTTGAATTGAGTAGAATAGAAAACTTAAAAATATTTATTATGCACAAAGCTCTGAGCAAGTCCTGGTGAAAATAATTTCTTGGGTTTTTTTTGGTTTTTGTTATACCTTTGATAAACTTGTAACGTAGTAAGTTATGTGCATAAATGATTCTAATATAAAAATAATATAAGTCCATAAGACAGATATGAAGTACAGTAAAAGATATTGGAAGAAAGATTTATTCTGAGACATAGGTAAAATATTTGAATCTATAGTTATGGTTGGGGCTTTTGGGATAACTACAACAATGAGGCCACCATGGGCTTACAATATTGGCTGAATGGTACACACTCAAAAGAAAGATTTCTAAATTTATGGGAATGAAATTTATCTTTTCATTTTTTGTACACTTAACCCTTAAACAGTGATCATGTAATAGAGGGATCTTGGGAGCACCATAAGAAACTTTTCCAAAAGGCAACATTTATTTTCAAATATTTGGATCGCTCAGACAAGGATTTTTCTCCAAAGTATAATTCATCATCCTCCTTACTCACTGTAAAATCAATCTGTTCTCTTTGTGTGACATAAACAAGAAGCCATTTCATGGGAATGAGGCAGGCCAGATGTGAAGGTGTTTTAGAAAAGCACAACAGGGAATACACCAAGCAAAGAAGCATCTGCATTTATTTCAATGTCAAATCACATGTGTGTTATAAAATGAAAGTTTATCGCTTTTATTAAAGAATAACTTTCCTCTTATGATGTTACTCGTACTTTCTCTGAGCTTTGCATTCAGGTCAGCCATATAAATCACTGAGACTATATGTGGCTGACAATTTATGTGTGGAACAAACCACTTAGCTTCCATCTACAGCAATGCAGTAAGCATTCTACTCTGTCATCCCATTATTTTCCAAAAAGGAGAATTTTCTTAATAATTAATGTTACACCTAAAATAAGTAACGTCTTTTTTTAGAAGGTAAGCTCCTTGAGGGCAAGTGATGTTTCTCTTTTGTTTTTATATACCCAGATTCTAGCTCAATGCCTTGCACATAATAAGCACTTATTAAATGTGGAACTGAATTTATTGAATAGTACTGATTTGATGGACATGGACATAATTAAAGACAAAACTTGCCAAAAACTACCAGGATCCCCAAATAGATATTTTTTAATAACAAGGTAGCCTAAATCATTCCTGTTTATTCAAATAACAATAAAAACATTTCAACAGATTCTTCTTGGACCTGAGCTACACTTTAATTATGAGTCAAGTACTTTTGGAAATTGCATTAACTCTCTCAAGAAAAGTGAATTCTACCAAGAGCCTTGAAATGGCCATTTGTACAGCTTTCAAAGACATATAATTGACCATATGCCTCAGTGTCAAGATTGTATTTGTTGGTTCCTCCAGTAAGGTCCATTCATAAGTCACTGAACACAGATGTCAGATTTAAAGCCCCAATAGCCAAATCAAAACTGTAACTTTTGTCCTCTTCCCTGCTGTTCTGCTGCTGTCATTGCAGAAAAAAATCAATGGCCTTTTTAAAACTTTTAATTGTTTCATGTGTTACCGTGGCCAAAAACGTCTTCACCCAGGTGGTCAGCTTACTAGTGAATTGTCTCACTATACTTACCTAGATTTGCCTTCACAAACAGACTCAGTCTATTACTAGGGACATGCTCAGAGCTTTCCCAGAGTGTCAGAATTGTCTCGAGTGTACACTTATTGGTGTAGCCTACAAGAAGCAACAACCCATGTGGCAGCTAAGCTGGATCTTGTGGAAGAAATTTTGTCATAGAAATACAAGATGTCATATAGCAAAGATGAAGAGTAAGTGGAAAGTCAGTGTCACTGGTACCCTGACAATGACAGGAGAAAGAGAAAGACCTCCAGCATCTTGGATGGACCCCCTTTGGCAAACTTGTGTAAGGGCATGAACAAGAGCTACACAGGATGGATAGACCTAGATGGGTGATGATCTGAATCATAAAGGAAACTTCCGAATCCATAAGATCATAGATACTTTTAAGTCTTTAAATATGTACAGTCGAACTAGGGATACCTTTGAATAAATAATAAGAAAGACAACAGCAGCACAGATTTAGAGCCAGAAGGGACAGTAGAAGTTATTTGGCCCAATCCTCTCATTTTACAAATGAGAAAATTGGGACCCAAAGACTCATGTGGCTTAACCAAGACCACATGTATAGGAAGTGGCAGAATCAGACCTCAAACTTGCATCCTATAATAACAGCTGGATTTTTCCTATACCACATCACTTGTCTGATACTCTCTCATGATGCTGTATTATAATGCTGGATATCTATGCATGACCAGAACAATATGGAAGCTTAAAACTAAATTCTATTTCTCAGTCTTTTATGCAAAAACTCTTTAAAAGCAAAATAGTATATTTAAACAAGTATTTGATTGGTATAATCAAAACAATGAGCTAAACTGGCGGGGGGAGGGGTAGAAAAGCATTCCTCCTTCTCCCTGCTCTCCTTCCAATTTTCCCCCTTCAGTTTTCTTCCCTCCATCTTTCTTTTTCCTTTTTTCTCTTTCTTCCTTCCCCTCTCTCTCCTCCCTCTATATTTCCTTTCTCTTCCTAGCTTCCCTTTTCTCTCCTTTTCTCCTCCTCTTTCATACACACACATACACACACACACACACACACACACCCCTCTTAAATAAAGATTTTAGGGGATTTGGGTTGTCTTCCTTATCCAATCTCAATTCCATACTTCCTTTTTTCCACTTAAACAAATCATTGAATGAATTCAATCAAGTTTCTAAATCCTCTTTTCCATGCTCCATAATAATGTTGGAATGCATCTATACACTTTAATAGAAAATCACATATTTAGTAGTTTAAAATGACAATACCTCTGTTAATTAATCTTACAATACTGGTTCTACAATGAGAATTGGTGCTATTACTCCCTAATCTAAGTTAGCTATAAAAGCTGATGAATTATAACTCTATTAATCATTTGCTATTTTGTCCTCTTCTTTAGAGAATCTTCTTTTAATGCTTTTGACATGAAGGTTGGCCTAGATAAATTCTGAGATATCTTCAAACTCTGGTATTTTGATATTAGGGGACCCTATTAAAAAAGCAGATGCTAGCAAGCTCCAAAAGGAACTCATAGCAAAGATTTTGGCTGGACTCTTGGTACTTCAACAGATCAAACATTTCCTCAATGTTGGTTTTCCTTTTCCAGTTGTAAATTCCAAACACTAGAAATACTTCTACTTGTGCAATTCTTCACCATCTCATCCCATAAATTCTTTAGAGAGAATCTATTCATGCACCAAAGACTGCTTTTGATCCATTACTATTTCATGGGAGCCATATAAATATTCAGACTGTTGATATATTCTTTCTCTTCATTATATGACTGGCTTGTCTGCTTCTCAGGTCATAGACGTCCCTAATAATGCCTTTTCTGCCATTTATCATATGAAAATCATCATTGGTGCTAAGCCAAAGCTTATCTCCACCTACAATGCAACTTTCTATTGTCCTTTGTGTCATTAGCAATTTTTGTTCCTCTGAAATCATTGTCTTAAAGATATATATAAACATGTAGCATCACAACAGTATATTGTTAAAAACAATAAACTTTGGATACTGAAAGTAGCTGGAGGTAGTTGAAAACAATGCATAATTTCTCAAATGTGATGATGTGATTTTTTTTCCTTTTCATTCAGTTCTCAGAATAGCTCATAGCACATATGTAATATCTGTCCAGATATGTGTTCTGAAGGATTAAATTTTAGTTTACCTATTTTTTCTGAAATGTTTTGGCTCTTAATTTCATCACAAATATTTTTATATTTTTGCCTGGTAGACAGCTAGTACCTAATAAATATTTGATGACAAACTGAAGAGGGAATAAGGATATAGTGCTTGAGTTCCTCAAAATAGTTAAATGCAAACACGAGAGGCCACACACAGAAGAGAGGTAATGAGACAAAAAGATAAAGATATCTTTTTTTGTTTGTTTTCTTTTGCTTTTTTTTTAATATGAGGCAATTGGGGTTAAGTGACTTGCCCAGAGTCACACAGCTAGTGAGTGTTATGTGTCTGAGTCCTGATTTGAACTCAGGTGTTCCTGCCTCCAGGGTCAACACTCTATCCACTGCGCCACCTACCTGCCCCAAAAGATATCTTTAAACAGCAGGTTTATCCTACTTTTTCCAGAACTTTAGAACTTAATTTTAGAGTTTTTACATTTCTTTTGTTCTCCCAATACCTCTTTTAAAAAATATTGTCAGCCTGAGTCTCCTACAGAACTGGGAAGAAACAAGCAGTTATGAGGACATATAAAGATATCCTGGAGTCCCATGTGTTCCTAATTGTTGGAGAAAACTGCTATTGCCCTATCTTTTATGTGTGAAGCAAGATAGTCACAAAGCAGTGTCATACACTTTTTATACACAAGCCACTTAGTCAAGAGAGGAAGTTATGTGGTCTAGACTATGCAGAGAATGGGCCAGATACCATTGACTGTAGCCAGCTAGCACAGATCGGACCAAGACAAAAAGACTATGGTGGGTTGGCAAAAATATTTCATCCTTTCTGTGAGTGGCCTGCTAGCTAATTACCTTTCTTCCTGAAAAAAAAAGAGCCTTTGGAATCAAATTAAGAAATGATTCCTTTGTAATTATTTATAGTTATGAAATACAGGATAGATCTGCAATTTCATGTCATTGCAATGTTTGTGACTGCAGAGACTGTCCTCTAGGGCTTGACGAGAGTCAGTTGCAAGCAACAGAGGTGATATTTAAAATGAGATTTTCCTAACTTCAAGTCCAGCACTTTGTCCATTTCTGTATCCTACAATCATAGTTAATGAAAACAATAGAGGGCAAAAAATTCTCACGCCTGGATTTGACAAAATGAAGATATATGCTCCTTTACTAAATTGCATGCTGGGAAACCAAATTTGCCAATCTTCTAAGAGCAAAGAAAAAAATACATTTAGAATATGTTTTTTTTTTCCACATTGCCATCTTGCTCAGTGTGATGTGATGTTCATGGCATGGCATGGTAGCAGAATTGGTACAGTGAAAAAAAAATTGGACTTAAGAGTTAGAAGATTAGGTCCAAATGCTGACACTGTCATTTGCTACCCATATGTCTGTGAGTAAGTTACTTAAGCTCTCTACATCTCTTTCCTCATCACCAAATTAAGAGGTTGGACAAGATGAATCATATGATCTTGTGATGAATCAGACCTGAACAAGATTCCCCTCTGTAACATACCCAGTAAGCAATCACCTTGCTTTTCCTTGAAGATTTTCACTGAGGGGAAGCCTACCACCTCCCAGGGCATCCATTTACATTTGAATAGCTCCAATAACTAATAAGTTTTTTTTCTTCCATAAAACTTAAATTTGCCTCTTTGCAACTTCCACCCAAAGTTCTCAGTTCTTCCCTCTGAAGCTAGAGAGAGCAAATGTAATTCCTCACTGCACCTGCTGAGTTTTCAAATATATAAAGAAAGTTATTGTGTGCTTCCTAAGCTTCCTTTTCTCCTGGCTAAACACTCTTAATTCTTCAACCAATACTCATGTCATGATTGACAGACCTTTGGCACTCTTCTGGATGCCCTATGACTTCTCCATTTCCTTCCTAAAGTGGAGTGTCCAGAAACTTAGAAGATATTTCAGATATGGTTTGACCAGGGAAGAATAGAGGGATACTAACCACCACCTTCCAATTCAATTAGGCAAAGATTTATTTAGCACCTACTATGAGCAGAACAGTGTCCTAAGTACTAGGGATATAAATAAAAAAAACAAATAGTCAGACTTTGCACTTTACTGAAAGGAAAACCATGTACCCAGGTAAGTAAACTTTAATAGCTTAACATTGCACTAAGATGTTTGGAACATCTTGTATAAAGTAATATAAAAATATTTTTAGAGGTAGTGAGAACTAGCAAGTGGGATGCAGTGAGGAAGGATTAGGTAAGACTTTCTGTGAGAAATGGCACTTCTATTTTGAAAAAAATGAGGAATCTAAGAAGTTGAAGTGAGGATTGAATGCAACTTGGACAGGGTGGGGGTGGGGTAGGGGAAACAACATGTACAAAAGCCAGGAGACAAGAGATGAGGTACCATTTAAGGTAGTACTTGGGCTGAAACAGTGATTTCATGAAGAGGATTAAAGTGAAATTATATTAGAAAGATGTACGGAAGAGAGTTTGTAGAGGACATCAATTGCAAGGCAGAGGACTTTATAGTTTATCTAGAGGCAACAGAGAGCCACTAAAATTTTTAGAGTAGGGAAGTTATACGGTAAGATCTATGATTTAAGAATATAAGTCTGACAACTGTATGAAGGATGTATGAGGGAAACCAATTAGTAAGCTTTTATAGTAGCTTAGGTGAAAGGTGAATAAGGAGAGAATTGGGGGAGTGGCTATGTGAATGAAGAAAATAAGATGTGAAAAAGTAATGTAGAGACAGAATCACAAGTCAGTAAGTTAATGTATGGGAAGCAACGGGAAAGAGACAGAAATATTGAGGGTGACTCCAACATTGTAAATATTGGTAAAGAGCTATGCTTTTCTTAAGACAAAGACTATATTAGCTTGTTTTTGCTACTGTATCACTGATGATTCATGCTGAATGAATTAGTTAAAAAGTATTTGTTAAGGACTTACTCTGTGTGAAACATGTTGTTAAGCATTAGAGATAAAAATAGAAAAGAAAAGCAGTCCCTGCTCCCAAGGAGCTCACATAATAATACAGGAAGATAACACATTTCAAATTCAATTCAAATGGAAAGCTTCCATGGTTTTTAGGGTACGTTGGCAAGGTAGATGTGATTTCATCCTTTTATTTCTTAAATAGTATTTTATTTTCCCCCAGTAATGTGTCAAGAAAATTCCAGCATTAATTTTAACGTGGTTTGTGAGTTCCAATTTTTCCCTCCCTCCCCAACCCTCTTTTGAAAATGGTAGGCTATTTGATATAATTTATACATGTGCTATCGTGAAAAAAATTCTATAGTAGTCACAGTTGTGAAAAAAACAGATCAAAAGAAAAAAATGATGAGAAAGAATAAAGTAAGTGAAAAAAAATGCTTCCATATGCACTCAGAGTCCATCCATCAGTTCTTTGTCTTGATATGAATAGCATTTTCCCTCGTGAGTCCTTTGTACTTGTCTTTGATCATTGTGCTGCTGAGAAGACACGAGCCATTCATAGTTGATCATTACACAATGTGGCTGATACTGTGTACAATGCTTTCCTGCTTCTGCACATTTCATTTTGCATCAGTTCATACAATTCTTTCCCATGATTTTCTGAAATCTGCCTGTTCATCATTTCTTATGGCACATACATTCCATTCCATTCATATAGCACAGCTTGTTCAGCCATTCCCCAATTGATGGGCATCACCTCAACTTCCAATATTTTGTCACCACAAAATGGGCTGCTACAAATATTTTTGTATGTGTAGGTCTCTTTTTTCCCCCTTTTTTTATGATTTCTTTGGGATACAGACCTAGTACTGGTATTATTGGAGCAAAGTGTATGTACAGTTTGGTTGCCCAAATACATCCTTTTAAAATGGCATATCAACTGATAAAACCATATCAGTTCCTGATGTTAAGCTATTTGACTGTCTAGGACTTTGGTGTTGAGAATTTTCTTTTCTAGGTTTCTAGTACATGTGAATTCTGAAGAGGCAGGAGCAATAGCACCTATATAAGCAGGGGCCACATTGAATTCCCACAAAGATTGTTTTCTTGGATGAGGACTTCTGGGACTGGACTGGAAGAAGGACTTTGGTGGCAGGAGAGGACAGGAAAAATGGGTTATAAGGGTACAGCTATTCCTGGGCCCATAGGCTTACCTGAGTGATAATGAAAACTGGTCAACAATTGGTGTTGGTGGCAGGAGAGATGACAGGCTCCTTTTCCATGGAAGTTATTCCCCTTCATAATGTCTGAAAAGGTTGAACTTGAAACAAGGAAGATGGTCTGAAGAGCTGTTCCAAGGACTCTTGGGTTCAAAGTCCTAGGCTGTCTTATTAGCATGAGATAGTCTATCCATGCTATGTAGCTTATCACATGCCTTACGTGAGCATGCATCCACCTCTTCACCTTTTGGGCTGGCTTGCTCACTCTAATTTGCTCTCACACTGGCAGGTCTATATTGCAAGGGAAGGACTTGGTTATGCTCAAATTCCCTAACTCCAGGGCCAGTATTCTACTTATTGTGCCACCTAGCTTCCCTTAAACAAACAAACAAATAAATAAACCAACCAACCAACCATTGGCTATTCCCTCAAATCCACACTCTTTCTCCCTACCTCTAGATTTGTTCACATTGTCCACCATGGCTGTAGCATTGTTGTTATTATTCAGTCATGTTTGTATCTTCATGACCCCATGGATCATATAACTCATAAGGTTTATTTGGCAAAGATACTCTAATAGTTTGCCATCTCCTTTTCTAGTGGATTAAGGCAAGATACCAGAGTGGTTTGCATTTCTTGCTCTAGTAGATTAAGGTAAACAGAGTTTAAGTGACTTGTCTAGGGTCGCATAGCTTGTAAGTGTCTGAGGTCAAATTTGAACTCATGTATCCCAACTCCGGGCCCAGCATTCTATCCATTGAGCCACCTAGCTGCCTCCTTGATAAGCATACCATCTATTTTATTGAAGTGTTAAATAGTACAGGACTAAGAATTAAGATTTCATTCTAAGTTAACATACTTAGTAATTCAACTAATTTCAAATCTAACTGTGCTATTGTCTAATGTATATCTCTCTTTTTTGTGTACCATAATACCAAGAGATACTATGTCAAATGCTTCCTTAAAATCTAGATAAGCTATCTTCATAGCTTTCAATGATGTATGAATCTACTAACACTGTTAAAAAAAAAAAAGAAATCAGTTTAGTCTGGTATGACCTGTTCTTGATGAAGCCATGCTGAATCTTTGTGATCACTGCTTATTTTTCTAGATTCTTATTAGTCATCTCTTTATTAAAATATTCTGGAATTTTATCAATAATTTAATTGAATCTCACTAGCTTGTAGCTTTCATGTTCAACTGTATTCTTTTTTCTAAATAAACCATTTCCCCTTTTCTAGTCCTGTAGCACCTAACCTGTGCTTCACAGTCTTTTAAAGATAACTGTCAATGGTTCAGTATTCATATCTGCCAGTTCTTTCAATGACAGAGAAAACAGTTCATCTGTGCCTGATGACTTGAATAAATCAAGGGAAATAGAGTGTTCCTTTATTATTGCCTTACTTATCCTGGGTTTCAATTCCCCAAGACTCATTTTTATTTTGTCCTTGTTTAAAGTTTATCCTTGATGTCTTTATCAAGTGAGACTTACATATCTCAGCAGAATCAGTCTTATGAATTAGGTATGAACAAGGCTTCTACACACCTGTAAATAAAGCAATCAAAGGCATTTCAACCAGGTGCGATAGGAATTCTGGTTCGGGTGAATTGAAGGGCTTGAGCAAATCCTTTAGAGCTTCTATAAAACCACTGAGCTAGCTTAGAATTGATGTAAGCCTCACAGAGAAGGAATCTCTTGGGGGAAGAGAACACCCTGTTCCCAATCTAACCTCTATCTCATTCCTCCCAACCTCTCATATTATCTAGAAGAACACCTAGTGAACTTTAGATGGTTGGTGGACTTAGCATTATTCCTCAGCATTCTAGTAGTATTTCCAGAACAACCCTTACTGGCTGCAGTGTCTATAACAGGAGCTGAAGACAGACCAAATGAACTGAAGAAAGATAGCTTCAAGTCTGTAACAGGTTCAGCAGAAAAGCTACCCCATGCCCAAAGGCAAGAGTGTGCTGGTAAATGTTTAACAATGGCTCTCTGTGGGAAAAAAATTTATACATGACACACTTTTCAGTTTAATCTTATTACTAACATTTCCTCCATCACTTTCTTAAATCTTAGAAATCAACAAAACAATGAATCAAGTCCTGATCTGTATGTACTGTTTGCCAATTTCCTCAGTGGAAATGCTCATGGTAAAAATTTAACAATGGGCTCTCAAAAGACTGTCAGAGTTGGCTCCAGCATTCTCTTGACTAAAGGGAATTTTGTTATCACCTATGAAGGAGAGAAAGGACTTCCAGAAACCAGTAGCTACCACATGTGCTTTCTGAGAATGAAGTCACTTTTTCTTGGACACTATATGTGTTTCTGGAAGAGTATGTTACAGACTTTTGGGGGTATAATTTGTACTGTGTTCCTATTACATCATCTTAGTAAATACTCCTTTCTACAATTAAGACTAGGTGAGTAATTGATATCAATTAATGAGGAAGGGGGGTGGACAAGGAACTTTCTGGTGGGACCCATTGGCTATATTATTAGACCTATACTCCTAATTCCTCAGGATTACCCCTAGACTGTGAAGAGATAAGTATCAGTTGAGCTCTTGGGATCCAGCCTGTTAATGTGTTAGGGTTGAGAAAATATATCATAGTTCATAAGTGCTAAAACAACAGAAATATTTTGGCAAAATAAGAGCCAACTAGCTCTATTTTCTTTTTCTTGGTAGACAAAATAGAAACAAGATAATGGGAGTTGTTCTGTTTTCTCTCCATTGTCATCTTCTCTAAGTAGCAGCCCCATCTCTCTTTAATTCTCCTCTTTTCCCTGATTTAGTTACAAGCCAAAATTTAAAAATATGTCCTTAATGTGCTTTGTCCTCTTTGATTCATTCAGAGGTTTAGCATGTTGTTCTTAGAGCTCCATACTACACTTTTGCATTCAAAGTCCTTTACTAGTTTTCAATTTCCTCTTCTAGGCATGAATTTTTTAAACATATCGATCTTTTTAGGAATCCCTCACGTCCACCACATTTTTTCCTTATTAGACTTCTTTTTATTTCTTTAGGATTAAATTATTGAGTGTCTCCTATATCCTTTTTTTGGGTTGCCTGCCCTTTTAGAATTATACATCATATGATCCTATCATTTCTCTAACGATTGTCAAATCTGCTTTTGCCCAATAAGCTATGTGCAATGGCTAGAAGTGGCAGAAGCAAATTTAGGACTGGAGAAAGAAGGTGGGAAAAGCAAAATTCTGTGATAAATATATTTTATGAGAATTTTTAGAGGATTTGGTAAAAGGGTGCTCCAATAAATGTTTTACCAGATCCAATGAAAGACCAAGGAAATTGCTAAGATATCTAAGATTATCTAAGACACTGACATTTATGGAGGCTTAAGCAGCTCCCAGACCCCAAACTCAGGTCTACAAAGAAAACAAACTCTCTCTGTCTCTCTCTGTCTGTCTCTCTCTCTCTGTATGTGTCTCTCTCTCTTTCTTCTTCTTCTCTCTCTCTCTCCCTCTCTCTCTCTCTCTCTCCTTCTCTCTCTCTCTCTCTCTCTCTCTCTCATCTTTCTCTGTTTCTCTCCCTCTTTCTCTGTCTCTGTCTGTCTGTCTGTCTGTCTGTCTGTCTATCTCTCTCTCTCTCTCTTTCTCTGTAGTGGTTAATTATTCTGTATTGAATTTACTTTTTAAAAAAAAATTAGTTAGTAGTCACCTCAGGAGAAGGGCTTGGCAGGAGGAAAAAATAAGAGATGTGGCAAACCAATGGTAAGGATAAGGAAATAAAGAAGTCTCAGGAAGGATATAAGAAGAATTTATCCACAGAAGTCAATCAAAAGGTTGTATATGGTGGGAAACTGAGAAAATAAGGCAACCACTTTCTATAGTCAGGTTTTCAGGACTATAGTGAGACTTAGGGATTTACAATTTCAATTTTCTCTTTTCGCAATTGAGAAAACTGAATTCTTAAGTGGTTGCTTAGATCTAGAGTTACTTGGTTTACAATTAGTGGATGGACTAGAACTGAGGTAGGCTGGCCAGTCCAGTGTAGTTTCCACTACACCATGCTACCCTTAATTATATTGTGGAAGGAAGGAAGGAAGGAAGGAAGGAAGGAAGGAAGGAAGGAAGGAAGGAAGGAAGAAGGAAAGGAAGGAAGGAAGGAAGGAAGGAAAGGAGGGAAGGAGGGAGGAGGAAGGAGGAGGGAAAGGAAGGGAGGAGGAAGGAAAGGAAGGAAGGAAGGAAGGAAGGAAGGAAGGAAGGAAGGAAGGAAGCAAAGGAGGGAAGTAGAAGGAAAGAAGTTTTTATTAAGTAACTGTGATATGCCAGACACTGTGATAAACACTTTGTAAATATCTCCTTTGATCCACTCAATGACCCTTGGAGCTAGGTGTTATTATTATTCAAATTTTACAGATGAAGAAACTGAGGCAGATAGAAGTTAAATGAATTGCCTAGAGTAACTCAGCTAGTAAGTGTTCAAGGCCTGGATTTGAACCAAAGTCTTTTTGAATCCAGGCCCAGCACTCATTCACTGAGCCATCTAGCTGGCCTGAAGGCAATATGGGTAATGGAAAGAGTACATGACCTAAGTAACTGAATGAATGAACGAAAAGGCAATTATTAAAAACTTACTATTTACTCTCTACTAAGTGCAGGGGATATAAATAGAAAAACAAGACAGTCCCTATGTTTTAAGGAGTTTGCCTTCTAGCAAGGGAAAGTAACACATAAAGAGGATTTCAGCAAAAAAAAATCATATTGAAAGGCCTCATTATCCTTAGGATTCACTAATAAAGCAAGTAGTGATGTACCTTCTTTCATGTTATTTCCACTGATAAGGCCATATCCATTTCTAGACCAATGAGCCAAATAACAATAGCAAGGAGTTTGATGGTGAAAATTTCCTTTTCCAGATTGTCAGTAGTTGTGACCATTGAGGAAACAGTTGTCAGGCAGCATCTCTGTAACCTTAGGTGGTTTCCTGGATAGTGGCTGCAGTATCTTGGCTGAAAACAAAATGGTAGAAGGGGAAACAATATTTTTACTGTGGTTTTGGGACTCACACTACTAGGTTTTGTCATGGTCTGAGGGTATATGGTAATGAAGGTGGTGGTAATGGTTTGACTTGCCTAGAATATGCCACCTTCTGGCTCTGCCATAGGGTGACCTGCTGCTTCAAGTAGATTTGCTTAACTGTCCCATAATTAGCAGTTGGACAGCAGGAAAGGTGGCCCCTTAAATATGGAACAGTCCTTTTAAAGATGGTTATGGGAACAAGGCTGGAAGCAGGGATAGTGAATAAATTATGGCATAGGAATATAATGGAATACCATTTGTCCTATTACAGAAAATGCTTGCTGACACTTTCAGGTAGATACTTATTTTTATTTTAAGAAAACCTCCATTTATTCCTAGGCTTTCCAGTGTTTTTAATAGGAAAAAGTATTGTATTTCACCAAAATATTTTTCTGCAATTATTTAGATAATCATATGATTTTTTTTATTGATATAGTCAATCATGCTGATAGTTTTCCTAATGTTGAGCCACGCCTGCATTCCTGGTATTATCCAAGCTGGTCACAGTAGACAGTTTCAGAGAATATTGGGAAAACTTGTAGGAACTTATGTAAACTGAAATGAGAAGAATCAGATATTGATTTATAGACTAACAACATCATAAAAAGGAAAAGAATGAAGATCTACCCAGTAATCAGCTGTGATTCCAAAGGACAAATGATGAAGGACATTATCCGGCCTCCTGAAAGAAAGAGTAATAGACAAAGTATGCTATATGAGAAATACTTTTTGGAAATGGCTAATGTGTGTGAAAAATTTGTTTTGCATAAGTGTGCATATTTTCTACAAAGACTTTTTTGTTTTATTATTTGTTTGTATTTCTTTCTATTTTCTTCCCAATGGAAGTGGGGAGATGGGAGTGAAGAAGAAAAAAACATAAATGTTTCTTAATTTAAAATATTTTTAAAGAGATGAAAGCTAGCATTTTTTAATTACATCTTTGCAGCCTTTGAATATTTTTTTCACTAAGCCATTACCCACATTTAACTGAACAATAAAAATGTTATTTTTCTGATTTTAAATCTTCTACTTTCTTCTCATAAGCTAAATGTAGTCTGGTTGTAACATTAAGATTAAAGAGAATCTATTTGGTAGGATAGAATAAAGAGAGATACAAGCTGAGAAGGTTTAGGACTAGGTATTCATATAAATCTAAGGAAGACAAACAGGTATCACAAACCAGGGACAGAAGTAACATTAAGAAAAGTTAGCTAAGAGAGGGAGAATGAAGCAAGTACAACAGGTCCAGACAGAAAAATGTTTGGGATGTAGGAGTCCAGGTAAATGACTGGGGAACAGAGAGATCAAGAGTCCAGAATAAGTAAGGATATCAAGAAATTAGACACCCAAGGCCAAAAATTATAGGGAAAAAGAGATCAATATATAAACAAAAGTCATAAGGTTGGGATAGCAGAAGAAATGATAGAACTTGATACTGATTTAACTGAGTCAGAGACTCCTTAAATACTTTCTGCACAAGCCAAGAGCTCTTTCAGCGTAGGAAAACCTTAATCCACAGTTTGAGGCCTACTAAAATGTATAAAATTCTGAAGGGTATGAACACTATTAACATAGTTTTATTTTCTCAATTCTGGTTTCTAGAAACTGAAGACACTCCTAGATACTTGAAAGACTTAGTTTTAAGACAGAAAAAGGAAATACTTTACAGAGAAGTTAGTAAATTATAGAATTAAGGATCAGTAAACTGAGGGTTGAAAGGGACCTTAAAGATAATCTAGCTTGCCACTCTGAATAAGGATTGTCCCTCCCCTACTTGGCCAATCCTACCATGTTTCCTACACTTCCATGATCTTCATCTCCTCCCTTCCAGTCTCAATCTGTGCCCTAGACTCCTTGCATGCTGACAAAAGGTTTTTTTTTCCCCCAAAATCAGGGTTTTAGGCTAATTCTAGATGACACCATATCTGGCTGTCATGTATGAGACTCCCCGCCCACCCACCCCCAGACACTTCCAGGTAACCTTCATATATTTTCTTTCCCATTAGAATCTAATCTCTTTGAGGGCAAGGAACATTTTTGCTTCCTTGTATTTCTCTCCAAAATGCTTAGCATGGTGTCTGATACTCATTAAATAATGAATGTTTTCTTTTGTCTTTCTTTCTTCCTTCCTTCCTTCTTTTTTCTTCCTTCTTCCCTTCCTTCTTTCATACCTCCTTTCCTTCCTTTCTTGATCAGTATAAGCAGTACAAAGTAAGTAGGGGATTTTTCTTTTTCCATTTTTTAATTTTTCTATTCACTCTCTAACTATCAGGGCAGTCTGGGATCTAATTAGATTTTGGACCAATGTGTTGCATTATTATTCCATTAAATGTACTCAGATGCCTCGTTGAGATGAGGAGGTAACCCTGAATTCTACAATATATGACAAAGGAGCACACAAGTTTTGTAGTATGCTTCAGAGTTGGAAAACCTTCCAACATAGACCCAGAGACATGTTCACCATCTAAAGATCAACCTAGATAAGCTAATTGGGGCTCATAGCCAGAAGAAACAATAGAATGAGAAGTATTTTAGCCCCAAAATATCATGAAAACCATCATCTAAGGCATGGAGGGGTTGAGCTCCCTAATAGTGTAGAGAGAATATGTGAATTAAATAATGGATCTTTTGAAAAAAAAAACATATATAAATCTCTTAACTTATAGTATAGAAGTAGTATGACATAAAGGACAACATTAAGAATCAGTTAAAATTAGGCTTACTCTGACACACTCTTGACACACAAGTCACTTAAGATTTTAGTGTTCTAGGTGGCTCTCTGAAACTATAAACTATAGAAAAGTTGCCAACCTGCATTGGTAGAAGAAGTTTCCTTATCTGAGAGTTTCCTTATCAGTGAAATCACAGATCCAGTCATTATCCCTGATACAAACATATAGTAAGACTACAGGCAACTAAAGCCTTGAGATTATTTCTCACATTAGTAGTTGTCTAGCCATACTCACTCATTCTGCATTCATGTTGTTGATTTTTCTTTTAACCCAAGTGCAAGACTTCATATTTATCCTTTTTCGCTTGCAACATTTTTTAGATCCAGCCCATTATTTTAGCCAGTTGTGAACTTTTGAATTCTTCAATCTGTCAACTAATTAAATAGATTTCCTTTCCAAATTTGGGTCATCTATTAATTAGATAAGAGAGAATTCCTGCCTCTTGTGTCTTCATCCAAGTCATTGATAAAAATGTTGAACATGACTGGGCTGAAAAATGAAGTCCTTGGCAAGCCACTAGAGACTTCCTACTAGGTTGACATTGATTCATTAATCAACACTCCGTGGATGTGATCCCCCAACTAGTTTCAAATCTACCTATGTGTATTGTCATCCAGCCCTCATCTCTCCATCTTACCCTCAAGAATATCTTAAAAGACTTAGTCAATTGCTTCCCTAAAATCAAAGTACATACATTTCCCTGATCTAGAAATCTGATTTTTAAAAAAGGAAATAAGGATAGTCTATCATGACAAATTTAAATGAATTGTCATTGGCTTATATTGGTCATCACTTCCTTATGTGTTCAAAATGATTTACAAACCATCGGTTTAAAATTCTATTTTAGGACTTCCAGAGGCAGAGACAAGACAGCAAATGTAGAGGAAATACTCAGCTGACCTCTCCCAACATTCCCTTCCAAACAACTTTAAAATAATGACTCAAATCAAATTCCGGAGTGGCAGAACCAATAAAAGACAAGGATGAGACATTCTTCCAGCCCAAGACAGCTTGGGAGGTGGGAAGGGGGGATTTGTGGCATAGGAGAGGAGGTTGGTCCAGAGCTTACATGGATGTAATACCAGTTGTGGCACTAGGTGACAGCAAGAAAAGCAGCAATAGTTTTGAAAAACTCTTAGACAGAAATGGTAAGGGAAACTGGCAACTGGTCAAAAAGAGATTAGAGGGGACCTCTGTGCCAGCACACTAGATGTAGAACTAGAAGCATATGGTGACTCCATTGCCTATACCCACTTCTGAGTCACAGGTCAAGGACAGAAAGGAGCACATTTTGTCAAGAAGGAGCAGTTTGAAATTAAAAATTGATACCCCACTTTATTTGATATTATTTTATTATCTTCATCAATTTACTATATATTAGTGATTAAGCTTTTATGTATTAGTCATTCTCTCTTAGCATGCAAACTCTATAAGCCTGCAGCTATTAATCCCCTATCTTGCAACACAAATCACCCTCTACCCACTAAGTTTTCTAGGAATTTCCAGACATGATATCCTCAGTCATATCTTAATCTACTAGAATTTACTAGCATGTAATATGCCAGTGTCCTGTTCTTCCTCAGAAATTGCCAAACATGGGATATCCCAGAAGATGTTAATCCACTTTGTGATAAACTGATGTAAATTATGGTTAAGTGACCTTAGCACTGATGAATCAGAAGCGAGATATGCCTCTGTTGCACCAGATTGTTTTATTTTGCTCTGTATGACTACAAAAGAACTGCCTTAATTGTCACATGGATCCTTGGCTACTGATAAGGCTTGTTTCCCTTTTACTGGAAATTGCTAGTCTTGATAATTAATTTAACATGCTCAGAACTTTGCTGCCTCAGTTTCTCTTTCATACAGTTTTATTGTGACAGCAGGAGTTCTGAGAAGCAGCATCACTTCCAGTCCCAACAGAGTAGGGGCCCTGAGAGGGAGTATCAATTGCAATTCCAAGAGATCAGGGCCCTTTCTTGGATAAGGACCAGAGCACAGAGGAGAAGAGCAGTGACCTAACCTTTCTCCAGATCACACCACCTTGGAAACACTGAAAACATCTAAAATCCCAGAACTAGCTCTGAAAATATCAGTGCAAAAAAGCATGAATCTTTGTATGGTGCCTTTCTCCACCCCACCAGGAACAGGGTCCGATTTTAGTATAAATTAAAAACAAGAAACAGGATACGGGAGTGCAGCCAGGAGGTACAGTGGATAGAGCACTGGCCTGGATTCAGGAGTACTGGAGTTCAAATCCAGCCTCATACACATAACATTTACCAGCTGTGTGGCCCTGGGCAAATCACTTAACCCCATTGCCTAGCCAAAAAAGAAAAGGAATAGAAAAAAGAAAAGAAAACTCTGAGATATCACCTCACACTTATCAGATTGGCTATGATGACAGAAAAGGAAAATGGCAAATGCTGGAGGGGATGTAGAAAAAATTAGGACACTGATGCATAGTTGACAAGTTGTGAACTAGTCTAACCGTTCTGGAGAACAATTTGGAATTATGTCCAAAGGGTTATAAAAGTGTGCATATGCTTCGACCCAGAAATACCGTTAATAGGTCTGTATCCCAAAGAGATTTTTAAAAAGGAATTTTGTATTGGTAGAAAAATATCTATAGCTGCTCTTTTTTGTGGTGGTAAAGAACTGAATCAAGGAAATTCCCTCTTCAATTAGGGAATGACTGAATTAGTTGTGGTATATGATTATGATGAAATACTATTATGCTATAAGAAATGACAGGCAAGATGGTTTCAGGGTTTCAAAAAACCTGCAAAGACATATATGAACTGAAGTTTGAAGTCTGCAGAACCAGGAGAACATTGCACACAATAACAGCAATATTGCAAGGATGAACAACTGTAAAAGACTTAACTACTCTGATCAATACAATGATCCAAGACAATTCTGAAGAACTCATAATCAAACTGCTATCCACAGATAGAGAACTGATGAACTGAATGCAGATTAAAGCATACTTTTCTTATTTTCTTTGTTTTTCTTGTTTTTGTCTGTGTGTTTTCTTTTGCAACATGGCTCATATGGAAATATGTTTTGCATGACTTTAAATACATAGTTAAATCATGTCTCTTGCCTTCTCAAGGGATGGGGAGGGAGCAGGAAAGAGGGAGAATGTTTGGAGCTCAAAACATTTTTTAAAAAGAATATTAAAACATTTTACATGTAAATGTCAAGTATTTACTGAAATAAATAAAACAATATTTTAATTGTATTTTTGAATTTTGCCAGGGATAGATGATAAGTTCAATATCTCCTGGATGATCTTTCCTTTTTTTGAAAATTAGGAATTCTTATCTCTACTCTTTGGTACCTCTCTAAATCTCTATAATCACTCAGATATTACTGACAGTGATTCATCAATAGTATCTTCATCCTCCTCTATTACACCCCCATTTTATTATTATTATTCAGTCAGGCCAAGTGACATAAACTTATGGAAATCAGCTAGGTGTTATTACTCCTGTTTTCTCACCTATTTTTATTTAATTGTATTTGTTCATATTCTCTCTTAGGTAATATTTAAAGATTCAATTTATTAAAACATTTATTGAATTGAATTTTTAATTGAATTGATTAATTATATACATTCAAGTCCCTTCAAGGAGAGACTCTTTTCTTGATCAGTAGCACTTTCTATCATTAATTATTCGAACCTCATTTTCCTTGGTAGGAAAGCAAGAAACAAAATATGAGCTGAGTAGTTCTTTCATTCTAAGTTAATACTGCTCAGTGTAGCCCAGGTACTATAAATATTCCATATGTGCTCTTCAGCTGGCTTCAAAAATAGCTTTAAAAACTTCACTTGTGATTCTTAGCACCTTATTTGCAAACCTGAGTTTACTATGTGTTTAAATTTTTCTGACACTACTATTAGAGGTCATTGTCATCTCTTGTATCTGTCCTTGGTTAAATGCCTCTCCCTCCATTTTTATATAGGTCATTTTAAGTCTGAACTAGTCAAAGAGCTCCCTATTAAACTGAATCCTTCCTTTTAAAGAAGGATGCTTGTTCCTTATTGAGACCATTAGTGATTATATTATCAGGACTTCACTCTTGAACCTATAAAGGCTATTCCTTTCTGTGCCTCAGGACACAATATCATCCCTTATCCCTTTTGTTTTCAGTTTTTGTAGAGTCTCATTCTTCTACATTATCTCCCTGCCTAAAGCCTCTCCCCACTGCAATCCATCCCATCTAGAGATTTTTTCTAAAACATGTATCTGATGCCCTCACTACCAATAGATTCCCAGTGGCTCCCTATTTCCTCTAGATAAAATATGAAATCATTTATTTAGTACTGAAATCTTTTCACAATCTGGCCCAATCTACTTTTCTAAAATTCTTACATTTTATTACCCTCCGCATATGCCTTACTACTATTTCATGCATGGTACTCCATTTTCCATCTTTATACAGTTACATTATCCAATCCCCATGCCTTGAATGTACTTTCTCCTCAAGGTAAAATTCTTGCAATCCCTGGTTTCCTTCAAGATTTACCTTTACTGTGAGCCCAAAAGCCCCAGGAAGAGCAATGTCCATCCATACACTACCTCTCTTCTTTTATCCCAATCAGTGTAATCATGGTTGAGGGCAGCAGTACTTGTAGATAGTGTATCTAGCAACTGCCTCTGGGAGTACTGCAGCCACTGTGTTCTTAGCAGCCACTGCTACTGAAGACCCAGAAAAGAAAGGTTTCACCACCAAAGTCTTTGGCACCATCAAAAGACTCCACATCAGAAACAGATAAAGTTTTATTCAGTGAAATAACATTTTTAAAAGATGCACTATTTTCCAGTTTGCTGCTCTAACTTGTGGACTCTAGCCTTTGCTTCTGACTGAAACCTAAATACTGTATGTTTTTTTTTCTCCCTGTTTGAACGTAACCTTCCTGAGAGCAGGGACTGTCTTGCTTTCCTATTTGCATTTAGCACAGCACTTTGTAAAAAGGAATCAATTTTCATTCATTCAATAATGGATAAGATTGAATCAATATGTTCTGTATAATTTGTAAATGTTTGTGGGTATTTCTAATATGATAAAAGACTGTAAACCCAATTTGAATTAAATGTAAAAACTGAAAGCAAATATGATTGAAATGTTTAAAATGATGAGCATCTTGGATAGGTTGAAGAAGTAAATTCAATCTTCTAGGGCCTATAGAATTTGTCATGCACATAGAAGATATTCAAGTATCTGTTGGATTAAATTAAATTAAATTAACCTTCAAAAGACAAAGATAAGGTCTCACCACTCACCATACTGAATATCTGTGCTTCTCCAGTTCCTCTAAGTAAGACATACATTGTGAGTACTCTTCATTTTCTGTTCTTCTCATGTTCATTGAAGAATTTGATTTTCCTTGCAAAGATTCATCAATTATGTCATTTTGCTTTAGCATAGATAAAAAAATATGAAAAAAAATTTGATTACTATGATGATCTGGAAGTTTATATAGTTTTACTATCTGCTTCTGACCCAGTATCACTGAATCAAAAGAAACAGATATGTGCAGCATAAGTAACGTCACAGCACATGACCAAAACTTTGGTACAGTAGATAGAGCACTGACCTTGGAGTCAGGAAGACTCTAGTTCAAAATCTGACTCAGCTACTTACTGGCTACATAACCCTGAACAAGTCATTTAACTTCCTTGGTCCTCAGGTCTTCATTTATAAAATAGAGGTTAACTAGATGTCTTCTAGGTGCCTTAAAAGCTCTAAATTTTTAATTATATAAATAACCTCAATCAAGGAAGTCATATACTTATATTAAGTTTAGCCTGATTATTTGATACTCAGAGATTTAGAAACTCATCATGTTTTAACTCTATCTCACTTTATTAGATATAGAGCATTATAGTAGCTCTGGATAGAGAGGCAAGTCCTTAATCACCTAATACACATGGGGTATGTAGCTATATAACAGTACTACTCTTCTGTGGAAAACTGGAAAGGAAAGGTACTTGTAAATAATTTTGATTTGGTAAAATAACTCAGTAGGTCTACATAATTACTAACATCATTATCACCACAGATCAAATTATTTCCTCTAAAAGTCTGCAGTTCCCCATGCTTCTGTGTTGAATCTGAATATAATCAAAGATCCACTAAATCCCAGAATTCATACTCCTGTATCATGCCCATCCTTGTCCACGATGAATAATAAAATTGTAAAGTGGGAGCTGCCTTAAATATTATTTAGCCTAATTTTGTCATTTGATAGATGAGTAAACTTAGGTCCACAGAAGTTAAAGTTTTACTGAAAGTCAACAGCTAGTTATTCATACAACTGGGACCAGACCCTAAATCTCCTGATTCAAAGTCCAATATTCCTTCCATCATATAGAAGTTCATAATTCAACACAAGTGACTTCTTGTCCCATCATCTTCCATAGAAGCTGCCCAAAAAATGTTTTTTTTTGAATGAAGGAAAGAGTAAGTTAGTATTTGATTTGGATAGGAAATGTGCTACTGAATGAATTTGTATTGTGCCAAAAAAATTCACATCTGGATCCCTGAAGTCACATCACATGCCAGGCCCAAACCATTACCTAAATAAGAATCTCTTCTCCACCATCAGCAACAAGTATTCCATCCTCAGCTTCAAGATCTCTAAGTGAAAGGTAACCCATGATTTCACAAAATGATCCATTCTATTCTTGGTTGAACTCTAATTAATAGAATGTTTTTACTTATACTGAGCATAAAGCTACCTCTTAGCAACTTCCACCCATTGAACCTGTCTTTCTCCACTCATGTGTGCGTACGCACTTACACACACACACACACACACACACACACAAACACACACACACACACATAGCAGAGATTCATTTGAAAACATAACAAATTACTGAGAATTATATTTATAAATCTAAATGTGTTAGTATTTCACAGAAGTGTCTGATAAACAGGTTCAGGAAGTCAGAATTGAGGAAATGGCTAGTTAATTTATAAGATGCTTGGAATAAGACAGAATTATTCTTAGTAAAGACATGGCTCAAATGTCACAATTTTATTAAAAGCTTCATTAGGCAGTTTGCATGAAATCACTTGATTTAAGTTCATACAAGTTCTAGTAATACTTTCAAGTGGTTTTGATTCATGTTTTTTGCAATCCTCAAGTTTTGCTTTGGTTTTTCAGGTCATAGTAATCAAGGAAAATTCAAAGTGAAACTCAGACTAACTAGATATTTCATCAAATGGATTGTGAAATTATCAGCTTCATTTCTTTTGTTACAAAATGTATGAGTTTTGTTTAGTTTAATAACAAATTTTCAGCTGTAACAACCATTATCCAAAAATGACCTTTCACCAAAACGTCTGGCTCCATTTTTAATCCTTTGAAGTCCTTGTTCCTTTAAGGGCATTTGGTGAAATGTTAGCTGGTTTGGCACATTGATTTGTTTTTATTCCTGAAAATTAATCCAAACCAAATTTTTTTTTTAAAGATGGATCCTTATGTTTGAATATACCTGGAATATTCTAGATTAATAGGGTAAGGGAGACCTTTTTGGGATGCTTGGGGTACATTTTTTGTCTGTTTTAAACCAAGGCATTTCTTTGGAAGTTGTGTCAGCATATGGGAGATTGTTATAAATCTCTAATTTACCATAAACTTCTAATTTTGCTTACCAAGATTTCTCATCGGTAAAATGAATTTTGGATTTGAAGATGTCATGTACCTCCTTGTAGCTCTAATCTATGTCCTTGTGGCCCTCCTTTTTCATATTGTTTTGATTATTTGATGTACAGAAGTTTTGTGTCTACAACTTGAATTATTCCTATCTTATAGACAACCATTTCTTCTACTTTCTTTTTTTCTTTCCTACAATGTAGTATCCAGTATTAGGGTACATATTCTACATATGCTACATATTCAATAGCTAATTACTAATTTGAATTTCATTTCTCTATAGTTATTTCCCTCCACTTAGCAAGAATTTTAGTTAAACCTCAGAAAAAAAGGAAAGACATGAGTCTCATGGATTTAAAGAAAGATTGGAACTTAATAAATCCCAGAATCAATCATGGGGGAGAAAACAAGCAAATGGTTATATAAATAAGATATAGACAAGACAAATTGGAGAGAATCCATTGGAAAGATGAAAGACACTAGCATTAAGGAACTGGAAAAGGCTTTTGTAGATCAGATTTTAGTTGGGATTTGAAGAAAGCCAGAGAAGTCAGGAGGCAGACATGAGGAGGGAAAGAATTCCAGGGATGGGGAACACCCAGTGAAAATGCTCAATCAGGAGATGGGATGTCTCTTGTGAGGAAGGAGGCCAGTGTCACTGGATAGAAGGGAGTAAAGCATGAGAAGATAATAATAGGTAGGAAGGTTATGAAGGCCTTTGAAAGCCAAATCCAAGATTTTATATATATGATCCTGGAGGTAATAGGGTACCACTGAAGGTTTTTAAATATGACTTGATATGGTTAGACCTACGTTTTAGGAAGATCAAATTGACAACTGAATGGAGAGAAACTTGAGGCATGGAGACCAAATATCAGGCTCTGTCAATAGTTCAGGTGGACATGATGAAGTTCTGCACAAGGGAGTTGAGAGTGTCAGTGTCAGAGGAGAGAAGGGGATATTTACTAGGAAGATAGCACAATAGGACTTGACCACTTAAACATGGGGGAGAGGAGGAGAATGAGAGACAGTTAACAGTTGAAGATGATACCTGGGTCATGTACTGGGATAACTAGAAGGATAGTGGTACCCTGGAGAGTAAAAGAGAAGTTTACAAAGTGGAGTATTTGGGGGAAAAGATAATGATTTCAGTTTGGTATATGTTGAATTAAAGATTCAGAACACCCAGTTCAAGATCTCTAAAAGACAGTTGGAGATACAAGACTGGAGGTCTGAAGAGAGGTTAGAACTGGACAAGTAAATGTGAGAGTCATCTGCCCAGGGATGAAGATTGAAATCATTGTAATTGAAAGAGTGTAAAGAAAGAAGAGAAGAGGGCATAGGAGAGAGCCTTGGGGGACATCTACCCCGCAGTTAGCAGGTGAGGTGAATTAACATATACAAAAAGAGACAGAGAAGGAGTAGTTAAATATGTAGAAGTAGAACCAGGAGAGACCAGTGTCATAAAAACATAGAAAAAAATAATTAGCATCTTGACCATAGAGTTAATAAGAAATTGAGATGAAAGAAACCAGAGGCATACGATGTTGATGTCCTTGTCAAGGAGTTTAGATACAAAAGGGCAGAGAGACATAGGATGCTATATAGCTGAGATGGATGGAAGTAAAGGGTTTTGGTTTTTTGTGTGTTTTTTGGGAGGGGGATGGGTAAGACATGGCCATTTCTATAGAAAGTAGGGAAGCATCCAGTAGAAGACTGGTAGTATTTGAATATTAGTGAGGGAGTGTGGATGATAGAGAAGATAATCTTCTGGAAAAAACAGGAGGGAATGGATGGAACTTATGTACATAGAGGGGTGTGTCTTGGCAAGGAGAAAAACCAAGTTTTCATATGAAATACAGAGAAGAGATGAGAAACTTTATGAAATATGAAAGAAGAGATAGTGACAAGTAGTATCTGGGTAATGTGAAATGAGAGGAGGGATATATTGGTAAATGGTCTCAATTTTTTTCAGTTAAATATAAGTCAAGGTTCTCAGCTAAGAGAGTAGGAGTAGGAGAATCTCTGGAAGGCTCAAGGAGAAATGTAAAGTTTTAGAAAATTTTCTATGTTAATTCAGATAATGAATCAATTAAGGCAGTGTGAAAGGATTGCCTTGCTGAGGTGAAGGCCCAGTTGAGATCATAGGACAGAAACTTGTAGTATACCCAGTCACCATGGTTTTGTGATTTTTCTCCAACTTAATTTAACAGTCTCTGAGTATATGCAAAGGCCCTATATAATAGGAGTAATTGAGGGCTATTGTTTGGAATGGAAAGATCTCACATAGGATACAAGGGCAAGGGACTTGAGAGAAGAGGACAATGTAAAATTGAACTGGTTCCCCAGAGGGTCAAAATGGGGGAAGGGAATAGAGTATAGCCAGTGCTAGAGTGATGGCCTGGTAATCTTATCTCATCAGTACCTTCTGCCCTTCTTCTTACACCCTTTGCCTGCAGGGTAGGACAATGGGTTTCAGGGTCTCTATTTAAAGAGGGAGGTCAGCATAGTTTTTCTCTGCTCACATTTGTGCAAAGATCAACTTTATAGAAGCACCATAAGAACCCTTGGGATAAAAGCAGAGAGAATGTCAGTTTATGTATAAAAACTCCTATATGAATCTCTTGCCTCTGGCTCTGCTATGCCTCTCTTTGCCTTATAACTCAAAACTCTGAGTTCATTCATTTGTTGATTTCTTCTTGAAAGGGAAGGAGAGTCCAGACGTGAGATTTCATATGTGAAATGCACCCTATTTCTTCACATGAAGCTGGTTAAGTGGCAAACAGTGCCTCAACAAGTGGAAATGAGTCTCAACATTGCTCTATGACTTTAGCCAAGATAGTTGATGTATTAGAAATAAAACTCATGTCTTTTGATTTGCATACATTCCAAAGAACTTATGATTTAACCATGTGATAGCAAGATGGAAGAGCAGCAAAGACAGGATCTGTGAGATAGGACACCTTTGTTTAGGAAAGAGTATTGTCATCCATAGAGTAATGAAACTCAGGTGCAGTATAAAACCTAGTAGTTTTAGCACAGTTAAGCTCCACTTACTCCCAGCATTCCTTCACCATGAGCTCTTGCAGTGGCTTTGCAGCCAGGCTCTGAGGAGAGCATTCACCTGCCCATCCAGCCAGATGAAGAGCAAGGGGATTGTTTTCATCAAAAGAAAGAGCTTTGGAAAGAGGAAATGGTGAATAAAGGGCTGAATCCTGAGGATTATGAATGCTTTTGAACTGCCCTTGGAAGATCAGAAATGAGCAGCAGCAGTAGAGGCTTTCATGCCTGGTAAGATGGACGGATGATTCCCCAAGTTGAGAGTGTAAGGAACATGTTAAGAAGATTCTGTTGATATGATCACAGTATTACGAGTTTGAGACAAAAACAACAAATACCAGGTGTATCTGACATCCCAGCACAAACAAATATGACATCATGTTCAATTTCATCATAGTCATTGTTATCAACCCTAATTAAATGGTTCACCAAGTAAAATCCAAGGCAAAATACTGAAGCCATCCTAATGAGAAAGCAGAGATACTATTTTCCTTTTTTCCATTTATTTATTCCTATTTCCATTTATTCTTTGTAGTGTTATACTTCTCAGGCAGCCCATACTGTGCAACTCTAGAACTGACCTGAAGATAATATTTTAAATGTTGAACCTTCCTGACCTCCCAGAAGGGTGGCCAGCAGCCCTCTGACCACTTGATTCCGTAAGTACTTGACTGTTCTCTCATGTATTTGTTCTTCAAAACAAAATTGTGGTTTCTTTCTTCCTTCCCTGGTATATACCCTCCTACTTCTCATACCCTCTCTAGGCATTTCCAAGATTAAGAAAACTAAAAACACAGATGGCAAAATATTAATTAAGTTCTAAATTACCTTCCTAGTATCATACAGTGATGCAAAAAGAAAAAAACAACATAGGTGGGAAAATATAGTTTTAAGGTTCAGAATACTTTCTGTCAAGATGACTTACTCTGTTTTATAATATCAAAACTAAGTTCATTTATCATTTAAAAAAACAATAATCTTATCCTACAATTGGTTTCATTTCTTTGTTTTGGCTTTGTGCTTATCTGTTACTGAAAAAAAAATGTTAGATTTCAATTCAGAGGTCAAAGCAGGAATTAGCTCTATATTCCCTACTTATTTTTGGTGTCACCTTTGGTGAATCATTTGACCTGAGAGTCAATTTTTTAATTTGTGAAATATAGATAATGATATGTGCATTGCCTACTTCAAGGGGTTGTTGTGATAATTATTTTGCATGACATATATAAAGCGATCTATAAGCAGAAACTATTATTTCATTATTATTAAAATTGATTATCCTGGCACACAGGCTTCTCCCTAGAATTACTCAGATTTGACACGTTCCTAGAGTACTCCCTCCAGGAACTAGTTTAACTACCAGATAATCTGTTTACAGTCAGAAAAAATTATATTCCATTGATTATAAGATGCAAAAAAAGAAGCCTCAAATAGAACACATGCATGTCCAACCATATACAAGCACTGAAAGAACTCTGCCTCTTTGGTGACTTATTAATTCACGAGTACTCTAAGATCTCAACAAATGGATTTCTTCTTGAGTTCTTTTCCTGCAAATAAAGTCTTCCTTTACTTTAGCTTTTACTTCCTGTGCTTTAGCTTTCCTTAAACCTTAAAACGTAGGGACTTTTAGTAGATAGCGAAACATAGATCTCTTACACTTACTTTGTGTGAGTGTGTGTGTATGTATGTATAGGGACATTTTGTATAATCTGTGATATCATTGGTGTAATGAACAGCTGGTACACACACACACACACACACACACACACACACACACACACACACACACTAATACATATAATCAGATAGTTTATCTATAATCTTAGACAGTCGCCTAGGAGCAAACGAGGCATTAAGCCATTTGCCCAACATCACAAATTTCAAAGTGATTAACATAGGCCATCTCATGGGAACTTGACAACAACCTCATGAAATAGGTGCTAGAGATTTTCATTATACCCATTTCATAAAAGAGGAAACCGAGGATCAGAGAGGTTAAGTGACATTTCCACACAACTAATAAGCACAAAGATCTTAGGCCAGATCTTCCTGATTCTATGCATGTCTAATATTCTGTTCACTACCCTACTCAACCTCTAATGCATCTATGTGTTTTCTGATGGGAAAAATAACTCATGGCATTTTAGAATTTCATTAAATTCTGGAAGCCAGTTCATTTCATTTGCTTCATTCTTACTGGAAAGCAGAATATATTCAAAATTTTGAGATCAGCCACTGATTTCCTGAGTAACAACAATAACACTTTCATAAGCTATAACCCAACATTGATCATTCACAAGTATTTACTAAGAGTAGATGTTGATATGGACACTTTGCTTATGCTTACTTAGTACAAGAGAAATGTATAGTTGAAAGAACCATCCAGATAATTCAAGGATTAAAAAAATAACAAAACATCTATGGACTTAGTTTGTTAAGTTATAATATTTTTTGTCTTTGTGTATGTCATTCATAAGTCACAAAGGGCATCTACTAAGGCCAGAGGAGTTGGAACTCATCAGAGTAGGGAATCACAAGTTTAGAATTATTCAAATAAATGTGAATGAAGAAGAATTTTTTTTAATCTGAATGACTGTGTTCGAATAGCTACATCACTTTAATACACCATGCAATTGTTCAGCTTTTAATCTATGAAGCTAAAGACTGACCAGGACATAACAATCACATTTTGTATAACCAAAGTTCTAGAAAATCTCAGCTTACTCAATTTTTATTCAAATCTATTGTGAAGCCTTCTGAACAGAGTAGGTAGAAATCATGTTGCTTGCTAATAAATTATATCAACACAGCAAAATCAGCAATTTTTCTAATCACCTCTTACCAAGCTGGAAAGAAATTATAAACTGATTAATTTAGCCAAAGCCTTCAGCAGCTCAGGGAAGGCATATTTTGAGGCAATAAAAATTTTATTGGCATTGCTGATTTCACAAATATCAGCTGATTGAACTTGTCATGTACTTCACAATCTACTCTGAGGACCAAATGACAGAGTTCCCAGGAAAGGTATTTTGAAAATGGTTGAGATTCAGAATATGTTAATGCTTCTATGCTTACCTTAGAAAATAATTGGCTCTCTTCTTTAACTGGGCTGAAGTCACAGTCGTTAGCTGAAGGAGAGATAATAATTTATGGATTTTTTTAGGGTAAAAACAGTTCAAATTTTTAGACCTTATCATTCAGAGGATAAATAACATTATATTAATGAAAAATAGACTACATACCTAAAACAAAAAAATTAAGGAAAGAAATTCTAACCAATTTTGGTAACCACAATTTGAATTCTGTGATTGATCCTCTTGTCATGTAGGCATATATTTCTTGTTGCTCAGCTCCAGGCATATTCTCTGGCTGTCTCCCATGCCTGGAATTCTTCTGCTCCAACTACTGACCTCCCTGGATTCCTTTAAATCTCAACTAAAATCCCACCTCCTACAGAAAGCCTTCCCCAGCCCTTCTTAATTCTAGTGCCTTTCTTCTATCAATCATGTCCTTTTAATGTTGTACACAGCATGATTTGTATATGTTTGCATATTGTCTCTGACATTAGATTATAAGCTCTTCAAGCAAGTACTTTCTTTTGCCTCTTTTGGTATCCCTAACACTTGGCACTGTACCTAGCCTATAGCAGATGCTTAATAAATATTTATTTAATTGTATCTAACTCAGAAAATCATAGATGTAAAGTTGGAAAGGACATTGGGAGCCATCTATTCCAATCCCACACTTTATAGATAAGGATCCAGAGGCCTGCAGAGACTAAATGACTTGTTTGAGATCATATAGTTAGAAGTCAGAATTGAATCCTGTTGCTCTCACTCCATATTCTTTGCTCTTTCCACAGTACCGTCTTGTAGCTTTGTCAGATCCCACATTGTTGCCATTGTTTAAGCAAGAAGACCTATAATCTAATATCTTGTGGGCCTTGAGTTTGAGTCCAGACATACTGATTTGTCTTTATGTGTGTATGTATAGTAGTAGTAGTAGTAGTAGTAGTGGTAGCAGCAGCAGCAGCAGCAGTAGTAGTAGTAGTAGCAGTAGCAGTAGCAGTAGTAGTAGTAGTAGTAGTAGTAGTAGTAGTAGTAGTAATAGTAATAGTAGAAGGCTTACAAGTTTACCTTCAATACTTTTTCTTAATCAGTGTGCCACAAAAACAAGGCAATCACCTGGATCCAATACTGAATCCAGTTTTTCTTGAAAGATAAAGGCAACAGAGGTAAGCAGCAGGCCTATCCACTGGGGCTAAAAAACATACCAGAGCCCCTCATATACATATAATCAACTATTGCAGACTTTATCTAGTCAATCCCTTCTCCTGCCCCATTTAAGCTTCTCCCTCAAAGGTTGTATATTACCTATTCCTGTCATCTCCCTATTTTCTTCTTTCAGAACTTTCCTTGAAATTGTTTCTTTTAAGTAAATTTAACTAATACAAATATTAGGTGAGATTCACACAGTACAATCACTAAATATCCCTAAAGAAAAAAATAGCAACCCTGATCCAAACCTGAACCTTGGCTTCTTTCTCTTCGCTCATCACCTTTATGATTGTGTTTGAATGTGGGAAGAAGTCAGTCTGCTTAGATTCCCTTTCCTGTTGACAACTTCCTCTCCCAATTCTCTTGGAATCACAAGAAAGTAAATCATTTCACTTAGAGTCTTAAAACAAGTACTTAAGACGTCTATCGTTTAATTTAATAAGAAAGAATTATTTCATTATGACAGTAGGTATTGCCACCTAAATCATAAGGAAATATAAGCAGAGATATGAAAATTTCAAAAGTTCAGTAACAATGAATAATACTGATTTAAGTGTAAAATATACAAACAAAAGAAAAACAGAAAGTATTTAAAGCCACAGGGCAGAGATGACGTGTGGAGTAGCATTTAGAAAGTACCTTTCTTAAGAAGCCACACCCATTTTCTAATGGGGTATCCTATATATTATGAGCAATTTCTGCTTCAACATACATTATGCCTTCCATATCTAAAAAAGCTACAATATGGTTATGTAGGCCCATATAAAAATGGCATCTTCTACTGGAAGTCTTTGAAAATTTTCATGCTGTCTCAGTTTCAATATACACAAGAGGACTCTATCATGTCATTTAAAATAAGTCAACTTTTCCATCTTTAGTAATGGCTATAAAACAGGGCAAAAAGATTACTTTTTCTTCTATAGATTCCTTATATACCAATATACCAATTTCCACCTCATTTATTGAATTGGTAATAGAAAGGAAGTAAAGAGTACATCTACTATTCCATCCCAGATATCTGCATTCTAGCTCTCTCATACAGCTGAAAGTGGTGTACTACAACTTCTATTTTGCAGTTTTTGAAACAAGTTTATATTTCTGAAGAATAACTAAGCTAATGTGTAACATACCATTTTTATGACAAAGTACAGATCCCTCATAAAATGAAGAATCCTACATTTTGAAACTGTGATTAGGTTGATAACTGAAACAATACCAATGTTAAACTTGGGGCAGGAGGAAGAAGTGTAAAAATCCAATTCAAAGCTTAAACACATTTTTATTCCATTGCACATTAGACAAATGTAAATGTCCATTTAGTTTCTGGCTTTTAAGATTTAGTTCATTTAAAGAAGTCAAAAAAGTGTCACTAATCATGCCAGCTTCAATCAAATGATCTATTCCAGTTGTGTTGTTGCAAATTTAAGATGGCCTAATGCTTGCTGACACATCTTCAACAAATGGTTGTATAAGAAATGATTTTGTAAAAACTTTATTAAGCTAACATCAATTCCTAATGATTCAATTTTATGTTCCCTTCCCAAATATATCATTGGTCATTTACAAAATGATAAAGCAAACTAAATAAATACTATCATTCTTTCAGGACACTAAAATTTCACATTTATATGGCTTTACACAATTGTTTTTATACTTTCTAAACTCTTCAATGGTCAAATTAAACTTTCCCCTTTCCCCTGCTCAGTTATTCCTTTATTAGAAATTATATTTGACATTTTTATCCAGAATATACTTGAAAATCATACTTTAAGAACCAAGATGGCAGAGTAAAAACAGGAACTCTCCCAAATTCCCCTTTAAACAACTTTAAAATAATACTTCTAATAAAATTCTGGATTAGCAGAACCAACAAAAGTTTGGAGTAAAAGAATTTTCCAGTCCAAGGCAACTTTGGAAGTTAGCAGGAAAGGTCTCTCTTACTGGGGAGGCTGTGAGGCTACACTCCAGCAAGTCAGCAGTAGATTTGGAGGTGGCTGCATCAATGGCAGCAGCAGCTTTGAGAGATCTCAATCCATAGACAGTAATTGAGTTGGACAACTGGATAGAATGAAATTACAGGGGACCCTTTACTGACACTGAGTACAGGACCTTGTTGGATTGCCCATACAGAGATCTAGGTCATAACCCCAAGGTGAAGAAGAGCACTAGCGTACTAGCACTTGTGGGCACACAGGAGCACAGGCCCTGGTATTAGTTCCAAGGCAGAGAAAAGTGCTTGTGGATGTTCATAAGGGAGTAAGGCTCCTGGTCTTAGGTCCAAAGCAGAAAGGCACATTTTCAAGGACATAACGAACAATAGCACTTGAGGCCCCAGGGAAGCAGGGGCCATGGTCGCAATTTCAGAAGAGTGAAGAATACTTCTGGTCACTCACAGATCAAAGCACAGGCCAGGAGAACGATGACTATACCTCTCTTTAGATCATACTACTTTGGAACAACCAAAAACTTACAGACCTCAAAACTAGCTTTGAAAAGAACAGCACAAAAGACCTGAAACTTGGGACAGAATTCCCTACATCTGAGGAGCAGAGCCCGAGTTAACATAAAGTCAAGCAATAGGATAGAAAATGAGCAAACAGCAACAACAAAAGAAGAATCTGACTATAAAAAATTGCTATGGTGACAGGGAAGGTGAAGATACAAACTCAGAAAGAGAAAATAAAGTCAAAACATTTGCATTCAGAACCTCAAAGAAAAATGTATACTTGACACAAGCCCAAAAAGAGTACTTGGAAGAGCTCAAAAGGATTTAATTATCAAATAAGGGAGGTAGAGAAAAAAGTGGGGAAAAGACATTAGAATGATGCAAGAAAATTATGAAAAAGGAGTCAACAGCTTGGGATGAGGCAAAAAAAAATACTGAAGAAAGTAACACTAAAATACAGAATGGGTCAAATGCTAAAAGAGACTCAAAAATCCACTGAAGAAAAAAGCTACTTAAAAAATAAGTAGCCAAATGGAAAAAAGGTATAAAATTTTACTGAAGAAAATCATTCTTTTTTTTTTTTTGGCTAGGCAATGGGGTTAAGTGACTTGCCCAGGGTCACACAGCTAGTAAATGTTATGTGTCTGAGGCCAGATTTGAACTCAGGTACTCCTGAATTCAGGGCTGGTGCTCTATCCACTGCACCACCTAGCTGCCCCAAAGAAAATAATTCTTAAAAATCAGAATTAGGCAAGTGAAAGTTCCATGAGAGATCAAGAAACAATAAAACAAAGTTAAAAGAATGAAAAAAGGAGCAGAGTCAAGATGGTAGAGTAAAAGCAGTGACTTGCTTGAGCTGTCCCTCAAACCTTTCCAAATACCTGTAAAAATGGCTCTAAACAAATTCTAGAGCAGATTCTAGAGCAGAACCCACAAAAAGACAGAGTGTAATAGATTTCCTGCCCAAGACAACCTGGATGGTTGATTGGAAAGGTCTACTGTGCCAGGCTGGGAAGGGAACACAGTTCAGTATGGGCACAAAGGCAAACACCAGGCCTCAGCAAACCTGGAGCAGGCCTCAGGAGACTGAATCACTGGTAGCTGTCGTGGTTTCCAGACTTCTCAACCCACAAACACCAAAGACAACTTAGAAGGTCAGTAGGAAAAGGCTGTCACTGCAGTGAGAGATAAGCTTGGTCCAAGCCCCAGTCCTGGTGCAGCCCCAAGGCAGCAGCTGCTTCTAAAGATCTAGGCCCACAGACAGAGGGGGAATTGAGTGCTGATCAGAGGGGGATTTCAGGGATCTCTTTGCTGGCACTGAGGCATGATTCTCTTGCTTTGCCCATGCTTGGATTTGGGTTACAGTTCTAGGTGGCAGTTGAAGGGCAAGGAGGAGTGCTGGTGTGGTAGAGCTTGTGGCAGTAATGGAAAGGGAACACTCTTCTTATTTTCAGGGAAGAAAAGTGTTCTTGTGGTCACTCAAAGACCACAGCACAGGCCAGGAAAGGAGTAAACACCTTACCTTTGATCATACCAACTCGAAAGAACTGAAAATTTACAGGTCCCAAAACTATCTCTGAAAACAGTTGCACAAAACCCCGAAAGCTTGGGAAAGTACTTTCTCCACACTGTAAGCAGACCCCTACCTTAACAAAGAGTATAAAACTTAAGTAATTGGCTGGGAACATGAGCAAACTGTACAAAAAAGTCAGGCCATAGAATCTCTCATTGGTGACAAAGAAGATCAAAACATACAACCAGAAGAAAACAAAGTCAAAGCTTGTACGTCCAAAGCCTCCAAGAAAAATATGAATCAGTCCCAGGCCATGGAAGAGCTCAAAAAGAATTTTGAGAAGCAAGTAAGAGAAGTAGAAGAAAAACTGGGAAGATAAATGAGAGTGATGCAAGAAAATCTTGAAAAACAAGTCAACAGCTTGCTAAAGGAGACCCAAAAAAATACTGAAGAAAATAACACCTTAAAAAATAGACTAACCCAAATGGCAAAAGAGGTACAAAAATCCAATGAGGAGATGAATGCCTTAAAAAGCAGAATTGGTCAAATGGAAAAGGAAGCCCAAAAGCTCACTGAAGAAAATATTTCCTTAAAAATTAGAATGGAGGGGTAGCTAGGTGGCACAGTGGATAGAGCTCTGGCCTTGGAATCAGGAGAACTTCAGATCAAATCTGACCTCAGATACATGACACTTATTATCTGTGTGACCTGGGCAAGTTACTTCACACTGATTGCCTCACCAAAAGGCAAATCAATCAATCAATCAATCAATCAATCAATAAATGGATGAATGAATGAATGGATAAATAAATAAAGAAATAAATGTGTATATATGTGTATATATGTATATATACATATATATACATATATATATATACATATATATATACATATATATACATACATATATATATACATATATATATATATGTGTGTGTTGTGTGTGTGTGTGGTGTGTGTGTGTGTGAAATTAAACAAATGGAAGATAGTGACTTCATAAGAAATCAACACATTGTAAAATAAGACCAAAAGAATGAAAAAAATAGAAGAAAATGTGAAATATATCACTGACCTGGAAAATAGATCCAGGAGAGATGATTTAAAAATTATTAGACTATCTGAAAGCCATGACCAAAAAAAAAGAAACTAGACATCATCTTTCAAGAAACTATCACGGAAAACTGCCCTGATATTTTAGAAACAGAGCGCAAAATAGAAATTGAAAGAACCTATTGATCACCTCCTGAAAGAGATCCCCAAAGGAAAACTCCTAGGAATATCACAGCCAAATTCCAGAGTTCCCAGGTCAAGAAGAAGATATTGCAAGCAGCCAGAAAGAAACAATTCAAGTATTGTGGAAATACAATCAAGGATAACACAAGATTCAGCAGCTTCTAAATTAATGGACTAGAGGACTTGGAATATAATGTTCCAGAGGTCAAAGGAGATAGAATTACAGCTAAGAATCACCTACCCAGAAAAATTGAGTATAATCCTTCAGGGGAAAAAATGGATATTCAGTGAAATAAAGGACTTTCAAGCATTCTTGATGAAAAGACCAGAGCTGAATAGAAGATTTGACTTTCAAATACAAGACTTAAGAGAAACATGAAGAGGTAAACAGGAAACAGAAATCACAAAGGACTTACTAAGGTTTAACTGTTTATATTCCTGCATGGAAAGATGATATTTGTAACTCATGAGTCCTTTGTCAGTAGTAGGGTAGTTGGAGGGAAAAAATTATATGGATAGATAGATAGATAGATAGATAGATAGATAGATAGATAGATAGATAACACAAGGTGAGTTGAAGATGAAAGGGTGATATGGAGAATAAAATTAAAGGGTAGGAGAGGATTATACTGGGAGAAGGAGAAAGGGAGAGGTAGAATGGGGTAAACTATTTCACATAAAACAGACAAGAAAAGGCTTTTACAGTGGAGGGGAATTGGGGGAAGGGGAGAGGGAATGAGTGAAATTATTCTCATTCTCATCAGATTTGGCTTAAGGAGAGAATAACATACACACTCAGCTGGGTATGGAAATCTATATTATCCTGCAGGAAAATAGGGGGGAAGGGGACAAGAGAGCAGGAGGATGATAGAGCGGAGGGGAGATTGGGAGAGGGGTAATCAGAAGCAAACACTTCTAAAGAGGGACAGGGTCAAAAGAGAGAATAGAATAAATGGGGGGGTGGGATAGGATGAAGAGAAATATACTTAGTTTTTTACAACGTGACTACTATGGAAATGTTTTGCGTGACTACACATGTATAAACTGTATCAAGTTGCTTGCCTTCTCAATGAGGGTGGGTGGGGAGGGAAGAAAGAAGAAAATTTGGAACCCAATTTTTTTAAGTTTTTTTTTAAATTTTATTAATTTATTTTATCAATAATCACTTCCATATGCTTTTGAGTTTAAAATTTTTCTCCACCTTCCTCCCTACCACCCTTCCCAAGATGGAGCACAATCTATTATAGGTTATACATTTATATTCTTATTAAACTTATTTTCACATTAGTGGTGTTGTAAGTAAAAATTAAAACCAATAGGAAGAAGCATCAGAAAGAGGAAACAAAACCCAACAAAAGGAATAAAATAGCAATTCAACTTTCATAGTTCTTTCTTTGGATGTGGATAGCATTTTCCATCACAAGGCCTCTGGAAATGTCTTAGATCCTCATAATGTTGAGAAAGGTTCAGTTTAACAATCTTAGTCATTGAATAACATGGCTGCTATTGTGTACAAAGTCCTCTTGGTTCTGCTCACTTCACTCAGCATCAGACCATATAAGTCTTTCCCGGTTTTTCTGAAGTCAGCCTGTTCATCATTTCTTATAGCACAGTAGTATTCTATTACATTCATATACCACAACTTGCTCAGCCATTCCCCAATTGATGGGCATCCTCTCAATTTCCAATTCTTTGCCACCACAAAAAGAGCTGCAATGAATATTTTTGTACATGTGGGCCCTTTTCCCATTTGTATGATCTCTTTGGGATATAGCCCTAGAAGTGCTATTGCTGGGTCAAAGGGTATGCACATTTTTATAGCCATTTGGTCATGGAACCCAAAATTTTAAAAAGAAAAAGTTAAAAAAAATTGTTTTCACATTCCACTGGGAAATAAGATATACAGGCAATGGGATATAGAAATCTATCCTGCCCTACAGGAAAATAGAAGGGGAAGAGGATAAGAGAAGGGAGAAAGAGATAGAAGGGAGAGCAGATGAGGTGAAGGGGTACTCAGAATGCATGCAATCTTGGGGTGGGGGAGGGACAAGAGGGCAAAAAAATCTGAAAGTCAAAATCTTGTAAAAGTGAACATTGAAAACTAAAAGTAAATTAATATAAAAAAGAAAAGAAAATGACATTGAACAAGTCATAAACAAACTCCGTAAGGAAAAAAAAATTTCCCAAGGTGAATTCTAACAAACATTTAAAGAACAATTCATTCCAATACTATATTAACTATTTGGAAAAATAGACAGACGTCTTCCTAAAGGAGGAGTCCTACAAATTTCCTTTCATGACACAAATATGCTGCTGACACCTAAAACAGGAAGAACTAAAACAGAGAAAGAAAACTATATATCTATTTCTCTAATTAATATTGATGCAAAAAAAATTAATTAAAATTCTAGCAAGGAATGTTATACAAAGATCATATGATATGATCAGGTGGGAATTATACCAGGAATGCAGAGTTCTTTCAATATTAGGAAACCTATAAGCACAAAAATCCTATGATTATCTCAATAGATGCATAAAAAAGCTTTTGACAAAATTCAATATCCATTCCTATTCAAAATATTAGAAAGCACAGGAAATTAATAGAACTTTCCTTAAAATGATAAGTGTTATCTATCTAAAATCAAAAGTAAGTATTATATGTAACCAAAATGGTCCAGAAGAAAGAGATAAATTCCATTTAAAACAACTGTAGACAATATAAAATACTTTGAACTCTACTTGCCAAGATAAATTCAAGAACTATATGAACATAATTACAAGACACTTTATACGCCATACAAAGTCAGATCTAAACAATTGGAGAAATATTTATTGCTTATGGGTAGGCCAAACCAATATTTTAAAAAAATGACAATTCTACCTAAATAATTTACTTATTCAATGGCATACCAAACTACCAAAAATTATTTTACAGAGCTAAAAAAAATAATAAAATTAATATGGAAGAAAAAAGGGTCAAGAATATGAAGGGAATCAATGAAAATAAAAATAAAGGAAGGTGGCCTAGCATTCCCAGATCTCAAACTGTATTACAAACCAGTAATCATCCAAACAATCAGGGACTAAGAAATAGAGTGGCTGATTAGTGGACTAGATTAGGTATACAATACAGAGAATAAAATGACCATAGTAATCTAGTGTTTGATACATGCAAAGATCCAAGCTTTGGGGACAGGAACTCACTATTTGACCAAAAAAAAAAGTAACTAGGGAAATTAGAAAACAGTTTGGCAGAAACTAGGCAAAGACAAACATCTCATATTGTATACCCAGATAAGGTCAAAGTGGGTACGTGATTTCAACATAAAGGGTGATATCATAAGTAATTACGAGAGCATAGACTACCATACCTGTCAGATATATGAAAAAAGGTATGATTTGTGAGAAAGCAAGAGATAGAGAGTAATACAGAAAATAAAAAGGGTTAATTTTGGTCACATTAAATTAAAAAGGTTTTTCACAAACAAATCTAATTCAGCCAAGATTAGAAGTAAGCTAAAACCTGGGGGGAGATTTTTTGCAGCAAGTTTCTCTGATAAAGGCCTCATTTCTCAAATATAAAAAGAACTGGGTCAAATCTATAAGAATACAAGTCATTCCACAAATGATAAATGATCAAAGGATCTGAACACAGTTTTCAGAAGAAGAAGAAGAAATCAAAGTTAGCTATAGTCATATGAAAGAAAAATGCTCTAGAGACTACTGATTAGAGAAATGCAAATTAAAACAACTCTGAGGTACCACCTTGCACATTTCATATTGGCTAATAAGACAGAAAAGAAAAATGACAGATGCTGGAAAGGATGTGGAAAAATTGGGATACTAATGCATTGTTGATGAAGTTGTTAACTGATCCAACCATTCTGTAAAGCAATTTGGATCTATGCTAAAAGAGTTATAAAACTGTGCATACCCTTCAACCCAGCAATTCCACTACTAGATCTATATCTCAAAGAGATCAAAGGAAAAAGCAAAGGGCCTATATGCACAAAAATATTTCCAGCAGCTCTTTTTGTGGTGGCAAAGAATTGGGAATTGGGGGATACCCATCAATTTGGAGATGGATGAACGAGTTCTGCTACACGATAGTGATGGACCACTATTGCGCTATAAGAATTGTTTCAGAAAAATGTGGAAAGACTCATATGAACTGACACAAAATGAAGTAAGCAAAACCCAAATACTGTGGTTGTCCTTCATTCTCGAAGAGGATCAAAACGTTAAAGTCAAGTTACAGTGTGTCCAGCTGTGGCTGATCAAACCAATACAAGCTCAGAAGGCTCTGCCACAGGTCAGGCAGAAATAGTCTATATAAACATTTCGGGTGGATTATCTGAATTTGTTAATCTCACATTTCTTTTGAGCTACTTCAATTCTGCTTTGCTCATAGAATACAGTGCCTTCTATGTTGAGGGCATGCCATGCTGGGCAATCCTGCGCCAATGTCTCCCATGTCATGCAATCAGTTCCAGAGTTCTTCAGAGAGACCTTGAAAGCGTCCTTTTATTGCTTTATCTGACTACTGGCTCTGTGTGAGTTCTCTATTGATCTTTCAGGCAAGCATATACTTGGTGTTCTGACAATGTGGGCAGTCCATCAGAGTTGCATTCTCTACAGTAGAGTTTGAATGTTTGGCAGTTTAGTTTAAGAAAAGACCTCAGTATCTGATATCATATTGGCAGGTGATCTTCAGAATCTTTCTAAGATAATTCAAATAAAAGTGATTCAATTCACTGGCATGGCTCTGGTATCCTGTCCAGGTTTCCACAGGCATACAACAATGAGGTCAGCCCAATGGCTCTGCAGACCTTCAGTTTGGTAGTCAGTCTAATATTGCTTCTTCCCTACACTTTCCTTCAGAGCCTCTCAAATGCTAAGCTAGCTTTGGCAAGGAGTGTGAAAACCTCATTATCAGCATGTACGTCCCTGGAAAGTATACTGCCAAGGTAAGTGAACTTATCCACAGCCTTCAAAACTTCTCCGTTTGCTGTAATTGATGGTTCCACATATGGTTGGTGTGGCACTGGCTGACAGAGTACCTGTGCTTTCTTGGTGTTAATTGTTAGGCCAAAATTAATGCAGGCAGTAGAGAATTGATCCATACTTTGTTGCCTCTTGGCTGCATTAAGTACATGATCATCTGCAAACAAAAAACTCATGGCAGATTTTGGTCTTGGCTTGTAGCCTTTTCAAGATGATGAATTTACCATCAGCGTAGTAGCTGACCTTGATGCTGTGTTCCTCCTCATTAAGGAGTTTGACAACATGGCAGAAAACAGCATCCTAAAAAGCATGGGAGCAAGCACACAGCTTTGCTTCACTCCACTGGTGACTAGGAAAGTGCAAGAGCATTGCCCATTATCCAGAACCTGGGCAAATACGCCATCATGAAATTGACATATAATACTGATGAACATCTCAGGGCATCCAAATTTTAGACATAGTTTTCCATAAACCCTCGTGACTGATTGTATCAAAGGCCTTGGTCAGATTTACAATTGTTGTGTACAATACTATTGTGATAAGAAATGATGAGCAGGATTGTTTCAGAGAAAACTTAGACAGACATATTAACTGACACAGAGTGAAGTGAGCAAAACCAGGAAAACATTGTACATAGTAACAACAATATTGCACAATAATCAATTGCAAATGACTTAGTTATTCTCAGCAATACAATAATCCAAGACAATTCTAAAGGACTTATGATAAAAAACATTATCCATCTCCAGAGAAAGAACTAATAGAGACTGAATGCAGATCAAAGTTTGCTATTTTTAAACTTTATTTTTCTTGGTTTTTTTTGTCTTCTTTCTTTTGAACACGGCTAATAAGAAAATACGTTTAGCATGACTGTATGTGTACATTCTATAACAAATTGTCTTCTCAAGAAGGAGGTAGGGGAAGGGAATTTGGAACTCATTTTTTAAGTGAATGTTCATTCTTTTACATGCAATTGAGAAAACATTTATTTTTTTTTAAAGAGAGACATACTTTAAGAGAAAAAATAATCTAAACAGTCAAAATATATGTGATGTCTGCAAGTTCCTGTACTAATCTACATGTGCGTTATTGACAAAGTAAATCCTCTCAGTGCTTCTATTTCATATATAATTCTAACAACATTGTGGCTGTTTTAAGTCCACAGATTGTAAATCCATTTTACATTTAAGAAAATATATCTATAGGCATATACTTTGAAAGAGATAATAAGTTACCACTGATAACAAGCAAAGAAACAGAAAAACTAGGAAAAACAAAAAACATAAAACCTCAGAAAGCAGAGCAACCCGAGACCATGATTGTAAGGTCAAATGGCCTTGAATGACTGCAGGAGATCCTGAGAGAATCATTCCATTGCAGCACGATAATCAATATCATACCATCATTTATATTGATAATGGTGCTTCTGAGTCACCAAAAAAAAAAAAAAACCTAAAATCACTTAAGAATAAAATAAAAAATATAATATATTTTAAAACATTTTCATCCAAAATTATTAATATTTAAAAATTTTAAAATGTGTTGCCCCTTGGAAGGGTAAATTATCAGTTATTCAGTATGACTCATTCTCCAGGGGTCTAAAGCTGAGATTTTACTATATTCTGAAATAAAGTCCCTAAGACATGCAATGCTATTCTCCTTTGTAACATTTTTTCAAGGCCTCTCCATTCATTCACAGAAACTACAACTAGCCCACAACCTTAGAGCTCTCATTCCACATTCTCATTTACTACCACCATGTCTATTTTTTTTCTGTACTGTTTTCTATCTTCCAATAGAAAGCAGCCTATATACAACTTCATATCTTTACTTTTTTACACATAGATTCCAATACCCTTCTATTCTTTAGCCTCTCCAAGGTAAGCAAGTATCAGTACTCCCAAGTGTCATTTTGTATGTGGCATTACCCTGCTCAGAACACTGCATGGCTCTCAGTTTGCTCTTATGTCAAATAATAATTCTGGATCTTAGTGTTTTAGGACTTCCACTAACCATATCGCTTTAAGTACCTTCATTTGTTTCCAATATCCCAGCCTCTGAGGCAAGATAAATTTTCTTGTTCCCTGAACAATTTTCCCTATCCCACCTCTACTCCTACTCTTATTCCTACCTTCACTACTGCTAATAAATTAATATTTTAAGGTTTAACAAATGTTTTATACATATTTTCTCATTTAATTTGTTCCTCAGAACAAATATGTAGGATAGCCATGTCATGGTACAATTCCATTGCCTGAAATGACTTCCTGACTCATTTAGCTTATTTTAGATGTATCATAAGGCTCTTCTCCATGACATCTTTCTGATTCATATCTCTATGACATCTTTCTAAATCACACCTTCCCAGCTCTAATAAATTCAGTTACTCCAAAAGCCCCAACACCATTTTAATCCTTCCTGAATTTCAAGTCCTTTCTATCTTTATAGTGCAATAAAGTTTAATTAATTATAGTAATATTTTTCTACATTTAATTGAGGAAATATCTATTAATTGCTTATTATGTACAAGTCACTGTCAGACAGAAGATACAAAGGTTACTAAAATGTTATTCCTGATATTAAGAAAGAAAATTGTAGGTAGGGATGAGGTAAGTAATCAAATAAACAATCCCAGTACCTGTCTTCAGAATGTATTTGCCAGTACTCTAATTGAAAAAAAAAATGTTGAAAATTTTGGAATTTGCTTTAAGTTACCTTAGAAATATGAAGCAGAAAGCAAATGTAAAAAGTATGTTATTTTCCAGCTCATAATGTTTAAATACACGATAATGGGTAAAACATGAAATGAAATTCAGCTCTAAATGTTAACCCAAATTTCATTGCCCCATCATTCATCACTTATTACTTAATTTGCATCTGCTAAGCGCTTCTAGAATGTTCTAACTAGAGTTGACTCTCAGTATTAATTGATAGAATGTAACCTCTTTGAGGGCATATAGTTTCATTTTGGTTTTTGTATCTATGGTGCTTAAAACAGAGTGTAGAACATAGTGGACCCTTAATAAATTCTTGATTAACTGACTTAATTGAAGCTGTTAGTGCAGCCAACTCCCACCCACAGTTCTCATTCTGTTTCTTCAATCTTCTTGATGGGACTTCCTGAAGTCTTAATTACTTCTTTTTCTCCAATCCTGTTTTATATAGTTAAGAGGCACCGCCAATTATCATCCAAAAGGAACTGGATAAAAGCAGCTCAGTAGCATTATGAATGTCATAACACATTTTCCACATCTGATTTCTTCAGCTAGGCAAATATTTCATTCTGAGTTGAACAATGTATAATTTTCAGACTTCCAAAAGTACAAATGGGTTTACCATAGGGATCAATCCCTATTTTGCTACCTGTTAGAGAAAATATAATGCTGATTATGTAAAAATCCAGTTTAGTTTACAAATTTCCTACTCATTAAACCACTAGGTTAGACTATACTGAAGAAATGTGGTGAAATATTTATAAATAATGATAACATGCTGATGACTTGAAATGTGTCAGTTGATATCATAAAGAAAAACAAATGGAACAGTTATAATTTTAATAATGCATGAGATGCAGAAAGAAAATTGTTGTCAAGATTCTATAATGTCACAGAAAAAATACACACACACACACACACACACACACACACACACACACATATATATGTATATATCATGTGTATTGTGTTTTTACTTGTGCTATGCTAATCTTTGTAATTTGATATATTTTAATGTTTTATCAAATAACCTTTGTGAAATTAATCAAGGATCTGACATTATCCTTTGAAGAAATATGAGGAATGCTTGGTATAATTACTTTTACATGAAAACAGCAGAAACTAGCAAAATAAAGAAACAATAATACCGAAAAAATAAACAATGATTGGAACCAACTCAAAATAATCATCTTTTTACCTATAGTATTTTACGTGTCTCTAAAAATCCATTTGCTCCTTAATTTCTCTTCTAATAAGTCCAATACTTAAAATCTAGATATATTTCTTCTAATAATTTGCTAAGTAAATGATACTCTAACTTTAAGAAGTTTAACAGTGAAAGCCGCTCTAATTAAATCAATAAAATATACAAAATCTCTATAAAAATAGAGAACCCAAGAAAATGTTCACAATTAAGATAAAAAATCTAAAAAGAAATTAAATTTAGTTGTAATACAATCTCTTTTCTTTTCTTTGAGAAAATTACTACTAGAGTGAGTACCACCCCCCCATAATTTAAATGTTAAGCTGCCAGATGTGTGTCTTATGCTTGAAGAGTCAAAGCTTTGCATTATTTAGCATATTAAGATTCACAGAATTTAAAAAAGGGTTCCTTTATTGCCTCAAGGTTCTAATTAAGTAAACCTTAGCCTGGTACATTTAAAACTTGCAATACAAGAGATTTTGTTCTTTTTTTCTGCAGTCAAGTCACATCAATATGATAAATATGGAAAATTCTTAAGATGATACAATTTTTCTTTTGCTTCAGGAATTAAACCTATCTTTTATTTTAAGAAGTTTTTAATAGAGGCAAGTAATCTAGAAGACAACTAAAGCTTCAAGATTCATTTTAAGCCTCATAAGTCACTTTCCTCCATTACAATAGATAAAATGTCTCATAAAAACAATTCCATATTACCAATCTTTATCCTTCTTCCAGTATCCCCACCTTGCCCCCTGTCCTGCTTCCCCCCCACACAACCCCCACCATCAGAGAAGACATTTCTAAGAAGAAATAATGATCACAGCTTTTTGGATCTGCATTCTGATTGTTCTATCTAATCACACTGCACTAATTAGTTGCCCTTTCAGCACTTTTCTGAAATAGTTTCAGCAGCTACACTGAAAACCATAATCAGATGGAATTTCTGTTGGCACACAGCATTCATAAATCATACCCTTAAATACAGCTATTTTTGCCATTTTAGAAAATGTCGAAGGTGTCAACTCTGTCCAAATATACCGCTTAACAGTGACTATTTTAGCAAATTGACTTGAAATACATACAGCTAAGTGACAGTTAGAGGCACATAATCTAGTTCACAGTATAAATGAACAGCTTAAAGGCCAAAACAAGCAACAAAGTAGGAATTATCAATGACACATTTTGCAACCATGCTAAAGCTGCAACTGCAGATCAAAATCTTGGTGTTAATGTGTTTATCTACATGTCAAAAATAGATGCACAAAATCCTAGAAGTGTGATTTCCCCCCTCCCCCAACCAGTGTCTGGTTTAGACAACAAAGATGTTTTAACTGCACACAAAGCTGTGACCAAATGCCTAATTGAGAGCATTAACTGAGTATATACTGAAAGGAATGGTATTCATTTGTATCAGTTCACATAATGAATTGATAACACTCTTTGCTGCTGGCATGGTTTGGACTTGTTAATATTAAGTCTTGGATACTATAAAAAATTAGAGTACATTTGTCACAGTATCAAGAAACTGAATGAGGGCAGTCATTTCTTTTACTTCAAACTCAAAGATTTCTCACTTAGGCCTGATCCAAGACACAATCTGTATCTTTTCTTCACCAGGGAACAAATGGGCAAATTAAGCTTCTCCCCTAACCCTCCAAAACACTGTTAAAGGGGAGGTGTTCTTAACCAGAGGCTTATTCTATTCAATTGCTACTATTGTAAATTGCAATGTTCCAGGATCAGGTAAATTAGCACTGATAGTTCACCTTTCTGTTCCATACTATTGTTAAGGAGTTGATTTGTTAATCTGATATATATAGATATATATACATATATACACATAATTATACATACACACACACACATACACATATATACATAATGTATATAAATATGAAAGGCATTATATAGGTGCATATAAATATATAAGTATATACATATATACACATGCAGAAGCAAAATGGAAATAGCATCCTTACCACAACTTTCATTCAGACTAATCAGTCACATTGTTTGTAGGATATTTGTGGATGATTGCCAATTAAAGTTATAATAAGACCAATTCTATTTCAGTTATGGTGCCAGGTATAAAGACAGAAGCTTAAAGTATTTTGAAAACAAATATATCTCTTCAGAAATATATTGTTTAGGTTTTACCTCACAACCAATAAATTAGCAAGGATGATGAAAGATGAGAATGGTCAATGTTGGAAGGGTTGTGTAGAAATATGGCACACAAATATAGTGTTTGCAGACTTGTGAATTGGTCCAAACATTCTGAAAAGCAATTTGAAATTATGTTGACAAAGTGACTAAAATGCCCATACCTGTTGGCCCAGAGGCACCACTGTTGGGCATATATCCTAAGTAGATTAAAGGTAGCAAGAAAGGTCTAATAGACACTTCAAACTTTATATCAGTATTTTTTGGTAGTAAGGAAGACCTGAAAACAAAGTAGATGACCATTGACTGGTGAATGGCTAAAAAAAAAAATCTACTACATGAATGTAATGGATTATTTCTGTGTCATGAGTAATAGTGCATATTTTTAAAAGTAGGGAAGACATATGAATTTTACAAAGGGATATAAACATACAGAAACATGATACAAATTAGTATAACAACATAAATGAAAAGAGCAATAACGACAACATCAAAATCAAAACTGAATGCATTGTCATTATAATGATCAAGCCTTTGGCTTAGGAGAGAAGAGACTGCACCTCTGTCTCTTCTTTGCAGAGGTGGGAAACTATGGGTGTGGAGCACTGCATATGTTTTCAGCATTGATTAGTTAGCTTTATTGCACTGTCTATCTCCTCCCCTTTTTTTTCTATGTCTTTTGTTATAAGGGATGACTTAGCACATGAAGGAAAGAGGAAGGTTATATTGGGAAATAAAGTGATGTTAAAAAGATACCTGAGTTTTAAAAAGATATATGCCTTATCTCAATGTCAAAAAACATTTATTAATTGCTTACAGTATACCAGGCACTGTTCTAAGGAATGGGGATAAAAATAAAAAAGAAAAAAAAAAGATGGTCTCTGCCCTCAAGGAGAGCACCCATAGTGTCCAAAGCCTTGAAATAAAGAAGGGCAGCTGAGGGGAAATGGAATTATTAGGAAAATTTGGAGCTTTCTATAAAGTGTGGCTTTGGAAGGAATTTACTGTTCCACCCCTCAGCCGTTCAATAAGAGAAAAGAAGCAACTAAGGTGGCTGAGGAGGGGGTAAGCAAGAATGCCAAATCAGTCACAAAGGTGATTAGATTTCAGGCGATGAGCTTATTCTGAGGAAGACATAATGCTCAAGGGGCAGTTGAAACCAAGAAGAGCAGCTGAAGGGAAATGAATGATTATCATCAAATTATTCATAATAAAAGTTACACCTTAAAAAGTTTTTCCTTTACATACCACTCTTTTTTTCTTTTCTTTTGCCATATTCTGAAAGGTAATTAGATTCTTTATTTCTTATCTAACACTGGAATCTCATGAATGTGATGAATCTGGGCCTTAAATATAATGGGAAACTTTTTTTTTACCTATTTATCATCAATGTGTGTTTTTCATTCCTTGTTGAATTTAGAAAGACAGAGACAAGTTCATTAGTACATTTACTATTTAAGTAAGTCCCTATTGATAGGTTGCATTTTGATAGATGTTTATTTTTTTTTACATTGCCAATATATATCCCCTCACCCAAACCCTCTCAGAGAGCCATTCCTTATAACCAATATTTTTTCTAAAAGGAAGAAAAGAAAAAATTATATAAAAAACAATCAACACATTGAAAAATATGTTGTTATAGGCAATATTACATGCCCACAGATCCCTGCAAAGGAGCAGAAGTAGGTACCTTTTCATATGCCTTCTTTGGAGTTATGTCATTCTTTATAGTTTTGCAACATTCATTTTAAATTATTTTGCAGTGATTGTTCCTTCCATTTAAGTTGTCATCATTGAGCATATTGTTTTCTTGGCTCTGCTTACTTGACTTTTTGTCAGTTCATCTAAGTCTTTCCAGGTTTCTCTGTATTCATTATGCTCTTCATTTCTTACAAAACAATAATATTCTTTACATTTTCATGTCACAATTGCTTTAACTACCCATTGATCAATAGATATCTGCTTTGTTTCTAGTTTTTTTGGCTACTGTAAAATGTGTTGTCATAAATATTTTGGTGTCTATGGAAACTAAGTACCATTTAGTAGAACATGTGTGGAGGCAACACCATTACTTAGGGTCACATACTGACAGGATGCCCCCACACTTACTACCAGATCATTCATTAGTGTGCTCTGTTCAGAAGAACTTGGACTAATCCATCCAAAGTTTTACTCCTGATCCTCTATGTAACAAAAAATAGATATTTCCAGATGCTTTTCAGAGGTCAGGAGTCTAGTCTGTGACCATGAAGTAAACGGAAGCTAACTAGCACATAAGGGAACCAAAACATGACCTTGGCCTCATTAGTACAATGCTCTAATAGGCAAAGCTTTCCTACCCCATCAACATAAAGTCAACTCCTGATAATTCAAACTAGTGAGAGAAGAAATGAAGCCCTGCTTTCCACAGACAATCCAAAAGCCTCATGTTAACTATCAGTCTCAAATATTTCCACTGAAAATTGTTTCAAAGGTTAACAAGTAGCTAGACTGATGGATTAAAATTTCACATTTCTAATCTTATCCTTAACCTTCCCCACCCTTTGAAAAAGGTGATAATAAACAATGAAATTACTATAATACTAATAATGTTAAAGAAAGCAGAGAAAACCAGTATGAATAAGCTCCAAACATTGTAACCAACACTGTGACATTCATACATACCTTCTAAGGGGCAAGTGTTGGGGAAGTAATGAAAGGAGAGTGCTATCCCCTTTAGAGGAACTGAAAATTACTCCGTCCCTCTTAGATGAAGCTAGGAAGAGCCTTTGGTGATCTAAATAATCCAGTTTATTTGCCTCAGAAAGATTATTTGGAATGTGAAAGACAATTAGGGAAAAATTAAATTGCTCAACTACTGGGGAGAATTTTCTTTTAATTAAGAGACACCCCTCTTATGTGTCAGAAGAAAGGGCATTAGATTTGTAATCACCACACATGAACCTCCAATTAGTGAAACATTCTGTTTTGAAGAAGTAAAATGTGTTCCAATACTAGAAAAGCTATTGTAAGGCCAGAAGTTTTCTGCACATTGGTGCCAAAGAGAATACCTGGTGATAGTCAAAAATTTGCTCTAGAAGAGGGTTTTGGCCTTGGGCAAGAGCACTATCTGTGGCTACCCATTGGAAGCAATGGCAGATCTTGGAAGGAGCCGCCAATCAACTGCAACGTTAGCAACAATGGAGAATAATGCCTAACACCACCTTCTGGAAGCCACATGAAATTATCAGATTTACCAACAAAAGATTTCAGGAGGTCTTCAGGCATGGTCAAGGAAGGAAACTACCTGTAAGTGACTACATGTGATTAAGCCTCAACATAAATTTTTGGGAGAGGTTTGCTCATTGGAAAGGTTCTATTTTCTAAGGGTTGCTACATATTCTCTTTTGTTTACTTCAATCATTCAATATCGTTTTCTTTAATTTCATGAAGTTTATATTCATAAGGGGACTTGGTATCAGTATATAGGATGGTGTTATGCAGTGATTTTCTCAGATTTTTGAGGTGAAGACTACGAACCAGAGGAGTGAAGAATTTTCCCAACTAAACTTGGGTCCTTAACGCTGTGAGGGTATCTGGTAGAAAAGTTTCACTAACAGTAGTCCTTGAATGATCAAGTAAAAGTTAGTGTCAACTGTTTGATTTCATGTTCCTTTTAGCTTACTCAGTGATCATAGGACAGGGCTTCAGGGTGAGGCTTTCTGAAAGGACAAGAGGAACAGAATTAAATGGAGAGTTTCAGTATTTGAAATGGAATTAAGAGAAACTTTAGGGTAAACATAGCATAATTACAATTATTTATGTCTCATCTGAGAAAAGCTCAGAATTGTGGAAGACAACTCCCAAGTTTCTCCATAACACTTCCCTTGTCACTATCAGAAACAGAACAATGGAATGGGCCAAACTCTGTTCTGTCTCAGCATGCCATTTCTTATGGTCTCATGAATGGTGTTTCATGTTGGCCAACCATTGCCATGAAGGATGGCATAACCTGCTCACCTCATCCAGTTATAGATAAACCCAATAAAAAAGATTCAGCATAAGTAAAATCTTATTTCTATAATTTCTGTGACATTAGTACTTTTAAGAAAAAAAGATATCAAAGGTGCCAGATAGGAACACATGATTCAGAAAATATTTCCTAAAAGTGTTCATTCCTCAAAAAAAGTTTTCTTCTATGAGTTTTTTTAAAACTATGTGAAAATGCAAATTGAATATATTCATTAAAATATAAATTTTTTTGTTATGAGGTAAAGATTATGTGAATGGATTGAGAGAGAAAATATGTGAGCCAGGTACTGAGCACCACTGAAAAAAATATATCCATCATCTCTTCACCACTGGAACATCACCTTAACCTCAGGGATCTCTGGAAGTTTTAAAGGAAATATTCTGTTCTCTACATTTTAAAATGTAAATGCTTCATAATCCTTCAAGAATTTCTTCATTGAAAGTCCAGTACATCAATGTTCTATATATAATTTAAAAAGTAAAATAGCTATAATTTTGTGCTAATTTAATAAAGAAGAGCAATTAACCTCATCGGAAAAGGACTTTGTGAATAAAGATGAGTTAGTCACACTTGTTTTTTTTTTTTACTATTTTGTTAAATGCAGGTATTCAAAGAGTTCCTTTGGTAAGTACTTGGTTTTTTATCCAATCACAGAACAATGATTCCAGAAAAAATATTACAGAATAGGAAATATACTATTACTTTACACCAGGAAATGCCATGTCCCAAAAGAATGAATTAACTTGTTGAAGTAAAGAACACAAAAAAAATTCTAATTTTTCTAATTCATTTCCACTTAGGAAATAGGCAGAAATGTTATTCTCTGGGTCTACCTCCCAAACCCTACCCAAAGTAGCACCTATCAGTGTGGTTTGCCAAAACTATGTTAATAATCAGTCAGGATCACTACACAGTTGGTTTGGGAATCACACATACTAAGACACTGAGTGGACTCAGTCTGGCAAAGAATATTAACCAGTTGTGACGTTTCAAGATACACAGGACTCAGTAACTCTATGGTATTAAGTTGACAGCATTTGAAGGAAGCGCATTAAATCTGTCAGGCCTCAAAAGTATTTACTGGGTGAGGAGAAAGAGTTAGTGAACTCATTTATTTACTTGAGAGAAAAGCAGATCAAATGCTTGTTCATCTTCATTTGCAAATTTCATCATTCATTTGACAAAGATGGTCCAAAATCGAAACAACTGAAACTTAATGTGGGATGTGCAGTAAGAGCCAAGAGTGGGAAGCAATAATATTAAGGGGAAATGATTCAACAATACACATAAAGACAAGTAAGATAAGCTGCTACTTTGTCATGTCTAAATAATGAGGCAGCACCAACCAGCTAGTGTTTCTTTCATCATCATTCACATATTTGCAAATCTATAATAAAAGCATGCCATACTCCTTTATTTCTAACTTGTTCAACTATACAATCAGTGATTAGGACACCCGGGAATGTCAGATTGAATAGTAGGGCCAAAGATAAGAATATCATGTCACAAGTCCCAAAACATCTCTTTCATCCTAAGTCAGTGATCTGGAGGCTATTTGGAAGTGCTCGATTATTTTCCTGCTCAGCTTTTATTCAGCCAGATTATTTTCTAAGGTTAACCAATAGCTATAGCATTAACATTTTTTCAAGGACATTTATCTAATTCTGGAGCACTAGGTATCTGGAGGTTAGATCATAAGGTTTTAGCCAAAGAACAACTGGACATTGGTATTAAATTTGTACTACAATGCTGTGTTTGATTTTGTCTGCATATCCACTAAAATGCTGGGCTGGATGCAAAATAAAATTAGTAGGGGGAAAATACTACATTTGCCTAGCTGGCAAAAAAATGCATTCAAAAAGTATATGTAAATAGCTTTGCAACTATATTCAAAGGGATTAAAAAGAGCACATTCAAAATCTGGCTACACTGAATGCCGGTAACTGAAGTGTTGGTCATTCAAACAATCAGAAACAACATATGTAGACTCCCTGTGAAAATTGTAAACCAATGTGAATTATGATACAAGTGTGATCTGTCTCCTTGCTTAAGCGAAAAGAGCCCTGGTTAATAGCAAAGGTACCAAGGAAAAATTGGTTGTGATAAATATATGAGACCAAATAAAATGTTTGGGGTGTAAAATGTCCTGAAAACACCAGTTGTAATCTGCTGTTGTCAGTCTAATCCACACACACTCTGTAATTAGAAACACATTTTGCGGATTGATAGGCTGGAAATAGGCAGCAAGCACACTTTTGTACTTTTTTTTTTTGCAAGGTTTTTCTTGATCATTCATATGCAACGTATTCATTACCATTGCTTCTTTTGTCTTTAAAAATACACACACACACACAAACACACACAAATATACCACCACCACCACCACTACCATCACCTCCACCATCATTAATAAAACTGAATTTAAAAATACTGCTTTGGCAACTTCCAAACGAAAAGCTTTCCAGTCTTTTTTTTTTACTGTTATTATTAATGAAAAAAATTAATACATAGTTCTATCCTGCTGGAACCATTTTAAATCCATCTCAACTATTTTCCTCCTAGATCCTTTTGACAAACTCCTCTCCCCTCCCCTCATCTTTTTAAGCATTAAACTGCTTCTCTACTTCCTTTACAACAGTGGGAATACTTCCCGTATGGGTGTCAGGATCTCTCACAGGGGTCAAGGGGTGCCCTGCAGAGGAAATGACAAGCTGTGAAATGTAAAAGAACAATTCCTTCCACATGTTTCTTTGCTCCAGGAGCAGTAAGGGGCTGTCAGCTAGCATCACTTTGGGACGGGCCAGGACTTCGCATAGCAGTGCCGTCAAAACTAATTTACAATTAAAGTCCCACACAACTGTTTCAAGCTTTTCAATCCTAGCAAGTCCTAGGGATGACTTAGACACCATGATAGACACACAAGCTGTGAAAAACTATTGTTATTAACTATGAAAAGTGGTGAGAAACCTCACAAAGAGAATTCAAACTTTAAAAAGGTTCTAAGCTTTTTTCAAAATTCTTTTTTTTTTCAAAACCCATTGATGGCACTTCCAGTTAACATCTGCCCAGCACTTTCCCACTGAAGCTCTAATTTTGGAAGTTTAATATTTTAGCTGCTATGTCATCCATTTTCAAAGAAAAATAGAAGATGGAAAGTTACTGTTTCAAAAAAACCTTCTTATTTCTGTGATCTTGTGGTCCTATGGATCAATCAATCAACATACACTTATTTGGCACCTACTATGTACCAGGCACTGTGATAAACTCCAGAGATATTCGATAATCTCTCCAACAAAGCAGATTGTAACATACTTTTTCATTCCATGGAACACTCATATTCTTCTTCCTGTAAGTCCTCCACAGAGGTATCACCTACAGTGCTGGGAACCTTCTTTTTGTTCTTTTGACACTGGATGGATATCAGGGTAGTATTAAGGCTGTCCCACTATTGCGGTAGTCTTCCTTCCCATATGTAACCATCCTATCTCCTTTTCTGAATATGGATCTCCATGATATTTTAAATGGCACTTCTTGCATATAATTCCTCATTGGTAACATGCTGAAGCATATTTACACATACCATGCATCTCAGAAGGCGTACCACATGAAACAGGAGACTTGCAATTCTGATTCATTGGAAGTTGTGATATTCTAGGATTCACACCTACCCAGCATTGCCCAAAACTATTAATGGAATTTCTGGCCTCACTAGAAGAATGTGGAGTCCTATTTCTAAGGGATTCTTGGGGCCAGTGAAACTGATAGTTTCTTAAAATTGATTCTGCCCTGATTTAATCATATGCAATTCTGAACAAAATTCATTGCTCATTTATAGTACCTGTTTAAAATATTATGAACTAGCTCTATGTGTTGTTCATCCAAATGAATATCATAGTCAATTGCCATTATTCATCCACTTAGGTTCTCTTCTTTGGATGATTTGGCCCAGTTCTTCTGAACAATTTTGAATTCTATTTAGGAGTCTCTGCAGTAGTCCAGAGTTTTGTATAAATAGTACAATGACATCCACAAATAAAGAAATCTGGAAGATACTCTACAATTATCCACCCACTTAAACTTTGCATTTTATATCCTTGATAATATTGGCAAACAGTTATAGGAAAAAATATTTTTGTCAGCTTGATATTAACAATCAGAGAGTTATCAAACAAAGTTATATCTCTCCTATCAAGGAATCTTATATGGTCTTAATATATGAATGAGAGCCCCTTTTGGTCTGTTGAATCAAGTGAATTTTTAATCAACAAATTGTAAATGTTATGGGCTATTATATTCTCTTCAACTTTCAGTCAGTTTTGTGATTGTAAAAATGTTCTGTGATGTAGGATGTCTCTTGTAAAAGCCTGGCTGTGCCCACCTCGTGGCAGATAGTCTTGCTAATTGTATAAATTATTTACTTTAGAATTTCCTATATTAATATTTGATCTCCCTCTTCATGCTATTTGGCATGCCTGAAATATGCTCCCTCCTCATGTTTGCAATGTTTCTGTTGTTCAGTCATTCAATCATGTCTGACTCTCCATGACCCCATTGACCACAGCATGATAGTGTGTCCATGAGGTTTTTTTAGCGAAGATACTGGAGTGATTCGCCATTTCCTTCTCCAGTGAATTAAGGTGAATAGAGGTTAAGTGACCTGCCCACGGTCACACATTTAGTAAGTGACTGTGGCTGAATTTGAGCTCAGGTCTTCCTGGCTCCAGGTCCAGCACTCTATCCACTGAGATACTTGAAATTACTTTGTTTTTATTCTAATATTTTGTTTGTATGCATTTTAATACATTTTTCTTCTCTCCAATAGAATGTAAGCTCCTTGAAGTCAGGGGCTGATTCTTTTTGTCTTTGTAAGTCTAGTACTGTATATGGAACATAGTAGATGCTCAATAAATGCTTGTTAAAATGAAAAAAAAAGTCAAATAAGTCAAAAGCTACTGATATTCTCTTAATTGCCTTTCTTTTGATAGTAACAATATGTCACTTTCCAGCATCTGTGAACATCTATTTTTTAAATGCAATAATTGATCCCTCAATATGACCCTAAAAATTGTGTTCTTCAGCATGGACCTCCTCTGTCTAGATTTGATTTCAGTCAGCTGTTCGTCCATATTTTTTTTGTTAGTATAACTTCCATTTCCTCATACAGTACATATTTTGAAGTCCAAACATGGTGGTTGCAGGTCTACTGATGATAAAAATAATTTATTACAAAATCATTTCCTGTCTTTTCCATTTTTCATCTCTCTTTTGTCTTTCTTCTAGCTTCATCCTTAAATGTTCTCTTAATTGGTTTAACTGAGTTTTACAATAAGCTTTCAACAAACAAACAACCAAACAAAACCACCCTTAAGATCACCTAATGGGAGTGAGAGAAACATATCATAATCATTTGATAGTTGTACTAAGACCAAGATGACTCTAAAATATTTGGACGTACTTCTGTGTTCAGGGTACCTTAGCTAAATAAAGGCATTTTAAAAATTGCAGGTAATTAGCTTTTTAGGCGGATTAATCCCTTGGAAACATACTGTGATTCCCTGAGGCTCAGTTTTGAAGTCAGATGAGACACTCAGATACACTGCTTGTGTATGGGAAAAAAGAGGGGAACAGGGGAACAGTGCTAAAAAAAAAAGCCACACTCAAGCATCTGATAGTCCACCAAAATTCCACAAATTATGGATCCTAAAGTGATCATTCTTGCTTCTTACAACCAAGTAGCTTGAATAATTTAAAGGATTTATTGTTCCTTAAAATCTTCAGAAAAACAGATCAGAGCTTTTTTTTAAAGTATTTTGTCAATGCCTATTCTTTTGTGTATGGGATAGAAGTCTTATGTGTGCTTCAGGCATATTTGGTGCAATGATTTCAGAATCCCCACCACCTAAAGCACAATCACACATATAAGTAACTAAACTTCTAGATAATGTATTTTTTTTTCTTTTAATATAGACTTACTAAAATCACCACCCAAAAATCCATGCTATGTATTGGAAAATAATTCCTGTTGCTTAAAAACTATTTCTGTTGCCCTTAAAATAATACTGTTACTGACCAGGAGAACAGATTCCCTAGGACTCCTTGTGTCATCAGACCTAACAAATACATAGTGGGGTCTCCTGGCAGAATTATGCTACTGATGCCTTTCTAGTTTTCCTTGCCCAGATGTCCTGCTCTTGGTTTTGGGCAGTGTCTAGATGAGGTGGAAGGCAAAGAAAAAAAAATGGTAAGAAGGCCCAGAAAGTGAAATGATAATAGGAGCATATTTTATCATTTATAAAATGTTTAACAACCATAATAACAAACATTTATGAAGGACCTACTGTGTTCAGACCACTGTGCTAAATATAGGTCCCAGTCCACCTATTGTTTATAGTATAATAGAGGGACAAGATACTGACACACAGACATCATCTATAATATTGCATGAGGGCATCATAGAGTTATACAACAAAGTGCTGTATAAGATTTGAGAGAGAAGGTTGTTAGCCAGAGGTGGTCAGCAATTGGTTGACCATAGAACTTTTGCTTTTAAAGACAGAAAGGTTGAGAAAAGGTATTCCAGGCATGCAAATAGAACAAAGACAGAGAGAAGTGAGAGCACATGGATAGCTCAGGAGGGGCAGAAAAACCCAATTTGACCTATAAGAAACAAGTATTTATTAAAATACTTACTATGTGCCAAGAACTGAGCAAAGTAATAAAAGGGTCATACAAACAAAAAGTAAGACAGCCATGCTCCCCCACCTGCAAGAAGCTTACATTATAATGGAAGAATCAACATACAAAAAGGAATTGAAAAGAGGAGGAGGGAGTTGGTAGGGTGCAAGAGAAGGTAGGGGCATGGTTGCAATGTCTGGAAAGGCAGAAACAAAGCCAGGAGGGCAATGAAACATAATTGGGCTGGGCTTATCACCAAAATGGAAGCCCCTTGAAGGAATTCACCAATGGAAGAAAGGAGTGAATATAGTGAAGGGGATCTCCAGAGTGAGAAGGCCCCAGATATTGAAAAGGATTTCCAGGGTGAAAAGGCAGTTGGGTAATGGGGTCAAAATCCAGAAAATCAGAAGCACAGGCAGGAAAGGATTGAAACATGGCCAGCCTACAGCTGAAGGAATAAGGGGAATAACATGAGATAAGGCTCAGAAGGGAGAAGACGGTCCAGATTGTGGAGGGCCTCAAATGGCCCATAGGGGGATATGATCTTTTTTTTTTCCTTTGGTAGGTACTAAAGATTTTTGAAACAACCAGGACCAGATCTATGTATCAGAAAGCTTGTCCTGGAAGTGATATCAGTATAAATTAGCTAGAGAAGGAGAAATAAAGGAGAGAAAGAGAGTGGAGGTGGAAAGACCTGGAAGAAAGCTATAGTAACCAACCAGACCAGTATACTTTAAAGAGGAGGACAAATTCTCTGCCTCTTCTTTTGAGAAAAAAAAAATAATCAGAAACAGAGTAACAAAGTCACTATCATTTAATCATGACAGTGAATCACCAATATTAGGTGGCTAAGTTGCACAGTGGATAAAGTGCTGGGCCTAGAGTCATGAAGATCTGAGTTCAAATCTAGCCTTACTAGTTTTGTGACCCCAGGCAAATCATACTCTGTCTTCTCAATTAAAAAATGGGGATAATAACAGCACCTACCTCCCAGGGTTGTTGTGAAGATCAAAAGAACATCTGCAAAGCATTTAGGCCAGTACTTGGCAAGTAGGAGACTCTTAATAAATGTTTACCCTTTGAGATAGGTGCTGTTATTGTCCCTCTTTTAGAGTCAAGGAAACTGAAGTAGATAGAGGTTAAGTGACTTCCTCAGGGTTACAAAGTTAGTAAACGTCTGTGGCCAGATTAAACTTTGTGATTCCAAGCCCAGCCCTCTAACCACCATGCCACCACTACTTTACAAGGAGGGAGGGACGTAGAGAGAAAGAGAGAGAGAGAGAGAAAGAGAGAGAGGGAGAGAGAGAGAGAGAGAGAGAGAGAGAGAGAGAGAGAGAGAGAGAGAGAGTTACATAGCGATAGGAATTTGACCTATGATTTCATGGATAGGGAGCTCTCTTGGGAAGAAATTGTCTTAATTTGTGATCTTAGAGAGTAACATTTAGCACTGAGAGGTTAAATAGCTTTCTTGTACAACCTCTATGAGTCAGAGGTCAGACTTGAATTCAGTTTCTTTACCTTTAATGTCAGTCATCTTTACACTATATTACATTGCCTTTTAGTGAGAGCAACAAGTCTCAAAATTACAAATCCCCAAATTATAACAGTTTCACATTGATTTATTGTGAATCTGAAATTTCATATGGATTAAAAGTTGGTATCTCTTTCTAGGGTGAAATATTGTTTCATATATAAGAAAAGTTTGATCTGTATTTATAATTTCAGGAAAATAACCTATGTTGTAAGCATTTAGTATACCACTCTACACTAAAGTAGTTCTTAAGTAAACTTCGTTGAGGATGGTGTGATATGTACAAATTCATTCTGAATCTGGTCTACTCTTGGAATCATTTGTATAAACCACTTCTAAAGACAAAGAAGAAAAATTCACAAGCCTACTATTGCTGAACCTACCTTCCTCTCCAACCGAACTAACCTTTAAGTCATAGATAATCAGTAAATTAAGTCAACCACCTTTACTTCTGGCCCTCCATAAGGTGTTATCCCAGGCATAGAACTATTTGCAAAACTGAATTGACTACAGTAATTTTGCCATTTAAAGCATTAAGTATGGACCTTAATTCTGAATCCCCTTGATGTGTGTGTGTACGTGTGTGTATGTATGAACCTTCATGTCAATCTGTCTTAGCATGAAGTGGTTCTGTGACATACAAGGAAGCATTAACAGGCCTTTCAACCAGGGCCAGTTTACAGCAGATCATAAACACATTTCTCCACTGGAAATGTTGCAGCCATGATCTATAACACGTGACCACCACTTCCCTAAGGTTCATTCCTTTAATTGTAAATAGCCAGAAAGTCATCAAGCTAGTGTTTAATAAACTTTTAATTTGAAATGGATTACCACATGTTGTGTTTGTTTACCCATTATTAAATCTCTTAGCAACATATCAGTGGCAGAAACAGCATACTGTATCACCATTCTGATATATTAGAAAACAAACCCATGGGGGATATTAACAGCTAATAGTATGTTTTGGAAGGTTCCTAGAAAAATAAATAAATGTAAGCAATGTGGCAAATAAATGTATTTTAGAGGTTTTGTCTTTATTTGGGGGGAGGGAGGTAGAGGATGTATACAGAAGAGGCATTAAAGCTGCCCCTGCAGTATTAGGATATGCAGCTTATATCAAGCTCCTTTGGAGAATTGAGCTTGGAGCAGAACATGCAGTAATAGCCTTCTCCTTTCCTAAAGCATTTTGTTTGTTCATAAAATGTTTTCTCTCACTGTATACAAAATGTTTCTTGGCAAACATGTAAGAATTCTTGTTCCGCTCATCATCCCCTGACCTACCTCATAGATGTATTGAGAACAGCATTTCAAGCGCTGTTAAAAACATGAAGGATGGACAATGGATATGTAGAAAATGTTCCACTTTACAAAGAGGGAAAATGGTAACATAAAAGTCACTTATCTAAAAATGACTTCAATAGAATATGTTTCCAGTTTAACAAGTTTATCAGGGCCATCTCATTGAAGAAAAAAGGAAAAACAAACCTAGGTTAATTGTCATTGATATTGAAATTCCAATAATATTGAAACCAACTTCCTCTATTTTACCTCTTTTCCAACAAAGTGAAAAAAACAAACTTAGAAATGATGAATTTAACTTAGAGTCAGTTATTAATTCCTGACAGGAATTAATGGCAGGACAGAAATGTATATCATGAATGTATATTTCTTCTTAAAGGATGGTTTCATCTTAAAGGATTCTATACCCTTATGACACTGTTATTTATATATTAACATTTTTTTTAAAAAGGCAAAAGGAGATGGACAAATTAGATTCAAAGAATTGCTAATGGGACAAGCAAATGCTTTCCATGTTGAAAGTATGTATATACAACCAGAGACATAAAGTCAATGTTAGAGGATTAGAGAAGTAACAAACAAAAGGCAGGCCATGGGTGGAGCTGTTCAGAATTTCCTCTATACACCTAAATGGCATTATATGGCTTCACTTTATTCTTGGAACAGCATTTTGAAGTTGTCTGCACAGAATAATGAGTTGCCTGCAGATGTCATCAACATCAACAAATATTTATGGAGCAATCACTGGGTGCAAGCAAATAAGATCCATGGCATGTAATGCTTATCAAATGTTCATTCTGAGAATATGCACAAGACAAGCTAAAGAGTGGAGGACTGACTGTAAAGCAATCCGATGGGGCCATTTTGAAGATTTGAGAATCTTGACCGATATTAGCCTTAACCAGCAGATGTGATTTCAGGGGTAATGGAAAAGCCCTAAAGACCACAAAATTTCTGACTTTCTATTGGCTGTTGGCCTAAAATATCACAAAAAGCTTTTTCCCTTGAAACTTGATTTTGATTCTGGTTAATATTCAAAGGAACGTTAGAGATTTAACTAACCCATCTATTTATCAGTTTTGTTTTGTTTTGTTCTTTTAATTTTAGCATTAATGAAGGTTCTGAGAACAGATTTATATAGGAAAAAAAGGGGGAAAGTCTCAAGAAGGTCCTAGAAACCTGGTTCGAGGGGAAGAGTAGATTTCTCGAGGGCAAGGAAATGTCTTTTTTTATTCTTCATATACCCAGTGCTTAGCATATAATAGGCACTTAATAGATACTTTTCAATGTTGAATGGATGGATGGATGGATGGATGGATGAATCAATAAATGAATACATGAGGAAACTGGGAGCAACTGAAGAAAAGAGCACCTGTTTTAAAGATTGCCAAAGGTCATCTCTATTTCAAATATTTGTGAGCTGCTTTGAGACACAACCTCATTTTCACATAGGATGCTGACTTGTACATTCAACTATCTTCTTTAACTTCAGTACGTGAGTTTTGTGGTTTAGAAAGGAAATATTTAGGGAGCAAAGGAAATATTTGGTCTTCTGCAGAGGCCATATTTGATTGAAGAGCCTTCTTTTTATTTTAAAATTAAATTGAGAGAACAAAAATAAAGAAAATAAATTCTGCCTGCCTTGAAATTGCAAAAAACAAAACAAAACAAAACAAAAAGCCCATAAAACAGTATTATGCGATTTCTTACCAAAATGGACATTTAATCTCCAAAGACAACTACAGAAATTAATGATATCATATATCACCAACAAATAAGCCAAAGAAGTATGAGTAACCCAATCCCAAATCAGAAACATTATGACTTTAGGAGTTAATGTGGTATGATAAAAATTGGAAAGCTACAGAGTCAGAGAATCTCCCATACTTAGTACCTTTGTGACCTTGTGCAAGTAACAACCCCACTTGCTTCAGTTTCCACTCCCATAAAATAAAGCTGTTGGGCTCTAAGGTTCCTTTCAGCTCAAGGACTATCATTTCATGAGCCTATGATCTTTATTGCCAGCTAAGCAGAACTGGCCATGTTGGAATTCTCATGGCTCCTCTATATTTCTGTTGAGAATGTGACTGCCAAAGTCATAACAGGTAATACATGCTCAGAATAGCTCCTGAAAGAGAAAGAGTTGAGCTGTCAGTGTGTGCTAAAGATAGAAATGAAGTTTACCTCATTTTGTAGGGGCTAGTTCTGAACAATTGGGTGTGAATAACATTTTTGTAAATTCAATTATTAGAAACATACCATGAGAGCTCATTTTTACAAAAGAAGCTTAAATGAATAACTCTTCTATAAACGATTACCCTGTAATGCATCTCTTTTTGTAAGTTTGTTGGTCAATGGTGTTACCAAAATACAGTGACCCTTTAACTAAATTTACCTTTTCAGATATGAAAGGAGTAGGGTTGGCAATGTACTGGATGGGAGTGTATACCAGATGCCCCAGGGTATAGGCCACTCCCTTCCCAATGCACCTGCACCCCATCCTGTGTACTTGTAACAAAATCTGTCTATAAACCAATGAAAGCGAAAAGAGTGCACAACAGATAAAGGCCTTCTTATATATCAGGTAAGCTCCTCCCTGATTAGACCACATCATATTCTTCCCCTGGGTGATGTTATCATGGTCTTTGTCTCTCCACTTTAGGGTGGTGTTCTAGGATCTCTGTTCATGTTACTTATATATTCCGAGGGCTAACATCTCTCTCTCTATGTCAATGGTTTCCAAACTATTTGGCTATGATCCTTTAATATCACAAACAAACAAACAAACCACAAACAAAAATCTCACAAACTCCTATTTTTTCATTAAAAAATCTTTACAATGTTCTTAGATTATGTAGTTTCAAATAACATTTTGAATATATTATAATTTTATAACAACACACACATCTTACACTGATATATTAGCATGTGTAGCTACTGATAGAATTCATTACCAGAGAGATAGACCATAAAAAACCCCACATAATATTATTACTGTTGCCATACATAGATTTATTTTTCAGCTAACAGTTTCCCAAAATGTTGCATATTGACAATATTGCTACTCATAAATTTGTTTTCAATTAGTAATTAAATTGACATTTTATCTTTATAATGGCCACAGTGGAGAACCAAGTTTCACATGAATAAGCCATTATCAATAGTAGTAAAATTTACTTTGCTTTGTTTGTTAAATCAAAGAACTCTTATTCACCCAAAGCCAAAACATGAGGTTTTTAGGTTTAAATGCTTTTTCCAACGTACAATCACAAAATATTTCTAGCAACTATCTTGTCCAGATGAAGAAAAAATGTAGCATATTTGTCCATGGCAAAAAGTTCCCTACAGCTATTCATATTTTAAAATATCTTGGGCTTAAAAACAAAATGAAAATTATTTTAGAGGCTTATCAAGTGTTCAATGAATGTCTTTATTTTATTTTATTTCATTTTCAGGATAGATTTTTTAAACTGGGAAATATAGCAAAATATTAGTGTAAAGTTTATTACTCATAAAACTAAATTGTTCATGAATTCAGTCACTTTATCATTCTAGATCAGATTAGGAACCTGGGGACCAGCATCAAATTTTTAGAGTATGCAATTATACATACATATGTACATAGACACATAATATTCACTGAAAATAGAAGTCCTAGGAGGAAATTGTGTGTTTCATCTTTATTATTGTTCCTAAGAAACTTAACTTTTTTTTCTCAAACACCCTTCAAAGTTTTGTTTTGTTTTGTCTTGGCATGAGAAAGCCAGTACATTTCTTGATAATTTAGAAATGTGTTATGCTCAACCCCTATGGCATCAAATAGTTTTGCAATATGCTTTTTAATGGAGTTTTCTTTTGTAAAGTTCATTACTCTTGTAATAACTTGAAAAGACATGTACAGATCCTCACATTTCTTTCAATACAGTGATGGTTTGCTCAACATTATCATATACTCAAGTTACATAAGAGGTAAGATTTTTAACTAATTTTATTATACCTGTGTTTCTTCTTGACATCTATTGCTCTCCATTAGTACAGAAATCAATACAATTTTACCACATCATATTTCCTTTTAAAATCTCTTAATTAAGCTGAAATTTTTTTCCTTATAACATCCTGAACAGGTTTGCAAATTACCAAATATTCCCTAGCATCAGTTTCAGAAACATTATACACACACCCACACACACACACATATGTGTGTGTGTGGGTGTGTGTATATGTGTGTGTATATATGTATGTGCATATAGATATACATATATACATGTATACATATATATATACACATCATCAAATAACCTTCTTTAACTACGTCTATCACTTCATTCACTTGACATACAAAATGAAAAGATTTTAGTTTCCCAGTTAATTAGTCACAATGGTCTTAACCACGTGAGCAATTCTGTTTCCCACAATATTCTTGAAAATGGAAACATTTGCTTCTGCATAATACATACTGAGTTAACAAGTGTCATTTCAACCATATCAATAACTGTAGGTAGCTCAATTCTTTTGTACTGTTGAATGAGGTTTTTATGTTCATCAAGTCTATAAACAAGTTTGTAAGATTCTAGCAATCCTTTTGATGTCACAGACATGGTTTTTGAAAATGTTTTTTTACTTATTAAAAGCATCTGACCTTCTATGGAAAAAATCTGATCTTAACAAAATATTTTGCATATGTACTTTCAAAATGCTTTAATTCATTAGATGCTATGATATCTACCACTAAAATATCCATACAAAGTGAATAGAGCAGTTTTTCCTCTCCATCCAAAACCAGTACTTATGAATTCCAATGACAAATAATGAGAAATAAGAAAATGGATTCTGTCTGCCTTGGCATAGCAAAAAATTAAAACAGAAATGGTATTATGAAATTTCTTACAAAAATACACATTTAATCTCCAAAGGAAACCATAAATATTATTGACATCATATATCCCCCACAAATAAGCCAAAGCAGTATGAGTAACCCAATCTCAGATAAGAAACATTTTGGCATTAGAAGTTAATGTGGTATGGTTGAAATTTAAAAGCTCTAGAGGTAGAGAATCTCCCAAATTTAGTACCTTTGTGACTTTATGCAAATAACAACCCCACCCTCAAACCCCCACCTGTCCTTCAGTTCCCACTCCCATAAAATAAAGCTGTTTGACTATGAGGTCCCTGGCAGCTTAATGACTATCATTCCATGATGCTATGATCTTGAGTCCAAAATCTGAATATCTTTGTCTTGTTTTCATATATTTTGGAAGTGAGTTTTTTCTAACATTGAATTTCTGTATTTTCAATATTTAAGTCTTCTCTATTGTTTCTGCTTCTACTAGTTTGAATTCTTCCAATATATTTTCTCTTCAAATTTGTCAGTATCACAAATGGATACTGTTTGTTTTTTTTAAATAAAGTAAAATTAAAATATAACAAAAATTAATTTAAATTTAATTTTTGACATTTCCAAAGGATTTTCTGTTACCATTTTCAAATATTTCCATTTTTCAGTTTCTTTTGAAGGTAAACCAGCATATTATATATAGACAGCTAATATAGCCATAAAATCTTAAGTATTATGATATTTTTAACTTCCTCATAAAAACCACTTAAGGCTGAGTTTACCCATTACATATATGAATGTAGTAGGCATTGTAACAACACAACTTATTTGTGTCATGAACCTATGATAATTGATGGTGATGGTGTTGGATGGCCCCCATTTTGAGATGAGAAAAGTGAGGCTATAATTGTACAACATTTATGCATTTCCATATTAAACAATTATTGGGCTACAATTACTCTCCATTATAGGGCATTCATCATGCTAGTCACATTTTTGTTGACTTTTACTTGAACTTGATGTGCAATTTAAAAAATGAATTTCTTAATACTGTTAATACCTTAATGTACCCAAAACTATCTAATAATGTTAGCCATTGCTTTTATGCCCCTCTCCAGAGCATTTTGCCCCTCATGGTTTTGAAACACTCTACCCCAAGGTCTCCACTTTCATATCTCTTCCCCACCATGATCCAAGGTGCTGGAATTCCGATGATAAATGATGATAAATTAAAAGTAATATCAATAGTACCATCCTCCTGGAAGGTCACTTTTAAATTATATTCTAAATAAGTACATGTAGCTTTCATTTAAATGTTATAAATGAGATCATAATTTTTGCTAATTTATGCAGCTGCTAACTTATTATTGTAAAGTGTAGGTCTTATCATCATGTCACCATCTACTCAGTGAGGACCAGTAGCTCCCTATTATCTCTAGGATCAAATGTAAACCTGTCTGTTTGGCATTTAAAGCTCATTATATTATGGACCCTTCCTACTTTTCATGTTGTAGTCCTCTTCATGCACTCTATGATACAGAAACACTAGTCTACTTGCCTGTCCTTACACAGGATACTCTTCCCACTTCACCTCTGCCACTTGATTGCCTTAGATTCCTTCAAGATTCAACCCAAATCCCCTCTTTTGCAGGAGGCCTTATCTAGTGTCTAAACTATTAGTGCCTTTTCCTTTGAGATTGTTTTCCATCTACTCTGTGTATATTTTGAATGTAATGATTAATACATTATTTGCTCTGTTAGAATACAAATTCCTTCAAAGAAGAGACTGTTTTTATTATTGTTGTTTTGGTTTAGTTTTGATTTCTTTGCATCGCCAGCACTTAGCACAGTGTCTGGAATATAGTAAGCATTTAAAATATGCTTTTTGGTTTTGACTGACTGAATTGGAAAACACTGTCCCACCAGTAGTACTGACACTATATGAATACAGACTAAATAAAGATAATAATACTAATGCCCAATATGATTCTACTAGGAGGAGAAAAAATGCCAACCCACCTTGGAGAGACTCTTCAGAGGAACCAACATGAAAGGTTAGTGGAACCCATGAATTTTTCTTTTTTTCTTTCTCTGGAAGGTCAGATCTATTTTCCATGTCTGAAGCAGCTTTCTTCCCCTCAGTCTTTAAGCATGTTGGAAATTCTGGAGAGAGCTGTAGATGTCTTTCGTATTCTTTTTGATCATCCATACATGGAGGAAGTTTAATTATCTATTAAGAGATAAATCTGTCATCTAAACAGTTTAAAATATCATACTCACACAGTAATTTTTCTCTGTACCATAATAACACAATTTATGAAATCCAAAATGTCAATTATGAATTCAGTTTTCTATATCTTATACTTTTCTTGTTTGATTGCATGACAAAAGAGGTTGTGGTATGTATTCTTTTGTTATTGTTGCTGCTCTTTAAAAAATATCAACAGCTTTTATGTTATAGTTTCAAATATCATTTATTTTTCAAGTTCATCTATTTTGTCTTCTGGTTTTTCATTTTTTTCAAAATAATATAATGCCTCTATATGTGTATGTATCTGCATGTGTGAGCGTGTGAGTGTAAGAAGCTGTAACTATGTGAAATAGGATGAAATCAATAAATATTCGTTGTTTACTGTGTATAAATATTTTTAAATGTTACATTCTGCAATCAAAGATACAGAAAAAACATGTTTTTTAAAATTGTTGAAGTAACAGGAAGTATTTACTGATTGATAGTATTTTTTTCACCATGATTTCATTATTCTTTTCATGTAATCTTCAAGCATATTAGTAATACTCTTCTCATTGTTGGAAAATTCCCAGTCATGAAACGTAAGGTGAGAGGAAATATTTTTGTATAGTTTATCCAACCAGAGGCCTCTCCAGCAATTAGATTATATCATGTAGGAATACGTGGAGTGGAATCTTCTAGGCAGATGAAACAAGTAATGATATTTCTTTTAAAGTACTTGGAAGACTAAATGAAGTAAATCAGAAACTTACTGAAGGAATTTGCCAGAGAATCATTCAAATATTGGTTGCATAAACTATTATGTAATCAAACTTTATTTTAACAACACTCCTTGTCAAATAACCAGTTCAAATCCTGCCTTTAAAAATTATCAAATTCTACATAACTATACCATGTCTAATTTTTACTTAAATAGTGAATTCATTTTGTAATTAATAGAAATATTACATAAATTATCTCTTTTGCAGTAAGGTAGTACATTTTCCACATTTCATCTTGCAGTGAGGTGAATTTTAAATTGCAATTAACAGAAATTAATAGTGGGAAAACACAGATGTCTTTTGCCTTTTCTTAAAATGTTGACCTAAATCCATTTTCCCAGCATGCTGTTTCTATCACACTGTTTTATCAAGGAATTTAATCCACAAATGTTGCTTTATTTGCACATAACTCATCAATGGCTTTCTTTAAAAAGTTACTTCATCCTAATGATCTCTTTTGCACTCATTTATGAGAGACATTCCCCTACACAGCTGCACTTATAGGAACAACATTCTATCAAGAAAGTAATAGGTAAGTTAAATACATTAGAGATAGAGTCACTTTCTAACTAGCCAAACCAGACTGCCATAGCAAGACATTTGAGAGAAACCTCTTATCATAATTTGTCTGGTCACTTGTACCAAGATAAAAATGCTAGCTGATTTACTAGATATTCCAAAGATAACATGGAGAATTATAGCATCTGACCTAGAGGCCAAACCTGCTTGACACCCATGTCTGGCTCTAATAATTTCATATGCTATAAAAATAGTGCTAAGGAACAGAACAATGAGATGGTGGATTGTTTGATCCAATATTATTGTGGGAAAGAGCCATTTCCAATAGGGCAATAATTGATTGATAGGGCAGTTAGATGGCATAGAAAATAAAGTGTAGGGCATGGAGTCAGAAAGAACCGAGTTTAAATCCTGCCTCAGACACTCATGGGCTGCATGATTCTGTACAAGTCAATTAACTTCTCTCAGCCTTAGTCATTCAATTGGTCACTCAGGCAACAAGCATTTCCTTTTTTTTTTTTTTAGTGAGGCATTTGGGATTAAGTGACTTGCCCAGAGTCACACAGCTAGGGAGTATTATGCGTGTGAGGCTGGATTTGAACTCAGGTCCTCGTGATTCCAGGGCCAGTGCTTTATCCACTGCACCACCTAGCTGCCCCACAACAAGCATTTCATAAACCCTTACTATATGCCAGGCATTCTGATAAGTACTAGGGATACAAAGAAAGTAAAAGTATACTCTCTACCCTCAAGCTCATATTCTAATGGGGAGACAAAAAGGAAAAAGCTATATACAAATGAGATATATACAATGTAGAGGGAAGATTTTGGGAGATGGGATTAGGAAAGCCTCCTGCTATTTTAGCTGAGTTCTGATGGAAATCAGATAGGCCAAATAGAGGTACACCTGTATCTAGAGGTGAGGAGGCAGAGCATTCTAGACATAAGGGACAAAGAGTGGAAAGGCATGGAGTTGGGAGATAACATTTCTGTTTCACCAACACTAGGTGTTCTGTGAACTTGGAAAAGCAAGGGACAAGGTCAGACAAGTTCTGATCATGAAGACCTGATATGAATCAAACTTGTCACATTGTTTCTGTTACCCTTCATTGTCAGGGCTACAAGTCACTACACAGCCATTGGTGTAATGGTGGGGTCCCCCCACCTCAGCACATGTGACTAGTTTCCCTCCTTGCTTTTACAAACCATTTCCCTTGCTATGGAAAATTGACAGTTGTTCTTGTCTTCTCTGTCTGTTAAGTCTGGCCTGCACAGGCCAAGAGGTTCAGTCCAGTTGACATTTAATGGTTTCCTATTTGAGAAACAGTAAAAAATTTAGTGTTCTGTGTTTTAGAATATATAGATAGGATTAAATGATGAGAGAATTGGAAAGGAAAGAAGGAATCAGATTATTAAAGGTTTTAAATGTCAAACAGAGAATTTTAGATTTGATGAGAAGGTAATAGGGAGCCAATAGAGATTATTCAGTGGGGACTCAGGGTAAGGAAGTTGAATCTATGTTTTAGAAAAATCATTTTGGTAAGTGAATGTAAGATGGATTGTAAGGGGAGAGGGATATTGAGACATGAAGACCAGCTACAAGCCTACTACAAAAGTCCAGGAATGAGATGGTGAGAGGCTACACCAGGATAGGAATTGTGTGAATAGAGGGGAAAGGATTTATAGGAGAGATGTGAAGGCAGAAACACTGATAGATAAGGGAACAATGACACCAAGGTTGTGAGTGGGGGTGACTGAAGAATAGCAGTACCCTCAACAGTAAGAGGGAAGTTTGGAGAAGGAAAAGGTTTTGGGGAAAAGAGGATAAATTCTGTTGGGGATATCAGCATGAGATGTTCAAAAGGCAATGGTTACAGTTAAATGTAACCAGGACTCATCTGCATAGAGATGATGATTGAAGCTATACCAGCTGTTGAAATCATCAGATGTGATAGTATCAAGGGAGAAGAGGATAGATCCCAAGATAGATCCCTTAGGAACATTTAGTGAACATGACCTGGATAAAGATCCAGAAAATGCAGTGGTTGGACACCATGGCCTATAAGGTCCCTTCCAGCTCTATAATCACTAACATAAATAGATTTATCCTAAGTTCACACTCATCCTTGAAGCTATAATTATTATATAGAATTATGCATAATTCCATGTATATATTATATTATATTACAGAATATATTATGTGTAATGTAGACAATATATAATATTATATAGATATATATTATATAGAATAATATGTAATTATTCTATAGAATTGGGTGTTTATTCATTTTGCTACTTAGGTATTCTTTCTCCTTTCTTTACTTCCTAATTCTTCATTTCATATACAAATATACTTGCTTCAATTTCAAAGTCATTGATACAAATCTATTTGTTTCTAAAGACACCCTGCTAAGGGACATAGTCTATGTGAGCAGGAAGACAAGTTCATCTATTCAAATTATGTGCTAGTAAGCAAATGAAGGAAACAGAAAAGAGTGGAGAAAGAACAGGCTTCTTGACACAGGTAACGGTATATTTATGTATACAAGCCCAGAGATAGTTCTAAGTTTCTCTTAAAGAATCTGCCTCTAAAACATCTATTGTTGCTACTTATGTGTGTATTTATGTACTAACTAAATAGGAAGGACCTTGAAGGCAGAGCTCATGTGATCTAGAACAAATCATTTCAACTCTATACCCATTTCTATAGGATCTGTAAAATTAAGGTATGAGAAAAGATGATCTCTAGGATCTTTTCTAGTTCAAACATTCTACGTTTCTATGATGCTTCGTGTTTTGCTTTCTGTTATATTCTACAATGTGTAAAAGAGTGCCTATTGCATATTACTACTACTACTACTAATAATAACAACAACTGACATTTACAATTTATATTGTTAATGCACACCTTTAACTGTGTTTGTATAGTATCAAAGTGACCATCCTGGCATGTTAATTCAATTCATTGATTATTCTATAATTGAGAAACATCATAAATTTGGAGAAATTGAAAGATTAGAATTCAGTATTTGTTAACTTAAACAGAGTTTAAGCTTGCGATATATATATATATATACATATATATATATACACACACACACATATATATGTGTGTATATGTATACATACACACATATATACACACATACATATATAATATATACATATATACGTGTGCATACATACATATACATATACACACACATATATATGTGCATATATATATATATATATATATGAATACATAACTAATTTGAGAAGTAGCATGGTATCATGTTACTTTATACAGGGAAAGCTGGGTTCTAGTCCCAGTTCTATCACTAGCTAACTATATAACCTTTGATATGACTCTAAACTACTCCCTGGGCAGGAATTATCTTATTTTTTCAAATAGGGAGGGGTGAAAGGGAGATGTGTAACAGATTGTTTTTGAGGTTACCTCTGTCGATGGCATTCTATAAATTTAAAAAAGCTTTACTTCCCCCATGCACAAACTAAGCCTGAATTATAATAAATGGATTTTTTGGTGAAAACCATTTTTAATAATTAGAGAGGTTGCTGCTCATTGAAATTTGTTGTGGTATGAAAGCATGTGGAAGGCCACATAGAAACAGCTCTGAATTTTCATAGTTCTCTTGATACTCACAAAATCTGATTACAAACCTGAAAATAGAGATTGCACAACCAGTGGTCGAGATTGAACAAATCAATTCCTCAATTTTCCTGAAGTGTTCAAGTTTCTGGTCATAATGACCTCGAAGAAGTGGACATTTGAATTTTCCCTCCACTATATCAAAGTTATTGTCACAGAAAGGAAAAACTCCCCAGCCTACTACCCGGTCAACAGACACATATGTCCCACCACAGAGAAAGAATTCAAACAGGAGAATCATGCCAGGTTTCACATCTTCACTAGAAGGCAGAACCTAGAGGAGGAAAAAGATAAGCTTATGAGCTACTTGTAAGAACATTTCAGAAAAAAAAACTGTAAGTATAATTCGAGTTACAGCCCTTATAAACATAAAAAATGTGAGAATATTTTTCACTGGAGCAAACTGAAACATTATTAACTTAATAGATATGACAAGATCTTCTACACATAGTTCATATGTTATTTAATGTCAGAAAATTCATACTGTAGAGAAACCTTATAAATATAGTGAATGTTCTGTCAGAAAGACTTAATACCAGAAAATTTATAATGAAGAAAAGCTTTTGAATGTAGTCATAGAAGGAAGGTATTCCTCCAAAGAAAACACTTGATAGCACTTTTTTCCACAATGTAAGATCCTTGAGGGTAGGCACACTCTTATTTTTATATTTGTAAATTTACACCTTAGTATATTACCTGGCACATAGTATGTGCTTAATAAATGCTTTTTATTCATTTATTTAATCACGGCAATAGACTAACAGTTCTCAAACTTTTTATTTTAGAATCCATTTACATTTTAAAAATTAGTGAGGATACTCTTCCCCAAAGAATTTTAATTTATGTGGCTAATGTCTATCAATATGTATGTAATATATACTAAATTAAAACTCCTAATATTATTATGAAAATAATTTTGACTGTGGAGAACCCCTGAAAAAATATTGAGGATGCCCATGACTATCCAGACCACACTTGGAGACCCATTGCTATAAACAATACAGAATAAGGCAGAGATTTTGATCATTTTTCAGATAATCCTTCCTATGTCAGTTATCCAGCTAAGCAATCTACATTGATAAAATGAAGCTGGCAATTGCCAAATTTCTACAATGTGCTATGATGATGCCATCTCAGTGAACAACCAAGGAAGGAAAAAGAGTACAAGCTAAGCAATTTTTAAAGAAAAACTACTAAATTTTCCAACCTTTAGATTTTCTGGTGCTCATAGTAACCCCTGGAGGTATTCCGCTTCCCATATTTTCCCCTTTCATTGTCATTTTTCCATTTATCTGATGTGTCTTTCAAAGTCTAATCCCAATTTACATATATTTCCCCTCTAGTTAGGAACAGTTAAGAACAAGGACAGGACCATGAAAATACACCTAGGAAAAAAACCAGTCAGCTGAAAGTTGACCATCTTTCTTTGCCTCTGTTAAAGGAACAGACACAAAAGAATTGCAGAGAACTACCCTTTAACCCAATAGCTATATATTAGGCTTGGGAAATTTTATTGGACTATCCCAGTCCACAGTAATCAACCCTGTATGTGAGGAAGACCACAAATCTCTCCTCGAAGGTGCCTTTATTGAAAATGAAGCCTTTCCTTAATGTCTCTGGAGAGAGAAAAAAAGGGTTTCAGTAAATCCTTGTTATTAAGTCTAGGGCCATTGGTCAGTTGGTTTCCATTTTGTCTTTTCCATAGCATGATATACTCTCTTAGAGCAAACACTCACTTAGGATGAAATTACTATCATTATATGGAAACAAAACCCAGGATAAAAATACAGGCAGCATATAAAATTTCAACAGAGTGAGAAGCCCTCAGAAGGGTAAATAATGCAAGTTACATGGACAATGATAAGAGAGGGGAGTACAGGAAGTGGAGAAAGGATACATTCACCAGGTCCAAGTAGCAGCAATAGTTAGGGAAACAGCAAAGTTCTACCAAGGCAGATCCCTCTTTCTGTAGATCAGTGAGCCAGACAGGGTTCTAACGGATCGTGATTATGTTCATCCAGTGGTAAATAATGCCCTTCCCTTGAAATTGACTGGCCCTTGGCTCTGGCAAATAACTGAACCCCCAAGACACTCTCTACTCCTTAGAGCTCCTAAGTTTCTAGGCTTCCCACAACCATGACAGTTTCTATAGCTAGGTGACACAGTGAATAGAGCACCAGGCCTAGAGCTAGGAAGACCTGAGTTCAGGTACAACCTCAGACACTTAATAGCTGTGTGACCCTGAGCAAGTCACTTAACCTCATTTACCTAAGTTTCCTCAACTATAAAATGAGGGTAATAATAGTACCTACCTCCCAGACTTCATGTGAAGATCAAATGACATAATGTTTGTAAAGTTAAAATTAGCATAGTATTGAAATTAGCATAGTATCTGGCACATAGTGTTATATAAATATTAGGTTTTATCCATCAGGCCTTCCTTCAAGCTAGGAAAAATTATATTTCCCATCAGCCTCCTTGCTGATAAGAGGCTACAAAAGAAAGAATAGAAACATACCAATCTTTTAAAAGACAATGGAAACAAGTACATATGACCTCTTTATTTTAGTGGCCTTAATGTGTGGGTCAATCTATCTGTAGGAAGCAGTCTTGATCATGAAAATTAATGACATGAACTGATTGGTCATGTACTAGTCAATTTCACCAACTCCAGAGATGTGGTCAATTTCTCTGCCTTTTTTTTTCAAAGGCTAGTAGATGACAGGAATAATTTTCCTCAATGCATAGCCTCCTTAATGTCCTGTTCAATCATATGTATGTATTTAATTAGACATGGGTGAGAATGGGAAATTGCTTAACAATACATTTGGAATGACAAACATAGACATTGATACGTAGGTGTAGTTTATATTATTTATGTAAATATATTCTAAGACTTTGTGTAGGCTTAAAATGAAAGAGAAACATCTGTTGAAAAATGCCATAACCCTGTGGCAGCTGCTATTAAACCATTAACAGTATCAGGTTTCATTTAAACCAGATTTACCATTTTCTGTAACAGCCCGTGGGAAAGCTAAAAACATTAGGCACAAATTACTGACAAAAGAGATCCTTAATCAAGCCATACTTTTCATTTGGCTAGTTGGATGCTAGTAACCTTTGTGAAGTGGGTGAAAGGTGGAAAGAAAAAAATTGGTGAAAGAGTGCAGGTCAGCCACCTGCTTTTCTCTCTAAACAATAAATACTGAAGCTGAGCAACTGTGTTATTAATTGAAATTCCATCTATTTTATCTTCTCACACTGCAGAGTAAGAGCTACTGCAACTTTAAATGACTAACAACTAGAGACTATGAGGATGGAATGCAGAAGGCACTCCTTTTCTACTTGTTAGAATCCCTAGCTTCCTTTGAAGCTTTGTTCAATAGACTACCTCCTATGTGAGGCCTTCACTGATTCCCCAAGTTTTTAGTACCCCCCCAAAAGTGACCATGTACTTATGTTGCATACATTTGGTATTGCATTAGTTTTTATATACTTATATATGTACATTTTGCCTACTCCCAACTTCCCCCAAAACCCCGCTTCCTAAAATGGAAGACACTTAAGGATTGGTAGCATTTAATTTGTTTTTTGTCTTTTACCCCTAGAACCTAGAACAGTGCCTGATACATACTAGGTGTTGAACAAATACTTGTTGATTGATTGATTGATTGATTGCTTGATTGATCAAGGATCAGAAATATAGTGATAGCCTGTTGTCACAACAAGGAAGAGCAATTTGGAGATTTGAACTCTAGGCCTAGCTCCGTATTAGGCTTTGCTTTGTCATTTTAAGCATGTTAGATAACTACTCTATATCCATTTTCTAGGTACCTGATTTGCCCCACCTATAAAATAGAGATAGAGATTATTTAATTTTTGCATCTCAATAAATAAGTGAGATAATATATGGAGATAATTTCAGTAGTATAAAGTGCTATACAAATTTTACATTTCTAAAATAAAAAAAGAAAAAACAAAGCCTGAACCAGGTACTTATAAAAGCTACACAAGCAAAATTGCCTATCCATTTCCTGCCCCTGCGTCAGTTGTTGTCACTCAACATTGGAGTCTGTACTCCTTGGTAGTGATCAATAAGTCTTTTTCTCTCAAGAAATACACACACACCATTCAATTTTTGACAGGAAATAATGAGTAGCATAGGATGAACAGGTATGGATGGAAGGCAGTCATATTATGTCTCCCCCTGCCCCGAAATGCATGTCTCAACTAAAATTCCCCATTTTGGTAGAAGACAACAACGTCCTTCCAACATCCCAAATTCTCAAACTTCTGATTTTCCTTGACTCCTCTCTAAACTGAAAGCATTCCCTTTGAAATTACCAATGACATCTACTTTGCCAAATACATTGACATTTTCTCAACCATTATGTTTTGGATATCTCTGAAGTATGTGACACTATTTTTCACCTTTTCCTCCTGGATACTCTCTTCCCTTTTCTTACATATTCACTAATCAGTGAATTTAAGTATTTAATTATTTTTATTTTAATTATTTTCTCTATGCAGATAACTTCCAGATCTATGCATCTATCCTTAATATCTCTTCTGAATTCAAGTATCCATAAACAATTGTCTATTGGAAGTTTTGAACTCAATGTCTTATCAACATGTCAAACACAAAATGTCAGAATAGATTGTACATTTCTCCCCAAACCAATCATTACTCCAAACTTCTGTGTTTCTGTTGAGGGCAACACAATCCTTCTAGTTAGAACCTTGGCATTATCTTTGGTTCTTCACTGACAAAGAACTAACTAAAGATAGATAAAGCATTTCAATCTAGTCTAATCTGGCCAAAGTTAGATGTTCTGAGTCATCTTAGTGTCAGCAAAAGCATACATGAATGACCATTGTTTTAAAATACAATGAAAGCCTAGAAAAATTAGTCCTCATTCGAAATAATCCTTAAACCACTGTAAGCCTTATGTAGCACTCTGAAGTACAATATATCAGACCCACAAACACAACAAAAACATTTTGGTGTATGTAGGAAGTTTCTGGCTTATGGAACTATCAGTATTTGGCAAATAACAGAAATATAATAAATGTTTATTGATTAAATAAGTTATCAGTTCAATGTAACTTCTATATTTGCTACTGAAGCATTATTTCTGTTAGCCCATGCCTAGATCCTGACCTCTTATAACTCTTTGTATACCAGTCAAAATTCAAACTCCTTAACCTTTTTTTTTCTTTATTAAATACCTTTCACAGTCTGAACCTGATTTACTTTTCCTTCCAGGACATTTCAACCAGATTTAAACTGGCATGTCTTGTCACTGAACCTAGACTTTTGCTCTTTGTTAGCCAGCAGGGCTATCTATGACTTCAAGAGAATCAAAGCAGCTCAAAGTGGGAATTTGAATGATGGAATATGATCCTATTCATTACCAGTACCTTTTTGACTGGCTGTAGAGACAATGACACTAATCTAAATGTATTATAATTTTACATACTTTACAGCTAGTTTGCAATTTAAAGAGGAAAATATGAGGCTTTTAAAATAAAAATAAAACAATTTAACATTTCTAAAATATGTTTCTATTCAGGAATCAAAGTAATACATATAAAGAAACTAGTCAGTCAACATTTCTGGAATTGCCACTACATATCAATCAGTTTGCCTGGATAGATAAAATAAAAGAACTAGAAATACAAAATTCATAAAATATTTGGAAGTCAATATACCAAGGCACATTCAAGATTTAATTACAAAACATTCTGTAAAATAATTAAAAATGGCTAATAATTCAAAGGATATCCACTGCTCTTAGTTAAGCTTGCTAATATAATAAAAACAATCACAATAATTTACATATTTTGAGTTATACCAATCAAACTATACTTAATAGAGTCAAAGGGGGAAAAAAGCACACAATTGTTCTGTAAGAACAAAAGGCCTAGACATGTAATAGCCTCAAAACTATTGCAATCTACAGAGGAGGAAAGCAAAATTAAGGGCAATGACAAACTCAGTTGTTAGTGCTGAGTGATAGCAGAGTTGATGGTGTGACCAAAGTACTACATGCAGAAAAAGAAAAAAATGTGCAAAGGATTGAAGGTGGGGGTGAGCCAATCATATATGAGACAGAATTAATGTAGGTCAAGTTCAAGGTTCATGACAGAAACTAAAATCACAGAAGCAAGAGCCAAAAGGGACCTTAGAGTTCATCTAGCAACTAACTCATTTTTCATATAATGCTACTGATAATACACTACTATTTATTATTATTATAGCTTGAATGGACATAATAATAGCTAGCATTTATTCACTGCTTTAAAGCTTACAAAGCAGTTTACAAATATTATCTTCTTTGAATGTCATAACAACCCTTGGAGGTAGGTGTTATCATTTTCCTCATTTTATAAATGTGGAAATTGAGGCAGAAAGATGTGAAGTGACTTGGCCAAAGTCACATAGCTGGTAAGTGTCTGAGACTGGATTTGAACTCAGGTCTGCCTGACTGTAGGTCCAGCACCACCCAAGTATCTTCTGTGCCACCCAGTTTTCTCACATAGCTATGCCATCTAGTTTACATGCCCCACTTAGGTTTGCAAAGTACTTTATGTACATCATTTCAGTTGATCTGCTGCTTGTATATTCATTTTATAGATGAAGGAACTAAAGCTCTTGGAGTTTAATTTCCTCATCCAGTGGAACACAGCTAGGAGCTTCATAAAGCTGCATTCATACTTGACTCTTCCTGATTCCAAATCTAGCCCTTTTACTTACTGAAAAAACTAAGGCCTAGAAAGACTAAGTGATTTTCCCAAGGTCATAAAAAAATAAATAGCAGACCTGGGATTAGAACCCAGGTTTTCTGCCACTAAACCCATTATTCTACTATATCATACTGCTTCGTATGTGGGTGGGGGAGCAGATATGAGATTGATTTGATATAACCAAACATGGATTCTACTTAAATTCTACTTAGCAAAGTGGGGTTTTTTTTCCCCTAGGAGAAATCAAGAGAGAATAGCTGAAAATAATTTCTTAGCATAGGACAGGAGAGGTGATCCAATGAGAGCTTTATAGCTCTATTGTTTTAATCTCCACTCCTGGAACTGAATGGATGGATGGATGAATGGATGGATGGATAGATGTAGATAGATAGATAGATAGATAGATAGATAGATAGATAGATAGATAGATTGTCAATAGCCATAGACTCCAGCTTTTGTCCAATGGAATGGGAAAAAGGGATCACTCTTGGAGATTTCTCCAAACTTGATTCCCAAGGATAGTGAATTTTAGCAGCAACAACTAGCCCAGGTTCTGGAAAGACAAAGATGAAGTGTCCCACTCGTTAAACCCCAAGAAAAGCACCACTTTTACTCATACTTCATAGTATTTCTAGGCTGCTTTGTTTTGCAAATTGCCTTATAATTCTTTGCTTCCAAATGTTTCTCACCCAGCAGGTAAGTTAGGAAGAGTGATGGCAGCAGAGTATCAGCTTGCTATGGACAAATGCTCCTAAGTCTTAAGCAGGTTTCTTTTCCAGTGTGAGATATAATAGGCTTGTCCCACAGCATGCAGCACTAGGATATAGATTTCTAAACACCCCACCTCCTGTATCGCTACATTCTCTACTCCTGCGTGTCGAACTTTATGTTTGGCTTTCTCCAGGGGATGCTTCTCTTCACTGCTAGTAGTTGCAATCCTCGTGCTCCCTGGCACGCTAGGTCAGGAGGAGGACTTAGCATTCTTCTGGCATTCTCCCCAGCTCTTCTAGCTCTCAACAATCTCTTCTCCTCCTGGGTCCACTCAATCTTTCACTATCACCTGATTTAAATCCTTGTTAAAGTCACTGGCCAGCCTTTAGGTTACTCCTCCTCTTTTCTCAAGGAGTTCACTACCTGGATCACAGATTTCCTTTTCCATCTCACCCCCACCCCTGCCCCATCCTTGGGTTTTTGAATATCAATATTGATATTCCTTCAAACATACTGGTTCTCAGTTCATCAGCCTCCTTACTCTACCATGGTGCTTATATTTTTAGGATTAACAGTCACTCAAAACTTGCTATCTATAGGATCTCTAACCACAAAATTTCCTCTTCACTTACACCTCTTCAATTTTTTTTTTGCCTCATGTTCCCTTGAGTCCCTCCAACCTTCCTGATTCACTCAATCAGCCTACTCTTACTCCTTGTTCCATTCATTTCAAATCAATTCAATTCAATACAGTCTGATTCAACAAATACTTGGTAAATGACTATTTAATGTTAAAGGCACTTTGCTAGGCCTTGCAGAAACAAAAATAACTAAAACTCTTCTAACTGTTAAGATTCTTATATCTATTAGATTATTATAAAACATACAAAGTTAAATACATACAAACTTATATAAAGTAATTCAGAGAGGAGGAGAGGAGAGAAGAAGAGAGGTGAGAAAAGAAGAGGAGAGGAAAGCAGAGGAGAAGACAGGAGAGGAAAGGAGAAGAGAACAAAGGAAAGGAGGGAATAGAAGAGGGGAGAAGAGAGAAGGGGAGGAAAGGGGAGGAAAGAAAATAACCACTGTGGAAATCAGTCTTTATCTTGTACCTAAGCTTGATCTTGTAGCTGTAGTTAATTCTGTAACTAGCATTTGAAATGTGTCCAGTTTTCCACCCTTGAATCGCTTGCCCTACTGTCTCTTCTACCTTTAATATCCTGACAGCTTTCAATACTGTGTTACTGCCTTCAGTGATGCCAGCTTTCTCCACTTTTACTTTCCAGCTATGGATCTGGAGAAAGTCATGCAACTTTGCTGCCTGGGCCCCTTACAAATTCCTGGTCATCACTTTCAGCTGATTACACAGCATCTCTTTTACTAATTTGCCCTCCCTACAGCATCTTTTCAGATTTTGTCTTTTCTCCTTAAACCCCAAAGGCATTCTTCCTCCTGTCTCTAAATAGAGGCAATGCTGCATGTTTTACTTTTTTAAAGAAATGAACCATCAAACAAGAACTCTCTAAACCCACTCAACTCTATACCTCACACTTCACCTATCCCCTAATCTTTAGCTCCAGTCAAGAAGGAAAGCTAGCCTCTTCTATTCACCAAGAAAGAAGTTCCCCTACTTTCATCCTCAATCTTACCTTTTTCTATCTACTCTGGGAACTCATTGCATTAGTCATTCAGAATCATAAAAAATTGGACAGGAAGAGTGTTGGTTGTGAGTTTGCTAGCCATAGGGGATGAGTCCATGGGTTATCCTTAAAGAGATGTGACAAATGCGTTGTAGCTAAACTGTAAGGATATTATTATTCTAAAACTAACAATTTTATCTGTTACTATCTTTCCACTGCCACTGTCCCCACACCCCTCACCCCCCTCTCAGCACACACACACACACACACACACACACACACACACATACACACACACACATCAAATAGTCCCATTTAGGTCTCTGTAGTGATTTACTATCATCATGAAACATGGAAGAAATGAGGTCTGTGGTCTCCCCTTTACTCTAAGCTACAGAGAATTTCAAAAAGCTAGAGAGAGTGGTGACAGCTTGAAACCTGGAAGAGACTTAGGACTTCCATTGGCAGGAAAAAAATCAGGGTTACAGAGTTCAGGAAACATGTTACACTCTGCAGTACTACAGAACTTAATAATAATAAATAAGAGGCACATCACTAAATTTTAGGTTTTGTTTTTCTATTAATACTTTTTGCTTTGGGTTATTCAAAGCATTTCAATTCTTGGACATATGCTGACATGCAGAAAATAACCTCTTGGAGAGTGTTGGGTTCATCATATTTTAAGAATTAATACTTCAGGTCTTGTTAATCAGTTTCTGAAATATGTAGTTTTCAGAAAGCACTTCAGGGAAAAAATTGTGGGCATGACTAATGATGAAAAGAAAATGAACTATACTATACGTATACACACACACGAATTTGAACATTACCAAAGTACTTTACCATCTTAAGTATTTAGGAAGTCTTAAATAAAAAAATAAATTTGCCTGTTTCACTGAAATTGGGAATCCTTTTTTCAAGCATAAAACTTCAAACTTATTAATTTTGTAGCTATATTTTAAAATGAGTGCCAGTACTGGCTAGATGACTACATGATAAGTGCCTTGAAACTTCAAGAAAAGGCACTAAATTTTTCACAGTATTTGTGTTTCATTTTCAGTGTAAGAAAAATATGCCACACTTTTAATAATGAATAATAGATTCTCAGTTTGATTTACATGCATGGATTAAATGTCATGTTTGAAAAGTTGCTATTTTATTCATATCGGATTTCCCTCCAGTAAAACAAAATGGCACCCAGCTCCTACTATAATAATGATACCTTGCCACATTGATGTATGAAGTTTAACTGGTTGTGATATGTTCTTTTATATTCTACAGATCCAGAAAGTGGTTGGTCCGCAAGAGTGTTCTTCATTGAGATTCAATAGATATGGTAGACATATTAACCTCTTGGCACTTCCTAGGGGGCAATATGTGTTGAGAATTAAGCAGATACCTCTCCATATAGTGTGTGTATGTCAACAGCATAAAAAAGATTAGACTATTTATACAAAATAGATCCAGCATATATCTATGATACTAAGTCAGTAAGTTGAATTTCCCTCAAATAGAAATTGCTATTACTTCTGCTTCCAGATGGCAAATATACAGGTTAACTGCCCATACTTTGCATAGTTAGTCCATTTAGGATGCCCAACACCACCTTGAAAAATAAAATGAGGGAGCAGCTAGGTGGCGCAGTGGATAGAGCACCGGCCCTAAAGTCAGGAGGATCTGAGTTTAAATTTGGCCCCAGACCAAACACTTGACGCTTCTGTGTGACCCTGGGCAAGTCACTTAACCTCAACTGCCAAAAAATAAAATAAAATGGAAAAAAAATCCACTTTACACTCAATATTCAAAATGGACAGAAGTAATAGGAATCACATAATTTTTTATTATTTTTGTCAATATAAAACAGTTATTCATAGATTATTACAAATATAGCTATATGAGATGAAATGGTGTTAGATAGTCTATTCTTGTTGAGGTACATAGCCTTATTCTATGGATGATTCAGATGTTTTCTGAGGACATAACAAGTATTTAAAATGCCATCCTCTGAGTTGATGTCCAAATATGGTTGATGTCAAAGAGTTTAATCTGTCCAAGAACCATGGAATGACCCTTGTTGCCAAAATAAATGTTCATTTTAGTTTCCCCATATGCTTTAGCTCTTCCTCTTAATTATCTAGGCTGATTTTTCCCTAATCACAAAGTGTTGATGTCTGTTAAGCTTATTTATCACCTCCATAATGAGAAACACAAACTAATTCCAAACCTAGTTTGGGGATAAGACAAACAAAAGGGAAAGGCAGAAAAATCCCAGTTACTACAATTCAATTCTAGGTCTCTCCTGCAATATCATGGAAATGACCATTCTATACAAGTCAAATGAGCACAGAAAGGAAGCATTTTCTCAGCCACAGAAATCTGATAGCATGCATGCTATGCTGTCCACAGGGAGTAGCTTGGTAACAGCTCCCCTAGAGCAGCTAAAGTTGCAGGAGAAAGAGGCTTTTCTTCCCTCATCCACCTGGGAGGGTACACAATAGTGTTCCACCACGCCTGAAGGGGAAGACAGAGCTCCAGACCTTAGTCCTCCTTCAGAGTTTTTTAATTGGAAAAATTGTTCCCAGAAGACAGTAGGTCGCCCACAGAGAGTTATGAAAAAATAATGCATGTAACACTTTTCTTTTTCTGTTCTGTTTTCCACTACATATTTTATAACTGTCCAATAATCTCCAGTGATTCCCAGTCATTTGACAAGCAAGTGCTTGTCAAGTATTATGCTTGTCAACTGCTAAACAACTATGTCCCATCTCCTTTGCAGACAAAAAACTGCTTTCCCATGTCTCCCCAATATTGTTCTTGTGAAGTTAATTTTTTTAAACTCAGGTGTATAACTTTAAACTTGCTCCTATTCAAATGTATCTCATTCAATACCATCAGTTCTTGTAGTCAGTCAGTGCCTTTTGGGATAAAACGGTCTTGTTGTCTTTATCCATGATGTCCCTTAAGCATGGAATGTTCTGTCTTAATGACCTCTGCCTGTTTAAATCCTACCCAGTCTTCAAAGCTCAGCTCAGATGACATTTCCCCTCTAATCTCCAATTGGAAAATGATTCTTGCATCTTCTGAGCCCTCATACTTTGTTCACACCTCTTATGCACTTACCATGTTTTACTTTGTTTAATGGTTATTTATGCATGTCTTCTTAACCTAGTTGTATCCTAAGTTCCTAGAGAATAAGAACCCTAACTTAATTATCACTTTTATTCCCTCCCAGTGCCTCATACAGTATGTAAGAATATAAGAAAGTGTATTTAAAAAAAATAAGATCATGAATGCAAACATTCTTTTTTAACATTAAAGTCTTTTTAATATAAAACTTTATTATTCCTTATTATTCTAAGAGGGTATGTACTTTTTAACACCTCTTGCCAGTCTGAACTCCTATCTGCCAATCATACTGCATAGAACTTACTTGTCAGAAACTAATCTGTGAACAACTGTTTAATTTTTCCTTTGTAGATTCATATAATTCCAGGGATTATTGTTATTTTCTCTAAACAAAAAAAAAAGACTTATTTCCTAAAGCTTACAGGTTTAACTTGATACCATCTTAGCTTACAGCGTATTAGTGCTTAGCACAGTGCCTGGCACATAGTAGGAACTTAATTTTTTATTGATTGATTTCTTTTTCTGTAATATTTTGCTCCAAGAGGGATATTATGGTATCATGGGTAGAGACCCAGCCTCCAAACCCGGGTAATTTGAGTCTCTTATCCTTTCTATGCCCTGGGAAACACTAAAAATTTAAGCTGTTAGAGAAGGTACATTGGTATAAGGAGTTTTCTGTAGCAATTACTTCTTAGGTGTAGTCTCTATCCCTATCCTATTCTGGGCCAAAATTAAATTACACATAAACTGCCTCCTTGAAGACATGTCATCTTATCTCCCTCAACTAAGATCATTAACCTCAGCTAATTCTCCTGACCAACAGATGCTAGTGGCCAGACAAGGTCCTGCACGCTTCTCTATTTGCTTTCACTAGTCAGTGAAGCATAAGACAAAGCTTAGAGTCCCAGCAGGGAGTCTTTAAGAAGATAAGCTGAAGTGTCAACAAGAGTCCAAATGGGAAATCCAAAAGTAAATATGAGGCAAAAATGATAAACAAAGATATGTGTGTAAAGTAGAGGCTGTGAGGTCAGGGTCAACAGGAGTTCTGTCTTTATTTGGAAAACACAGATTTTTTGGAGAGGATAAACTCACTGAGTTTATTGTGTGTTGTTCACCTTGGCCACTCCAAGTTCAATAACAGCTTTTATCAGTCATTCTTTTGCCATGCAAGCTTCTGGGCCTGGGTCATCTCAGAACCCAAACACCATCTCTTCCTTAGGAGATTTCTCAAGGCTATGGATACAAGGTATGTGCAGTTATTATACAAAGAAGTCTCAAATAATATCTGGTGTGTGGCTCATTGGTGGGAACAGGAATCCCATCCTTCTAACCTATCTCCCTTTCAGTCAACTTGTTATAAAAAAGCTCCATGCCTGGGGAGGGCGGAGCCAAGATGGCAGAGTGAAAGCAGTGACTTGCTTGAGCTCTCCCCCAAATCCCTCCAAATGCTCATAAAAATGGCTCTAAACAAATTCTGAAGCAGCAGAACCCACAAAAAGACAGAGGGAAACAAATTTCCAGCCCAAGACAAACTGGATGATTGATCAGAAAAGTGTATCGCGCCGGGCTGGGAGCGCAGCGCGGCGCAGCCGCAGCAAACCTGGAGCAGGCCTCAGAGGACTGAATCGCGGGCAGCTGTGGAGGTTTCCAGACTCCTCAATCCACCAATGCCAAAGACAACTTAGCAGGTCAGTGGGAAAAGTCTGTTTCTGTTGGCTGTCAGAGAGGAAGGCGGGGTTTCAGCTCCATTCCCCAAGAGCGTGGGGGGGGGGGCAGCTGCTTCCCGAGCTTCCAGCCCACAGACTGAGGGGAAATCCAGTGGCTGATCAGAGAGGGACTGCAGGGATCTCTTTGCCCGTGCTGAGGCAGGAATCTCTTGCTTTGCCTGTGTGTGGATCTGGGTCACAGTTCTGGGTGGCAGTGCTGGGGCGAGGAGGAGCACTGGCATGGAGCTTGTAGTGGCTGTGGACAGGAACCCCTCCTCACAGTTACGGGAAAGAAAGGAATACCTGTGGTCACAGGCCAGGAAAGTAGTAAACACCTCACCCCTTATCATACCACCTTGGTAGAACTGAAAATTTACAGGTCCCTACAAGTATCTCTGAAAACAGCTACACAAACCCCTGAAGCTTGGGACAGTACACTCTCCACATTGGAAGCAGACTCTTACCTTAACAAAGAGTTTAAAACTCAAGTAATTGGCTGGGATCATGAGCAAGCAGCGCAAAAAGAGTCAGACTATATTATCTTACTTTGGTGAAAAAGAAGATCAAAATATACAACCAGAAGAAGACAACAAAATCAAAGCTCCTACATCCAAAGCCTCCAAGAAAAATATGAATCAGTCCCAGGCCTTGGAAGAGCTCAAAAGGGATTTTGAGAAGCAAGTAAGGGAAGTAGAGGAAAAACTGAGAAGAGAAATGAGAGTGATGCAAGAAAATCATGAAAAACAAGTCAACAGTTGCTAAAGGAGACCCAGAAAAATACTGAAGAAAATAACAGCTTAAAAAAACAGCCTAACCCAAATGGCAAAAAAGGTCCAAAAAGCCAATGAGGAGAAAAATGCCCTAAAAAGAAAAATTGGCCAAATGGAAAAGGAAGTCCAAAAGCTTACTGAAGAAAATACTTCCTTAAAAATTAGAATAGAGCAATTGGAAGACAGTGACTTTATGAGAAATCAAGACACTGTAAAACAAATCCAAAAGAATGAAAAATTAGAAAACAATGTGAAATATCTCATTGGAAAAACAACTGACCTGGAAAATAGATCCAGGAGAGAGAATTTAAAAATTATTGGACTATCTGAAAGCCATGATCAAAAAAAGAGCCTAGACATCATCTTTCAAGAAATTATCAAGGAAAACTGCCCTGATATATTAGAACCAGAGGGCAAAATAGAAATTGAAAGAATCCACAGATCTCTCCTGAAAGAGATCCCCAAAGGAAAACTCCTAGGTATATTGTAGCCAAATTCCAGAGTTCCCAGGTCAAGGAGAAAATATTACAAGCTTCCAGAAGGAAACAATTCAAGTACTGTGGAAACACAATCAGGATAACACAAGATTTAGCAGCTTCTACATTAAAGGACCAAGGCATGGAATATAATATTCCAGAGGGCAAAGGAGATAGGATTACAACCAAGAATCACCTACCCAGCAAAACTGAGTATAATCCTTCAGGGGAAAAAATGGTCATTCAGTGAAATAGAGGACTTTCAAGCATTCCTGATGAAAAGACCAGAGCTAAACAGAAAATTTGACTTTCACATACAGGACCCCAGTGGAACATGAAGAGGTAAACAGGAAAGAGTAATCATAAGAGACTTATTAAGATTGAACTATTTACATTCCTGCATGGAAAGATGATATTTATAACTCATGAGAACTTTGTCAGTATTATGATAGTTGAAGAAAAAAAATTGTATATATGTATATATAGATAGATAGATAGAGGGCACACGGTGAGTTGAAGATTAAGAGGTCACACCTGGAGAATAAAATTAAGGGATGAGAGAGGATGATACTTAGAGAAGAAAGGGAGAGGTAGAATGGGGTAAATTATCTCACAAAAAAAAACAGAAAAGAAAAGTCTCTCACAGTGGAGGGGAAACAGGAGAAGTTGAGAGGGAATGAGGGAATCTTATTCTCATAGGATTTGGCTTAAGGAGGGAATAACATACACATTCAATTGGGTATGGAAATCTGTCTTACCCTACAGGAAAATAGGGGGAGAAGGGGACAAGAGAACAGGGGGGTGATAGAGAGGAGGGCAGATTGGGAAAAAGGGTAATCAGAAGCAAATACTTCTGAGGAGGGACAGGGTAAAAAGAAAGAATAGAATAAATGGGAGGGCAGGATAGGATTAAGGGAAATAGAGTTACTTTTTCACAACATGACTACTATGGAAATGTTTTGCATAACTACACATTTATAACCTATACTGAGTTGCTTGCCTTTTCAATGAGGGTGGGTGGGGAGGGAGGAAGGGAGAAAATTTGGAACTCAAAGTTTTAAAAACACATGTTTTAAAAAAAATATTTTTACATGCAACTGGAAATAAGAAATACAGGAAATGGGGTACAGAAGTCTATCCTGTTCTACAGGAAAATAGAAGCGGAAGGGGATAAGAGAAGGGAGGGGGGAGAGATAGAAGAGAAGGCAGACCAGGGGAAGGGGTATTCAGAATGCATGCCATCTGGGGTGGGGGGAGGGGTGAGAAATTTGGAACTCAAAAACTTGTGGAAGTGAATATTGAAAACTAAAAATAAATAAATTTATATTAAAAAAAATCTATTGGAAATAAAATATTCCTTGGCCCAGTGCAACATTCATTTTACCACCTTTGTATTTATTTATGTAAATTATGTAAATCTTGTTTTCCTTAGGAAAATGTAAGCTCCTTGAAGGTAGAGACTTTCATTTCTTTAATGCCATATTTCTACTGCCAAGGCCTAGTATAGTGTCTAGCATATAGCAGATACTAAATAAATGCTTGTTGACTAAATGAAGTGGGGAAAAAAAAAAAAAGCTCCATGACTCCAGTGGGAATATAAGCACTCTTGGAACATGCATACTTCCTGGCTATCTACCAGCAATGCCAGGGACTGGACAATGGTAGCCATGGATTTTCATGAGTCTCTTGTGGTAGAAAGGTGTCTGAGTGTTCCAAACAAAAGGCCATCAAACCTACAGCTTGATTAATTGAGAGTTGTTTATTTAAGAAGCAGAATGATACAATGGAACAAGTACTGCTTATGGCGTCAGAGAAACTGGGTTCAAATTCTGGTTCTACCACTAATATACTCTATATCAGAAGTATCAAAACATAGCCCACAGGCCCAATGCAGGCAAATCAGGTTAAAATGTAATTGGGAAGTATTTAACAAAATAAAAATGCAATAGAAGAGAAATCATGCTAATGCATGGTTTTTGAAATGTAGTGGCAAAATTCTTACATTTGCTCCAGTTTCTATTTGAGTTTAACACCACTGTTCTATGCAATATTAGGCAAAGTATGTAAATCTTGTGGCCTTTAGTTCCTTCACCTGTAAAATGAGGAGACTAGATTCCATGGGGTTTTAATTTCCCTGTCCAGATCTAAATCCATGGTCAGGTGGTATCCTATTTTCTAACACACCAGATTTGTTTATATCAATAGGTATACTTAGTCTTCCATCTATAAGAGCATCTAGACTTGAAATCTGATTCTTCTTGGTTTTCAATTTGTAGGCAGCTCTGTCATTGTCCAGTAGAGGTTTCATGGCTATTAATCCAGACTCTGACTTCTCTAAGTATTTTTCAATTATAGGCGTAGTGAGATGGAGAGGGCATTTGGGTAAGTAAAGGGAATGGAATTCATAATTTTAAAATGATGTGTCCTAAATGGATTCAGAAACAATGTTAAAAGCAAAACCCAGTGGTTGACAGTTGGGAGAGCTAATAATCCGGATGGGGAGAGAGATATAACACTAGAGATTGTGTTTTAATGGAGCTAAGTGACACGGTGGATAGAGTGCCAGGCCTTTGGTCAGGAAGATGAGTCTTTCTGAGTTCAAAACTTCTTAGTCGTGTGACTCTAGGCAAATTACTTAATCCTGTTTGCCTCAGTTCCCTCATCTATAAAATGAGCTGGAGAAGAACATGTCAAACTACCTTCAGTGTATTTGCCTAGAAAATCCCAAATAGGGTAACAAAGAGTCAGACATGAATGAAAAATTACTAAATAAAAACAACAATGTTCTAATATCTGATTGTTCTGTAATATCCCTAGAAGATGGAATAATGTGAGGTAGTGAATAGGGCACTGGCCTCGAGGCAGAAGGACTTGCATTCACATCTCCATTTTTCTCATTTACTGTCTGTATGCTCATAGGCAAATCATGTGACCTAATCCTCAAGTTCTTTATCTACAAAATAGGGATAATCATTCTTTTAACGCCTACCTCATGGGGTTGTTGTGAAGCTTAAATGTTCTTTGCAAACTTTTAAGTACTGTATTAACATAAGTGATGATTGTTGCACTCAGTAAAGTTTTGTGTTTAAAAATGGGAGGCAAACTGGAATCCATTGGTTGAAATGCCTGTGCATGTAAAGTATCTTGTAGAGGCAGCTGCAGGACTCCTCTGTATGTAGGTCAGCCCCAGGAAATGGGATCATTTCACTTCACTGCTGGAGGTTTAGGCCTATTGCCAAGTATAGCTGGCCACCTTCCAAATTTTTAAATCATAGAAAGATTCAAAGTGGACATCTCAAACCAGGGCTGGGTATGCTGGAGCCAGCTCCAACCAGCTCAGGAGAGCCAATTGTTAAATTTTCAGTGTGAGTACTTACACTTTGGTAACACATTGATGTGTGCTTAATTTGTTTTCTTGATTGTCTTCAGGGGTGGGAAATCTGTGGCCATCTAGGTCCTTGGGTGCAGCCTTTTAATTTAATTTGTTTTCTTGATTGTCTTCAGGGGTGGGAAATCTGTGGCCATCTAGGTCCTTGGGTGCAGCCTTTTAACTGAGTCCAAGTTTTACAGAACAAATTCTTTTATTAAGGACATTTGTTCTGTGAAGTTTGGATTCAATCAAAGGGCCACACTTGAAAGCCTAGAGGGCCACATGTGACCTCGAGTCCACAGATTCCCCACTCCTCCAGACTTAAGGAAAGGATGAAGAAAATGTTAATAATGTAGATTGATTAATCTTAACATGTAATGTGTACATAGTGTATTGATTATATGTTTTTTGTTTTGTTTTGTTTTGTTGGAGGTTTTTTGTTGTTGCTTTCAGTTAATTGTTAAACATTTACCAACACATCACTATCCCAAATTCTGGCTTCTAAGAGAGTACATCACCCTGTCCATTCTGTCACCCTGGGATATAGTAGATTTGGTCCTCAAAATGAACAAAAGTGGGAAACTATACCAAACTGGCTACCAGCTTCTGTTTCCATTTGTCAGGATACAGGGACAGACTCTGGGGGATCATATTTTACAATGATGGAGCTAATTCCCTCTCAAGGTAGTGACACCAGGGCTTAAAAGCTGCCTTTGAGGGGTGGGATCAAATTCTGTAACCAAAAGTTTTCAAAAGACAGCAGCACGGGGTCCCTGCATCTTCTCAAAGTCCCTGAATCACTGGGTGCTTTGATGTGGAGGACCCAGCAGCCGGGAAAGTTCAGTTCCACTGAGAAAGAATAGGAGCTGCCACACATTCTCACAGAGCTATAGATTAGCCATAGCAAATAGATAACGATATCTCTTGCCGCCCATGCTCAGAAGTACCTTTTAGCCCCTCATGAATTGTTCATTTGGTCAGCAGGGGCTGTCCGGGTTTAGGGATGACAAGTAGCATGGACATGGCAAAACCTAGGCTGGCTGGATTTGAGGTCCTATGGCTGTAGTTTTAAGGAAAAGTATATTTGGCTACAAAACCATTCAGCTATCTGTTATGCCTGTAAACATATAGAGGTCTTAATGAACTGACTGGTAGTGGGGCCCCTCATCTACCTACCATCACAGTTATTCAGCTCCCACTTGTCATATCATACTCATCTCCATAGTATTCTCTGGTTGTACCGGAATTCCAGCATGCCAATGGGTTTCTTGCTTACTGGCCCAGGAATGGAAGCTCTCTTTTCCTTTACTCCTTCTCATCCCTTCTTTTCCCATGGTAGCACAGGTCTTACTAAAGAATAAGGAAAATACAAAGGCCCTTGGCATTTACCAACTTCTTTCACCAGTCTACCCAAAGATAACATAACAATTAGAGTCATGGGCTAAAACAGAGTAGATAACTCCAAGGAGCAATAATGACTGGGATGGAGGGAGGTGGTAGGAGAGTGAAGGCAAAAAAGTGTGAGATCGTTGTTGAAAAATCATAACTGAGGAAATACTATGGGATAAATATGTGAGTCAACACAAATTTGGTTTGAACTCAGGAAAGCAGACAACTTGGGAGAGATGTACTAAGCTCAGGCTACAGATGTAGCATAAGTTAATGTGTTGGCAGCTCCTGATTCAATTCTGCCTTTTATCAAGATGGCCTGTGGCTCTAACTGGGATAGACTGTGAGACTTGAGGAATTGACTTGACTTCAGTGAATGAATGAATGAATGAATGAAAAGACATTTATAAAGCAATTACTATGTACAAAGCACTGTGCTAAATGCCAAGAATACAGAGAGAAATAGGGTCTCTGCCCTTAAGGAGCTCACATAATAGTGGTATGAGACAGCACACATAGGTTTCAGTCGTGAGCTGGATGGAAAGGTCCTATAGTTCTTAAGGTCCTTAAGTCCTTAAGATGGTGATGCATCTTCTTTAATACCATTTCCATTGATGAGATGATCTCTCTCTGATGCTGAACTATTTGCAAATGCTAAGTGGAGAGAATTTTTGGTTGGGAGAATTTTCTTTTCTTGGCCTTCAGCAGCTGTGGCTGTTGAGGCAATGGGAGCTGCAGCACCTGCAGAGGAAGGTGATAGGCTGAATGTTCACAAAAATTTTTGTCCTTCTATTTGAGTACTGGCATAGAAGCCAGGATAAGAGTCTTGGGGAGTGCTGAGCAAGAGAGGGGTGCTTCTGGGTTTTTTGGCAAATGTGATCATTGGTGGCAGTGTCAACAACTGGTTTTTGTGATGATGGGAATCGAAGGCTCTTTCCTCTTCAATGGTAACTACGTAGACCCAGCTGGAAGCAAGACTAGTAGTCTGGGAGATGTTACTTCCAGACTATTGGGAGACATCACTGTTCCCAGAATTTTCCCATTTATTCTCTGCATGGCCTTCACATTGTCCCAACATCTTAGCTATTCCGATGAACTAGAAACAAAGCCAATTACTCTTACCATTTCCATTAAGTTCCTTCCCACTGACTCCTCTTTTAATCCAAGGTTCTGATGTGGCTGCTAACTTTTGACCTGCCTACATACACAATTGGTCTTTTTCATCCTGTAGGTAAAGGTCCTTGTCCTATCAGTATAGAGTAGGGGTCCGAGCTAGTACCAATGAGAAATCTGGTACTTGGGTAAGCAGACAAACTATAGGAATGACAATCCAAAGTGGGAGTAAACAGGATAGCAGAACTGAAAAACCAATCAGAGTCTAAGCAGGTAAATATAGAAAAGCAGGCCAATGTCTAGTCAAATTCATTTCAACAAACCTATTGCAAGGTGTTGAGGTGTACTTGGGATACAAAGATAATAGCATTAACAACAAAAATAGTCCCTGTCTTCTAAGACCTTATATTGTGTTGGGTGCTATGAGACCAGAGAAATAAGTATATGTACAATGGTTCAAGGAAGAAGAGAATTCTAATAAATGTGAGAATCAGGAAAGGTTTCTTATAGAAGGTTGTACCCGAAGTGAGTCTTTTTTTTTCTTTTGATAAGCAATTAAGGTTAAGTGACTTGCCCAGGGTCACACAGCTAGTAAGTGTTACGTGTCTGAGGCCAGATTTGAACCCAGGTTCTCCTGACTCCAAGGCCAGAGCTCTATCCATTGTACCACCTAGCTGCCCCTCCTAAAGTGAGTCTTGAAGAAAACTAAGGATTCTAAAAACATAAGGGAGAAGGGAGGACATTTCAGATATGGAGAAAGATCCTGCAGAAGGGTACATTGATAGGATTTAAAATGCTGAGTTCAGTACTATAACACTAGTATTTCTGGAATGGGAAATACATTAAGGGGCATAATGTGAAATAAGTAGGCTCTGGAAAAGTCAAACTTAAGAAGGCTTTAAATGCCAAGCTAAATGTGTTCAGCAAAGTATCAGGATTGGGTTTTTTGTTTGTTTGTTTTTTGTTTTTGTTTTTGTTTTGCAAACTTCTCTAAGTAAAAACTTTGGAGAAAGGAATTGCATGCAGATATACTAAATAAAACTGAACATAAAAGATAAGAAAGCAAATATATGATGAGGTAAACCCTTCAAGAAATAATATTGGAAAACTTTAATATTTAGAGTTTCACTCAGCATCTACACACACCTCAATCCACATCAAGTGTTAGACAGCACAGCAACTTCTGAAGATTTCATTTGAGCCAGCCTATACTCAAAGAGGGCATTTTTCTTGATTATGAAAAGGGACATATAGTATTTTACAATGTCACAGACAGATCCCTTATCTATGGTCTCTCAAACATACCCTTTGAAGGGCCTCTTCATCCTTATTTCTCTCCTTGCCTTCCTAATGAAGAAAGTACCTCTGGATCACTCATCTGCTGCAGGAATAATCAGTGGAGAGTTGTCAATGATGCTAATTACTATGGGAGATTCCTAACGTCTGAAAACGACTTTCTATTCATTTGAACTCATGTTAAAATGGTCAATAAAGTTATTATCAAAAAATAAAATAAAATAACCACAAGATGTATAAAATGTATGAGGTCGGGGCAGCTAGGTGGTGCAGTGGATACAGCACTGGCCCTGAAGTCAGGGGGACCTGAGTTCAAATTCAGCCTCAGACCAAACACTTGACAGTTACTAGCTGTGTGACCCTAGGCAAGTCACTTAACCCTAATTGCCTTAAAAAAAAGGGCAAAGAAAAGTATGAGGTCAATCCAACAAGACATGCTAGCTGTAGTAATATAATTGTAAAACAGTAGAAAGAAATAAAGAATAATTTTTAAATGGGGGGGGGATTCTCTGCTTATGGTCAGGCAATAACAATAAAAAAAAGACACTACATAAATTAAGACTTACTGCACTTCCAGCAAAGCTACTAAAGAGTTACTTTATAAAGCCAGACATAAAAAAATCTGAAATACATTTACAGGAGTAAAAGATCAAGAGCTCCAAGGAAAAAATCTAAGGAGGAATAAAGAGATAATAGTCCTTCCAAATTTCTAATTATATTTCAAAGGAGTAATAAACAAAACTTCTCAAGATTGTCTTAAAAATAGAAAAGTAAATCAATGGAATAGACTAGATGAGAAAAATTCCAAAACAATCAAACTCCATAATCAAGACCTGATAAAGAGGTCCCAAGGTTCTACTGTTGGACATATCAGCCAAAGAGGTCACATAGAAAAGTCTATGTGTAGATACATAACTATATACAAAATATAAAAGTACAAATAACAAGGTAGAGATAATTTGGGGTAAAGTACAAGTAGCCCAGAGAGGTTAGGTAAGACATTGTGTTGAAAGGGGCACTGGAGGTGAGCTTTTGAGGAAACTAGGAATTTTAATGGATAGAAGTCAGGAGAGAGTACATTCCAGACATGAGTAGAAGTATATGCAAGGGAATATAGATGAAAGATGGAATACCATTTGTGTGAAATAGCAAGAAGGCCAGTTTGACTGAGCCACAGAGTGCATCAAGAGGAGAAATATATAAGGCTGGATTGGTATATGCTAATGGGTCAGAGGCAACTGAAACAGGATATTTCAAGGAACCACAGTTAACTTTAGTGGGCCCCAAGAAACATTTATAGTACTGTGCTTTGTATTTCAAGGAGTTCTAACCTGTCAAAGCTTGATGGTTTATTGGCCTCTAACACCACCACCCTCTCTTTTCATTCCTTCACCGAATTTTCGCTGAGGAAAAGGGCTCTAAATACTTCCCTACCGCATTGTCACTTAGTAATTGTGTAACTTTTCTTTGGATTTCATCAGAGATTTTAATAATACTTAAAGTTACAAAGAAACATGTATCAAGGAATTTTGTTGATGTTGGCAGTCTTTCCATTGTTCCTATCACAATCCCTACTTCTATCTCCACCTTTACCTTCTACCTCCCAAACCACACACCCATTGAAACTACTGAAGACTTAAGAGATTTGTTAAAAGGCAAGTGAGCAGAGGTTGAAGAACACTTGACTGATGAGCTCTATCTGTTCTCTCAAGATGACTTTATAGAGATCAAGTAGGGATTACTCATTTAGACAGTTCTGAAGAAGAGTTTCATTTGAAATTTTCATCAGATCATAGCTATCATCTTTCCATTCCAGATAACAATATTTAAATCATGATCAGCTTGAAATCTCACTTTCATAAATAAATGCTTCTGATCAATGGACTGTCACAAGTCCCTGAGAAGAGCAACTTTCAGAAAGCTTTTATAAATTTAGCCTTCTGGGGCAATAGTATTGTGCAGGCAACTTCAACTTCTCATATAACTCCAGGAAATTGTCATGCTTACATAGAGCTATTAATCCTGTAGTATTGTACATTGTGTAGAAAGACATGAACTTATCTTAGTTCATGTGCTCTCTCTGTGTCTCTTTGCATATACATATATATAAAAGATACATACACAATGTGTATATAAACATATGTTTCTATATAGTAAATACATATCATTAACCTTCCAGGTTAGGGTTTTGTTTCTAATTATTTAGGTAAAATGGAATATGAAAGAAAACTTGAAATGGCATTGAATTTTACCATTAGGTAGTCTTCATGAGTTGGTCAAGAAAAAGAGCAAAAAACAAATAAACAAACAAACAAAAAGAATCACTGGATGTCTACCTTTCTTCTAGAAAATCTTTCCATACTTATCTAAGCTAGTCTTTATATGATAAACATGTAAACCTTACCATCCTTGTTTACTTCCCCATTTTGGACATACTTAAGCACATGTGAGAATGTGGATAGAATGCACGGGCATGGAATCTGAGAGATCAAAGTTCAAATATGGCTCCAGACACTCACTAGCCATGTGACCCTTGGCAAGTCACTCTATCTTTTTATCTCTATTTCTTCATCTATAAAATGGGAATCATAATAGCACCTATCTCCCAGGGTTGTTGTGCTAATAAAATGAGATGATATTTGTAAAGTACTTTGTACAGTGCCTGCCAGATAGTAAGTGCTATATAAATGTTAGTTTTATTTTTTTTTATGTGATGCACATAACTGAACAAAATACAATAGGTCTGGTCTAGCCTAGATAAAAATACGCCAACATAATTCATTAAAATCATGAAGGGTTTTTTTTGTTGTTGTTGTCATTTTTAAACATAAACCTCTCTAGTTAACTCATTCCTGGTTTTTAATCGAAGTATATGACTTTAGTTCTAGCTCTAGCAAAGTCCAGTTACCAAGATTAACACTGGCCTCTTGGGATACTCCACCTCTCAGCTCCCAGCATTCTCTTTGTCCCTAATGTCTGGAAGATCTTCCTCTTCCACTCTAACTACTGATCTCATCAGTTTCTTCTAAATTGTCACTAAAATCTCACTTTTTATTGGAAGCCTTCCTCAACTTTTAATTCCAGTGTCTTCCCTCTGTTAATTATTTGCTATTTGTCCTGTATAGATTGTATTGTGTGTATATTTTTGCATGTTCTCTCTCCCATTAGACTGTAAGCTCTTTGAGAGAAAGGACTCTCTTTTGCCTTTTTTTGTATCTCCAGTTCTTAGCACAGGGTGGTTAATAAATGTTTACTGATTAATATTAAGTAATTACCTACTATGTGACTGACATTGGACTAGGAGAGAAATATCATATATACAGATAAATATAAACAAAACAGAAAACAGTCATGGTGCTAACAACTAGATGAATCAGGAAAGGCTTCTTGTGAGAGGTGGCATTTAATTTTGTACCAGTAGTTTGGGAGTCTAAGGTATAGAGATGTGGACAGGGAAATCATTTGGATTTCAATTCTTTTATCAAATGTATTAGCTTTCCTCCCATTGTCTTGTTATCTAGAAGTCTGATATACATTTTTCTGTGACTTCATCTAAGTTACTGCAAAACTTATTGAGCAGAATAGGGTAAAAGAGTTTTCTGAGGCAAGGGTCTTTCCTCAAAGTTGATGAAATAACCAAATTACAAAATTTCAGAATGAAGAAGAACCTCAGATGTTATCCAACTTTAACCTGAAACTAAAGAGGAATTCCTTCAATGATACATGCAAAAAGAGGCAGTCTATTTTACTTTTGGACAGCTATGGTGGGAGAATTTTTTTCTTCTTTCTCAATCCTTCACTCCTCTCCTGGCTATACTCCTGACTCTCTAGATTTTTCTTCTCTTCCAGCATCATTTTCTTATCCTGGAAATCCCTCCCTACCTGCAGCCCCATTCTCCAATTGTTGAGTTCTTCCCCGAACCTATTTTTTGAGGAAGGACCCAGATCAGCCCCATGCTCATTCATCCACTCCTCTCCTGACTCTACATGTGACTGACTGTCCAGAATTCTCTCCCACATGTCCCATACTGGTACCTTCTTACCTACCCTCATTTTTCTTTTTTTTTTTACCGTGTTGCCTTCTCCCATTGGAGTCAAGCACAGTGCCTAGCATATAATAAACCCTAAATAAATGTTTATTGACTTGACCTGAATTACATTACATTTAAATCAGCATCTACAACTTCTATACATTGTTCTGGGACCAAACACAAGAAGTAATGTTTCTGCTATATGATAGCTCCTTGAAAACATAAACACAACTATCATCACCCTTTAAGTATACTCTTCCCCAGTTAAAAAATATTCATTTATTTTAATGATTTAACAGCAGGATCTTGAAGGCCCTAACTATCTAGTACCTAAGACAATGTATAACATATAGCAGGCACTTAAGTGCTTGCAGATGGATCCTGGTCCCCTGTTTCTATACACTGTACAGCTTATCAATGTATTTGTAAAATGTGGCATCCAGAGATATGGGGACATCTGCAGGAGGAGGGGGATAATGATAGTGTTCCCCCCATAAAAAGAAAAGCGTTAAAAGAACCACTTTAAATACATACAAACAGGATAGTGTTGGAATTTGTTGTGTACAGACATGCACGTGCAGAGACACAGACACAGATATAGATATATAGATATAAATAAATATCTTAAAAACCAAGTTGTATGTAACAAAGATTAATGGTTTCATATAACTTTGTTTTTTTCTATTCATTGTGTATTAAGTAACCAATCAATAAAAATATTTATTAAGCACTGTATGCTAGACATTCTTCTATGTCCCAAGGATGTAGATACTATAAATAAAATAACCCCTACTTTCAGAGATTTTAAATTCTAACTGAGAAGATAACAAGGACATGTGTGTGTGTGTGTGTGTGTGTGTGTGTGTATATACACACACACAGAATACTGTATATACAGAATAAATATGGACAATAAACACAGAATACATATAAAGAAGATGGTGTTTTGTTTTCTTTGCTTATACTATATTAATTAAACGTTTAAACTTTTAATAAAAAGAAACCACTGAATTCACTAAAACATTAGATAAAGTGTTCCAGGACACTGTATCCTTCCAAAAATAATAACCCCATAATGTCAACATAGCTAGAGTTAGTTGAGTTTACCTGGGGCACAGAGGAAACTCTGGTTATGTTATTGAGATCTGCCTCAGGGTTAGCCTGACTCAAGCACATGACCTTTTGGAACTATTTTGCTTTTGATGTTGTTGTTAACTAATCTGTTTATTGTCTAAGCTTTTCTGATTTTGTTTCTTTTCTGTTATTCAGTGGTTTTTTTTCTTCTGGTAAACCTTCCCTGACCTTCTCTCCTCACTCTGATTCCCTTCTCTTCCACCATTCCCACCTGCCTATAAACTTGAACTACAAGTTCAACAATTCTACCTTTTTGATGAATATACTTTCAGCAAATTTCTTTGGAAAATATTAGGGGCTAGCTTTAGAGTACCATTTGAATGAAATGGTACACATACATTAGAAGAGATTTCAGAGTTGTCAATAAAATACTCCAGTGCAAATATGCAACCTTTTCAATGATTCAATACCAGTAATCTATTTACTAGTATTAGAGAAAGAATCCTATCAGAGAATGTGTGCTTTATGTTGTATCTCTGTAGGACTTTATGTATATTGTAAATGGGACTGAGCCTGTTCAATCAACTAGCATTTATTAAGAGACTACTTTCTTAAGAGACTACTGGGTCCTTCCTCAAAAAGTAGGTTCTGGGAGGAACTCAACAACTGGAGAATGGGGCTCCAGGTAGGGACAGATTTCCAGGATAAGAAAATGACTGTGGGATAGAAGAGAAATCTAGAGAGTCAGGACTATAACCAAGAGAGGAATGAAGGATTGAAAAAGAAAAAAAAATTCTACCATCACAGCTGTCCAAAAGTAAAATGGACTGCCTCTTTTTGCATGTATCATTGAAGGAATTCCTCTTTAGTTTCAGGTTAAAGTTGGATAAAATCTGAGGTTCTTCTTCATTCTGAGATTCTGTAATTTGTTTATTTCATCAACTTTGAGGAAAGATCCTGTGCCTCAGAAATCTCTTTTACAGTGTCAGGCACTGTACTAAGTGCTGGGAATGTGAAGAAAGGCAAAAAAAAAAATAAGCAAACAAAACCCACTGCTTTCAAGGAGTTCACAGTGTAAAGACAAAGACAACATGGAAACAACTGTGTATAGAGAAGCTACACACAAGAGGAATGGGGAGTAGTCTCTGAGGAAGGCACGAAGATTAAGGAGGACTGGAAAAGGCTTACTGCAGAAGATGAGATTTTAGCCAACATGTGAAGGTAGACAGGGAAGCTGAAGGTGGAGGCAGAGAGCATTGTAGGCATTGTCAGAAGACGGGATGTTGTGAGTTTCGAATCAACAGGACTTGGTAACAGATTGGATACAGAGGGAGGGTGAGAGTGAGGAAGCAAGGTTTTGAACCATTTGCATGGCTCCCCTAATTACTCAGCCACCACAAGAGCAGCAGATATCTCATGAAGCCTCAGAAGTAAGTGCTAAGTGTCACAAAAAGAAGTCCTCTGGGTGGATAATTCCACCTCATAATAGAGACAATGAACAACCACCTACTCATTCACCTGATGGCAGGCAATATCTTTTCCCCATAACTAGTCACTTTAGCTTTCTAATAGTAACCCAGCCTATGTGTACCTAGCCTTATACTAAACATGTGATTTTTTGGGACCACAGGACCTGAAGGGATCTTTGAAGCAGACCAGTCCAAATCCCTCATTTTACAGAAGAGGAAACTCTGGTCTGGAAAGGTTATCACAAGGTGACCCAGGTAGTAAGATAAAGGGCTGGGATGTAACCCCTAGTCAGCTGACCTCAAATCCAGTGTTGTTACCATTGTGCTATAGCATTTAGGTATTCATATTTACACAATCCTTTCATTATCCTGGAATGTAAGTCACCTGGGCCTGGGAACTTTAACTCACTAAGGGTAACCAAACATTCTTTTGCCATGCCCTCACATTTCTGGACATTTTTGTTCTAGCCTTTCAGTCTAGATATCATTTCCCAGATGATTCCTTAATCATCTAGAATCATCTAAAATTAATTTAAAAATGAAGCAAAATATGAACTGAGTAGTTCTGCTTTCTCTATTAGCTGTTTCCATTGTCCCCAGCAATCCCAATGGTTCTATCTCTTTCTTGCTTCTCCTCTTCCCTGGCATAATTCAAAATTGTTGTCTGTTGTTTCTAATATCTAGCAAGTATTTGTTTGTTCTCAACCATAGCCTTCTTAATTCTGTTCTTATGACCATTCCACTCTTCTGTATATATATTTATACATGTACATATAAACCTATGTGTAAATGTATATGTATATATGTATGTGTGTATGTTTGTATATCAGGCTATGGTTAGCATTCCTCCCTCCCTATCAGTTATGAAGTGTAAGATGGAACAGACACTTCTTTGCTAGGTTCCCATCATTTCTACCAACCATTTGCTCCTTGTTGGTCAGGCTCAGGATCAGCACATCAATTCCCTCTGTTGAAAAATAGTTATCATTCATGCAAACATCACCTAGGTATACACTCATTCCTAGATGTTCATTACTTCTGTGTATTATTGATAAATAGTAATTGTGAAATTGATAAAGAGTAATTATGAAAAGTAGTAATTAAGGAAGAAAATTGAGAATTAAGGGAGAAGAATATGCTCCAAAAATGGCTTTAGTGAGGAATTCAGATCAGTTGTTTAACATCAGTTGTAATAATAATAGGATTTATATAATAATGTAAAGTTTGCAAAGCACCTTACAAATATCTCATTTTATCCTCACAACAAACCTAAGAGATAGATGCAATTATTATCCCCATTTTAGAAATGAGGAAACTGAGGTACACAGAGATTAAGTAACTTGCCCAGCTGTCTGAAGCTTATTTTGAACTCATATCTTCCTACCTCAAGGTCCACTGCTCTAAACTGCCCCTATTGTCCCTATACTTGAAGTGTGCAATCACAATGTACTTCTAGTCCCAAATCAATGGCTGAATATATATTCAAGTTGGAATGGGGTCGTGTGTGTGTGTGTGTGTGTGTGTGTGTGTGTGTGTGTGTGTGTTTATAAGACTGAGTGGCCAAAGTAAACAGCTAACTATGAAGGAGAATTCAACAAGAAGAAAATGGCAATGACTGAATAGTTCAAATGAATCTAAATTATTTAGAAAGATCCTTTAATCATATTGTTCTCAAAAAAAAATTCCTAGGATCATAGATTTAGGGAAGGGACTTTAGAGGTCATCTAGGCTACCACTACCACCAAGTTACAGATAATAAAACAAAGATCCAAAGAGTGACTTGCCCAAGGTCACACAAGTAGGATGGAAACATAGGATCTGAACCCACATTATCCGACTCCAAATTTAACCCTCTATCCACTTCACTCTTGTGAAAATAGCTTTTATCTTTTTATTTTATCTTTGTTTTTTATATATTTTAGCTAAAATAACATTTGACGCCATCTACAAATGCCTACAGAATACAACCCCAATTACCACCTCACATAGATATTGTCAAATTGATGCACTTAAGGTTAAATGTGGGATATAAATGGAAAGGAGGTTCCCAAGGAAATCTTATCCAAAAATATCAGTGAATCAGCAGATCAGGCTAAAAAACAAACACACAAACCAAATAATAATAATAATAATGATGATGATGTCAGTGTGTTATCACTCATGTGTCACCTTCTTCTAATGTGGTAAATAGCCTTAGAACCTTGAGAAGACACCCATTGTGGCATGCACTCCCTATACTTCAAAAGAATGGCTGAACCTTATGGTAAATCAACATAGATGCTATGAATGTTATGGAATTTTAATTCTACCCTCAGGTCAAGCAGGATAAACTGCATTGCTCTGGGGTACAGTGTGCACATCTGTCCCATATCCAGTATTTCTCTTTCAGTGAGTACTTTTACTTTTCATTTCAGTCATAACCCATCTTTTCTTCATCTATACATAGGAAGGAACAAGTTCCGTCTTCATATGACAAGAACATGTAAAAAGCTTGTCACTGTTTTGTGGCTTTTATGTCAGCTTTCTCATGCATATAATGTCACATTGGAAGGCTGAACACAATTAAGATCCACAGTAAAGAAGGACACTAGCAAATTCTAGAGTCAGAGCCCTTTCTGTACCTCAGTTGTCAAAACAAATCACATAAGATCATACTTAAAGACATAAATGAGTATCCTTTGCTATAGAAATATAGATAAAATCCCAATTCTTGATTTTGCTAATTACAGCTAGGTCCCAATTAGTGCAAAAAAAAATCTTATGAAGTGGATGCAGTATTTGAATTTAAATTTCATATTCCCATTGGACTAGAACCAATTACCATATTTTATATAATTATAAACTCAAATAGTATAAATTTGAGCAAGTGATCATATCACTAGATTTGTTTTAATTAGAACCCAGCTGTATGTTGCTCTGCTGTAAATATTATCTGCTGCTCATAATTGTAAATATGCTATTCCTGTACATGTATTATATATGTGTTTATGTATATGTGTGTATATATGTGTGTGTATGTATGCATGTAAAATGTGGGCAACTAGGTGTCGCAGTGGATAGAACACTAGGCTTGGAATTGGGAAGACTCATCTTCATTAGTTCAAATCCAGCCCTACTTACTATCTGTGTGACCCTGGGCATGTCATTTAATCCTATTTGCCTCAGTTCCTCATCTGTAAAATGAGCTGGAGTACGAAATGGCAAATCGCTCCAGTATCTTTGCCAAGAAAACCCCAAATGGGGTCACAGAGTCATGCACAACTGAAAATGACTGAACAACAACAACACCTAAATTGTAACCTGTAGAAATTGCATTTTATACACACACCTATGTGTATGAACATGAGAGTATTTGTGTAACTTTCCCCATTGTCCATAAATACTACAGTATTTAATGCCTAGCTTATACAACTGTCAGTCCACAGCCAGCCTTTAGCAGAGTGACTGACAGGGAGAATTGGCTGCTTAGTATGAAATACTCAGTGTGAATCGCTAGAACCCAATGGAACGAATAGGACTTGGAGTAACAGGATTTATATTCTGAACAGGATTTTATATTCTCAACAAGCTTCCCTTTCCTGCCTGCCAGAGTCTGCTCTGAGTTTGCTTCATTTTAGCATTTTTTCTTTTCTTTTTCATTATTAGTGATTATACAATATCCTAGCTGGTTTCTTAAGGGATCTAGAATTTTGCCAGGTGGTATCAGGGGATAACTCTTATTCAGTGACATTTTGTCAGGTTGCTAAAGAATAAATTTTCCTTGACTGTGGCAGTAGGTAATTATTTTGTTTGTTTCTGACACAAGGGAGGGAAATTTTGGCTTGTTATTTCAACATTATTCTAAGATTTTTGTTTGTTTATTCTTGTTTGGCAGGGGGGGAAATGTGTTATTGTCTGAGGAACTGTTGGCTTCTATTACTCACTAAGGAGTTCAAGCAGCTTTCCAGAAACTTTTTCATCTTTTTCTTCTAGGATTTCTCACAATTGGCCCCTCTAAATATTGAGATCTCTGTCTATTATCCAGAAACGACAAAAACAAAACCTTTTGAAAGTTCTAGAAGGTGGTGGAGGTGCTGGGCTGGTAGCTACTTTTGTTAGATTCTTAAGATTTCTAAGAAGTCTTAGTCAAGAAATGGAAAGAGAGCCCAGGGACCTGCAGACTCCACTATGTGTGAAAGCCCCATCAGTCCCCTGCACAAATTCTAATTCGGCCCCACTACTACCTCACAACCCCTGTTCCTCCAAGTGTTCTTCGGAATTAGTATCCGTAAAAAGTGGTGACAGTGCCATGTCCTCAGCCAGAGTATAGTCTAATCATCATGACAATAGTCCCAAAGAATTGCTCTTTGGATACTGACAAATACAGTGATTAAGGGTTTGGAGTATGAGATATGAAGAAGAAAAAATAGATTTTGGACAATTTAGGGGATAATTCTCATTCCTAGTGAGATGATTCTTTTTTCCTACTGTGGAAATCTTTGAGAGTGCATTAAACAAAACTGATAAGTTGTCTATTCAGTCCAATTCAATTTTATACAAACTTATTAAGTGCTTACTCCATGAGAGGTAGATACTAGTAATATAAAGATAAAAACTAGATGGTCTCTGTCCTCAAGGTGCTAACAGTTTAATTGAGGGGAGGGATGCGTTCACAGACAAATAAATATGTTAGATTAAGAAAGTAGAGACCACTAGACTTAAAGAAGTGGCATCTGAACTGGGGGTGGAAAGAAAAGAATGATTCTGATAATAGGCAATAAGTAGAAATGATGATTAATTTCTTAGAATACTTTATGTCTATCTCATTCATATCATTGTAGGCTAAAAGTAAGTTCAAGTATCTTATCTGAATTGTCCCTCATGACATAATTTTTACTTTGGGCAAAATTAGGTACAATATGGGATGCTGCTACATAGCTAACTGCAATACATTTTTAACATTCCAGTGTTAAAGATCTCACTTTCAGAATTCTTAAAATGTCTAACAGCTGTCTTTTCTGCCACAAGAAATTTCTCTTCTACATTACAGTAAAATGCAAATGTTGGGGGTAAGGGCCAGGGGAGGATTTCTGCAGGAGGAAATTTGGGGAAAAAGAAAATTGACATTTATGTTTTTCTTTAAAATTTGCAAAGCACTTTACACAATAATTTCATTAAGATCATCACAGCCCCTCATTTTACAGCTAAAGAAACTGAGGCTCAGCAAGGTTAAGTGGATACTACCACCAGCCTGTTGAGGTAACTACATCAAATAATATAGGTCTTATTAAGTAATTAATGAGTATGACTCATGTTTTACAGATAAGGAGACAGAGGGATTAACTAACCTGCCCAAGGTTACAAAGCTAGTGTCTGATGTAGGGTTCACTCCTAGGTCTTCCTATCAGTGGACAGAGAACCAGTACTGGAGTGAGGAAGATCCTCAATCAAATCCTTCCTCAGACACTTATTAGCTGTAAAAACCCTGGGCAGGTCACTTAATTTCTGTTTGTCTCAGTTTCTTCATCTGTAAAATGAGGATAATAATGACACCTACATCCCAGGATTGTCAAAGAGCAAATGAAATTATAATTGCAAAGCTCTTAGGATAGTACCAGATACAAAGTAAGCACTATAGCAGTGTTAGCTTTTATTTTTGTTGCCTTTCAGAGTCAGGAAATATGCCATTCTTGATTTACTAGATATTTTACTGACTCTCTGAGACTTCTAAGAGATCTGTTTTCACACTGAGTAAAACACTCAGGGAATGTGCTTTAGGGAGGCAGCATGTCATAATAAAGAGAGTCAGACTCAGAATTAGGAAATTGCCCTAGACACTTGTTAGCTATATGATCCTAGGCAAGTTTGTTTACCTTCTCTCAAAAGATTCTCCATCTGCAAAATGGGGATATTATCACAGAGTTGTTGGAAGGCAGAATACATAAAAGACTTGGCAAACTTTAAATGTTTTGTATGAATACCAGCTGTTAATACTGTTAATTCCCTCCTACTGGATGTTCATAAAGTCTCTTCAATAGACTACATTTAATTATCTAGTTTAAATAGTATCTAATACAGTGGTCATACCTTATGTACATCAACATAACTGTTAATGCTAATATTTACTCAATACTATGCAAACAAGTATTACTTAACCATTTAAAACAACGAAGGCTAAGTGCCAGGATAACGTTTCAATAATTCCCTATTCGTCTGATTTTCCAAATTACCTTCTACAAAAATACACTAGGATATAAGATATGCCAATTGAGTTCTTAATTCCAACTCTTTCACTAATTAGCTGTATGACCTTGGGCAAGTCACTTCAATTCCCCAAACTATAGTTTCATCACCTACAAAATCAAAGGAGCTGCTTAAACTGGATGATTTTATGATCCCTTCCATCTCACAAATTCTGGGATGTGCAAACTCTTCTGAAATATAAGAAGTGGAGTACAAAAATCTAAATATTATACTCATAGATATTATTTCCAGGGCTACTTTTCAAAACTGGAGAGTTTTTTTTTTAAAAAGATTTAGAATGCCTTTATCTTTGACCTACTTTTTTAAATCTATGAAACCACGATGTGTGAACTAAATATACAATTAACCCCCAAATGAAAACTTAGCATTATAAAATAAACAAGAAGGATAAATCACAGTGTATGACTTCACACTTCCTTTCCAGAAATTCAGCCTTAGCTTCTTTGTGATCATGATTTGATACTTATGCCATTTTTTATTCATTATTCAGTAGGAACCTCACTAATTTGAGCTAATTATAGAGGACGGTCAGAATTAAAGGAGACTTTTAAAGAAATGAAACTTTTATTACTTTCAAGCATTTACAATAACAGAAACTACCAAACAAGTGATGGCAAGTATAAGTACTGCTGGATTCACTTTAAGGGAGAAATGATTTCATTATCATTTAACACATTAATCATCTCCTGGACATAAAAATCACTAAGGTATTTCAAGGCAGTTTGTCTTTTCCTTCATTGAGCATTTACTTAGAAATTACACTACAGAATTGCTTACCAAATTTTTTCTTATCATATGATGCAAATGTAAAAGTTAGCACCTCCACCTTCCAGATGAACTATATGTTGTTGTTGCTCAGTCATTCAGTCATTTCCAACTCTCTATGACCCCACAGATTTTTGTCCACAAAAGAAAACTATGGGGTTTTCTTGGCAAAGATGCTGGAGTGGTTTGCCATTTCCTTCTCCAAATTATTACAAATCTATTAAACTTTCCAAATTAATGAAGTGCCCTGCCCCCCAAAAAAGAATTACAAGAAAAGGAATTTCCTATGTAGACCTCTAACAAATTCTCCATTTATGTCTTAAAGGCAGCCAGGGAATATCAAAGGCAGAGAGGCAGAAGTGAATTCCAGGCGTGAGGGACAGCCCATGTCAATGCACACAGAGAATAGATGGTGAATACTATGTACAGAACAGTAAGCAGGACAGTTGGCCCAGGTCCCAGGGCGGGAGGAGGGGAATAAAGGGTAAAAAAGACTGGAAAGGGAGGAGGAGAACAGGGTGTAAAGAGCTCTGAATGTCCACAAAGGCGTTTATATTTCATCATCAAGACAATAGGGGGCAACTGGAGTTTGACAATTTGTTTTCCATGTACCTTCTTTGGTAAGCAAATCCACCTCCCATCTGAGGTACACAAAAAATAAATAAAAGTTAACAAATTCTAATCAGTTCCATTATACGTATGCATTGTACATGTGTGAATATACGTTTTATATGTATATACAGATTACATACACATACTATACATATGCACATAGATATTAATGTAGATATATGGACATAGTAGTATGTGTGCTTACATATGCTTATGAATGTATTTTATGCTTAGAAACACATATATGCACATATACACATAAGAGTCAAGAAGATCTGATTTCAAATGTAACCTCAGACACTTATTGTGTGATCCTAGACAAGTCTCTTAACCTCTGTTTGCCTCAGTTTACTCATTCGTAAAATGGGGATTATAATAGCATCTACTTTGCAGTGTTGTTGGGGGTATCAAATGAGAAAATGATTATAAAGCACCCAGTCCAGTGTTGGCTCATAGTAGGCATGTATGAATATTAACTATTATTATTGTTGGTTTTTGTCATTATATACACATATCTAGTGTATGGCATGGATATGTATATATACTCATGCATATATCTATATCTATTTGTATCTATATATGTATGTATACCTATACATATTATTTATATACATATATATACTCATGTACATATTTGTATTTATGCATATTTATTTTACAGCTATACAGCTGCATCGGTACAAGTATATATACATATATTTAACTGATAGATACACACATATATGTGATGCTCTATGTATGTATATATAACTATATATTCATGTATGCACATACATATACCGAATACTTGTTCAACATAAGGACAATAACCAGAAAGATTGAGATACCCAAACTATAGCTCCTCAAAGAAAAAATTTATTTGAAAATCAACAACATAATTAGGTGGAAAATGTGAATGAACAAATAGAATTAGAATAACCCTGACATACATTCATATGTTTGTTTATTTCTAATATGCTTCTTTATTACTCAAAAGTGATATTGACATAAGCATAGATGTACCAGGAACAAAGGGGAAACATGACTTTAAAATAGCTAATATTTAAGATTAAAAAAAATTAAATCCTTATAATGCAAGAATTTATTACTTAACCAATATATACAATTACATCTGTCTAGATCTGTCAGATTCAAGGAAACTGTATGTTCTTTTTATATATAGTAATAAGAACAATAGTTGACAATTATATTGTGTTTTAAGACTTACAACGTGCTTTCCCCATACTAATCCTATGAAGTAACTAGTGATATTATCTCTATTTTGTACATGAGAAAGTGAATGTAAACATTAAAGGAAACACTGTAACTAGAGGCTTTGCTTACCATGTAGAGGCTTTGGTTGAAATACATTCCCACATCATAAAAGTTTCCATCGTGACTGATGGGTCGTGTTCCGTTTCTTGATTGTTCTGGTTTTGACCAATGAAGAGCACAATTTCCAAGTCGGTTGAGTAAAGAAACCTGAAGGAAGTAGGAGCCTTTAGGCACCTTGTCTTTGATTCCTCTCAAGCATTTTAATTGGATTTGAATATGGTGAGGTTTCTGGGATCTCTCATCCTAAATAAAAGACTAAGTTATTGAATTTTGCAGCAGTTGAATCTGACCACACATTAAATTACTCAAAAAGTAATAACAAAAAGTCAACAATGTATTTTTTCTACCTCTAATTCTGTCATTAGCACCGATAAGCAATGAAGACACTTGGTATATAATTAAGAAGTCCAAAGGCATACTTGTAGATTACAGGTAAAGGAAAAAGTTTCTTTTTTTTTAGCTTATATTCTAACAAACCCAGACTGCAAAAGTCATCAGTTTGTTCTAAGACGGAATTCTCAGGAAATCAACACTTCTTTAAAAAAACAACAACAACAACAAACCAGTCTACCTTCAAAGACATGGATGATGGGTGGCATGACTACTAAGCTTCAGGCACATAGTTGGAAACATGGCAGCCATAGCCCATTACAATAATTATAAGTCCTGCCAAGGTGATTAGTGCTTATAGTACAGGGCAAATTTGTACCTCACCTTATCAGATAATTTAATATTCTTCTAAAAATGCAGCAGTCGATATGCCCCATAGGGATCAAGGGGGAGAGTGGGAGGAGGGAAAACATTTGTATGTGCCTGAGACAAAAGCTTGTAAGCACAAAATGCTATACGTGAAACATATGTATCAAAATATACTTTATTGGATATTTGAGCTACTCTGTTAATGTTTTGCGGAGACAAATAGGCCATAATTGCATTTGTGAGAGAGGTATACAAATAGATGAAGCTTTTATTAGACTAATATTGTTGTAGATAATCAAACCAAAACTCATTTGAGACTGTAAAATTACCCAGATGTCTTTAAATCACATTTTCTACATTTAATCCTTCCACAATGACATGACCTGAAAGAATCCCTCTATCACTTCATGCTTTTAATATGAGCCAAAATATTTCACTTGGGAAATAAGATTTCTCCCTTGACCACTACAGCTAGCAACTCTACCCGTTAACCTACAGCAGACAATAATCTCTCTTTTTAATCCTGCCTAGGATATATTTCGGAAGAGATAATATGCATTTCCATATAGATAGAGGGCTTCTGGAATTAAATCAAGGAGTTCAGTAAACAGTTAAAGTTGTTAAACTTCTTTTGTTTTTCATGCAAACTATACTTAACAACTAATCAGAATGACAATTATTTTCTGTTTAATTAGAAAAACTTAATTAACAATGAAGACTTAACCTTGATTCCAAAGACTTAACCTGGTTTCCAAAGTATATATAAAAAAAAATTAACATCATGTGAATAAATAAGACAATCTTTTTAAACCTCAAGGCAGGATTACTGATGCAGGCAGACTTAGTTATTAAACACATTCTAAATTAAACGCCTCTATGAATTTTATACTGAAATATATTTTGATAGTTTTGCATGCCAAATGTGACATTTTGTATTTGAGATTCATCTTCTGCAGTAATTTTGGAAATGTCATACAAACAAAGATTTTGTCATTTACCAATGGAATTACTATGCATGGCCGGTTAGCCATCTCTTTTCTGGCTCTTCTGGTTGCTTCAAGTCAGCAAGCCATAAAAAATCTTTATCTCTCTGAAACACAGCAATTTGGAAGATAATGGAATGGTGACTGGGGGGCAGAAACGCCAGTCTGAGGAATTATACCACAATCTCTCTTGCATTTACAACCTTCCTCAAAGCGAGTGTCAGTTGAGGAGGGAAAGGAGACAGAAGATTCATCACATCTCAAGCCTTGTCTCATTTGCATGGTGGCATGGCTGTCTCCTTGCTCCTGCAAGACTTCTCTTGGATAGCACTGACAAACTCTTGGGAAGAACTCTAGTCCTAATGGCTTTAGACATTCTGCTTAAGCATATTGTTCTACCAAGATGGGGGGGAGGGGGAAGAAACAACCTATCTTAAGATATGCTAAAATCATCTGTACAAAAGCTGCAAAGGGGTTGGGAATTGGGAGGAGAAATAACGATGCACAAGCCAATCAATACAATTGATCTCATCTTTATCATTTCGTATCAGAGGAAAAAAGACCAGTTGTAGAGAGCCTCACCTTGCAGCAAAGTCCCGTCATTTTCTTTGAGTCAGTAGGCACATCCGTGGGATTGCCAAAAGTGGCTACAATTTCCTTTTGACCAATGTCCATTAGTTGACTTATTGCTCTGCATCAGTTAGAGAGAAGAGGTGGGGAGGAGTGAAAACTTGACAGCATAGTGCAATGCAAAGTGTTTGCCTTGGGAGCTACAGTACGATTTAATATTTTCCTTAAATGTGTTATCAGACTAGCTGGGAACCAGACTCACACATCACTCTGGGACTGTTGTTTATTGACATCCAAGAAGTGAATTGGAGGCAAGCAGCACAAAGCATTAAGTACAAGCATCAGCTTAACTATAGGACTAAGGCTTGCTGCTTGATGGCTTCCCATGGTATCATGGAGCCCAATGCTTTTGGAAATAACTCAGATGATTCTTTGGGATTTTCACTCAAATTTACCAGAAAGTAGAGTACTTAGAATCATAAAAGATTAGAGCTGAAAGGCTCTTAAAACTCATCCAGTCCAATATGCTTATATTACAGGTGAGGAAAGTAACTTGTCCAAAGTCATGCAGACAGCAAGTGGCAGGAAACACTTCTTTTCACCAATTTGCAAGCAACCTCTATTTTTTTTAAAACTTCTTTCGACCACATCTGTGAACAAAATCCACTTATCAGTGCAGATCATCACCTGTTCTGTAACTTATGAATGCTACCTGGGGCACTGAGAGGTGGTGACTTATGAGGGGGTCACAAAGGCACCATGTGTCAGAAGTGGGCCTTAAGCCAGGCTTTTCTGACTCTAAAGTTGCCTTTCTATCTACGTAGCCATGTGGCTTCATTTGAATCATTAAGGTCAGTTAACGGGGCATTTGAAAATAATCACTTAAATGATAAGTTGCCCAAACTTTTCTCTTAATGTAATGGCCAGGGTATAAGATTGATTCTTTACTCTCCCCATATCATCTGGGCTCATCTTCTTCAGTTACCATTTACTAGCTTTACCCAAGGTCCTTTCTTATTGTTTTGTTCCATGGTGGGTTTTTTGTCCATTTGTTTGTTTTAAGCCACTAGAAAGTCATGACAACTTTAAGCTGATTCCCCAAATTCATTTGAATTAAGAAAGAGCTCACATTTCACTGCTTCTGAACTTAAGCTTAATGCTAACAACAGAGCCATCTGTGACAATGACTGTTCTTCCACCAGAGGAATGGCCTGTTCAAGTCTTTGAGCTCATTTAGTTTCCTGTGATGGAAATGATTTCGCTTAATTTGGTTAGAGCTACACTGACACAAGGGTTCATTAGGACACCCATTTGCTTGCAATTCAATTTCAAATTAAATACACTTTGTTGTAAATTTTATTACTTTTAAACTACTGTATCTATTGCCTTTAATGGCCACTAATACACAGTTATGAAGGTAAACAGATTTCATTACTGAGCATCTAACATTTTAAGTAAACACAATGAGGGTTGTGTGTGTGTGTGTGTGTGTGTGTGTGTGTGTGTGTGTGTGTGTGTGTGTGTGGTTTTTTGGAGTTTCTTTCAACAATTTCTATGAAATAATTCCATAGCTACTAGCAAAATGTCCTGAGCACTCATTTCATGTAATTTGACATTAGCTATCCTGGGGAAAACTTGAGCCTGAAAGCTCAGATTCCTCAGTCACAATCTCAGTTTTCCCATGTAACTTAAGGACAACTTGACTTTGTTCAACCTGAAGCATATTACTGAGGCAGCAGACATCAGATGTGTCATGCCAAGGGATATGGAGGCTGACACTGGCCCCTCTCTATTATGGGGCTACCTTAAGCAGAGAATGCCTACTGACATAGTCACAAATAAAGCCTAAACCAGGGGTCGGAGACCTGTGGCCTTGAGACCACCTGTGGTCTGCTAGGTCTTTGGGTGTGGTCTTTTGACTGAACAGATTTTACAGAACAGATACCTTTATTAAGGGAATTTGTTCTAGGAAGTTTATCTTAAGAAGTTTGAGACATTAAATCCAGAAGAAAAATCTATGATGACTAAATCCAGAAGAATAATCTGTCATGACTCACTCCCAAGTACCTTGAGAGACTGCATTGTGCAGTAACAGCAGAATGCCATGTACTAATAGTAATAATAAATATAGATAGATAGTATTTGCATAGTACTTTATGGTTTGTATAGAATTTTACAACTATTATCTCATTTTATTCTTGCAACAAACCTAGGAGCTAACTGCTATTAGTATTGTCATTTTACAGATGAGAAAACTGAGGCTCAGTGCCTGGCATATAGTTTTTGTTGTTTACTCATTTCAGTTGTTTTCAAGTATTCATGACACCATTTGGTGTTTTCTTGGCAAAGATACTGGAGTGATTTGCCATTTCCTTTTCCAGTTCACTTTACAGATTAGAAAAGTGAGGCAAACAGAGGCAAGTGACTTGCCCAGGGTCACACAGCTAGTAAGTGTCTGAGGCCAGATTTGAACTCAGATCTTTCTGACTGGAGACCCAGAACTCTATCCACTGTGTCAACTAGATGTTCTCAGGCATATAGTAGGCATCTAATAAATGTTTATTGGATTGAATTGAGGAAGTCAGAGGTTAAGAGACTTGGTCAAGGTTGCATAGATAATAAGTATCAGAGGTAGCATTTGAACTCCGATATTCCTGATTCAATCCATTGAGCCTCCTAGTTATTCTTTCAGGAACTAGTACATGTCCTTGTTTACTGCTGCTGCTGCTTCTGCTGCTGCTGCTGATGATGATGATGGTGGTGGTGATGGTGATGGTGATGGTGATAATGATGATGATTAAGATGAGGATGATGAAGAGAAAGATGATTATGTTCTGATAATTATATAGCATTTAGATTTCACAAAGCTCAGTACATGCTTCTTCAAAGTTGAGCCTCTTGACAATGATGTAAGGTATCTATTAGACTTTGAGCTCCTTGAGGGCAAGAACTATTGCCTTTCTTTGTTTCCCCAGTGTTAGCTTAGTGCAGGGCACATAGTGAGTACTTAATAAATGCTTTTTAATTGACTATCATTGTAGACATTACTATCCTTATTTTATACATATGGAAACTGAGGAGTCAGAAAAGTTAAGTGAGATCTGTCCATAGCATACAGCTGGCAAGTATGAAGTGGGATCTGGACTGGGTATTCTTGACTCTAAGTTCAGGGTCAGTTCCCACTGTGCCTTCTTAAACATGATATCCTGGGAGGCATTGGTAGTGTTATGTAATTATGACCAAGGCAATTTAAGCATACAGTAGAAACCATGCTACAAAAGTTTCTTCACAGAACAAAAGATTCATTATATATCCTGAAATAGAACCAAGTCTCATCTCTCAGTCACCACCCATCTACCAGGGCAGGCCCTCTCTGTCAGGAATGAAGCTAAAGTTCTGAGAACTGAGAAACAGTTACCACCATAGCCCATAGGAAGAGCTCAGATAGAGTGCTGAGCTCACTATATTGGGCTGCATTCAGTCTATAGAATTTTTTTTTAATTTAAAAAGCAATATGACCCACATTAAACTACCTTGGATATGACATGTGAATGCTTTCTTGAAGAACTTCTTCCTTCTCACATTTAGTATCCTGCAAGAAAGAGAATATAAATACAAAATAAATTCAAAGGCTACTTTAAACATCTATTTGAAAGTAAGCATAGTTTTAAAAATTCTGAGATACATTTATTTTCCACTGAGACAAATATTAATCATTCAGAGATCATATAGAACATGTACAGATGGTCTAAATATCTATCTTATGCTATGTCACTTCTTACACAGGTAAGAAAATTACCTGTGAGATGATGCACTTAATCTTCCTGTCTAAAAGAGGATAATATTTAATATAGAGTCTGGAAGTATATTTAATATGTAAATCAAATGTTTGGTCAATTAACTGAGCCCAGTTAATACCTATTACCCCACCTATGGTTTAAAAAAAAATAATACCAGTTTATTTAACTGCATTGGTATAATAAAGAGTGAGAGAACAAAGAAGCAATAAGGATTATGCCATGGTTCATACCATAATCCTTATCTGCGATGCTCTCCCTTCTCCCCTATGCCTATCTTAAGTTAATAATACATCATTCAAGATCCAACCCAAGTCTCATGCCCTCCATTAGGCTATCCTCAACAACTAAGGCCATCATCATTTCCTCCTTCACTAGTATCCTAAAGCATCTATATACCACATAGAGTAATTTAATTATATAGCATAAATATGTATATATACATATTTCTCAAACATACATATATACATATATATATCGATTTCTTGGACTATTAAAATTGGTCAAGCTTATCTCAAGTTGGTTTTTGTCTGTTTTTAGAGAAATATGCAAAGTTGCTTTCAATACTTTAGGTTTCTTGGACATGTAATACACTGTCAGTTCTTAAGAGCCTTAGAGGGGCTCAGTGATGAATTTAGTCCTATACTCCTTGATGAGAATAATCACTGACAGCACTGGTCAACTTAGAATCATAGTTTTTTGAGGTGAAAATGACATTAGAGATCATGTAGTCCAATTTCTTCTTTCCAAAAGCTGAGATGAGAACTGAGGCTCATAAAGGTGGAGATTTGCCCAAACTCATGCAACTAATTATCATAGTCAAAAGTAGACCCTAGATACAAATATGGTGTTGATACCTAAACCAGGAAGAGTCAAAATAGAGAAAGAAAATTATAGACCAATTTCTCTAATGAATATAGATGCAAAAAATTTAAACAAAATATTAGCAAGTAGATTACAGAAACTTATCACAAGAATAATACACTATGACCAGGTAGGATTTATACCAGGAATGCAGGGTTGGTTCAATATTAGGAAAACTATCAGCATCATTGAGCATATCAGCAACAAAACCAACAGAAACCACATGATCATCTCAATAGATGCAGAAAAAGCTTTTGATAAAATACAACACCCATTCCTATTAAAACACTAGAAAGCATAGGTATAAATGGAGTCTTCCTTAAAATAATAAATAGCATCTATCTAAAACCTTCAGCAAGCATTATATGTAATGGGGACAGGCTAGAAGCATTTCCAATAAGATCAGGGGTGAAACAAGGATGTCCATTATCACCACTGTTATTCAATATTGTACTGGAAACCTTAGCTTTAGCAATAAGAGAAGAAAAAGAAATTGAAGGCATTAGAATAGGCAAAGAAGAAACAAAGCTATCACTCTTTGCAGATGACATGATGATATACTTAGAGAATCCTAGAGAATCAAGTAAAAAACTACTTGAAATAATAAACAACTTTAGCAAAGTTGCAGGCTATAAAATAAACCCACATAAATCATCAGCATTTCTATATATTACCAACAAAGCCCAACAGCAAGAGATAGAAAGAGAAATCCCATTTAAACTTACTGTAGACATTATAAAATATTTAGGAGTCTACCTCCGAAACAAACCCAGGAACTCTATGAACACAATTACAAAACACTTTTCACACAAATAAAATCAGATCTAAATAATTGGAAAAACATCAGTTGCTCATGAGTAGGCCGAGCTAATATAATAAAAATGACAATCCTACCTAAGCTAATTTACTTATTCAGTGCCATACCAATCAAACTACCAAAAATTATTTTATAGAGTTAGAAAAAATAATAACAAGATTCATTTGGAAAAACAAAAGGTCCAGAATATCAAAGGAACTAATGAAAAGAAATGCAGGGGAAGGTGGCCTAGCAATTCCAGATCTTAAATTGTATTATAAAGCAGCAATCATCAAAACTGCTTGGTACTGGCTAAGAAATAGGGAGGTGGATCAGTGGAATAGGTTAAATATGCAAGACACAGTAGTCAATGACTATAGTAATCTATTATTTGATAAACCCAAAGACCCCAGCTTCTGGGATAAGAACCCACTCTTTGAAAAAAACTGCTGGGAAAACTGGAAAAGAGTATGGCAGAAACTAGGCATAGACCCAAATCTCACACCATATACCAAAATAAAGTCAAAATGGGTTCAGACTTAGATATAAAGGCTGATACCATAAGTAAACTGGGAGAACAAGGAATAGTTTACCTATCAGATCTATGGAGAACAGAAGAATTCATGACCAAACAGGAGATAGAGAACATTATGAAAAGCAAAATGGATAATTTTGATTACATTAAATTGAAAAGTTTTTGCACAAACAAAGCCAATGCAACTAAGATTAGAAGGAAGGTAGAAAATTGGGAAAGAATTTTTACAACCAGTCTTCTGATAAAGGCCTCATTTCTAAAATATATAGAGAATTAAGACAAATTTATAAGAACACAAGCCATTCCCCAATTGATAAATGGTCAAAGGATATGAACAGACAGTTCTCAGATGAAGAAATTAAAGCCATCTATAGTCATATGAAAAAATGCTCTAAATCATTATTGATTAGAGAAATGCAAATCAAAAGAACTCTGAGGTACCACATCACACCTATCAGATTGGCCAACATGACAAAACAGGAAAATGATAAATGTTGGAGAGGATGTGGGAAAATTGGAACTCCAGTACATTGTTGGTGGAGTTGTGAAATGATCCAACCATTTTGGAGAACAATTTGGAACTATGCCCAAAGGGCTATAAAAATGTGCATACCCTTTGATCCAGCAATAGCACTTCTAGGGCTATATCCCAAAGAGATCAAACAAATGGGAAAAGGACCCACATGTACAAAAATATACATAGCAGCTCTTTTTGTGGTGGCAAAGAATTGGAAATTGAGAGGATGCCCATCAATTGGGGAATGGCTGAGCAAGTTGTGGTATATGAATGTAATGGAATACTATTGTGCTATAGGAAATGATGAACAGGCTGACTTCAGAAAAACCTGGGAAGACTTATATGGCCTGATGCTGAGTGAAGTGAGCAGAAACAAGAGGACTTTGTACACAATAGCAGCCATGTTATACAATGACTAGGGATGTTAAACTGAACCCTTCTCAGCATTATGAGGATCTAAGACATCTCCAGAGGCCTCGGGATGGAAAATGCTGTCCACATCCAAAGAAAGAACTATGGAAGTCGAATCGCTCTCACTTATTTTTACCTTCTTTTGAGTTTTGTGTCATCTTTCTGATGGTCCTCCTATTGGTTTCAATTTTTACTTACAACTTCACTAATGTGAAAATATGTTTAATGGGTATGTAAAGCCTATGTCAGATTGTGCACCGTCTTGGGGGGGGAGAAAAAGGGAGAAAATTTTTCAACTCAAAAGCATATGGGAAAAAAAATTTAAAAAAAAGAGATAACGCTCCAAAAAAAATAAATAAATAAATAAAGTGAAGTGTCCCATTGAAAAAAAAAAGGGTCAGTGGCTGGGCCCAGGCCACTGACAATTAGAGAAAAGAAAGCAGAGCCAACAGAAATGTGGCTTATAATAAAAACTCCTCCAAGATAAAAAAAAAAAGAGTAGACCCTAGATTATCCACTTAGCTATCCAATGATTTTCACTTTCATCTCCATATCACACTGCTATAACTTCTCTCTTGATCCAAAAATGAGTAGGGCAAAAGAATCCTTTTAAAGTTCAGTTTTTAACAAAGATGGATTCGATCTTACATCAAATTCAGATCTGTTGTAGAAGCAAGACAAAACAAACAGCAAAAGGTCCCATATATATAAAACATATTTATAGCAACAATTTTGTCATATAATAGAACTAGAAACAGAGTGAATGCCTATTGGATGAGAAGTGGATAAACAAATCATGTATATGAATACAATCATAATCAAATATTATTAGCAAAATGTATTGAAAAGCAAAATTCAACAATATATTGTTTACAAGAAATACACTTGAAACACTGAAACTCACAAAGAGTTAAAATAAGGGGTTGCAGAAAAATGCCTCAGTAGAACACAAAAAATCAGGGGTAGCAATTGTGATTTCAGAAAAGGCAATACCAAAAGTAAATTTAATTAAAAGAGATAAAGGTATAAAAGTACATTTTGCTGAAAGGCAACATAAATGACGAATTGATTTAAATACCTAATGTCTATTCACATAAAAACATAGTTTTCTATGTACTTAAAGGCAAAACCAAATTAATTAAAAGGGGAAGTAGACAATAAAACATAAGGTGGAACTTCAATAAGGACCTATCAATCTGAGAAAAATCTAATTTTAAAAATAACAAAGAAAGAAGTTAATAAAATTAAGTTAATAGAATAGAATTTTAGTAAAATTAGATATGAAAAACCTATTGATTATTGAATGGAAACAAAAAGGAGTGTGCATGTTTCCAAGTTTAATGGCACCTTTACAAAAATTAAAAATGGCTTGGGCAAAAAAAAAACACCTTACAAACAAATGAAGAAAAACAGAAATGTTAAATGTACATTTAACTGACATAAAATAAAGTTATATTAAATAAAAGAACTTTGGAAAAATACTGAAAATCAACTGGAAACTAAATATTTTTATAGGAAAGAATTGATGGTTCAAAGAAAAAATCATGAAATAATACTTAATTTCAAACAAGACAATGACAACATGAGGAAATGTAAGAATGTTGAGGATGTAGCCAAATCAACCTCTGAAGGAAAACTTATATTTCCATAAACATTTTTAATAATAAAAAAAGAACAGATAAATGGATTAGTAATAGAACTAAATTGCTAGATAATTGACATATTAAGATCTCAATTAGACACCAAACTGGAAATCTTATAAAATAAATTAGAAAGCAACAAAATTTAAAACAACAACAACAAAAAAGAATTAATAAAAAAAACTAGGTGCTGTTTAAAAAAAATAGATATGTCGCTAGCTGGTTTGACTAAAAAGGAGAAAAGAGAAATTCTCAGTATCAAAAAATTTTAAGGAAAATTCCCAATAAATGAAGAAGAAATAAAAATTTTATGTTCATTTGCCCAATTGTGTGCCAATAAAACTGACAACTTAAAGAAAAAATAAATATTTACAAAAATATAAAATACACAAAATAACAGAATAAGAAATAGAGAATTTAAACAACCAAATATTGGAGTTATAAAGCCACAAATGAACTTCCAAAGGGAAAAAAACCTCCAGAACTAGATGGGTTCACAAAGGTATTCCATCAAACATTCAAAGAACAAATAATTATATTATTATATGAACTGTTTGCAAAAATAGAAAATGAAAGGACTCTACCAAATTCCTTCTATATTGGAAATACAGTCTTGATACGTGAACCAGGGAGAGTCAAAACAGAAAAAGAAAAATAGAGACCAATATCCTTAATTAGCATTAATACGACATTTGTATATGTATATATATATATATATATATATATATATATGATCTATACATATATACGTAAAGAGAGAAGTTAATATATAAAAATTAGTGTGTACACTAACAGAGTGTATTTGTACAATGAATATATGATGGGTTTGCCATTTTTTCAGAAGTAATGTTAATTAACCATATTAATAACAATGTTAACCAAAATTTTATGAGTATTTCAATAGGTACATTAAAAAATTTAATAAAATACAATAACTTTTTCTGTTTTTCAAAAATACACTAAACTTTAGGAATAAATGAATCTTATAATATTAAAAAGCAATATATATCTAAAACCAAGAACTACCATTGTATGTAATGGATATAAACTAGAATCCTTTTCAATAAAAGTAGATATGGAACAAAAATGTCCATTGTTAGCAGTTCTATTTGACAAAGTACACAAAGCTGCTGATGGCACAATTGATAAAATGTTGGGCCTAGCATCAAGAAGTCATGAATTCAAATCCAATCTCAGATATTTATTAGGTATCTGACCCTGAGCAAGTCATTTAACCTTTATTTGTCTCAGTTCTCTCAACTGTAAAATGGGGATAAAAATAGTATCTACCTTTAAGAGTTATTGTTAGTATCAAATGAAATAATATTTGTAAAACCACTTAATATAGTATCAGGTATTATATACATACTTATTCTCTTCCCTACTTAAAGTGCTGACTATAGCAATAAGAAAAATAAACTGAATAAATAAGCATAGAAAAACAAGAAACAAAATTATAACTTTTTTGTATTTGGTATAATGTCCACCATTAAAGAGTCAAATAAAAGTTTAATTGAAACAATTAATTATTTCAGCAAACTTGTAAGATCTAAAATAATTCCACATAATTCATTAGCATTTCTATATAATACTAATAAAGCCCAACAGCAAGAGTTGGAAAGAAAAATTCCATTAATTACAGAATGTATAAAATACTTGAGAATCAACTTACCAAGATATGCAAGGTATCCCAAAAGTCTTAGTGGAGTTTTGAACTTTCATAGTTCAAATGAATAATAGTTTAATTAGATAACTTACATAAATAAAATCATAAAGTACTATTTACACAAATAAAAAGTCATTGCTCATAAGTAAGATGAGACAATGTAACAAAGATTACAATACCACTTGTATTAATTTACTTATTGGATGTCATGCCAATCAAACTATTAAAGAATTACTTTTTAAAATTAGGAAAAATGATAAAAATCATATGGAAGCAAAAATCCAAGAATCTCAAGGAAAATAAGAAGGAAGTAAGGATTAATCAAGTGTCTACTATGTTTCAAGCATTGTGCTAAGCACTTGACAAGTATTACCTCATTTAATCCTTACAACAACTCTGAGAGGTAGGTTCTATTATTGTCCTCATCTTATAATTAAGGAAACTGAAGCAGGCAGAGGTTAAGCAACTTTCCTAGAGTCATCCCGTTAATAAGCATTGAGACTGAATTTGAACTCAGATCTTCTTTACTGTAAGCCCAGAATTCTATTCAGAGTGCCATCTAGCTGCTTCAAAGTAGGAATAAAAAGGGTCTAGCTGTGTCAGATCTCAAACTAGACTAGAAGTAGTAATTCTCACCACTATTTAGAACCAATTTTAAAAAAATTGAATTGATCAAGAGACTAGGTACACAAGATACAGAAGCAAATTACCTGGAACTATAATATTCAACACACACAAAGATTCCATGTATGGAACAAAGACTCGCTACCTCACAAAATCTCTTAGGAATGTTGAACAGAAATTTGGAAGAAATCAGATTTAGACCAACACCTCACAAGTTATACCAAAATAAGCTCCAAATGGATATGTGAGCAAGATATAAAAAGTCACATCACAAACAAATTAGAAAAATTTGCCATCTTTGTATACCTAGAACCTAGCACGTAGGAGCTGTTTAATAATTTTGTTGAATTTGTCATCATTGTTATAACACTTCTATTTATAAAGGCTTTTTTTTTTACTATGATATAGGTAGTGCAAGTATTATCATCCCTATTTTACAGATGATAGACATGAAGCTGAGAGAAGTTAAGTGACTTGGTCATGGCTGCACAGCTAATAAGCATTGTAGTCAATACTCAAACATATACCTCCCAGCTACAAGTTCAATGTCCTTACAATACGAAAGTATGATAAACAAGGAATAATGTCTATTGTAAAAGGTAAAAAACTATAGAACTTAATGCAGAGTTCTAGCTTCAACCCAAATTTGCACAAATAGCAAGTCAAGAATAAACAGAGCAGAAATCTCATCCCTGGCTCACCATTTCATATATATTGACCATATTTCATTCTAGATTATAAGCTCTTTGAAGGCAGGCTCTTTGAAAATACAGTTCAGGAAATAGGAGTCAGGAAAAGTCTCCTCTATTTGTGGTTCACAAATTGACTAGGAGACCTTAAATCTGATTCACTTGCAAGTCATGGCATCACCTCCCTGATGTCATGGTCCTCTTCAAGAATGAAGGACAAACAACAACAAACAACAAACAACAACAACAGGAGATCTTAGACAATTAACTTATTACATTGCCCAGGGTCAAAACCTGGCTGTACCATTTGCTACAAACGTGACCTTGGACAAGTCATTGACCCTCTCTGGGCCTCAGTTTCTCCATCTCTAAATTAAAGGCACCAAGATACGTGATCTTTAATCTTTAATTTTAATTTTTGTTGTCATGCTCCTCTTCCAGAATGAAGAACAAGCAACAACACTAAGTTTTAATATATTTATATAACTATATTTTATTATATTTTGTTTCCCTTGTAATACTATGTATTTCCTTTATGCATTTACTATTTTATTTTATGAATTTAATAGAATAAAATATTATTCTGAGAAGGTATCTATGGGTTTTTCCAGCCTTTAGAAGGAGTCCATGATGTAAAATCAGTCAGGAACACTTATGTTCTTCTAGCTCTAAAACCTGTAATCCTAAGTTACTTAACCATTCTGAGACACATGCTTAAAAATGAAGTTGGTTTAAATGATTGGGAAAGTTATTTTTCTTCAGTTTCATGTCATCTTTCCCAATCTCCATAATCTTTCAGCAATTCCTGAGAGTGGTTACACATTCATATATTCTTATTTTCTCAGTTAATTTGGGATGTAATTTCATTTTTAAATGTTGCCCATTGTATCCTCAGAATGTCACTCTTGGGGTCTTCTTCTCTGGAAAGGGAAGGGAAGGAAAAAGAAAAGGGGAAAGGCAAAGGAAAAGGCCAGGGAAAGCAAAGGAAGGGAAGGGAAGTGAAAGAGAAGGGAGGGAAGGGGAGGAGAAGGCAGGAGAGGAGAAAGCAGGAGAGAAGAGGAGAGGAAAGAAGGGGGAGGAGAGGAGAGTAGACACGTAAGTACCAAACAAGGTCTTATAAGAAAATTCTAAGAACCATATGTACATATGAGAGCTGTTATTTAGGCTTGGTTAACAACACAAACATAACAGAATATAATGCCAATTTTTCCCTTGTCTCCCTAAAATAAAAATATCAAAGGGCTGAGCAACCAAGTGACAGCAGTAACACAATGTGTCTTCAAAGTAATGAAAGTACTATACAGAACATTAAGATACTCCATTCTCCATTCACATGGGACATTCAAAGAAAGGACTTTTTCTGGTCATTGAAGTGATTTCCTCATCTTTCAAAAGATTAAGCATAATGGCATAGTTTGTTTTTCCATAAGCAGATAGAAAAAAGTAATACTTAGAAGTTTACAGATCCCAAATACATTTCAATACTGTTTTGCAAGTGATAGGATAAATAATTGTGCTCTGCTGAATGTATACAGTGAAACAATATAGATCATGATATACATGTAATTACTTGAAATGATATAATAATTATATAAACACAATTACACTGTAACTATGTCCCTTAAATATAAAACCTAAGTTTCAAATCCTAGCTAAGACCTAGAAGTATATTTTAGATGGTATAACTTACAAGAGCAACTCACGGTAATTATAGGTATCTGCATTATATAATTAAGAGTATTCATAAAATAGCTTGGTTTGGAAAAGCAAAGTGACTGATGGAAAGCATTGTAATAATATTTTAATAATACTTGGAAAAACTAACAATTTAATGAGGCATACCTTCTGTGCATGCTCCAAATTTTTGTAAAAAAATAATGTGCCCCCAGTGTCCTTTTAGAAGAGATGTTGACAAACTGGAATGCATTCAGCATAGAACAATCAAAATTGTGGAATAGAAAACAGTAAGGTTTCTCTGCACTTTTTAAGCTAATTAGTCTTCACCTCCCAATAGAATCTAACCAAAAATTTGAAGTGCCTACTATGCATGGCACCATTCTAGGCTGTCAGGATATAAAGACAGAATAAAAAACAGTTCTTGCTTACCAGGAATTCACATTTTACTAAGTTCCTTGGATACATCATGGAAGAAAAATAGGGACCTATTTTTTGCAATAAAGAATCATGAAGGATATTATCAATCCCACTTCACATATAAGGGGCCTGAAATGCTATAGCTTGTCTGAGCCACCATATATTTGGCAGCTTTACTAGTTTACCTTTGTGATCTTAAAAAGACAGCAAAAATATCATAGCCTACAGAGAGAAAAGAAATACTCAAGTGTTTATTGGATGCATACCATGCATCCGGTGCTGTGCAATGAGCTTATGAGGACAAACATGAAATAGTCCCTGCCCTCAAGGAGCTGATGTTTGAGGGGATTGAGAGAGAAATTCTCAATATATGTAAAGGACAGAAAGATACAAAAGTGTGAAAAAATATCAGAGAGTCTATATTTTTGAAGACAACAAAGGTATACAGGACTGCCATGGAGGGAAATTAGTACAAAGTCTAAGTTAAAAGGAATTTTTTTGTTGTTGTTGCCTAGAAAAAAAATTGATTCAGTTGTGTAAATAAATTTCCCTTAAAAGGTAACTTTACCTGTTCTAATACTCAGTTTCAGTTACTTGTTTAGTAGTCCCCTATTAAAAATTTAGTGTCAGTATATTATCCCCAGTGATAGCCTGGTATCAATGAACTCCTTCCTAGGAAATCACATGAACATCTCCCTGTGAAATTAGGTACCAAAAAGGAAATTTCATTATCTTTTGTACTTCTGATTAAGTTTTCTAAGTATCATTCTATGAGTTTCACTGTGATTCAATTCAGTAGCACTTACTGAATAACAGGAATTTTGCTAAGTGTAGCAATAACGGCAATGACAAAAATAAAAACCATCACTGCCCTCAAAGTAATGAATTCACATTTGGACTGTTTTAAGAAGAGACACACTGATAGAAACAGCTAGTATGACTGATACAACACAATGACTATCTAAAAACTTTGTTGTTCCCTGTGTATCCTTATTCAGCCTATTCTTGATCAAAGTATTCAAAGGTATCTGGCATCTGCTACCTTAAATTAGCATAGTTCTAATTTTGTACTCCTAAGTATAAAACAGGTGAGTCTCAGGCTTTCGGAGCCACTCAAGTCAATATGCAATCATGTTAGAGCTAAGAATTTCCTAGTTGGATTTTAAGTGTGTTGTGTCACATAAGGTTCAAAAGGACCCTGGGACCCTATGTCCCAGGTTAGTTTATAGTCTCTTGCTTCACTCTTTAAACATCAATATATTATACATAGTTAAGTTCTCTATGAACATTAATTTTGCTTTTCTTCCTCAGATCAAAAAGCCCTGTTATATTCCAAATTAGTCCATTATGGCTTTCACATGCTCTGAGTCAAGAAATTTTAAAATATAGATTATAAGCCTTTATTTGTAGCTATGATGAGCAATATAGAAAACCCAAAAAACTAACCAAAGCCATGCCAGTCATTACATCTTTCTGCTTAAAACATATTTTTAGAGTCCATCCTACCTACTGAGATGACCTGCGAAGGAGCCTGGAAAAATCTATTTCAGATCTCTAAAAAAAAAGAAAGTTTGCATCTAAACTCAAATAAGGATCAGAGGTAATGTTCACTGTCCTTTGCACTCCTCCAATCACACCTTCTTTATACCTTTATGCCATTAATTTCTTGGGAAAGAAATGAAGGATTACACAGAAGCCAAGTCTTTTTTCAGGACTTTTGTATAATAACTGTCACAATGTGTCACAGTTATACTTTAAAAGCTCAATCATGACCCTTGCAAATTTATTTTAAGTTTGTCCAAGCCTTATTGAAGAGTAAAATGGCATTGAATCACTACTAATAATTTCTTTACCTACACAGGAAAAAAATGATATCAAAGATTCAGTGCTTAAGGTTTTTTCCTCTATGAACACATAATACATCTTTTACATGATAAAAATAGGAAACTTGCTTCTAAAATATGAATTATTCACTACATTGTATAAATGTGCTTCTTTCATATTCACAAAACCCCAAAGTCAGTTATGTAAATTTCAACCTACACTAATTACCTCAGGGTTGTGCAAGCCAAAAGCTGGTAGAAACTGTAGGGGGAAAAATGACATTTCAGGCTCTAGAAATCCATTTGCTAGATATTTTTCCAATAAAAAATATATTTACATTTTCTAAAAGTGAAGCTGCTTGATTTTGCTTCTGAATAAAAATGCTTCCCCTTACCTCCTTTCCCCTGAACCTTCTTCAGTATTTCTGGCATTTTTTTTTCTTCCTTTTGAGTTTATAGTATATTTGAAGACTAGGGATGACAATATAGATTTCCAAAAATATAGGCTATTAATATTTGGTAGCACAGCTCTCTACTCTTCTGCATTTGAGGGTTTTCAGATTAAAGCATCCTTAATATTTTATATTACATTTCATTAACAATTCTTCCAAGAAGAAACATGATATTCATTAGGGAAGGCTAAACTGGTAATAGGACACAGAAGATATCCTCCAAATTATAGAAGATGAGAGATGGAAATAACCTCAAAGGTCATCTATTTCAACACATATCTAAATAGGAATCCCCTTGACTATTCCACACTAATGGTTTCTCAGTAACTACTTGATGACCACTAGTGGTGGGGTTACAAGTCAGCTAGTTGATTTTTTTTCTCCTAATGTTGAGCAACAATCTCTCTCCATAATTTCTACCCATTACACGTCTAATCCCTCTTCCATATTATTGCCCTTCAGATACTTGATAATACTTATTGTGACCCACCTACAAGTCTTTTTTTTCCATACTGAGCAGCCCCAATGTTTTTTAAATAATAGTTTTATTTTGTTTTGTTTTTTTAGTCCTCCCAGTATCCTGGCTGTTCTACTCTGAATACATTTAAGTTTCTCAATGTCCTTTCTAAAATGTGGCATCCTTACCTGGAAGTGAGCGTGAATCCAAGAGTAAAATGACATGATGATATATGCCTCATTCTGAACACTGTAACTCTATTACTGCAATACCACAAGTCACTGGTTTTTTAGTATACCATGCCACACTGTCCGCTCATTTTAAGTTTGTACAATACTTAGGAGCCTCAGATTTTTTTCTAAGCAAACTTGTTTAACTATACTCCGCTATGTTTAACTTGTGCACTTCAGTTTGGGAAGTCAAGTAGGGAACTTAACATTCATTCCTGCTGAATTTTATTCTCACAAAATAATGGGAGCACAGACTCTCTGAGTTGGAAAGGGCTTCAGATGTGATCTTGTGTTCTGCATCAAGAATCCTCTATATAATATAACCAAAATATAGTCATCTAGCTTGAACTTGAAAACCTCCAATAAAATAAAACTCACAAGTCTCCTGAGCCAGATAATTCACTTTGAACAGTGTTTGGACAGTACCTAGCACATAGCAAGTGTTTAATAAATGCTAGTTGATTAACAGTTCTAATTGATAATTGATTTCTCTAAACACCATGCCTCAATTTTCTTCTTCAAATTGTCCACACACACTGCTCCTCTTTCGGTACTCAGAGGTTAAGTAAACTATTTTAATCTATCTTCCACATGACAAACCTTGAAATACTCAAAGACAGCTATCAAACTGCCATCTCCACCTCTCCCCAGAGCCCTTATATTCACTGTGAACATACCATATTACTTCAGACCATAGTCATTTGAAAAGTTCTTAAAGCTTTTCACCATTGTAATTTAATTTCTCCCAAGCTTACTAGTTGTTGTTATTTTCTAAGATGTGATGTTGAGAACTGAACATGATACTCCAAATGTGGTTTGACCAGGGGCAAAGTATAGCAGACCCATCAAATCCCTAGTCTTGAAATCTAGGCCTAATTTAGACTAAGATTACTCAATTTCTTTGGCTGTCATACAATATTGACTCAAATTGAGCTTTCAGTCCACTAAAACCCCCAAATCTTCTTTAAATTAACTCTTATCTGCCTATGCCTACACCATATTGTACTTGTGTTAAAAGAAATAATAAACTGCCCAAGTTTTCAATCTCATGTTTAAATTCATATGAAACTTGACACTTGTTCCTGTTAAATTCCATCCTGTGAGATTTGGATCAATGTTTTAGCCTGTCAAAACATATTCTGGAATTGAATTCTGTCCCCTAACATGTTGACTCTCATACCTAGCTTGATGTCATCTGAAACTTTGACATACATGCCATCCATGCATTTACCCAACTGATAAAATTTTTTAAATAACATAGGGCAAATCCTAATTACATGGAGTACTCCACTAGAAACTTTCTTACAAGTTGACATAAACTTTGGGTCTCAATCTATATACTATCACTTAGCCTAAGTGTTATGTATAGCTTCCCCCAATTTACCATTCTAAGAACTCGATCACAAAAAGAACTTAATCTGGTGTTATCAATTCTACATGAAGCATTTTGTGTTCATCTATTCCTTTAGCAGGTGTTCATTAATTAATCATCCCTTTTATAAAACATTCTAGAATTTTTCCAGAAATTGGAATTATGTTTACTGGTCTAAAGTTTGTAGACTCTAGTCTGTTCCTTTTTTTTTTTTTAAATCATGACAATACTTCCACATGGTGAAGTCCTACAGCACTTTTCCCATTCTCTACAATCTACCAAAGATGACTGATAATGGCTTGTCAATCATTTGCCAGGTCTTTCAGTACCCTGAGATGTAGTTTGTCTGGGTCTAGTGACTTGAACTCACTAAGGGCAGGCAGATGCTCCTGTACGATCTTTCTACCTATATTGGGTATCATTTCCCTATTAGCTATTTTGTTCTGTACTTTCCAGTCCAAAGAACATTCTTCTTGGCAGAGAAAACAAAATTAAAATAAAAATTGAGTAAGTCAGCTTTCTGCCTTATGTCATACTCATTCCCTTGATTTGGAGCAGTGATCCCAACATATCTTTAAGCCTTCTGTTTTCACTGGTATAGCAAAAAGCAAACAAATACAAACAGCTTACCTTTTAGTTGTTGTTGTTGTAATTAATTTTCCAGACTAGGCTCAGCTTATTCTGAGCTTTACCACTGCTCATCATTTTTTCTAATAGGAGCATATCATTGTTTTGTATTCATCATCTGTTTACTGACTTTTTCCCCTGTGTTCTCTACAGATGTTATAAAGACCTAAATTGATCAATGAGTTCTTAGTACATCATCAGATCATTTACTAAGAGTCAAAAGGGGCTTTAAATACCATCACGTCCAACCTCTTTATTTTATAGATAAGGAAAGTGAGGCACAGAGATGTAAAGTGACTTGCCCAATTACTCACCACAGTTGAAGTTGGGTCTTTCTGATTCCACGTGCAGTGACTTATACACTACTCTATATATCCATATCATTTTCCTTAGATACTTCTACCATTGTCCCCCTCATAAATATAGTTTATCTTTGTTCAGCATGCCATGGCTTTCCTATTCCCCTGGACTTATCTTTCCTGTAGAATTAGGCCATGGAATTCTAATCATCCATTCTCTGAACCTTCAAAATCTTCTCTACCCAAATCTAGGGTGTTCCTCTGAAGTCCAGAAAATAAGAAGTACAGGCAAGAGAAGAATGAACTAATAAGAACTAGCATTTATTCAGGGTACTAAGGGTGGCAAAGTGCTTAACATCTCTTGTTTGATCCTCACAGTGATATAGACACTACGATTGTCATTTACAAATGAGAAGACAGAAGCTGAGAGAGGTTAAGTCACTTACCCACAGTCACCCTTCTAAAAAGTGCCAAAATCAGGATTCAAATTCAGGTCTTCCTGACTCCAAATCTGGCACTCTAATGCCTCTTGGACATATAACTGATGTGTTTTTTTTAATTTCACACTGTGACTTTCATATAATAATCACTTAATAAATATTTGTTGGTCGATTATTTCAACCAATGTTGTTGAATAGTTTTTATACAAATAGCATTATGCCTGACATGAATGGATTAGAAAGAAGTTGAAGATACAATTCTTGTCCTCAAGGAGCTCCAATTCTAATTGGAAAAACAAGACATATGCTCACAAAGAGATGAATATCAAGATAAAGCAATATATGCTCACATGTTAGAGGAAGTTGGGTTGTGCAGTGGACAGACAGCACTAGGGCTTAATTCAGTAAGATCTGACTTCATATGTAGTCTCAGATACTTGCTAGCTATGTGATCCAGAGTGAGTCACTTAACCTCTATCTGTTTCCTCAACTCTAAAATGGGAATGACAATAGCATCTACCTCAGAGGGTTGTTGTAAAGATCAAGTGAGATGATATTTGGAAAGCCCTTAGCACAGTTCCTGGCACATAGTAAACATTTTAAAATGCTTAGTAGTTTATGTTAATTCAGTAGCAGGGTATATATTGTAAGAGTTCAAAAGAGGGAGACAGCACTGAGGCTCAGGTAAAGCTTTCTGAAGAAAAAGAAACTTAAATAATGAGTGAAGAATAGATAGGTTTTAGATAGACACAGAAAAAGGGGAAGGACATTCTGGCAAAAGGTTATCATATTAGCTAAGGTTCAAATAAGCTATGTGTTTAGAAGATAATGATAAGTCAAGTCAACCAACATTACATGCTTCTACATTCCATGTACTGTGCTGTTTCACAATTCCATTGCTTATACCCACTTATGAGTCACAGTTCAAAGGCCGAGAGGCACATGCTTGATAGAAGAAGGGTCTCTGAGAAGCAGCATTAATTGTAATCCAAAGGGATCCAGGGCCTTTCTGGTAAGGATCAGGGAACAGAACACCAAACAGTGACCACATCTCATTAAATCGCATCATCTTGGAAGTACCAAAAACTTCCAAACCCCGGAAATAGTTCTGAAAGTAGCAGTGCAAAAAATCTTGAAACTTGGGACAGTCCTCCCCACCCAACTCCATACACATACTGGAAACAAAGCCCAACTTTAACATAAATTCAGAGTCAAGAAATAAGCTGGAAAAAAATGAGCAAATAATAACAATGACAAAAAACCTTAATCACAAAAAACTACTGCAGTGATAGGGAAGATTAAAACACAAACCCAGAAGAAGACAATGAAGTGAAATACAGTCTATAAACAAAGCCTCAATGGGAATTTTTTTCTTGATTTGGACACAAGCAAAACAAGAATTCCTGGAAGTGTTTAAAAATATTTTCAAAATCAAATAAGAGTGATAAAAGGAAAATTAGGTAAAGAAATGCAAGTGAAGGATGAAATTATGAAAAGACAACTAACAGCTAGGTAGAAGAGGCACAAATAATACAGAAGAAAATATCACCTTAAAAAACAGAATTGACCAAGTGTAAAAGAGGTATAAGAGCTCACTGGAAAAAAAATTCCTTAAAAATTAGAATTGAGCAAATGAAAGCTAGTGATTCCATGTTTCATCAAGAAACAATAAAACAAAGCTTAAAAAGAAAAGAAAAAGAGAAGAAAATGTGAGATATGTCATTGGAAAAATAACTGACCTGAAAATAGATTAAAGAGAGATAATTTAAGAATTATTGTACTACCTGAAAGCCATGATCATAGAAAAATCCTAGACATCACATCTTAAGAAATCATTTAGGAGAATTGACCTGATATACTAGAATCAGAGAGTAGAATAGAAATTAAAAGCATCCACTCATGACCAACTTAAAAAGATCCCAACATGAAAACTCCCAGGAATATAGTATAACCAAATTTCAGAGTTCCCAGATCAAAGAAAAAACAGATCAAACACACACATACACACACACACACACACACACACACACACACACACACACACACACACACAGAATCAATTAGGGATAGAAAACTATTTTACCCAACAGCTAAGTAGGAGGGGAAAGGGATAAGAGAAAGGGGGGGTTGATAAAAGGGAGGACAGATAAAGGAAGGTACAAAAGGCAGAGGCAAAAACAGACTTTAAAAGAGGGACATGATAAAAAGAAAGAGAAAAGTATAAACAGAAGAATATGTGATGGAGGGAAATTCACAGTTAGTAGCTATAACTGTGAACGTGAATGGGATGAAAAAAGCCATAAAACCAAAGCAGATAACGACATGGATTAGAAATTAAAATCCAACAATCTGTTGTTTATAAGAAACACACTTGAAACAGAGAAAGACACACCAGAGTTAAAATAAAAGGCTGGAACAGAATCTATTATGCTTCAGCTGAAGTAAAAAAGGTAGGGATAGCAATCATGATATCAAAGTAAAAACAAAAAGAAGATCTAATTAAGATAAGAAGGGAAACTACATCTTACTAAAAGGCAATGTAGACAATGAACTAGTATCAGTACCAAATGTAGATGCATCAAATGGCATAACATCCAAAATCTTAGAGGAAAAGTTAAACGAATAAGAGGAAATAGACAGTAAATAAGAATAAGAGGAAATAGACAGTAAAACTATACTAGTGGAGAAACCCCAACTTTCCCCTCTCAAAGCTGGACAAATTTAACCATAAAATAAGTAAGAAAGAAACTAAGGAAATGAATAGAATCTTAGAAAAGTTAGATATGATAAACCTCTGGACAAAACTGAATGGGAATAGAAAAGAGTATATCCTTTTTCTCCATTGTACATGGCACCCTCACAAAAACTGATCATGTATTAGGGCATAAAAACATCACAAATACAGAAAATAAATATTAAATGCACACTTTGGGATCAAAATGCAATACAAGTTACATTCAGTAAAGGGCCTTGTAAGCATAGATTAAAATTAAATATAAATTAAATGATCTAATCCTAAAGAATGAGTGGACCACAGAACAAATCATATAAACAATCAATAATTTCATTAGGGAAAATGATAATGATAAGACAATATATCAAAATTTGTGGTGTTCCACCAAAGTAGTACCTAGAGGAAATCTCTGAACACTTGTATTAATAAAAAAGAGATCAAGTACATCAATGAATTAGGCATCAAACTAAAAAACTAAAAAATATAACAAATGAAAATCCCCAATTAAATACCAAAACAGAAATTCTGAAAATCAAGGGGAAGAGATTTAAAAAAATTGAAAGTAAAAAAAAATGAACTAATAAAACAAGTGAATTCTACCAAACATTTAAAGAACAATTAATTCCAATATCATATAAAGTACTTGGAAAAATAGGTAAAGGAGGAGTTCAACCAAATTCCTCGCAAGACACAAATATGGTTTTGATAACTAAACCAGGGAAAGTAAAAACAAAGAAAGAAAACTATACACCAATTTCCCTAATGAATATTGGTGCAAATTTTTTTAAAATACCAGCAGGGAACTACAGATATCACAAAGATCAAATGTTATGATCAGATGGAATTTATAGCAGGATCACAATACTAGGAAAATCATAAGTACAATTGACCATATCAATAACAAAAACAACAAAAGTCATCTGATTATACCAACAGATGCAAAAAAGGGCTTTAGATAATATACAACACCAATTCTTATTAAAAACATGAAAAATCATACGAATAAATGGAGTTTTTCTTAAAAGGACAAGTAGTATCTATCTAAAACTGAAGGTATTTTCTCTAATGAGCATAAACTGGAAGTTTTCCCAACAATATCAAGGTTGGAAAAAGAGTACCCATTACCACCATTGTTAATCAATATTTTAGCTATACTTTTTGTGGTGGCTAAGAATTGGAAATTGAAGGGATGCCTATCAGTTGGAGAATGACTAAATGATCTGTGGTATATGATTATAATGGAATATTATTAAGCTGTAAGAAATGACAAGCAGGATGATTTCAGAAAAAAAGCCTGGAAAGATTTACATGAACTGATGCATAGCGAAGTGAATAGAACCAGAGGTAATGTTGTACACAGTAACAGCAATACTTTTCGATGATGAACTGTGAATGACTTAGCTGTTCTCAGCAATACAATGATCCACGAAAATCCCAAAAGACTGATGATGAAGCATACTATCCACCTCCAGAGAAAGTACTGATGTTGTTTGAATACAGATTGAAGCATTCTATTTTTCACTTTCTTTCTTCCTTTTTCTTTTATTAGAGTTTTCTTGTACAAAATGACTAATATGGAAATGTTCTACATGATTGCACCTGTATAACCTATATCTCACTGCTTACTATCTTAGGGAGAGGGGAGGGAAGAAGAGAGAGAATTTGAAACTCAAAACTTTGAAAATACCAATGTTAAAAATTGTTTTAACATGTAATTGGGGGAGAATAAAATATAATTAAAAAACCAAATATTAGCCATAGCAATGATTACAAAAAGAAATTGAAAGAATAAGAACAGGCCACAAGGAAACAAAACTCACTCTTTGCAGATGATTATACTTAAAGAACTTGAAAGAATCAATGAAAAAATTAATTGAAATAATTAACTTCAGCAATTGTAGGGTATAAAATAAATTCAGATAAGTCATCAGCATTTTTACATATTGTAAACAAACCCCAAAAGGAAGAGATAGAAAGAGAAATTTCACTTAAAATAACTGCTGACAGCATAAAATTCTTGGGAATCTGTCTTCCAAGACACACAGGAACTATATGAACACAATTATAAAAAATTTTGCACACAAGTAAAGTTTTAACAATCAGACAAATATTAATTATGCATTCATAGACAAACCCACTATGATAAAAATGACAGTACTATCTAAATGAATTTAATCATTCTGTGCAATACCAATCAAACTACCAAAGAATTATTTTATAGATCTGGAAAAACAATAACAAAATTCATCTGGAAAAAAAGATCAAGTATATTAAGGAAATCAATGGGAAAAAATGTAAAGGAACGCAGTTTATCAGTACCAGATTTCAAATTATTCTACCAAGTCGTAATCATCAAACCAATCTTGTAGTGGATGAATAATAGAGTGGCTGATGAGTGGAATAGCTTAAGTACCTAATATTTAGAAGGAAGTGATCACAGTAAAGTAACATTTGATTAATCCAAAGATCTGCACTTTGGGGACAAGAAGTCATTGCTAAACAAAAATTGATGGGAAAACTGAAAAGCAGCCTGGCAGAATTGGGCATAGACCAATGTCACACCATATACCAAGATTAGGTCAAAATGAGTATATGATTTAGATATAGGTTATATCAAAAATAAATTAGGGGAACATGGAAAAAAATACTTGTTAGATTTGTGGATAATGGGAGAGTTTATGTCCAAAAGGGAAACAGAGAAAATCATGGGAAGTAAAATTAATAATTCTGATAGTAAAAATTTTAAAAAAAGGGTTTGGCACAAATAAAACCAATGCCTCTAAAATTAGAAGAAAAGTAGGAAACTGTGGTAAAAAATTTTACAGCAAATTTCTCACATAAGGTCTTATTTTGCAAATATATAGGGAATTGATCCAACTTTACAAAAATAAGACCCATTCTCCAATTGATAAATGATTGAAAGATGTGAACAGGGAAGCGAACAGAACCAGGAGAACATTGTACACAGTAATAGCAATATTATAACAATAATCAACTATGAAAGACTTAGCTACTACATCAATACTATGATTCACAATAATTACAAAGGACTCATGATGAAAAATTTTATCCACCTCCAGAAGAGAACTGATAAAGTATGAGTGCAGATCGAATCATATTTTTTTCACTTTTTTTCTTATTTTTTCTTTCTTTGCAACACAGCTAATAAGGAAATGTGTTTTACATGACTTCACATGTATAATGGATAACATATTGGCTGTTTTCTCAATGGCTGTGGGAGGGCCTGGAAGGAGGGAGAGAGTTTGGAACTGGAAATAACAAAATATAATTTAACCTTAAAAAGAGAAGGAACTAGCTATTTCAGATCCATAAAAGGATTCTGAGGTTCTAGAAGCAGTTAGGAAAGAACTCGGTCATATAGACCTGAGCCAAGAATCAGAAGTCCAAGGTAACCAGGAAAAGAAAAAAGAAGAGACAGTATTGACTTGCAGCAGAGAAGGGAAATACCCAAGAGAGACATCAGCTCTAAAGGCATATAGGAACAAAAAACCCTGGCTGAGGCACATCTCAAGGTTTGTTTTTTCACCAAATTACCCTGTTTATCTCTATCTGTCCACAGACTCTATAACATACTGCTTTGTTAGAGGCAGCTATCTGGCTCAGGAGATAGAGCACAGGACCTGGATTCAGGAGGACCTGAATTCAAATGTGGCCTCAGATACTTACTAGCTGTATAAGCCTAGGCAAGTCATTTAACCTTAAATCTTTGACTGACTTTCTCTAGCCCTCTTCTTTGCTGTTATCTCATTTTCCCTTATGACATTTCACTTCTGTACATGTATTATCTTTGCCTCCCTTTTAAAAAATAGATTTTATTAATACATTTTGTTTTACACTACCTAGATCTTCCCCTGTGTCCCTCTTTCCTTCCCTTTCCCAAAGAGCAATTCCTTAAAACAAAACCAAATAAATTTAAAGGGGAAAAAGATAAAATAAAAATAAATACAATAAATACAATAAAAATATAATGACTTAAATCAAACTAAAACATTCAAAAAGCCTGGTGTCATATGTGCTGTTCCACATCTGGAGGTCCTTTCTTAAACAGAAGAGTGCCCTCATTCTACTGTAAACTCCTTGAAAGCAGGACTTGGCTCTTTTCTGTCTTCCTAAGCATCTAGCACACAGTAGGTTCTTAGCACATGCAGAATTAAATACTATTGAACTGACTAAAGTACATGTATTTGATAAAGATTTGAGTTGTGCATATTATCCTTTTATGGCCTTATATTACATTTTTGTGATGCTTATTGCTCTTTTATGTTCCTAAAGTCATTAACAAATGAGAAACACTTATCTTTTATCTCCCATCATTATTGAAATATAATTTTCCCAATAAAATCCTTAGGGTAAAATACCAATTCCCACCCCTCTCACCAAGGATATCAATTATTATGAATTACCTCATTCTCCACCCATGCCATGAAACTCTTTTGCTACACTTTCATGCATCTATGTTTACATTTTAGAAGGAGAATCTGACCTATAGAAATTACCATAGGCATCTCATGATTTTCAGGCAACGCTCAGGATACAGAGGTGTAAGATCAGAAGGGAGTAAAAACATCAGCATCAATTATCTTTCATTAACTACTATTAAAAATTATTCAAGATGATTTTCTGACTAAACCTAAATACTTATCAGTATTTTACTTATTAGGTATCTTGGCAACTATTTTAACAAAATTTTTAAAATGTATGGTATATATATGACAGTTTTCATTGAGGCAAACAATGTTGTTCTTAAACTACTGGTGGTAGCTGGTAGCAAAGTGGTCTGGAGCCTGAAAGACCTGAGTTCAAATCTCCCCTCAGAAATTTACTAACACTGGGCAAGTAATTTAATATCTGTTTACTTTAGTTTCATTTACTGTATGGGAATAGCAATAGCACCTACCTTTCAGAGCTGTTGTGAGGATGCATGGAGATGATATTTGTAAAATGTGTTTAGCACAGTATCTACCACATAGTAGGTACTACCTAAATACTTATTCTTTCCCACTGTTTTCCCATATCGCACAATATAAATTATTATATTTATAAAAAGGTTTTTTAATTACCTTAACACAAGTTTCTTATATTGCACTTACTCCATATCATCTTCAATGACTTCCTTTGCCTATTACCTATCAAAGGAAGATCAGATTCCTTAGCCTGATATTGAAGACCTTCAGCAAACTAGCATGATCTGACATTTCCATCAGCTCTGTCTATATGCTATATGCTGTAGCCAAATAACACTGTTCAATATGGCCATACGTATCTTTGGCATATTTCCAACCAGATGCCTTTTTTCATTCTATTCCCTATGCCTAGCATGCTATCTCCTTCTCCCTTTGCCTAGTGAAAGGCATCCATCCTTTGAAATACAGCTCTAATACCATATTCTCTAGCAAAATTCCTTGACTCCTCAGGTTATTAATGTTTCTCCACCACTGACTCTCACTTAGCACTTTGTATATCTTATATGCTTTTGTCTTAGTATGTTATATTACAGTAATTTTGGTAGGAATCATATATGCTGAAGAGCAGGTAACATCTTATTTAAATGTTATTTTTCCTCCAAGGTCTAACACATATTTCTCTATCAATATTTGTTTAATAAATGTTTGTTGAATTAAGAACAAAGGAATTAACAAAGTAATGAATATTAACAGGATAACATGTTAATAAGAAGTTGAGAAGTGAAGAAGGAAAAAAAAATCCATTGGCCAAAAGAGACAAATATTCTGTAGTACTATCCTTTTCTCTGTGGCACATTTTAACTTAATAATATGATTGTCAAAGGAGCATAGGTTATTAAGCTTCTATGTACTATTATAGTAATATATGGTACTTTTTAGGGATCATAGATAAAATGAGACCTAGGTGGCAACTGAATCCAAACACACAAAAAGAATATCTGCTATAACATACCCAACAAGTGGTTGCCCATTTCCTTCTTGAAAACTTCTAAAAAGAGTTCTGCTTCCAGGAGCCAAGATGGCGGAATGAATAGGTAGTAGCTCTCACTCTCCCCTATCAACCTCTGAAAACCCAGAAAATATCACACCAGAAAAAAACCCTGGAACAGCTGAACTGGAAGAAAGATGGGGAGCAGCTATATGGCAGCCCAGCAAACAGGTCTCCCAGTGCCTCAACAAAAATAGGGGAAGCAGCACTGCAGGGAGCCCCAGGAGGATAAGCACACTGCAGCATTCATCTGAAATGAGCCTAAGAAAACAACCTAAAGTCTTCATAAAGCCCCAGCCTTGCTGATTCCAGCCCAGTACCAGATAAGCTGTCAGAGCCCCAGAAAGAGATCCTGAAGCCCACGTGGTGGAGCAGGCAAGCACCAACACTTGGACCTCTGAATGCCTCAGTGAGGGTGGGGGAAAATGGGAGAGGCCAACTCAGAAAACCACCAGGGGCCTAGGCACTCTACCACAAAGGAATCTCCCAGTGCATTAGCAGAAACAAGGGAGACAGCATTACAAGGGACCCAAGGCAGATAAAAACCTGCAGCACCCATCTAAAAGGAGCTGAACAAAGCTAAAGGAAAGGAAAAGCAGGCAACCTAGAATTGCCTGAAAGTTCCAGCCTTGCTGATTCCAGCCCAACACGAGGTAAACTGCAAGAAACCTACAGCCTCCAATTGCCAACATAAGAGGCCCCAGCACACAAAGACAGTGACGAAAACCTAGGCTCCCAAAGCAAGAAGCTTGGGTCAGTGCCCTCTGTTCCCCAGCAGGAGAGCTCAATCTCTTTAAAGGCCAGGCAATAAAGAAACACCATGAGTAAAAAGAAACGTACCGTAGATTTATACTATGAGAAGAGTGAAGATCAAGACAGAAATTCTGAAGAGGACAACATTGTCAACAAACCCACATCTGCAACAACAAAAGGGAATATGAACTGGTCTGAAGCCCAAAAAGCCTTCTTAGAAGAGCTCAAGAAGGATTTTAATAGTCAAATGAGAGAGGTAGAAGAGTCCTTCAAAAATACAATTGGCCAATTGGAAAAAAAATACACTGAAGAAAACAAGTCCCTAAAAAACACAATTGGCCAATTGAAGAAGGAAGTACAAAAACTAACAGAAGAAAACAATCTGTTAAAAACTAGAATTGGACAAATGGAAACTAATGTCTCTATGAGAGAGCAAGAATCAGTCAAACAGAAACAAAAAAATGAAAAAATAGATGAAAATAAAATACCTCAGTAAAACAACCGACCTGGAAAATCGATCAGGAGAGACAATTTAAAAATTATTGGACTACCTGAAAATCATGAAAAAAAGAGCCTGGACAGTATCTTTCAGGAAATCATAAAGGAAAACTGCCCAGAAGTCCTAGAACCAGAAGGGAAAATAACCATAGAAAGAATCCACTGCTCACCACCTGAAAGAGATCCCAAATTGACAATGCCAAGGAATATAATAGCAAAATTCCAAAATTACCAGATGAAAGAGAAGGTGCTGCAAGCAGCCAGAAAGAAACAATTTAAATATCATGGAACCACAGTCAGGATTACACAGGACCTTGCAGCTTCTACATTAAAAGACCACAGGGCGTGGAACATGATATTCCGTAAGGCAAAGGAGCTTGGAATGCAGCCAAGGATCAATTACCCAGCAAAAATGAGCATCATTTTTCAAGGGAGGAGATGGATATTCAATGAAATAGGAGACTTCCAAACTTTCCTGATAAAAAGACCAGAGCTCAACAAAAAATTTGATCTTCAAGTACAGGACTCAGGAAGGACATAAAAAGGTAAATTGGACAGAAAGATACAACATGTTGTTAATAATGGGAGGGGGGCTGTTTAAACCCCTACCAGGGAATATGACACTTGCAACTCTTGAGAACTGTATTGTTATTACAGCATGTTAAAGGAGTATACATAAAGAGGGTGGACATTACTTGACTTTGATGTAATGATAAAAAAAATATATAATCAAGTGGGTTAAATGGATCCAAATAAGTGGATCAATCTGATCTTAGAACATGTACTGAGAAAGGAGTAGACAGACAAGGGTAAATTACATTAGAGGAAAAGACACAAAATCCTATTACAGCAGAGGGAAAGAAGGGAGGGGGTGACCATTGTTTGAACCTTACTCTCATCAGATTTGACTCAAGAAGTGCATAACATAATCAGTTAGGTATAGAAATCTAACTTGTCCTATAGGCAGTAGGAGGGAAAAGGGGAAAGAAAAGGGTGGGGGGAAAGAAGGGAGGGAAGAAGCAGTAAGAGTAAAGGCAAAGAAAAGGTAAAGAGATAATAAAAGGGAGGAGGGACTGAAGGAGGTGGTGGTCAGAAGCAAAACACTAGTGAAGGGAGGAAAGGAAAAAGGAGAAAGAAAAGCATAAATGGGGGGGAAGGATGGGGGAAAAGACACAGATAGTAATCATAACTATGAATGTGAATGGGATGAACTCTCCTATAAAACAGAAATGGATTGCAGAATGGATTAAAAACCATAATCCTACAATATGTTGTTTACAGGAAACACGTTTGAAAAAGAGTGACACATACAGGGTAAACGTAAAAGGCTGAAGCCAAATATATTATGCTTTACCTGAAGTAAAAAAAGCAGGGGTAGCAATCCTGATCTCAGACAAAGCAAAAGCAAAATTAGATCTAATCAAAAGAGATAAGGAAGGAAACTACATCCTGCTAAAAGGCACCATAGACAATGAAGTAATATCATTACTAAATATATATGCACCAAATGGTATAGCATCCAGATTCTTAGAGAAGTTCAGGGAGTTACAGGAAGAAATAGACAGCAAAACTATACTAGTGGGGGACCTGACAAGGATCTAAGATGTCTCTAGAGGCTTCATGATGGAAAAGAAAGACCTATGGAAGTTGAATCGCTATCATTTATTTTTGCCTTCTGTTGAGTGTTGTTTCATCTTTCTTATGGTTTCTCCTATTGGTTTTAATTTTTACTTGCAACTTCACTTATATGACAATATGTTTAATAGGAATGTAAATGTAAAGCCTATATCAGATTGTGTGCCATTTTGGGGAGGATGGGGGGAAGGAAGGGGGAGAAAAATTTTCAACTCAAAAAGATAGGAAGTGATTGTTGATAAATCAAAATAAATTAATAAAATTTTTTTAAAATTTTAAAAAAAGAAAACTTCCAAAAAGACAACACTCATCACTTAACCCATTTCACTTTTGGACCATTCTAATTGTTAGAATATTGTCCTGAAATTAAGCGTAAATTTGTCTCACTGCAACTTATATATTATTCCTCTTTCTTTCCTCTGACACCATACGGAATATGACTAATCACACCTTCACATAAGGGCCTTTCTAATATTTGAGGATAGCTATCATGCCCCCTCCAAGTATTTATTTTTCGAGGATACATATGGCCATTTTTTTTCAACTGATCCTCAAATATCATAGATATTAGACCTTTCATCATCCTATCTGTCCTTGTCTGGATTCTATCTATCTTATCAATGTATTTCTTAAACTATAGTAGTACTGCTACCTCCCTATTACTAGAAAGTATGCCTTTCCCCAAGATTACATTAGGTTTTTATGTTGCCACATCAAACTAGTGACTCATAACCAACCTACAATTCACTAAAACCCTAGAAATTTTTCACAACAATTGTCTAAATGTGACAACCCTATCTTTACCTAAAAAGTTGATTTTGTTATTCTCAAGTACAAGGCTTTGTAGTTATTATCCCAAATGAATGTTATAATATTAAACTGAGCTCAATTCTGAAACAGTTAAGATCCTTTTGGATCCTTATTCCATAATCTGTTGTGTTACCTATCCCTCTCAACTTTGTGTCTCTTCAAATTTGATGAATACACAATCTATATTCTTATCAGTCAATGATAAAAATTTTAAACAGCAGAGGCTGAACACAGATCCACAGGAATTTCACTGAAGACCTCTTGCCATAATGGCATTGAACTGATAACAACTTTTCTTCAAGTCCAACCATCCCAAAATTTCTTCAACTGATTTATTACTGTCTAATCTGTATCTTTCTATGAGATATTTCATCAAAACATTTGCTAAAAATCTATGTACTATATATAAAACATTCTCTCATCAATTGGTTTAGTAATCCTGTCAAAAAAAGGAAATAAAGTTAATCTGGCATAATCTGTTCTCTTTGTAATCACCACTCTCCTTTACAGATATTAACCAACCATCTTTTTGATGATCCATTCTAGAATTTTCCAAGAAATTAAAGTCAAGCTTACTACCCTATACTCTGAAGAATTTTCTTCCTTCTTTCGAAAATTGGGACATTTTCCATTCTCTAGTATTGTGGCATTTCTCCTCTTTTCCATGACCTTTTAAATATTAATGAGAGTGACCCAGCAATCACACCTTCCAATTCTTTTTGTCACCTAAGGATATAGTTCATTCAGTCCTGATGATTAGAATTCATTAAAGGTTGATAGGTACTTTTACTTTCTCCTCATTTACTTTGGGTTTCAACTCCCTAACCATTTTTGCTCTGTCATTTTCCTTTATAATGAAAATAGAAACAAAGTAAAAAATGAGTGACTGTCTTATTTATGTTTTTTTAATTATATTTTTTCAATCAACAAAAATCTGTCTTCTCTCCTCCCAACCTCCCTCTAATTGAGAACAAAGAGAAAAAATAAACCTTGTTATAAACCTGCAATAAAACAAAACAAATTTTCTCATTGGCATGTACAAATACACATGTGTGCACATTCACGCACACACACATACACATTCATTTTGTACTCTGAGTTCTTCATCTATCAGGTGAGTAGTATGCGTTCCTCTGGAATTGTGGCTGGTGATACATTGATTATACTACCTTATTCTTTCAAAGTTGTTTTTCTTTGCTATATTGTTGTCATTGTATATATTATTCTCCCAAATTCAATTTAGAAATTTAGAATATATGATATATAAATAATAGAATGCTAGTATATATGATAAACAAAAGATATATCCTTATGCTTCCAGTCTCCTCCAATACTCTTGGCTTTCTTTCCATGATATTAAGCAGGTGGATGTGAACAAATTAGGTATTCTACTGCCAATTTACACTATTGAAAAAGTCACAGAAAGATTATTGATTTATAATTGTGTCTTACTTAACATATTAAAAAATATATACTATCAGATAAGATTAGTCCCACAAAGAGCTTCTTAACCTATGGTACCCGGACAGAATACAGATTCTATGAAATGGTATAGAAAAAAATACATTTTATCTTCACTAATTTCCAATCAAAATGTAGTACTTTTTAAATTATTTAAAAATATTCTCAAAAGGGTTCCATAGTCTTTACCAGACTGCTAAATGGATCTAAGATGCTAAAAAAAATAGTATAAATATGGTAGGACTTCCAGGAAAATAAACAAATGAGAACATTTTCTGCCCCTTCATAGCTCAACACTATTTCAAAACAACAAGAAATGGAAAGAGATATAACCTGGACATCTGATTTTTGTGTTATACAGAACTCCCAGATGAGGAAACTCCCTCTACCAATGCAAGTTAGAATTTTTCAGCAACTGATAGACTTAGATATCTGCCTACAATTTTGATAAGAAATGTATCAAATAATGAAAATGATGACAAAAAGAATAAGAAAGGTAATGCAGCTGATAACAAAGTAAGCCCTTTAGAAAAATAACAGAGGCTCACACTGAAGGATTACTGATCTGTGCATAGCATGACCTATTCCTTTTCTTTATTTTAAGTCAGATTCCAAATTCTTCACTAAGCTCTTACTATGAAATGACAAGCATTCTGACATAGACTCTTAGAGTTTCAGTTTCTCCTCAATATTAGTGATTTAGACAGATACTTCCTAACCTCTAATTCATGGTTTGTTGGTCTTGATACATGAAGAGTGGCTTACCAGTGGAACAGCCGTCACAAAGCTACCAAAAAAAAGGACAGGAAGCCAAGGGGCTTAATCCTCAAATATCTTTTTTTAAAAGCCTAAACATAAACCAAAGATAACAGAAATCTAAGAGGAGAAATATGACTGAGTAAGGGCTAAATCCAACTCCCATTTATCACCTTAAAGTAACAAGCAATGTAAGAATTACAGTAAATGAAGATTAGTAAACAAGAAAAAAGGGGAAAGGAAAGAATTGATTATGGGAAGGGAATCATAGATAAATCTACAAAGAGACTGATAAAAAAGGAAACAGATAAACAAATTAGAAAAGGTTCTGATCAAATGAACCAACATTTCAGAGGTCAAAATTTCCTGGAGGAAAGAAACCCTGGAGAAATGTCATTGAAACTTCTGAAAGAATTTCCAAAACAGCTAAAAATAACAATAAATAAATTAAAATAATAAATGAAAGAAATAGTAGTAGATGAATAATAGAAATAATAGAGCTATCAGTGATGAGACTGATAATCAAGGGAGTAGAAAATTTAGAGCAAGGGGCAGCTAAGTGGTGCAGTAGATAGAGCTCTGGCCTTAGAGTCAGGAGGACCTGAGTTCAAATCTGACCTCCGACACTTGACACTTACTAGTTGTATGACCTTGGGAAAGTCACTTAACCCTGATTGCCTCACCAAAAAGCAAAAGAAGAAGAAAATTTAGAGCAAAAGAAGAAATTCTCAAAAAAAATTGAAATATTTTAAAATTACAAATATAAATTATTAAATTATAAGTGTATTTTTAATTATTATGTTAAAATATAAAATTATATTTTCTTTCAAAATGAAGGGCAAATTTAGACAAAAGATGAAGAGGAATAAAAAAAATTAACTGAACAAAATAAAAGGATAGCAGTATATGAAGAACATAAGCTCTCTAAGTCAAGGAAACTAAGCTTGAAAATAGGATATAAAGAGATAGCCTAAGAATTATAAAAAGTAAATGAATAATTATAGGAAACATGTGGTAAAATTAAAAAACCCTAAATTTTATACTTCAGAAACAGATAAGAGAAAAGTGCCTAAAAGTAATGGAAACAGAGCTCACAATACAGCTTCATAGAATCCACAGCACATTAACGATTAAAACTCCTAAATTAAACTCATCAAGAAATCAAGTGTTCTAGATAATAAATTTCAGTATCAAACACCAACAAGTGTGCAAAGTAAGGAGAATGGTTTTTATACTCCAAGGAAACTCAGTCTGAATCATACAAGATTATTTCTCAGTTATGAGAAATAAAAAATCTTGGAATATTACCATGAAAAGCAAAGGACATTGATTTCTAATCTCTGTGTGGTAGGTTTCTCCCATCACCCCATTATATATTTCTCTATCTGTCTATGTGTGTGCCATTGTCTCTATCAGCTAGTGGTTAGAAGCTATAGAGATTAACCTGATGACAACAACAAAGTTATCTCAGGAGACCAAACAGGAATAAGGGAGGAAATAGAATCACATGGTGAGTCAGGGGGCTAGGCTGAGGTAGAGGACTGGTGCTTCTGCATTTCAGAAGACTTCCTGAAACATCAGTAGCTACTGCATCAGTCACTTGCTGTAGAAGGTATCTATCAAAAGAAGATTCTGGGGAAAAAGAAAATAGTCACACAAGGAAAAGAATAAGATCATTCCTGACCCTTAATCCTCTAACAAACTACTTGGAAAGACACTCACTGTGGGGTAAAATAATACTTTTAAGGCAAGAAAAGTAAAGTTGTAAAATGAGTTGAGAGTTCAGACATCATTAGAAGCAACAATGAGCTAGCAGCTAAAGAATCTCAATAGTTATTCTATTGTTTTTTGATTTCATGCACTTCCAGATCACAAAATAAATGTGTTTTCATTTTGGGTTAAACAAAGTTGGGAAGGAGATAAAAATCTTCCTGGGAAATTAGATCAGAAATACTTTTGGATATTTTCCTAGAGTTCCAGGTCAGAGTATAATAAGTTAATTTGTGATAAATTTATCAAATATTTAATATTAATTATTTTACACTTTAAACACTAGATTCAGCTGAAAGGAACCAAGACTGAGATATGGAAAAGATGCTTCTGCATTTAGGAAGACTACCTGAAAATACTGCATCAGTTAACTGAGTGTAATAGATACCTAACTAATCACTGACTCTCGAAAGCTAAGCACCATTTGTTCTCAGGAAACCACTAGGAATGACATTAGGCATCTTCTCCTTTGCTTTCAGAATAAGAGGGATAAGTTGTTCATCCTTCATTTCAAAGAGGAGCAGGGACATCACAGAGTGATATCTTGAGCTACATGTGAATTGGATTTAAATGTGGCAGAGTTGAACAAAGTCATCAGTCTCACTCTCTCTTCCAGAGTCATCAAAGTCCAGAGGCAAGACAAAAGTCAGGCTTACTGGTGATGGCTCAGGATAACAGTAGATAACTTGGTATCTTCCATGTCTGAGCAAGCTCTGAGCTCTCCACAGCACCTGTTCCTGCTGCCTTCATGGCTGTTGAAACAATTTGTTCTGCTGGTGGAAGTCTTCACATGCTTAAGATAAACATCTTCCTAACTCATTGACAAGTTGGAGGCCTGCTAGTTACCCTCAAACTGGTTTAGCCCTTCTGCTGAGACAGTTTTACTGGGGTGTGGCCACTGGGTATGCTATAGTTTCTTGGAGCTATCGATGAAAGTTGGGTGAAAGGCGGATGAGCATCCCTGAAAAAGGCTTAGTAAGCCCTAACACCAGAGGTGCAAGTCCTCCCTGCAAGTCCAGTGGGAGAACTAGGATATAATTAATAGTAAACAACTTTTTCCAAAAACTTGTCTTGAGAGGAGAAGGATTTATTCAAAACTATTCCATATGATATGTGTGTGTGCTTTTATGTGTGTGTGTGTGTGTGTGTGTGTGTGTGTTTCTCATACTTTAAGGAATATACTCTTGTATTTACTCCCTTAGTAATCTCATAGAGATTTAAAACTGATTTTTTATTAAAGTGAGATATAAATGGTAGGCTTTAGAAAGGGTGTACCACCCCATATTTTTCTATAATAGATTGTTTCTCTTGAAATGACTGCAATAGGGTGTCAACTGAGGGGATCTACACAATATCATACCCAAGTTATCAATCCCTCCAGCCAGGTTGCAACAGTACAGTAGGTATGCCTAGATTATGCACTGGCACACTCAGAGGCTACTTCCTCTGAGGAGGAGAGGAGGACCAACAATAATGTATGCCAGCACACATTCTAGGCATGCTTATGCCTATGTACATAAATGGATCTCTTATAGCCATTTTTGTTTGTCCTCTTCCAACAAATGCCCTAATGCTTATGATTATTCTAACAGAATCAGATGAAGTACTTTTAATGTCCCTATGACCAACCTTAAAAGTTGTTCTCTACAGAAACAAATACCATTCCCTTCTACTGAATGTAATGATGAGTTGCCAGCTGACAGCTTATAGAACTATTCTGCTAATTAAGTTATTTCTAACAATCTTCACATCTGTTTTTAATTCATATACATGGTTATATGAATTGGAATACTCTAAAACTGAGACACTGAACCAAAATAAGCATGCAAAATTCATTGTACAAAAAGTACTTTGGCTATAGCTACCCATATATTAGTCTTATTTGACCTAGAATCATAGTATCATGAAAACTGCAATATTCAAAATGGTGACTTGCCATGAATAACCAATTTTACCACATCCAGATTCCCTCAATCCCCTTGAACACCAGGCATACCAAAGTTTAAAATATATGATCTTTCATCCATCTCATTTGACAATTTATATTTGTATATTTTATGACATATTACAGTTGTTACTAACTTTTGAAATTTGTATACACAGTTAATTGTTATATTATTTGGTAGCATGCTATAGTCAAATTCACTGCTAAAATTTAAACTGTGTATTTACAAGTTATAATTTAGGTGATTATAAAAACCTCTGCCCCAAAACTATAGACCCTACACTAAAGATTATTTATTTTGCCTTGCTACCCAAATTTTCAACAGATGCTTCTGTAGGTTAGCAAGAAACCTCTTTTTAAAATACCCTGGAAGGGTTAAACTAGCAGTCATTCACACTTCAGTGTTAATTAGTTTAAACAACTCCTCTAAAGGTAGGTGAATTGGGTTTGCAGGGAAAGAAAAGAGAAAGTCATTTTAAAGTATGGGTAAAGAACTAATACAGGGATAGGGATAAAGATAGAGGGTGGTAAGCTGGGGAATACAAAGCTTAATGACACTGTCTCCTGGGGAAAGATAGGAGAAAAGATAAACAGGAAGTAGAAGGAATTGAAGACAATGTCACTTATATCACAATTTTGCCAAGGGACAGGTCTGAATATATGATGTTCTTTTGTTGTTGTTATTCAGTTGTATCCATTCTTTATGACCCCATTTGGGATTTCCTTGGCAAAGATGGTTTGCCATATCCTTCTTCAGCTCGTTTTACAAATGAGGAAACTGAGGTAAACAAAGCTAAGTGACTTGTCCAGGATCACACAGCTAGTAAGTGTCTTAGGCCAGATTTGAATTTAGGCCAGATTCTGACCCCAGGGCCACTGCTCTATCCACTGTGCCACCTAGCTGCCCTATGATGCTCATATATTTGTTTATTGAGTTCCCATTACAGCCTAAAGAGGCTTACATTCTTCTTCAACTCACCTAAAATTCACCTGCCAATAAAACACATTATTAATGGTTAAGTATTATCAAAAAGGTAACTTTTTTCCCATACTGTATTCCTTTTCTTTTCCTGGTCAGAAAGCAAGATCACTGTGTCTTTTATTATGCCTAAATTATGATACAACCACTAGAAGATACCCTTTTAATCAAGAAAAAGTTACCTTAGCAACCAAATTATTAACTCAATTAACTTCCCTCACACCTTAATTAATCCCTCATCTACATAGGAATAGCATTTCTACACCAAGCTCCAGCATTCTCAAACCTGCTTCTGGTTTAAACATAACTTTTTCTAAAATTGATATTACTCAACACATTTTTTTTTAAAAACACAGGACCTGTAATTTCATTGGGACGGGGAACTCTCTATGGGAAAATTCCCTCTACCAATGCAGCTTTGTAAGCTTTTGGTAATTTATACTCTAAGAAAGTTGCCTGGAGCCTATTAAGTGGCTTGCCCAGGGTCACAAAACCAGTATTTATCAGGAGCTGGACTTTAACCCTTGGTCTTCTTGACCTTTACATGACTTTCTGATAGTTCTCTATTCTTCACACCATGCTATCTCTATTTTTCTTCACAACTTGAACAAAAATATAATGGAAATACAAAATCGAAAAAATTTGCTTCTTATTCAGACTCTCCTCCATAATAGCATGACTTGGGCAAGACAAATTTTTCTGGAATTAGTTTTCTTCTTTGTAAAGAGAGAGACATGGACTAAATGAAGTTTAAGATCCCTTCCAACTCTGATATCTAAAATCAGAATTTTTTTTAAGTGAGACAGTGCTCATCTCACAATGGTAGAAACTTTCCAGAAATTAAAGTAGAGTAACTAGCACTCAAAGCAAACCATTTTGGCAATGTTGTAAATTTGAAGTTCATCTGTCATTTTTTAATGACCTTAGCTCTTTAATCAAGGAATATAATCATAGTTGTTGTTTTTTAAGAGGGGAGAGGCAACTTCTCCCATTTTACAGATAAGAAAAATATCTAGAAATGTAATATACAAATATTAATGTAATACAAAATATACAAATATAAATTGTCAAATGAGATGGATGAAAGATCTTATTATTTTAAACTTTGGTATGCCTGGTGTTCAAGGAGATTGGGGGAATCCGGATGTGGTAAAATTGGTTATTCATGGCAAGTTACCATTTTGAATATTGCAGTTTTCATGATGCTATGATTCTAGGTCAAATAAGACTAATATATGGGTAGCTATAGCCAAAGTACTTTTTGTACAATTGTGAGGCTACCAAGCTAGTCAAGGGAAAGGTAGGACCGGAGTTCAGATTTTCTGTTTTCTAGTCCAATGTTTTGGGAATTTTTGTTGCTTGGTTGGTTTTTGATGCAGACCCATGATTTAATTGATATAGGGATTTGCCAATAAGGAAACTCCCTCTAGCAGTACAGTTCCCCTACCTCCTCTGCAATTTACAATTTTAGATGGCGGCCTGAGGCACTGACAGCTTAAGTTACTGGTCCAGGGTCATAACAGCCCATATGTATCAGAGACAGGACATGAAGCTCAAGATTACGGACTTCAAAGATAGCTCTCTCCACTTCAGCACATTGCCTTTCTCTCTAATGTTCTTTGCATGATACTATTCGATCTCATATTGCATTTCATAAAATGAACTTTACATCCATTCCCCTAAAATGGTAAAAAATCATTTTAATAACCTTATGCAGACATGAATATGGAATTGAAACAGATTGAACTAGAGGGCTCACCATTAAAAAATAAAAGGTCTCTTAATGCAAATGCTGACAGCAAAGCCCCACTGGAAATCAGATGATTCTTGTCAAAAGGCTTCTGGCAATCCAACAGGCAAGCATCCCATTCCCGTCTCTTTTTGAACTTCCCTTGTAAAACTAACTCTGTACGTTAATATGAGAAGTCTGTATGTAGTATAATGTGTAGAGTTTTAACCCTTTGGCTGCCAAATTTCTATTTTCATTCTGTTGACCAAAGGCATGTGTAAAAGATGACTGTTAAACTCATTTGCTCAGCCTGGGGCTTAATTACTCAGTTGGTTCACATTTGAAAATACTATATTGCATCCAAAGGCAAAATTAATTGAAGCTTGTTTCAAGATAACTTATGTAATTATGCATAGATTAAATTAGTTAATTACAAATTATCCTAGCTAAAATGCATCTGTTGGTTTTTTTAAACCTAAAACAGGAAATGACTTTTTAAAAAAGAGATAAGCATTTTGTGTTCCCCCCAATATAACTTAATAAATGCCCTGTGTTTTATATTTACTCTAGAAATATTAATAGCTCTACAATAAAGGGATAAGAACTCAAAACTGTCTGCTTCACTAACAAATATAGATCTTTATATAGCATACAAGAGAGAAGACAATAACATTTCTAACATATACAATGAAAGACATATTATGAGTTTTGTATGAGATAGTTGATGAGAAAAAGTTAATTAAAGGGTACACTTCTAGAATACATGTTAATACTGAGGAATGAAGTCAGAATTTGGTGATCTAGAATCTAGTCAGTTGCTATTATTAGAACATGGGAGATTGGGAAGCTGGAACTACTTTATAATTGTTTTAGTTTGCAGTTTGGTAGATAAATCAAAAATACCTTCTGACTCTCTTCTGAAACTGACAAAGAGAAGATAGGTCATTTCTTCATTCTTATACTACCTCCCAAAATTGGCAGAGACTGCCTGACTGAACTATGGTTGTTAATTGGGGTTCATAGATCCACAAGACATACTTGGGTAGGTTTCAGAAAGCCAATGAATTTAGATTGTAAAAAATATATATCTTTATTTTCACTAACCTCTGACTGAAAATTAGCCTTTCCTTTAATTTCTTAATAATATTATTCTGAGAAGACTCTAGTCCTCACCAACCAGCCAAAGGAGTTTATTGTGTCACCATAAAAAAAAAATTAAGAACTCTTGGTATACGGGATAGATAGTGAAAGGAGTAGAAGTAGGAGAAAGGGTCAAAGGACGAGGAGGAGGAGGAGATGGAGAAGGTAGAGCAGGAAGAATAAAGCCATAATTTAGAATACTTGAAGGTTTGCAAAGCACTCTACAAATATTATCTTGTTTATCCTCACAACAGCCCTTGGATGTAGGTGCCATTATTTATCCACATTTTACAGGCAGATGAAGAAAATGAGGCAGACATAGTTTAAAACCAAAGTCACAAAGCTAGTAAGTGTCTAAGGCAAATTTTGAATTTAGGTCTTCCCAGGTCCAGCCTTTAGTCTACTATGCTGACTAATTATTTTGGATAGAGAGTTGGCCTTGGAGTATGGGGGATCTAGATTCATGGGAGCCAAAGGATTTGATTTAAAGATACATACCTGATTCTGCCTCTGACATAAACTGTGTTCACAGGTAACTCTCCAGGACAATAAGTGGAGAGGAGTTGTCAATATTCAAAGGACTTTCCTTACTAAGAGTAGTACACTATAAGAATGAAGTCAGAGATAAAGTTTTAAAAAAGGAAGAAAAGAAAAAGAAAAGAAAGAAGTCTAGGCAGACATAGGGCAGTAAAATTAAATTAGCTGACAAGTATCAAGCAGTGTGTGATTTGATAACTATAAAGGTAACAGACTTCAAAAGGAGTGATGCAATGAGACATAAGAGGGAATAATGATGATAAATTTTAGAATCCCATCCAGACATATTGAATGTGAATGAACCAACATAAATATTTAGGAAAGTAATTTATTCTTTAGTGATAGTAAAATAAGTCAGCAAGGTCTGGGTGTAGTTATTTGTCTGCAGTCTTGTGATGGAATTATTTTGAAATAGTTAAAATGATATGATATATCTGTAAAGTGAAAATAATAAAAAAAAGTTTTAAAATATAAAATAATATAATATAGAAAAATTCAATATAAATAATGAACTGTATTAAGTAATAGAATAAAATCTATAAAATATAATAAAATTAGATAAGCATGGTATACATTGTAACAGACGGCTAACCTTCATTAAAATGCCTATTCATTTTTCCTGAATGTCTTCTCTACTACTCCTACAAGTGATATACTAGCATTGAGGAATGTATGAAGGATGTAGTTAGGTGACAAAGTACATCTAGTGCTGAACCTAGAATCAGGATGACTTTAATTCAAATCCATCCTGAGGCATTTATTAGCTACATGATAAGGCATTTAAACTCTGCCTGACTCAGCTTCCTCATGTACAAAATAGGAACAATAGTAGGATAAAATAAATTAATATTTGTAAAGTGTTTTGTAATCCTCAAAGTACTACATAAATGATTATAATGATGATGATGATGATGACCACGACAACAGTGAGGATAGCTATCAAGTTCTGAGAATAATATCCTGTTGTCCAGAGATTTAATGTTCTATCAAGCAAGCTAAGGACTAGTTCCTGTTACCCTACTTATAAGAATGAGATTTGATTTGGATATAGATGACATGTCTGATGCTGTCACCAGCTCATTGAGTAACCTTGGGCAAGTCTCAAAATCACTCAAATGCCTCAGTTTCTCTGCTTACAAAATGGAAGTTGTAATTCTTGACATATTTGGCATTTCACTGAGGTCCTTCAAAGATTAATGAGTCACTACAGCTTTGAGCTGCTCTGATCAAAGGCATTATATAACTACAAAGTATTATTATTATTTACCAGTAACTCCCTTTTATTGGGTCACTAATGAGTGTTGTGGTCAGTAGCAACTTATTATAGAAAGAATGGAAGGCAAGTGCTAAGATGTCTGTTCCTCTGGATACTTAGATATAACTCTTGTTAATATTAATTGGAGTTACATAGACATAATGAAAGCAAAACTTCCTTCCTGTGGCTTCAGTTTCTGGCTACAGGAGTTTCAGTGGTCCTGACCAATAAGCTTTAGCACACTTTAATGTGTACTTGTAGTATCAGTTGAGCTTTTACAAATTACAAGGAATTAATGTTTCACAGAGCTGAAAAACTGAAGTGATCTGTTACATTTATTTTGACACCATTTAGCTACAGTAGAAGGAAAGCTTTCACTTTACTTTTTTTTAAATCTAACTACTTTTTTAGTTTTTTTATGGCTGAGAAATGTTATTTATACATAGATATAATCTGTTTCCAGGTTTCCTCCCCACCAAGACTTTGGGATTAAATAAAAAGATCCAGTTCTCAGGATTGACTTTAAAAGAAGTTATTATCTTCCCTTAGCTAATTGCACCCACTTGGAGTTTTCTCATAGAAAATCTTTTATACTCTCAGGACATTGCCAAATATGGGAAATAAGGTCCTTAGCTTGCATTCAAACACTAAAGGTACCAAGTATATATTGAGTAAAGAACAGCCTTTATTATGACCAACAGAAAATACAGAATCCATAAAGATTGCACAGGAACCCAAAACCAGGTGCAAAACTACTTAAAACCCTCAAATAGCCCATCAGTTTCTCGAATAGGAGAATTAAACTTGGGGTTGCTATCAGACAATCCTTTGACATTCCAGTCCATCTTTCCACCAGAGTCCTGCATATTCTTTCCCAAAGCTGATAGTACCACCCAGATTTCAACTGAAAGATAAACTCATTTTGGCTGTTTCAGCTTTGGGGAGTTCATTTTAGATAAAAAGCAAGAACTCTGTTGCAATCACTCTGAGCTCTCAGAAAATCTGAAACATTGAGACAGAGGTCAGTCTCTTTGATTAAATGTATGTTTTTATCTATCTCTAGTTAAAACCTGTGCTTTTTGTAGCTTAGGCAAAAATTAGCTAACTAGAAAGTTTGGGTAACAACAGTATAATAGCAAATTATATTCCTTGGAACTTTCTTCAACAAGCATCTTCTACTTGCATGTAGAACCAATGACCATCCTTGATATCTTCCTTCTCTGCCACTGCTAAATCCTATGCTTGCTTCTCAGAATTTTGTTGGAATGCCATTATTGCTCCAATTTCTGGAACACCTGGGGTTTGAATCAATTTAAAATTTTATACTTGTATATTGGGGCATGACCAAGTTCCCTTAGCCTATAGGAACAAGATTCTTATGATATGTTTAGGCTAAGGTTTATGGGATTTATTATCATTTTCTTTAAGTGGGGTAGATTGAGAAAAATTAAGCATCCCACATTTATACTATAATCTCGTCAAGTTTGCAGGACTTAACTAGATCTGGGATTCCCCCCAATACTCTATCTCCTTTACATACACACATACACACAATACATATAGACACCTATATATGTATTGTGTGTGTATAGAACAAACACAATAACAAAAATCTCAAATTTAAAAAAAAACAAAATATGTTTCATGAATTTTATATTTTAAGAAGGCATTCAAAGCTTGCTAAGAGAAGCCAATAATCAAATAGCTGATCTTCTTGAAATTTTTCTAGATTGTTAATGAGTATGAACTTATTTTCTATCAAATCATCCTTCTAGGCTGGAATCAAATTTTCCCTATTAAGAATACTTTAAGAAATCTAGATGAGAAGGGGAATTAGTAAAAATGGCATGTATTCAGTGGCAATGTTAAAGGACTTCAGTATATGCAAACTGGCTCATAAACAGAGCCACTTAAGTCTAGGTCACATATTTCTGATGGGGCAAGAAACACTTATTAATATTATTTATATAATGTCTTTTATTTTTCTGCCCTCCCCTTTTTGCACACATCCCAAATCACTTAATAAGATCTATCAAAATGATAGAAAGGAGCATGGAAAGGAGTAAAACTTCTAAAAAATGCCTTATCTCATGGGTAAAGGAGACAGTATTCTCAGCCTCAGGCTGCTTTCCTAACCAAGGCCCATTCCTAAAATCAACAAAGCACTTAACACCTAAAAGCACTTCAGCTGAAATGTTTGTGAAACTATTCCATTCTTCAGGATCTGAGTAAAAATGAATATTTCATGAGCTTAGCCTGTGAAATATGTAGAAAAGTTTTCCTGAGAATCAAGTGGCTTTAGAGAACAGCACTGTAGTAATGACAACAGAGAGATCCACTAATCCCTTTCTTTATCCTTATATTAAAATTATAACCTATTTCCTAATCTTATAGTAGTTTAGAGTAAGAGAATTTCTCTCTACTCCTACTATTAAAACTTCATCTTTCATTAAAACACTTATTGACATTATGTACAAGATACAAAGATAAGAAAGACATTGACCCTATCCTCAAGGAATTTACCTTCTATATCCAGAAGATAAAACATATATGCCAGCAACTAGAACACAAGGTAGAATGGAACAAGAGCCGGAATAGAGATATAAACAAATTATTATGGGAGCTCACAAGATGAAAGGGTTTAAGTGGGATATAGTAGAAAGAGTCCTGCTTTTGATGTGAGAGGATTCAAGGCCAAATCCAGCCTCTGCCATTTATTGCCCGTGTGTGCTCTTGGGGATGCCATTAACTTGCCTGGGACTCAGTTTTATCATTTGTAAAATGAGAAGTATGGACGTCTTAGAGAAGATGAACTCTTAGGTCCCTTTTAGATCTAACTCTTCTTGCTGTTCAGTCATTTTTGTCATGTCCAACTCTTCATGATCCCATTTGAGGTTTTCTGGGCAAAGATGCTGGAATTGTTTGCCATTTTTTTTCTCCAGCTCATTTGATAAATGAAGAAAGAGGCATACAGGGTTATATGACCTGGCCAGTATCACACAGCTAGTAAGTGTCTCAGACTGGATTTGAACTCATTAAGATAAGTCTTCCTGATCCAAGTCCAATCCTCTATCCGTTGTGCCACCTAGTTACTCCAGATCTAATTCTATCATAATATAAATTCGAATTCACATTCCAGCTCTACTATTTGCTTCATTATGCAACCTGGAGAAGGCAATGTAACCTGGACCTCAGATTTCTAATCTGTTAAAGTGATAGAGTAGGTCTAAATTACTTCTGTAAGCCATCTCTCCCTCCAGTTTAAATCTATGATATTATAGTCTCTCTTAAAGTAGAATTTGCTATCTCCCAAGGAAGCTCATTCTGCTTTTGAGTGGGAGAGAGGGGGAAGAGAGAAACCTTCCCATAGAAGATGACAGTTTTAATAGTTGCTACTGTTTTGTTTTGAAGACAGGATAGTGGGAGAGAATTCCAGGAGAAGGGAAAAGCAAAGGTAAGGATATGGGAAAGCATCAGGCATGACCAGGTAACAGTTCCAAGTACCCACCTTGGGTTGTAGTCAGTGATGTGGTACTAAATGTTTAACAACCAGTTTTTTTAGGGGGAGGAGAGGGTAGTACCCACAATATACTTTTTAATTTTAATCTGAATTATTGACATTTACTCCATAAATTGATAAGTCTAGACAATCAGCAAAACAATAAATCAAGCCTTATTTATAGCATTGCCAGTTTCTAAGATGTAAATGATCATATTGAAAATCTAACAATTAGCTTTCTGTGGCTAATTTGACCTGGCCACCCCAGGTTGCAGCTTAAAGTGTGTGGTGTAGTCAGAGGAAAGATTAGGCTAGGAATGGGATCTCACTATAAAAAAAAAATGTTTCCTTTGAAGAAATAAAAAGACAGCTAATTTTAATTTGTTTTATTTTTAATCATTTTTATACTGGTTGAAGCCAACAACTGGCTAACATAACTTTTTTTTTTCCTTCTCAATTTTTCCTATTCATCTGTGAAATGGATTTTAGCAGTTCCCTAATATTTGGGTGATGGGCCAACTCTTCTTCACTAAACATCAAAGTTGATATACAAATCATTTCATTGTACAGAATTTCATTTTACTGATTATGATCTACAGAAGTTATCTGTCATCAAGGACCTGAACATATTTATTTTAAAATATGCCTTGCCATGTAAAAAAGTCACTGGAATAATACTCCTCTGAATTTCCAAGATGTAAAAATCTTTGAAACACTAAATATGTAAATAGCCAATTTTAATTTTTTTTTTCAAATTAGAAAGTTATCTCAGAATAGTGCAAAGAGATCTGATCTCACAGCTGGGAAGACCTGGGTTCAAGGCCCCCATTTGACACATATTGGCTATGTGACCCAGTGTTAGTCACATAATACCTTAATGCCCCAAACAACTCTAAGAATATAAATTGCAAAACACTTTCAAATGTGTATTAGCAGCATGAGTTCCTTGAGGGAAGCTCAACTCATCAACACAATTAGTGATCTAGTGACCATCCCCACCAAACCCCTCAAATTATAGTCTAAAACACATATCAAAGAAAATATGAATCAGCAGTCCTACTGGTGTAGGATATTATGACAGATGCAAGAATAATTGTCACTAAAAATGTGTGATGACCAAAAAAAAATTGTGATGATAGAGCAATACTGGTCATTTTCAATTGGTGTTCCTACATGATATCTTTGAACAAGGATGCTCCAGAATTTGTTTTTTTTTTTGACACATTACATTTGTTTCACATTTCTCTTTTGTCCTTTTCTTGAAGAATACCATTCTTGCCTCTACATACTCTATTTCTTTCTTCTCTTTTATCATCATAAAATGTATGCTTTTGTGGTAATATGTCAGTTAATTTACTAGAAAAGATGCTTGAGGTTTTAGGAAAGAAGAAAACAAATTCAAACAACTTCTATGTCCTAAGCACCTTACAATCTCATCTCACCCTCACAACAGCCCTTAAAAGTAGATTCTATTATTAGTCTCAGAGAATGAGTGACTTGCCCAGGGTCACATAGCTAGGAAGTATCTCAAACCTTCCCAACTCCAAGACCAGTGCTCCACGTACTGTATCACCTAACTGACTCCACATGACAGCTATGTGGGATGACCTTGTGTCAGAAAGACTGAATAATAGAAAGGATAAAATCAGTAAATCCTTGTCACACTCAGGTATATAGGGGGTTTTCTTTAAACTATCTTCAAGAAAACCATGTAGAATCAGCAAATTTTAATGGATTATATTAAGGATCCGATAATGCAACCTGTTATTTGTTACAGGAATTGCTCTATGCAACATCTTCAAGAAATGGGTGGTCATACACACTCCACTTTGAGTAATGGTTCAATCATTCAACCAATCACAAAGCATTTATTAAGTTCCTACTATGTGCCAGGCACTGTACTATGTGCTAAGGACACAGATAAAAATAAAACAATTCTTTCTCTCGAGAAATTTTTATTCTATTGGGATAGAATATAGATAGATAGATAGATAGATAGATAGATAGATAGATAGATAGATAGATAGATAGAAAGAGAGAGAGAGAGAGACATAGATACAGACATAAATAGAATAGTATACATATACAACATCACATGTATATATCTCATACACCTTTCACATATATAGTATGCAAATATGTCTATGTGTGAGATGTTATATTTCACTATATATACACACAAAGAGACACATACACACACACACACACACACACACACACAGAGGCAGCTATTGGCACAGTAGATAGAACACTAAGCACTGGGCCTGGAGTCAGAAAGACTTGAGTTTAAATCTAGCTCCAGAATATTTACTATGTTACCCTGGGCAAATCTTTTAACCTCCTTTTGCCTCAGTTTCCTCAACTGTAAAATGGGGATAATAATAGCACCTACCTCATAAGGTTGCTGTGAAGATCAAATGAAATGTTTCCAAAAAGTGTTTAACATAGTGGTTGGCACATAACAGGTACGTTTTAAATGTTTACTCTCCACTCCATATTTATAAGTATCCATACTGCAAAAACTAAATGAATAAAAATGACCTTTATAAAGATGATAACATGCAACTATATGGCCAGTCCATTGGATAACTCATTATCTCACAGGAAAAGCTATTCTATTTTTGGACAACTGTAATTGTTAGAAAATTGTTGCTTCATAGTCAAGATGAAATTTGCCATGCAATAATTGCCACCAAATGGTCTCTGGCACTACAAAGGAAGGAATTCTAATCTTGATATTCATATCAATTCAATTCAACAAGCAATTATTAAGCACTTACTATGTTCCAAGTATTACTCTAAGTTCTAGGGATACAAGGACAAAACCAAATGTATAATTGACCACAAGATATTTACATTATCCTGGAAGATAGAATATGAACACAGAAAGCAAAGGTAAGATATATAAAAATAAATTCAAAGAAAATGGGGGAGAACTAAGTGGAGAAATCAATCAAGGCCTCTAGTAGGACAAGGAACTTATGAGTCTTGAAGGGAGGTAGATATGAGAAGAACCCACATTCCAGCCATGGAAGACAGCTAGTGCCAAGGCATGGAGATGAGAGATAGAACATCATGCCTAGAGAATGAGAAGTGAATCCCTTTGGCTCAAATATAGCATGTATGAGGTAGAGCAATATATAATCAGTCTGGAAAGGTCAGCAGGAGCCAGATTGTGAAGCACTTGAAGTACCAAATGAATGATGAGTTTGAGCTTAACCTGATGGCAACAGGGAGCCACTGAAAATTTTTTAGCAAGAGAGTGACATGGTCAAACCTGTGGTTGAGCAATATCACTGTGGCAGCTATGTGCCTAATAAATTAGAAAGGGGAAAAACAGGGAAAGTAGGTGAAAGAGAGAATGTTATAGATCCTAACCATCTCATACAATCTCGAGCTTCCTTCAAGCTTCAGTTTACTTACGAAGCATATTCTGATCCATCCCCAAAATTGCTAGTGTTCTTCTACTCCCACCCCCCAGAAATTACTTTGTATTTTTATCCACTTATCTCTGTTCATGTTGTTCCTCCCAATAGACTTCTTCCCAATAGAAAGTTCTTGAGAGCAGGGGGTATTTCATATTTATCTTTAATTTTATTTAATTTATTTAATTTAATTATTTTATGTAATTTTAACTTATTTAATTTAATTAAATGTATTTATCTCATGTATCCCTAGCACATAACAAAGTTCCTGGAACATAGTTGGCATTTTAGGAATGTTTGTTTAATGGAGACAATGAAAGGCTGCACTATGGAGTTGTTGTGTGAGTAGACAGAAGGGGATAAAAACAAAAAACATTATGAAATAGATATGAAAAGACTTGGCACCTCGTTTGATGTGAGGTAAGTAAAAGTCAAAGATAACTCTGAGGTGGTCAGCCCAGGTGACTGGAAGAATGGTGGTGCTTTTGACAGAAATATGGAAGTTAGGAGGAAGGAATGGTTTAGAAGAGGATAATGAGTTAAGTTTTGCATATATTGGGTTTGAGATGCCCAAGGAGCATTCAGATGGATATGTTTAGCAAGCAAATTGGAGATGTAGTACTGGAACTCAAATAAGAATGATGAAGACTGGATGGATAGATCTGGGATTTCTCTGCATAGACTGGACTCCAAGAGAGCTGATCAGGCTACAAATGTGGAGAGAGAAGAGAGTCCAGAGACAAGCCTAATGTATACCTATTCATTTGAAAAGGGTCAGGGATGATGATTCCCCCTCCCCCCAAAAAAATAGAAAAAGAAAAGAGTAGTCAGACAGATAAAGCTAGGACTACTATTGCATCATGAAACATGTAGTGTCACGAAAACCAAAGGAGAGAAGGAAGCAGTGGCCAACAGAATCAAAAGCTACAGAGAAGTCAAAAACCATAAACAAGCCTCTGGATTTAGCAATAAAGAGGCTGGAATGGAAGATGAGGTAATAGATACAAGGAGTATTGCCAGCTTTTTTAAGAGTTTAGCTAGAAAAGGGAGGAGAGAAACAGGATAGCTTGAGAGAATAGTCGTATCAACTGAAACTTGGTTGTTGTGTTTTTGTTTTTGTTTTGTTGGGCATGGAAGAAAATTGGGAAGAGGAATGTTCAAAGAGCTGTAGCAGGCTTTTTATTTTATTTATTTTGTTAACTTTTGTAATCCTATGGATAAGCACGTGGGTGGTTGTTGCAAAATGAGAACAATACTTTTCAGGTGCTCTCAAGGCTTACCCCCTCTGCCTGCTATTGGAATCATTACCTTGTTGACCTTATCACATTAGATTCAAAGGCAATCAAGGGGTGTAATCTAGAGTTATCTCATAAATTCCTACAAATATTGAAACTGTGATACTAATTCATCACTTATCTTGAAACCCCCACTCCACTTTATAAGACCCAGAGAAACCTCTTTTCTCATAAGTATTCTCTCCTCTCCTAGTCTCGAACCTAAATTTCACATGCAATATGTTCTATGTACTAGGTTTCAAGGAAGCAGCCTATGACCCTATTAGCTTTGGGTGCAGATTCTAAACTGTTTTCTCTTACAAGAAACTTTTCATCAACATCTTTGGTTCAAATCAGTATCTTCTGACATGTAACTTGTATTTTGGTTAAAGAGATATAACGAAGCATAATAAGAAAAGACTGACCATAAAAGGCCTTTCTCATCAAACCAAGTTAAAGATGAGTGTTTGAGATGTTATGTTAAAGTCAAGGTATGAAACTCCATATAAGCTCATCCTTTATTATTAGCATAATTCTAAATTTACATAGTGTTTCCTAGTTTGTCAAGAGCTAAAAGGGACCTTAGTCCAACTAGGTCCATCAAGTCCAATTCTTTAATTTTACAAATGAGGAAAATGATTTATAGAATGATTAGGTTTATAGCTGAAGGTCCCACATGTAGTGATTGACAGATTTGGGGATTTGAATTGAGGGCCTCTGTCTCCAAAAGCATCATTTTCCCCTTGTACCACAATTCCTCCTTGCTTGTCTGGAAGTTTCCTTACCTCCATTGGCTGCCTACTGCCAACTTCCAAGGGCTGCTCTACTCAACTCTGGACCTGAAGTCAAAAACTCATATGTTCTTTTTTTAGAACTACTAATAAATAAAGCCATCAGAATTAGCTGTGATTCTTCGGAGAGAAAAAAAAAGGAAAAATACTCCACACTTCAATATGAACTTCAAAAAAAATTTAGAATGATATAAAAAAATAAAACTTTATGCAAAAGTAAAGCTTAGTTTCTTTTTTAAAAAAAATTATCTGTTCTGTTTAGTAAAAGTATTGAAGATTTACAGGAAAAAATCTACTTGTCCCAAAGCTTTATGGAAGTACTCATCAAATGTGACAGAGCAGTGATTACATGTTAAAATGTGCCAGTATGAGATTTTCTATTTCCAGAGCAGAGGTAGTATTGTGATAAATTATTTTAGATGGCAGAGTATTTCTTTTTTTTTAATTCTAGTTAACTATGGAAGCCAAACTCAATATTTCTCCTCAACCTTGTCAATGTATGTGTGTCATGTATTCTGGAATGGTCCAAGTATGTAAAGAATTACAGAAAGGTTATAAAATTACAATAAAGAACAAGAATTTGTTAAAGAGCTAAAAAAATATGAAACCACTCATAGTAAAAAAAAAACTAATAGGAAAATGACCTTGTTTAGACCTGGCTTAAGGAAAAAACAAACAAATAAATGTACTCAAAAGAGCTACATGGAAATTTAAATTTGGTCAAAATCTGTTCCCATTCACAGATCTAACAAACCATAGATTGTGAGCTGTGAAGGACTCTAAGGGATCATCTGTTCCAAATAGAAATGGGGATGACTAAAGCATACGTCACGATCCCTAAGGGCCACATATTGACTTAAAAAAACATATATTAATATTACCAACTCAGGGGTGAGGACTCTGTGGCCTTGAGGGCACATGTGCCCATATAGGTTTGTCCCTTTGACTGAATCTAAATTTTACAGAGTTCTGTGAAGGACCATACTTGGCCACAAGGCTGCAGGTTCTCCTCACTTGACCTAGCTTCTATTTTTTTAAAAAATTTATTTTGTTAGAGCAGCTATGTGGTTCAGTGGATAGAGCTCTGGCCTTGGAGTCAGAGTTCAACTCTACCCTCAGATACTTGACACTTACTAGCTGTGTGACCATGGACAAGTCACTTAACCCTGATTTCCTAAACAAAAAAAAATTATTAAACATTTCTCAAATAACATTTTAATCAGGTTGAGGTCACTTCAAAGTATCATAGGCAGTGTTTGATAACTCTGATCCAGCCCCATTTCATTTTACAAATTAAAAAAAAAACAAAACTGAAGCTCCAAGAGCCTCTGTGAGTTGCTGAGGCCATATAGCAAGGGAGCAGAGCCCAGGCTTAAACCCCAAGTCTCAATCCAGTGCTCTTTTTCCAACCCCTCTTCTAGATTGTTATTAGTGCAATTATTAAAATAGCAACAAATGATAATAATAACAATCCTAGACTCAGAATGTGAAGGATGCCTCACATATGGAATTTAATATTTGATGTTTGATAAATGACACTGTTGGATACTGTCTGGGACATGAAAAAGCGTATCTCTACTAACTTACATGTGTCTAGCTTGGATGATTTTTATATTCTTTTTAAAAGTAAACCTTTCCTAACAGCCAAGCATTTTTGTTCCTTAAAAATATTTGCTGATAACTCTAATTGAAAAAGTAGAAAAACTGAAGAAATAATCAGCAGTTTTGAAAATGTTGAAATAATTTATTTTAAATCACCTTTGGAGCCAAGAGATACAAGACAAAGTTATTTACTTTGTTATTTACTTCTCAAAACTGTGCAACACAGTTTATATAAAAAAATCAACCAAAATGAACTTCAAATAGATGGCCTATCACAGCATTGCTGAACTGACTATTGATTTGCACCTGCTCACTAAAAGAAAGTGTTGGTGAAGGAAAGTACATAAAAGCCACTTTGTTCAGGAGAAAAATATACATCTTTATGTATATCCATGTATTCCACATAATTTCATACTTGACTCTATTCTACCTTGAAATTCTAGTGGATATGAGACATCTGACCAGTTTGCATAAAAGCATCAATTGTAACCCAGTATACCAACCAGCTGAAATACACACATGCACACACACATATGAGTTTCTTTTTTTCCAGACCTGAGAGGAGTTAATATTTTAAAATATAACTTTTTTGGTATCATTTTTATTGTACCTTTTATTTTTTCATTTTCTCTCCTATTCCAGCTAGGTTTTTTTTTTTCTCATTCAAGAATCAGGTTTCAAATTTGACTGAGAGTCTCACATATTACTACATTTTAAATCATATGTGTTGCCAAATATGGGGTAGATTTAAAGAATTTAGCAAAATAGGGCAAGTTGCCAATGAATGCTAAAAGTAACTTTATATAATGCCTGCTTGAGTTCTCCAAAGGTTAGACTGGTGTTTACTCCATCACTCCCATAAACCCAACATTCTTTTGCAAACTAGACAAAAATTAAAAATAATCTCACATTGGCCTCTGATAGTATGCCATACACATATATCATTCAAAAAATAACTCAGTTTAAAGCTCAGCTTCCTAATTGAATAGAGTAAATGGATGGATTGTTTATAATTAAAATTCAGAGGAAAACATAGTTATCTGCAACTGATTAGGAACAGGCGTATAGCTTACAGTAAATATTAGGAAAAGACAAGGAAAACACTTCCTTCTGGTAGCTAGAAAGAAAAATGAAATTATTTTTACTTCAAATTCAATATTTGTCTGGAAAACAATGCTTCATTGTCTCCTTGATATTCCTCTTTATGACTAAACTTGTAAATATTCTGCACTTAATTGATTTGTTTTATTTCATTGGTTAATTCTCAAACCTAACTCATTTCCTAACATCTTTCACACAAGTTTCCCAATGTTGTTGCAAGATATAGAAAGTAAGCTTAAATGTATTTTGGAAGTAGTTGTGTATATTTAGTCAGTTATACTGCCTGATCCACTCAGTATTTCAATTTGCTTTAAAAACTGAGCCTTTAACAGCAGTTAAACATGGATTTTCTGCCCTATTCTACCCCCAAGACCACTTTGGCTGATCTAGTACTGATTTGTTCCTTTATATTATTACCACACCATTCAGTCAACCAATCAGCCATCATTTATGAAATATTTACCATGTACCAGATACTGTGCTAGGCACTGGGGATTCAAAGACAGAATGAAACAGACTCTCCTCAAGGAGCTCAAGAACCATCGTCTTTACCTTTTCTACTGCCAAAATGACTCTTAATTTGAGACTTTGATATGTGATTTCTAGAGTTGTTTGGTCAAATGTGCTTTTAGGGTTGAGGGTGAGGGGAGCGGGGAAAAGGCAGTTTGACTGTAAGCAGTTGCACTGGAAGAAAGATTGATTCGGACCTCGCCAAAGGTGGGGAAGGGGAGTTGGGTGAGAGATTTTCCATTCTGACAGGTCCTGGCAAAGGTAGTTGTTAAGAACAGTGGGAAGGGACGGAGCCAAGATGGCAGAGTGAAAGCAGTGACTTGCTTGAGTTCTCCCCCAAACCCCTCCAAATACTCATAAAAAATGGCTCTAAACAAATTCTGAAGTAGCAGAACCCACAAAAAGACAGAGTGAAACAAATTTCCAGCCCAAGACAACCTGGATGATTGATCAGAAATGTGTATCACCTGGATGATTGATCAGAAATGTGTATCACGCAGGCTGGGAGCTCAGCGCAGTGCGGTGTGGGCACAGAGGCCTCAGCAAACCTGGAGCAGGCCTCAGAGGAATGAATCCCGGGCAGCTGTGGTGGTTTCCAGGCTCCTCAATACACGAATGCCAAAGACAACTTAGAAGGTCAGTGGGAAAAGTCTGTTTCTGCAGCACTGAAACAGGAAGGTGGGGTCTCAGCTCCATTCCCCAAGAGTATGGCCCTGGGGGGAGCAGCTTCTTTCTGAGCTTCCAGCCCACAGACTGAGGGGAATCAGTGGCTGATCAGAGAGGGATTGCAGGGATCTCTTTGCCAATGCTGAGGAAGGAATCTCTTGCTTCGCCCATATTTGGATCTGGGTCACAGTTCTGGGTGGCAGTGCTGGGGTGAGATGCTTGGGTGAGGAGGAGCACTGGCTTGGTGGAGCTTGTAGTGGCTGTGGACAGGAACCCCTCCTCACAGTTACGGGAAAGAAAGGAATACCTGTGGTCACAGGCCAGGAAAGGAGTAAACACCTCACCCCTTATCATGCCACCTTGGTAGAACTGAAAATTTACAGGTCCCTGCAAGTATCTCTGAAAACAGCTACACAAACCCCTGAAGCTTGGGACAGTACACTCCACATTGGAAGCAGACTCTTACCTTAACAAAGAGTTTTAAACTCAAGTAATTGAGCATGAAAAGAGTCAGACTATATTATCTTACTTTGGTGAAAAAGAAGATCAAAATGTACAACCAGAAGAAGACAACAAAGTCAAAGCTCCTACATCCAAAGCCTCCAAGAAAAATATGAATCAGTCCCAGGCCTTGGAAGAGCTCAAAAGGGATTTTGAGAAACAAGTAAGGGAAGTAGAGGAAAAACTGAGAAGAGAAATGAGAGTGATGCAAGAAAATCATGAAAAATAAGTCAACAGCTTGCTAAAGGAGACCCAAAAAAATACTGAAGAAAATAACAGCTTAAAAAATAGCCTAACCCAAATGGCAAAAAAGGTCCAAAAAGCCAATGAGGAGAAAAATGCCCTAAAAAGAAAAATTGGCCAAATGGAAAAGGAAGTCCAAAAGCTTACTGAAGAAAATACTTCCTTAAAAATTAGAATAGAGCAATTGGAAGACAGTGACTTTATGAGAAATCAAGACACTGTAAAACAAATCCAAAAGAATGAAAAATTAGAAAACAATGTGAAATATCTCATTGGAAAAACAACTGACCTGGAAAATAGATCCAGGAGAGAGAATTTAAAAATTATTGGACTATCTGAAAGCCATGATCAAAAAAGAGCCTAGACATCATCTTTCAAGAAATTATCAAGGAAAACTGCCCTGATATATTAGAACCAGAGGGCAAAATAGAAATTGAAAGAATCCACAGATCTCCTCCTGAAAGAGATCCCCAAAGGAAAACTCCTAGGAATATTATAGCCAAATTCCAGAGTTCCAGGTCAAGGAGAAAATATTACAAGCTGCCAGAAGGAAACAATTCAAGTACTGTGGAAACACAATCAGGATAACACAAGATTTAGCAGCTTCTACATTAAAGGACCACAGGGCATGGAATATAATATTCTGGAGGGCAAAGGGGATAAGATTAAACTCAAGAATCACCTACCCAGAAAAACTGAGTATACTCCTTCATGGGAAAAAAAATGGTCATTCAGTGAAATAGAGGACTTTGAAGCATTCCTGATGAAAAGACCAGAGCTGAATAGAAAAGTTGACTTTCAAATACAAGACTCAAGTGGAACATGAAGAGGTAAACAGGAAAGAGAAATTGTAAGAGACTTATTAAGATTGAACTGTTTGCATTCCTGCATGGAAAGATGATATTTGTAACTCATGAGACCTTTGTCAGTATTAGGGTAGATGAAGGAAAAAAAATTATATGTATGTATGTATATATAGATAGATACATAGAAGGCCCAGGGTGAGTTGAAGATTAAGGGGTCATATCTGGAGAATAAAATTAAGGGATGAGAGAGGATGATACTTGGAGAAGAAGAAAGGGAGAGGTAGAATGGGGTAAATTATCTCACAAAAAAAACAGAAAAGAAAAGTCTCTTACAGTGGAGGGGAAGCAGGGGAAGGTGAGAGGGAATGAGGGAATCTTATTCTCATAGGATTTGGCTTAAGGAGGGAATAACATACACATTCAATTGGGTATGGAAATCTGTCTTACCCTACAGGAAAATAGGGGGAGAAGGGGACAAGAGAGCAGGGGGATGATAGAGACTAGGGCAGATTGGGAAAGGGGTAATCAGAAGGAAATACTTCTGAGGAGGGACAGGGTCAAAAGAAAGAATAGAATAAATGGGAGGGCAGGATAGGATTAAGGGAAATAGAGTTAGTTTTTCACAACATGTCTACTATGGAAGTGTTTTGCATAACTGCACATGTATAACCTATATTGAGTTGTTTGCCTTTTCAATGAGGGTGGATGGGGAGGGAGGAAGAGAAAAAATTTGAAACCTAAAGTTTTAAAAACATATGTTTAAAGAAAATGTTTTCACATGCTACTGAGAAATAAGAAATACAGGAGATGGCATATAGAAGTCTATCCTGCCCTACAGGAAAATAGAAGGGGAAGGGGATAAGAGAAGGGGGGAGAGATAGAAGAGAAGGCAGACCAGGGGAAGGGATATTCAGAATGCATGCCATCTTGGGGTGGAGGGAGGGGTGAGAAATTTGGAACTCAAAAACTTGTGGAAGTGAATGTTGAAAACTAAAAATAAATAAATTTATATTAAAAATAAATAAATAAGTAAGTGAATGAATAAACAAACAAACAAACAAATAAATAAATAAATAATAAATAGATGGAGTCCTTCTAAAAATAAAAAAAAAGGAACAGTGGGAAGATCCCCAAGGAGGAAGTCTTCAAACTACCACTATAACACCATGGAATAAAGACCTATTCAGACTACAGCTATAGCTCGAATGAATAAATAATTTTGTTACTTGAGTGTTCATCTGGTAACACAGAAGATGTCTGCTCCATGCCTTCTCCCCAGTGTAATTTTTATCCTGGACTTGCTATTACTTTTCCGTGGAGTTTCTATTCAAAGTATAGAGGTGTCTCTATATGTTTTATATTTCATACTTAAAAGCTTTCATTTCTAGATTTCAAAGTGGTTTTCACCATCACAATAGCTACATAAAACAAATCACAATTATTAGTTACTAGTAGCTGAGTAGTCCCAGAGAAAAAGGACTTTGTGAACGAATTAAAACTCAATATTTCTGACTCCTGGCTGGATCTCTCAAATATTAGACATCACCATTTAATTCAAACTATTCATTCAAAGATTTTTAAGTCTTAAAGCACTCTATAAATATAAGTTGTTGTTGTTGTTGTTGTTAATGTTAAAACAGTTATTAAGCACTTATTATATGCCACACACTGTACTAAGCACCAGGGAAAAACATACAGAAGCAAAGACAATTACTGTAATGGAAGAACTTATATTCTAGTAGAGGAAGACCACTTATAGAAGAGAGGTGGCCAGGGAATCAGAGGAGAGTAGAATAAGGCACCACCCTTTCTAGGAGTAATAGAAGCATTGATTAGATTGTGGATCCAAAACTGGAAAACTCTTGGAGGTAGGGGATGGACAGGGAAGATAGAGAGCCTCTGGTAAATAGATGGCTAGGGAATAAAGTAAGAGATGACTGGGGCCCACCAAAATTAATGGGCCCTGTTAGTATTCACAACCAGACTGTGGGTGCCCCAAGGCAGGAATTATGGAGATGAAAGGCTTAAGTCTTCCGAGCAGCATTTCTCTCTGGTCAAGGAGGGAAACAGCTACTGTGAGATGATGGCTGGGAAAAGAGGCCTAATCTATAACCTTTTGTCTATGACCTTTTGAGTTGTGAAGACTAGGTTGTTTTTTCCTTGTTCAGAACACTTAGTTGAAAGAGTCAAAGTAAAGGAAATTTATGTATCAGGAAATTCAGAGAACAAAGAAAGAAATTGTCTCCTTTACTATTTTCTTATGATATATGCCCTCCCTTCCTCACCTTGCAATTACCTCATTCCCTTCACCTAAATCTGAAGTAAATATATTATTTTAAGTGAAACTAATTTTCTCCAAAAAATTATAGGTACATAATGTGTTTTTTAAAAATTCTGTTAGAAAAAGACATCTTTATTCCCTGCTTCCTGTATTCATCATTAGTTCTGAAAGTAGTATAAAATTGCATTAAAAATTTCTGATTTAATGAGAGTAGATAAAGTACTTGTGGACAAGGAAGAATGGGAAAAAGAAAACTACAAAGCAGACTTATGATATAAAAAAAATTAGTCTTGAGTCTCTCTCAATCCCTGTATGTGGCAAGGATAATATTGGAAAGGAGTTGAGAAACTTGGTTTTGAGTCTCAAGTCTGTAACTTATTAGCTATGTGTAACGTTGGATAAATCCCTTCCCTCTGCTGAATCATACTTTCCCTGTCTGTAAAATGGAAGCAGTAATTCACTCCTTGCCTGTTTCTAAATATTGTCATAATGATTAAATGAGACAGGTAAGGGAAAAAGCTCTTTAAATTTTAAAATACTATAAAAATATGAAATTTTGAGGTAAAGTAGTAAAAAAAATAATGAACAAGAACTTAGAAGACCAAGACATTACCAATTGTTACTGGTAAAATTTTGAAGAAATCACTTTTCTTCTCTGGGCCTCAGTTCCCTCATCTAGAAAATGAGGGAGCTAGACAACCAATCTTTAAGTTCCTCTTCAATGATGACATTCTATGATTCTGTGGTTCTTTTCTGTCCTTAGATAGAATGGGATAAGGTATGATGTTAATTATGTCAGTCAGTCAACAAGCATCTATTAAAATGTTTTATCTTCTAGGCACTGTGCTAAGCACTTGGAATTCTAAGAAAGGCAAAAAAAGAAAAAAAAGGCAGACCCTTCCCTCATGGAAAATAAATTCTAAGGAAAGAACATACAAATAATTAGATATGCAGAAGATATATACAGAGCAGATGAAGATAATCTGAAAGGGGAAGGCTTTAAAAGCAAATGTTCCTATTAGTGAGGTGACCCTCTTCTTCTTACATTTATGAACCCTGGGTAGCCATATTCTTTGAGTCTTTTGGCAACCAAATTAAGCAGACGTTTTCTTTCTTCTATATGGAAATGTATGATCTTGGAATATTACATTACACATAAACCAACAATTCTCAGGAACAGCAAATGGAGAAAAGCTGTCTTAGAAGTCGAGAACAACCTCTGTGGCCAAAGAGACTCATGTATACCAAGAACTCAATAAGTTGCATTTGGCAAGGTAAGCCCCGAAATGACAACTTCATATAAACTAAAATATTGTAATATGGCATTCATGCAAATAAGCCCAAATCGTCTTGTGTTTCATAATTCTGTCCAAGCAAGTTCTGCTGGTTTCAGGTTTTGCCACAGATATTTCATAATATTTTGCATAATAGCATTCTAACACAAAATCAAACCAGATGATGTAAAAAATAAATCTGGTAGGGCTAAGTATTGATACTGATTTATTTTTATCCTTAGATAAAGGTACAGATAAAGTGATCTGGGTTAATTATGCTAGGAAAATAGTCCAGAGAAACATAGAAAAGGAAATTCCAGTGAAATTGTGAATCTTGTGTTTTCTTGGAAAGAGATATTGTTTGCTAGTAAAATCAATAGACATTTTATAGGTTTGACAAGTCAACGTGTTATGAAGCCCTCAAAAATGAAATCACTTTATGGTTTTTAATGCCAACCTGCTCCATTGAAGATCTGTGAAGAAGAATTATATTTTCCTGAGCATCTCTTTCAAACTGTTCGATATAAGAAGGAATCATTCCATTTTCAACTTCTTTGTGGAACTCACGGCTCTTACAGGTGCTCTCAGGTCTTTCAGAGAACAGAATATCTTCCTTTATGACACCAGCTATTTAAAAAAGAAGCCCACATGATTATCCACTTACCTCCACGAGCTTTCAAAGGGGGTAGGAAACAACAAAAGTCAACATACCTCTGTTATCTTCAAATGACCCAAGTTCAATTTCTTATAATCAATAATTCAGTAAATGGCTTTGTGGTTCAATGTGCACTTGAAAGTAGAACTATCTCCAGAGTAAGTTTTTAGCTAAAAAGGTTTATCTTGAAAAATAAAAGGATTTCGCAAGGTTAGCTGAAAAGGAGGAGTAGGAGGGAGAGGGAGAGTCAACCCTATTAATCCTGGAAAAGCCTGAAAACTAAGCAAAGTACAAGCAAGCATTAAAAACTCATTCTTGTTTATCAGAGGTACCTTAAAGTGTGAATTCAATGCTTTTCCACTTTAATATTGCATGCTGTTTACCAGAATGGCTCCCCACTTACCTGCTATGTTGCTGAAACCAGCTTGAGAGATAAATAGGTGCAGTAGAAGATGGAGCTTCTTTGGCCCATTTTCCCAAATTAGAATCACTAAGACCTGACAGCTACCAGAATATCCCCTATACAGAAGCACTTTATTTTGGCTGCCTCATTTATTTGCATAGAAATGTCTGTGTTTATATAAATGATGTGTTTGCTTTACCTTGGACAAGACTGCTCTTTCTCGGTCATTTACAAACAGCACCATCTACAAAAAAGTATCTATTCATCTATCCAAATGTACACAGTAAATATGAAACAATCCTCTGTCCCATTTTCTAAGAGAAACTGGAGAATGAAAAATGAAAAGATGGAATTTCTCGTTTATGTTGCCCATGCTGTTAAAGCTGGAATTTCAGTGCACCTTATGTAACATGGTAACTTTTGCTCCCCCCAAAAAATGAACTTTTCTTTTCATAAGGGAGCCAGGGTCATGTAATGGGAAGCATAGTATTGGCCTGGAGTACAATAGATCTGGGTTATAACCCCTTTTTATCAAGGACCTCAGTTTCCTCATTATTAAAATGCAAGGATGGGCTAGGATCATAGGATTTCAGATTGGAAGATTTGTAACTTCTCTAGTCCATGTTCCTCATTTTGCATATGAGAAAACCTCACCTCTTCCAAACTTCCCTTTTACTGTCAAGACTATCACCATCCTACAAATTACCCATGTTCAAAATCTAGGTGTCATCCTTGACCTGTCTCTCCTACTCATTCTACATCTGCAATCTGATATCATGTCTTATCATTTTAACTTCACAATCTCTCTCATATATACCCCCTTCTCCCCACAGCCTCCATCTTGATGCAGGTCCTCATGCCTGGGCTCTTGCAACAGCTTTTTGGGCCTCCCTGCCTCAAGTTTCTCCCTACTTCAGTCTATCTTCTACTTAGCTATCAAGGTGACCTTCCCAGTCTTCCTAGTCTACCTTCTACTCAGGTACCAAAGTGATCCTCTGTGTTACCTCCCCTATTCAATAATCTCCAATGGCTCCATAACAAATATAAAATCCTTTTTCTGGTTTTTAAAGCATTTTACAACCTGGCTGCTTCTTGCCTTTGTTTTCTTAAACTTTATTCCTTTCCATATATTCTCCATTCCAGCAATACTGGATTTCTTGCTGTTCCTCAAAGAAGGCACTCCATATCCCAGTCATACTCCTTCTCACTGGCTGTCTGCCATCTTTCAAATCCCCTTCACCTCCAATTGTAGCTTCCTTCACTATTCTCCTCAAGTTCTTCCTTCTGCAAGAGGCCATATCCAATCCCAAAACACTGGTGATTTCCTCTGGTGATTGTGTCCCATTTACACTGTAAATATCTTCTGTGTGTATAGTCATTTTCTCCTTCATTAGAATAGGAGCTCTTTTAGAGAAGTGACCATGTGTTTTGTTTTGGTTTGGTTTTTTGTATCCTCCAGGCTTAGCATGGTACACATCCTGCTTAATAAAATTTAGTTGAAGTGCCTATCAATATTTCTTATAGAAATGTAATAGATGAAAAAATAGCCTTAAAAAGGTATGAAAACAATTAAAAAGGAAATCTAACTCTGAGGCACTGCCATGATATAATTGTTATACTTTGATAGATCTGTGCTTCTATTAATGTAACATATCAACAGAATTAATATTGCATTTCACAAATTACTGAATTCCACACAATATCGTTAAATAGATTTGAAACTGGTTAAATGGCCAGAGCAAAAGTGGAGACACTAGTGATTCAATGTCAATATGGAAGGAGTTCTCTGGACAGATGCCAGAAGGATATGAACTGGATCCTGTGCTGCTGCACATGCTTATCAATGTCTTAGATAAAGTGATAGGTGGAATGCTTATGAAATTTACATATGAAACAAAGGTGGATAGCTTACTTTTTGTATGAAAGAGTCTCCAGAAACCAAAAGCATCTATTTCGGAATAGTCTAGAACACTGAAGTGTTCTAGAAATGAAGTGTAATAGGGATAGATGTTGTCATACTGAGGTTCAAAAGGTCTAATTCACAAATACAAAATGGGGTAGTCATAAAAGAAAGCAATCCTTCTGAAGAAAATATGGAGAATTAATAGTGTAATTAATGTTACAGCTAAGCCAGCTAGTGAAATCTTAGGCTGCATTAAGAGAAAGGCAGATTGTATTCTGCCACAGTCATACGTAGTCAGCGTGTAGTACTGTGTATAAATATGTGTGTGTATAGTTCTGGGCACTATATCTTAGGAAGGACATTAATAAGTTAGATAGTATCCAAAAGTGGGCAACTAGTACTGAGACTTTAGATCATGTTATATGAGGATTGGTTAAAGGAACTAGGAATATTTAACCTATAGAAAAGAAATCTTATACAGGGAGTCTTAACCCCACAATGGGTCCACAGATAGATCTCAGGGGCTCTGAAACTCTGAATGCATAATATTGTGATACTTGCATGTCAGTGTAATTGGTTTCTCTTGCAAATCTGTGCATTCTTTCTTATGCACTTAAAAACATTATTCTGAAAAAGAATTCATAAGCCACATCAGACTGCAAAGAGGGCCCAGGATTTAAAAAGGGGTAAGAACCACTGACTTAGAAAGATATGATAGCTGTCTTCAAGTATGAAAAGGATACGGAAAAGAAATAAGACTTGTTCTGTTTGGCCCCAGAAAGCACAATCAAGGGATATTTTAATTTTTAGAAATTTCTAATAATTTGAGTTATCTAAAAATTTATGAAGGTTTCTTTAGGATTGATGAGATTTCATCCTCTCCCCAGAGTTTTTTTAAGCAAAGGTTAGCAAATCACTTATCAAATTAGCTGCATGAGGAAGGATTTTTCATGTATGTGTTTTTAAAAAAAACAGCCTCTGGGCTCACTTCTAACTCTGAGATTTTGTGATCGTTCATGTTTTATAATATTCCACTAACAACCAATCTACTGAGTTGTCCTGAATACCCTCAGGATGCAAAACTAGCAGTCATGGGTCAAAGTTGCAGAGGAAGATGCTGATTTTGTATAGGGAAACATTCCTAATGCTTGGAATTGTCTAATTATACCAAGGACTGACTCAAAAAGTTCCAGATCATTGATAGTCCTAAGAAAAAAGCTGAATAACAACTGTCAAGTATGATGTAGGAAAAATTCCTATTTATGTATGAGCTTAACTCCATCACCTCTCAAGTTCCATCTGTTTAAGAGTCTCTGTGTTTTGCTCTAAAGGGTGTAGCATTTTAGTCAGTTATGGAAACTTGTTCGATAATGATTAAATAATGATTCACATTTTTCTTCTTTAATCTTCAGTTCTGATATGAAATATTTTGAAGGATTTTGCTTTTAAAATGGAAAGAAAATGAGGTTTAAAGATGTTACTGAAATAGCTAAAGTATGTCATCAGTGGATGTTTCTGCAACAAGTATAGATAATTGAGTAAAATCATATAGTTCAATTTTTCTCACATGATAAAAGATGTTGAAAACAAGTGGGTATGTACCTTGGAGATCCTCTTTGTTATCTTCATCTAGAAGCTTCATTAATTCATCATATAGAAGTTTCTCGTCCATCTGTACCAGAACTTTAAAAAAAAAGATTGGTGTCAACTATTCCCTTAATAATATGGTTCACATTTATAGCAATATAAATCTTAATTCTAAACAGTTAATAATCAATCACTTATTTTTACTGTGAATTATGATTCATAAAACTTCAAAATTACAACCCTCAATTTTCTATCATGTCATTAGTTTTGGTAAATTAAAGACAGTGGCAGCATTAGAAGGATTTTAAAAGGTATCTACAATGGCATGCTTAGTATTCTAATCATATATTCTCCCCTGAAAAATGGATCCTATTGTTAGCAAACTGAGATAAAGAGATGATAGATAGATAATGATAGACAGATATGAAAATATTCATTTCATATTAATCATATGTCAGTTGCAATTTCTTAAGTAATGAAACAGATCATGATAGAATGATTAAAAACAGCAGGATTACTGATAGAAATGACCTTGGGACAAGTTACTATCCTGCTATTCATACACATACACACACATATACATACACGTGTGTGTGTGTATATTCACACATATGTAATAGTTCATGGGACTGTTGCAGAGATGAGTAAAGTCACTTTTTTAATAATATAATAAAAGTATTGGAATATAAATCAACTTTCTGTAGGCTTACTGAAAGCATCTTTGAAATTGCTTTGAAAAATATATTCTCATTTTCATCTCTTAAATGGAGCTCATATAGAAATAGTCCTAGGATAGGTCACTATTCTGCTACTATTCTTTGCTATTTAATGTTCTTCAGACTACTGCACAAATAGGTGAAACAGCTCCTTTTTGTGAGCAAATAAAATGATAGGGATGTAAATTAATCTATGGGCTCACAGAAAGCATCTTCGGAAGAACTACAATGGCATTCAGGATGATGGGGATCCTATACCCCTCATCCTACTGCCATGTAGTTTTGAAGTCTTTGTCATGACAACTTTTGACAACTTTTTTATTCCACAAAGCTTGGCGATTATGAGCTCTTGATATGGTGTTACCATGCCTATGAAAATATTGTTCTTAAAATTTTCTGGATGAATGTTATGTCTGGGCAATTGTGGGCAACTGTTTTATTTGTGATTGCACTCCTATTTTTAGTACAATTCATTTGTTAAATTCCAGAGGATGTTTTTGAGGGCTGTATTTTTAATGAACAGATTTGTTGTTTCTTAATCTATAAAAGATAGTGAGCTTTTAATATACAATTCCTGCCAGCTAGATGGGCCCTGCTAGCCAGGTGAGTCCAGCTAGATATGCAATAGATTTGCTAGATTCATACCATCAGCCTCAAAAAAGACTACAAAATTTGAGTCTGTGAGCTCTTCAGAATCATTTGAGTTATTAGCATTATTTTTGACATTTGTTTTGGAAATAGGCAAAAATTTTGGAGTTTATACTAAATAAAGATTTCCAATGAACTCAGATTTTTAAATTTTTCCTTCTTCAGATTTTAAATTGATCCTTATAATGATAAGGTGAACCCTAAAGCTCATATGTTAAATGAATCAAAGACACAATCCTAAGAAATCAGAAATCTTCAGGAAGATACGTAAGTCTAAACTCATCGTATAGCTTCCTTTTATTATGATATACACTGGGCCCCACTGACACCACTAAAATTTCAACTGAAGTTTCTAAAACAAATTTCTCTTGATTAATTAGGCAGCTCAGGATTAGACTTTGATGAAAAGTCAACCTGTAGTGTTATATAAACATTTCTCTACAAAAGGGCCAGTTTTTTACCCAATTAATTTTTTTCAAACTTTTGCACATAAAATCACTGATTTTAGTAGCAAGTTTTTAGAGAATAATCTTCCTTCTCTAGAATTAGACAAGTATTGAACTTCACAGATTCTGAAACATGATTGAGTGAAGGATTCAGCTGAATTCATATATACTCCATTGTCCTTCACCTTGCAGAAGGACTAGAGAATTTCCCTAGGAAAAAGGAGGGTGTAACTATAAAGTTAGCACCTGGTAATTTACAATGAACTTGAATGTTTTTATGTGATCGGCACCTTTTTCCTCTCCAGTGGGTTGGAATTCCTAATGACCACTGGGGGCTCCTTTCAGTTAACCACCTGCTCCATTTAACATAATGCCTGAAATAAATTATAGACGCTTAGGAAGCTAAAAGGGATTATTGTGTATCTAGTCTTACCCCCTCATTTTAATTTTTTTGTCAACATGCTTTTAAGGTACAGGATTCCTACTCATTTAAGAATTCTCATTAGACAGAATATTAAACTATGTGATTAATATTTTAAAAAATAATGTAACTTTTCCTTCCACCAAAAAATGTCATTTTTTGTGTATTTTTCTGTAATAATTCCTTCTCTATATCAGTGGTAGTATTTCTCTTTTAAGAGTTTTATTGATGACTTCTTTTGTTGGTCTTTTTTTAAAGTTCACAGTAATTTGATAATTTCCTGATACAATCTCTCTCTCCCTATAGAAACTACCTTTTTAAGTAAAAAGAAATGTGAAGTAAAATCTATCTATGCAGAACTAATGCTTACAGTGTATACTCACAATAAGAAGAGAGAAATGTTTTTCATTTTATACAGGGAAGCTGACATTTATTGATATATTTTATACCCTTTTGTTTTACTAGAGCTATTTATTATGTGATGATTTCCTTTGCTGATTCTGTGGAGTTTTCCAAGTAATCATCATATCATGTGTAAATAAAATACATCTCTTGTTTTATATATACATATATATGTATGTATGTATGTATGTATGTATGTATGTATGTATGTATATAGCTAGTATGGTATTACTGTGTTTAGGGGAATTTCCTTGCTTTACCCTTTATGTCTGATAAAAAAGCTTTCATTTTTTCTGGTGCAAATAATGCTAGTTTTTAGTTTTATACATACACTCTCTCTCTCTTTCTCTCTCACACACACACACACACACACACACTTTTGATAGCATTAAAAGGAGTTCCTCTATGACTGTGATTTTATTGTTTTTAACACAAATACATGCTACATTTTATCAAAGACATTTTCTAAATCCATTAGTAGAATTGTGTATCTTATTGGTTTTGTTATTTATATTATTAATTTTGTGAATTATTTCTCAAATTATTGAGAATTTTTGCATGTCCAGCATAAATTCAGCATGGTTGTAATGAATAATATTTTGGATCTGTTATGGTAGTCTTTTTTCCTCAAACTTTATTTAAAAATTTTCCATTGATATTCATTAGTAAAATCCCTTCCTAGGTAGAGCACCAAACCATGGCACATAATTGAAGATCATACATATAAATAAGAATTATTTTCCTTCACATGTTAAAAAAAATCTTATGGCTATAATATTTGTTATTTGATATTAAAGTTCTGAAGCTTGATCACTACATTTCTTGGTGAGTTGCACTTTGTTAATCTCTTTATTAATGTCTTCTGGATCCTACCAAGGTGCTCTTTGCCTCTGCTTATAAAGCTTTTGAGGAAACTTCTCTTTTTTCTGAGAAATTTACCTTGTCCATTTTATGTAATTGATGTATACTCCCTATATAGGAAGTATACATCAATTACATAAAATGTACTGTCAAATTTACTTCCAATTCTATTCTTTGGAACTCAAGTTCTTTCATTCACTTGCTCAGAGAGTCTTTGATTTGAAACATAATGTCTGTTAAATATCCTAAATAATCTTTTCTCTTGATTCTCTTTTATTTTTCTTTCATACCTCAGATTTTCTTCCTTTTTGTTCCATTCCAATTTCTTCTTTTATTCTCTTTGAAAGCATTCTTTAATGTTTTGCCATTGCTCAGACATTTCTGTGGTTCCCCTTAAATTTATTGCCCTGATTTATTTTTCAGCAGAAGTTGTTCATTCATTATTCTTCTTTATGTAGCATATACACTATTTTTCAAAATTTTATTTGCTCATTTTCCTTTCTTCTTGGGTCTTATTGGCTTATTTAAGTAGGTACATACTTGCTCTCTTCTCCTTCCCTTCCTTTCCAGATATCATTGTACTAGATCCCACACTATTGGATTCTTCCTCCATTCACTGTCACACATTTTCTGTTGATGAGACCACCAAACCTGAATGACCTAAATTACCTCCCTATATTAAGGAGTGGGAGTGACGAGTCTTGTTTGATCTTTGTCATATAGAAATTGCAAAGAGAAAGTACCTCAGATGAGTTTATATCCCTTCTATTCTATTCATTTTTTAGAGTCCCTTCCTCTCTATATTAGGTAACATTTTAACTCTGTTTTTTCTTGCTTCTCACTCATCAACAGTTGCCAATTTTGTCCATTCCTGGGGTTAGATACCTTGTAGGGATACCTCACTTGCATTAGGTTACCACTCAAAAGAAATATCAAGAAAACAGGACAGATGCCATAAAAAACCAAACCTCAAAATCTGGATTGGAGAACTCATCAGCATTAGTCCACACTATTCATAGCTGTAGGAGTGTGGAAAGTGTTTCTTCTATTTCATGATTTTTTTTATTAATTTGTTTGGTATATATCTTCTTTTTATTTTTGAGGTAATAAGAGTAGAAGCTAGATTATGAAACAACTCTTACTCTACCATCTTACCACAAATCTAACACTTTCATTTTATAAATGAAAAGCTAGGGCTTAGAGAAGTGAAACTACTTGAAAATCAGAAAATTAGGACTAAAATACAAGTCTCTTGTCTCCCAGGGGAATCCTTTTTTTTTTTTTTTACTATGTCATGCTACCTCTCTACCTTAAATTATGTATTAATATAGAAAAACCATCAAAATCTAAAGAATCAATCTTCTTGAGGCCTAAAGATATTTGAAGAACTCTATTAGCACCTCTGGGACTAATTCATTACACAAAGTGGCAACACAATTCAAACATTTTCCAAATTGCACATGTGTTTCATGATGGTGGCAAGGTTGGTTTGCTTTGGGTTTTTTTTTTTTTGCCACCTATAAACTTTAGATTCTAACATCTTAAGGTCAATACTCTTGCACTATGGGTTTTGATGCCAGGAAAAAAAAAACAGAAATGGTCAGGAGTCAGACAGAATATTAATTCCAGTAGTTGTGAGAGTACTAACATATAAAATTATGGCATAGTAAATATCAGTGATACTTTTCCTATATCCTCTTTCCTTTTTATCTGTTTCTTTTCCTGCATTGGTCCCTTTTCAATGCTATCATTATACCATGTTTCATTCCTCATTTCCTCACCACAAAATAATGCTAATCAGTCTTAATTATAAAAAATAAGTGACTCCAGCATATAGCTTAGTATCTAGTTGGAAGGAAGGGGGGAACAGACAATAGTACATTTCTTTTATTATTCTTCCTGAACTACTTCTAGTGGGGTTGGTAGAAGTGGGATGATAGCCCCACTATAAAGATATAAAAGTTTACTGCTGTTCAGCAAATATCTACAAGTATGTCCCCAAATAGATAAAACCCAAACTTACCCAGAAGACAAATTAGAAGAGGGGTATAGAAAGGGTTTTTTTTGTTGTTGTTGTTAAGTCAAAACACAATATAATCAATCATCAGGATGTGATCTCAAAAAATAATCATTGGGACAAAGCATTTAAAAATATATTTAAAATAGTAATAATAAGATATACAATACATTTCATGAATAATACGGAACATAGTGGAAGGGGGGAAAAGGCTCCAGTTTTTATCATCCAGAAAAAATAGAATGAAAGAGAAAGGAAAGCAGCAAAGCAAGGAAAATGTCCCTTACCCTTAAATTAAAAAAAAAAGACTAGATAAGACTATGCTAAGAAGATCCTACTTCATCTAAGACACAGAGAGGAAGGCTGGAGCCAGGAATTGTGGCAGATGGTGAGTTATAATACCGGCCACCCCACCCAAAACTATAGCAGTAGCAACATCAGACTACTGAAGGGACAGGCCCCATTCAAGAGTATAGAAGAAAAAGAACCTGACCATGGTACAAAGTTCCAATCCAGGAATCAAAGCTGAGTTTATAAGTAAAAGGAATAAAACCACAATCACAATGAAGAAACATCATTGATTAACAGAAATCCAAGAAATAAACTCAGTAGAAGAGACAACTTCATAACAAGCATGAGTACAGCCTCAGAAAAATAGAATGGATTGTTCACAAAGACTCCAAAGCTGGCCAAAAATGAAGCTAAAGATAAAAAATTTTAATTAGAATGTCTAAGGAGAAAAATAAAAAGAGAAAAAACAGAAGGTAGAGGACTTTTACCAAGCAGAAGCCTCTCTGAAATAAAAGGAATGAACAGAACTCAATGCTTCCATGAAAAAAAAAAAAGAACAAAATCAAAAGCTAAAAAAATGAAAAGAATACATATATTATCTACTATCAAAAACAAAGAGACTATAAAACAGGTCAAGGAAATATAAGTTAAAAATCATTGAATTCCCTGAAAATAATGACAAAACCCTTAAGTATCATATTTAAATAAGTTATAGAACTATCCAGATCCATTAGAAAGGGCAAAATAAAAACAGAAAAACAGTACCTGTCCTCTGAAAGAAACCTCCTCCCCACCTAGCTTTCTTTTAATGAAAACAACTAGAAATAACATAGACAAAATCCAGAGCTTCCGTGTCAGTTGCAAAAATACTGTTCTAATACCAACCACCAAGGAACCACAGTCAGGATCATATAAAACATCCATTGTAAATGAAGAATGTGACATGTATGTTCAGACATGACTGATGTATGAATTTGTTCTGCTTTACTGTACCAATTTGATACAACAAAGAACTTGTATTTGGGCATAGCTGGATGTTGGAAGTGGGTAGTGATGGTGAAGCCAAAGAAAAAAGAAAAGAGCATCAGAGAAACATTTTAAAAACACAGAGAAAAAAAAAAGAAAGTTTAGAAGGGGACATAGAGACAGTGTTGGTCCCAATATATTGAATTAAAATGTACTTTTAAGAAAGCTATACATAATGAGAATTCATATTTTCATATTCAAATAGTTGGATAGTCATGACCAATACTTAAAATTACAGAAAACTTGCTGTGAACTGGCTTGAAGAAATGAATCCAAGGGCCCAATATGTTTCACATGCTATACATTCATTACTTGCTAATTACAGTATCATTTTTGGTTTTGCAAATTTTAATTTTAAACAATGAGCTTTAAATGTGCATTTGAAATATTAACAATATACTTAGTACTTTCAAAGGTATAAAATGTTTTCATCTTAACAACACTATGAGGTATGTAGGGTAAACATTGTTTTTAGCTGGGATAGTCTCTTGAATAATATTCTGTGTTTAATTTAGAAATATATTTGTGAATACACAAGAATGCAGTGTGAGTTCCATAAGGCTAATCACATGAAATCAGGTGTGTTACATATACAAAATATTACTTCTGAAATTAAATCCACCCTAATCCTTCTGCTACTGGTCAAAACTGGGCATTAAAAACAGTTGGCTAGTAATTCCTGTTACATCCCATTACCTGTATAACCTTGTATAAGTCACTTCCCTTCTCTAGGCATTCATTTTCTCACTTATGTGTAAATAAGAAAGTTAGTCTAAATTGTGTCTAAGATCCCTTCTCCCTATGAATTCTGTGATCTGGAGTTACATTGCAGTTTTACTTAACTATAACTTTGTAAAAATAGCATATGCTGCATTAGAGTGCTCTCATTTGTAATTTTTCTCATATAGCTTGTTAAGAAGTTCAGATTATTCATGGAAATATTACGGCCCCATTAACTTCCCATTCTTTTAACTGAAGAAGCAAAAACAATGAAATAGGATTTCTTGAAAATCAAAACATCACACTCTGCTGATCACCATTACATATATATAAAGTATGGGCTATTGGATCTAGAGTGGGGAGGGATCTGAAATGCCATCTAGTTCATTTTACAGAGAATGAAACTAAGGTTGATGAAAAAAAATGAGTTGTCCCACATTGCATGGGTAAGTGGGAGAACGTGGATTTGAACACAGATTCTAGGACTATAAATCTAGTATTTTTCCCCCCCTGCAACATGCTACCTCTCCTAAATGTAGCAGAAGCTACTTATCCCATCAGGCCTTGATTTTATGCATACAATGCTCATATGTGTTCCTATACCCCAAGCTAGCCTGGGTGAGAACCTCATATCTTAGTTGCAGAATGCTCATTTTCAACGTAAGCACACAGCTTCATTTGCTAAGTGATCTTTCATCATATCCGTAGAAGACAGACCTTGTAAGGATGACACTAAACTGCAGCCCACTGGAACTCAAATAAAGAAGATTCGTGCTTCTATGTGTCCACTAGCTTGCTGTCCTTGATCAAAAATTACCTCTATTACCCATCACGTTGTTAGTGGCTAAAACTTACCATTTAAATGGTAAGCTGCAACATCTAAATGGAACTGCATATGTGATCTTTGTCACCTCATTTTCATGAATGGAAAAGAATATTCTGACACAAAAATTACATACTTAATTCTAGCTCACCTTCTCCGCTGACCCCCATCCCACACTGCCTTGGGTTTATTTCCTCATCCATCAATGGGTCAAAGTAATTTCTGCTGTATTCATTTCCTGTGGAAAGTACATGAAGGAAGGGTCAGTGATTATTAGAAGCACATGAACCAAAATGTTAATTTTGAAATCGACACCACCACAGAAGGGCCATTTTACCTACTTTATAAGCTTAATTTTTTTTACAAGTCTTCCAAGCCTCCTAGTTTTGTAATTATCATCTTGCAAAAGGTCAAAAAAGGTAATTCTGGAAACAAGTTCACTCTATCTTACTGTTGCTGAGAAATTAATGAGAAAATTATCAAATGTAGATGTTATAAGAAAAAAAAACTAAGCCAAATTATTTTCAAGACATACTGTAGGAATGAACATTACCAGATTGTTAGGTGGGATAGAGTTCATCACTGGCCCTCTCTTTCCTTTCCTCTACACCACTGGGGATATTGTAGTGCCCAATCAGAATTCTGTAGTGAAATGAGGAGGTGCTATATCATGGGGATGGGAGAGGTCCTATTTTTAAATAGTTTAAATTTACAGAGTACAAATGGGAGGTGACAGAATGAAACTTGTTCGGATAAGTCATTCCCACTGTTTCTCTTTAAACAATATGAAGTGGAGATATAAATTGTTTGATTACTTTGACTAATCAGACTAACACAGTACAAAATGCAAAACAAATCCCCTTTTCTTTGTTGCTCTATATTTCCCTATCTTCATGACAAAAATGCATCTCACAGGATACATTTTGTAAAGGAATAACTTCCTTGTCATACATTTGCCAACACTAATTCCAGACTTCTACAGGTAGAAATAAATGCATTCCTGTGACTTGTGTTTTGCATTCAAGTAAAATGTACCTGATTCTGATTGCAACTCAAATAGCCAAGTGCCACAAGACAAGCTAAGCACTGGAGACTTGTGATAACAGTATCTCTGCAAATGTTAAGCCCAGGAAAGGGTTAATGTGTCCTAGTCCCACTGTTATATTCCACAGTATATTTGTTTTAGGATCAAAAATAATCCAAACGGCAGCTCCTTTTCAAAGGCTAAATGAAACTTTGATATGAAACTAGGTTTAATTTATATTTTTGGACGGGCACATTTTTGCTGTCAGTCTCTATTCTATCAATGTAGTAAGTACAAGAACTGAAAATCTGCTTTACCTTGAGGTCTCAATAAAGAAAAAATAAATGAGTTTCATTTTTGTTACTTTATCTGTCAACAACTACTAGGCTGGTATGAATCTTGGCAGGATGTAATCAAAGTCTTATGTATTGCAATAACACTGCTATTCTGCCTTATTCACTGTAATTGTTTTTCATCTACCACAAAAGCATGGTGATACACTAAGTACACTCTTTCATATGCTGGGAAAATAATTCACCATTATGTGCATTAAGGCAAAAATGACAGTGAACGTCTTTATTCACTCGCAATGCCACATGCAGTCAATTGCTAAAAAGTGGGCCCTCAAACACTATGGAAATACCAGAGCATACACCAATTCTTTGCAACCCTCCAAGAGACCTGTTATCTCCCGGATGTGGGTATTCTTCCAACAATGCAGATCAAAAACCATGTATTCCAGACCATTTCCTCATCTGTAAAAGGAGGAGATTGGACTAAATTACTTCTAAGTGCCTTGTTAAGTTCTAAATCTAGGACCCTATAATCCCATGGGATTCTCATCAATATCCTCTCATAAGTTTGGAACAGGATCCGTGCAGTTTATTAAGGATCTTCCTCAAATTATTTTGACATCATGAGGATACCAATGAAGCAGGCACACATTATCCCTGTATAAGTGTCCATTATTCAGATTTATTCAATCATGGTAGAGAGAGGCAAATCACACTTCTTAATGATATTTATATTTAGCTATTCAAGTCCCCATCCTCCTTTCTCTTCTAATGTACTAACTTTAAAAGAGGTGAAAATATAGCTTAATTCCATTTTCATTGGCCGTACCAGATGTACGTATGGCACTCTATCATTTATTCCTACTGTGGTACATGCCTACCCCATTATATTTTTTGATCATACATATCTTAAAAAAAAACCAAAGAAATAGGATGGACTAGATGGCTTCTGAGGCTCCTTAAATTCTCAAAGTCTGTAATTGTTCAGGCCTTTACACTATTTCTCCAACACAGTGTTTTGTCTGTAATGTCACATCATGCTAACCCTCTCTGTTGCCCTTTCTTTGACTCTCGACTTCCGTTCCACAAATTCATATCCAGCACTGAGCACAGTGCCTAGCATACAGTAGGCACTTAATGACTAATGCTTACTGACTGAGTGACTGATGTCTCATTGTGACATGGAGGTAAGCCAAATTCTTTTCATCATGAAGGAAAGGGTAAGATAATAAAGACAATCTAGTTAGTGTCTAAATTATGCATTATATCATTTGAAACGTGGGGAGCTTATTTTGATCCATGAGCCAAAAATTACACTTCCAATTTTATTTTCACTTAAGAAATGAATGTTGATGATATATTTCATAGAGTCAACCAAAAAGAACAGAGCCCAAGACTCCTCATAAAAACATAAAACTCAGATTCCACAGAATTCCTCATCAAGTTTCACTTTTTTCTCCTCCTACAAAGATATCAAATTAGACTCAATTATACCAAAATAGATTAATGTAATTGGAAACATGATCAGAAATCATCTCATTCAAACTCCTACCTAATGCATCAATCTCCTTTATAACATAAAGCCTCTTCTTAAACATATCTCTCATTGAAGTTCATTTTTATTTTATAAAGCAACCCATTGACATGTCAGACAATTCTAATTGTTAGAAAATCCTTCCATATGTTGTGTCAAGATATGCCCCCCTCACTATAATTTCTAAACCACTGGTAATTTTGTCTTATAAGAGTTACATAGATTACATCTAAATGCCCTCCTACATGACAGACCTTAGCATACTAGAAGACAACTATCACCTAACTTCTCTTGTGTAATTAAAAACCTTTTAAGACGTAATTTTTAGGTCCTTTGACATCTTGTTTGCCACACTATGGATGCATTACATATCCCACTTGTTATTGTCTTTCTTGCATTGTACTACTGAGAACTGAATCAGAGTTGTTGCCACAAAGCACAGTAGAACTATTATCTTGAATGGTTTTAACACTAGGCTTTTCTTAATGCAACCAAATATTTAATTAGCTTTTTTGTAAGTTCAGATTGAAATGGCAATTAAGTAAAATTCCTTTCTTTTTTTCACATCTACTACAATTCATATATATTTCCTCCAACTTGTACTTGCACAGTTGATTTTCAAAACCTAATGTAAGAGAGAGGTATGAGGGAGAGACAGAGACACAGAGAGACAGAGACACAGAGAAAGACAGAGATCACAAAAGGGAACATTTATTAAACATTTACTATGTGTGAGGCATTATGATAAGTGCTTGGAATACTAATACAAGCAAGATAGCCCCTGCCCTCAAGCAGTTTCCATTCTAATGTATGTATGTATGTATGTATGTATCAGGGAATGGGAGGAAATATCATATGGAAATGGCCTAAAAGTGACATAGAGGTATAGTTCCAGGAAAGATAAGATGGACACTTACAAATATTTACTTATGAGACCCTGAAGGGACCAAAGCAAAGAGTTCAAGGAAGGAAGGAGGCAGGAAGAAGATGAAGATAATCTCCCAAGAGGCTAAGGATTTATTCAGCATAGTGGGCCCTGAACTTGGAATCAGGAAGACAAACTCAAATATTGCCTTCAGATACTTATTAGCTGCATGACCCTGGAAAAATCATTTAATAATAGCTAGCATTTTTGCACTCATTATATGCCAGGTACTGTGCTGTGTACTGTATAAATATTACCTCATTTGATCCTCCCAACAAATCTGTGAGGTAGATGCAATTATTAATTATATAGAATATCTTATTATACTTAACCTCTGGGCCTCAGTTTCTTCATCTGTAATATTATAGGGTAGGAAATAATGACCCCTAATATACCTTCCAGTTTTAAATCTATAATCCTATGAACCCAAGTCTTCTTATGAGGACAATTGTATCTATTATAACATGCTTCCATACTAAAATAATTTTATAATATTTAAGTCATATATACTAATATTTAAAACTCTTATAAATTGTGGGAGAACCCAGCGTAAAACAATCCAATGATACCAGATTCTAACAGATATAGTTTATACTAATACTTTTTTGAAAGCTAAAGTATGCACAGTATAAGGAGTGGTTGGGGAAGAAAGAAGTATACAAAGGCATTATATGTTTTAAACTGTTGCACTTCATTACAAATCATGATCCATTTTTTCCAGGTTTTAAAAAGTAGTATAATTTCAGGAAATGGAGCATATTGCCAAAAGGTATTTTGTTAATAAGATGAATTCCTGAAGAGTGTACTAGTTATTCAAAATATGCTTTTGGAAATATTTTAAAATATCTCACATTAAAATTAACAGATCCACTGAGAAATTCAAAGTAGGTCATTTAATAATATAAACATAGAGGGTCTTAACATGTTGTTATTTAACTATAATATTCAGATGTTTTGGAGGACAACTTTGTACAGATGACAATATGTACTTAAATGGAATTTGCTTAATCCAAGATGTTCATGTGTCTAACCCAAATATTTGCTTTTCTTGTTTTGTTGTTGTTTTTTGATTTCCAGCTTTCTACTTTCAGCTATTGCATTTAAAAAAAAAATATTGTTATATCCTGGTTGCTCGTTTTCACTGAGTTCAAAAAAGGAAACTTATTTACTATCTTTCTGCCCCTCAACATCTATCAGATTTTTTCTCTAATTTAATTCAGAGGAAGCACAAAGCATAATCACCTCTCTTATTTATATTACAGTATGTATCCACTTTGGTAGAGCAAATCTCAGGTGCATTATAAATCCTTTGAGATTCTAAGAGTGAAAAAAAAGAGATTCTAAGAGTGAAATTGTTTAAGGAGGGGCAGACTTGACTCAAACAGCTACTTTCTTCCTTTCACTATCCATGAACACACTGGCCAAAAGGAAGAGGCTGAACATATCTCATTCATTGTGGGTTTGTGCTTGGACTTGTCCTGTTGATATGAATCCACTGTTTAATTTCAATTCACCATCACGAACTGCCTTGCTTTCTTCCTTTTTATGACCACAAACACTATGGATAAATAAATGTAGGCTTGTTAATAAAATATATTAACAATATAAACATTTTAAAAATTATTATAGTATATCACCCAAAACATAGAAGTATTTTGCTCTAAGCCTTTAAAAATAGGACCAAAAGACAAGATTTCTAGTTACCCACTGACTTAATTTGTTTTCTAACACAAATACAAATTAAAGCAAACTTTTATTTTAAAAATCCTTTGCTTCTGTTTTCTTCAGTGATATAATGATGTAATGGTATATAAAAAATTCTATAGGATATTGGATCCAGAATTGCAATTTCATCTCTGTATGCAACTCCCAGTGTGAAAGCTTCCTTCACTGATGCAGATCCATAACCTGTATTTAACTTACAGTCTTAGAGAGCTATCGCTGAGAGATTAAGTGATCATGTAACTAAATATGTCAGAGATAGGACTTGAACCCATGTCTTCCTGATTCCAGTACAGTTCCCTTATTCACATCTTTTGCAAGTCTTGACCACAGGGTCTTTATATTTCAATGTCTATTTCCTTTGAGATAAATGTTTTGTTGTATTCAATATAAGGATGCAACCATACTGAGTTTTGAATTCCATCCTGACCTTTATTGATTACCTCCAAACTTAGAACTTATCCTTTTACTTTTCTCATTGTGTCAGAATTAAAACTATCCAAAGATGGCAATTGTAGAAGTTTCTTCCCATACTTTGATCATACCACCATCATAAATTGACTTAGATATGATGAACTCTGTATGAGTTCCTGAGAAAAGTGACTATTTCTGCCATGGTGCAGAGAGGATCTCTTGGTTCAGAATACAGTAGATATCTAAAATGCAAACTTGAAATCCTGACACGGAATAAAAAAAATTGCCTTTGGTGCAGTTAATAATTTTTTGAAAGATCCCTTCATCTGTCTATTTCTCCCTTTAGATTTTTCCTCATATAGCAATATGCTTCCAACTATTAAATGGTATGCTTTATTATTTGAAAGGCAACCAAAGAGTATTATCTGGAAATAATTCTTCTTTGTGAACGTTTAAAGCAGAAACAGAAAATAACTTGCTACACAAACACAGTTTAGTTCTAGTAATTCCATTGATTCAGAAAGACAAGAACAAGAGCTATGCAGCTATTATACCTAGATTCCTGTGCCCACCTTAGAAACCTGTTCCCGAATAACAATTTTGGTAATGGTACTATTGAAGAAATGATAAAAAAAAAAAAAAACTTGCACGCTGTTGCACATAACAGCAATTTGGGTACAACAAATTTCACTTCTAAAATGATAAAAATCCTTTTAGTGGGGATTTGGTGGAAAAGAAAGACAACACATTTCCATTTCTTGGTGTCTCTTAAGGGTACATTCAATCTCTTCATTCTGTAGGTATTAAAAAAAATCTATTAAATGGGCGCTCCTCCTCTTCTCTTATTTATGCCTTGATTACAAATACTCTTACTCCACAGAAGAGGTAATGGGAAATAGTGACTGGATTATCTTTATTGTCTCACAAAGATGCTATAACAATACAAAGTGGTGAGCCAGATTTAAATTGGCAAAGAATTCAGGAACTGTGTGAACTGTCTCCAGTTCTATCTTGACTGCACTGGCTTGTCAAATGTGATAGGATTAGTTGCTATAACAGTGCTCAAAAGCAGAACATATTCCAAACCATTCTTTTACTTTCCCAGTCTAAACCAAATGATATTTCCATTCACTGTTTTTGAGAAGATGGCTCTGAATCTTTTTTTTTTTTGCTTTTTGTGCCGCTTACTATTTGTCTTCTGCCAGCTGTTACTGGCCGTTTGTTTTCTGCTGGCGAGAAAGGGCATCGTGCCAAAGAAAATGCCAGTGTATTCTTTTTGTATATATCTGCAGAGACAAAGCTATTGGTTGATTTTAAGCAAATATTCACTAGTGCTGAGAGAGTTCATTTGGGTAATTTTTCATCTAATAACACAACCAGCTCATGAGCAGATTTAAAAGAGCTAACTCATCCAAATTTCAAGAAGTCCTGGCATCATTCATAAAAATTACAGGAATTTGAAACAAATAGTCTTCATCCACTTTCCATTTAACACACCCCACTCTCAATTTCCTTTGCCCTATAAAACAATCAGTTGGCAATGTGTGATGTTAAAAAACTATCTCATGCCAAATTATGGCTGCCAAAAGAAAGGCAAGGTGCCCCCAAACAATTATCAAAAGCTGCTAAATGAGAAATATGGTTTGGGAAAGTATGCATTTGGATGAAACACACGAAGAAACATAGAGGCTTTCATGTCTTTCTATTTCAGCAGAGGAGCATGATGCTTCCAGGTATATAATCTGAATATAAGAAACAGTGAGGAAAGATGCATAGAGAATCCTCCTTGCACTCAGGAAGACCTAGATTCAAATCCCATGTCTGACACATACTGGTTGTGTGACCCCTGGCAAGTTACTTAACCTTTCTATGACCCAGAAAATTCTAGATTGATATTGTTAAAGTAGATTCCCTATACCAATTAAATTAGGGCTGATACAAAAGAAATGCACCTTTATACTCCACCATTTAAAAATTAGTCAGCATATATCTTTACACTACAGGAAGGGGAGCACCACCTTTTGTAGCTGATCTCAAACTTGCATCATTTTCTTTAAAAAGGGTTAGCTCTCTGGAAGGGGAATGGGGAGAGGTAAATTGGGAAACAAGATGATATGAAAACAAAAGATATCAATAGTTTTTTTAAGGTGCCAAAACTGACATTTAAAATCAAATGGTATTTTCTTTTTCCTACATATCTCTTCTTGAATTTAGATACTTACAAAAACTATACCTTCCTTCCAGAAATAAATTTAATCAAAATCAGAGAAAGGAAGCTCCAGGTCTTCCATCACCAAGATTCTGATCTGGTAATGTTTATTGGGTACATTCAAGGAAGTACTACCAACATTTTTACAGAAATTGAGAGTTGATAGGGGCCTCAGTGACTATCTACTCCAACCCATACAGGAAAGGAATCCCCACTATAACATACCTAAGTCATCATCTAGACTGATTAAATGCCTCCAAGGAGGGGACTCTCCCATATAACAGCAGCCCTTTCTACTTTCGGATAACTCTGTTAGCAAGTTTGGGGGGTTTTTTTGTTTGTTTTTTCTGAAAGTAAGCCTAAATTGAGCCCTTTGCAATTTCACCCATTGTTTCTGGTTCTGCCTTCTAGGTCTGAATAAAACAAGTCTGAAGCCTCCTCCATGTGACATCCTTTCAAATATTTGAACGTATCTGTCATATGCCCCTCCCCAAGTCTTCTTTTTTGTAATATAAAAAGCCCAGTTTCTTCAACCAACCCTCACATGTCATGAAGTCAAAATCTTTCACCACACTGACTGTACTCCTCTGGACACCCTTCAGCTCATCAATGTCCTTCTTAAATTGATACCCAGAGATGAACACAATGCTCAGATGATATCCAACAAGGTCAGAGTACAGATGGATTATCACTTCCCTGTCTTCCTGATTCCAGGTCCACTACTTTGGACTACACACTTCCCACCTAGCTGTCTTGAAGAGTAAAATATACCATTCAACATAAGTAAAAGATTTTACAACAAAAGATTGAGTAGTAAAGTAATAAGAGGGAAAAGAAAGCCTCAAAGAAGAAAATTTCTAGTCATCTATACAGTGATAGCACAATAAAAATACAAGTTCGGTTAATGAGAAAAAGAACATATATACAATTCATATGATAAATTACAAATATTTTATAAAGGGAGATGTCTGAAACTTAGGCTTCTCTGAAAAACTGAAAAGTAGTAGGAAGGGATAAGATACATTTTTTTTTTTGTTCAGATGCTTCATAGTGGCACCGTAATTACTATCAAGGCAGTTTACCAGCTTCCTCTCAGACAGAATACTACTTTTCTTTATAGAAGGCATCAAAAACATATTTAATATCAATGATAAGAATACCAATGGCCTCCTATGAATATAGTCCAATAAAATTTAGGTACTTTAAACAGAGGACTCACAGTTTGTATTACTTTTATAAAATCCAGTTAACAAGAAAAAAAACCCTAAAATGGCTGATGAGCAAAAAAGGATGTGCTACAGCACCAGGAGGTGTAAAGAACAATTTGTTGTTGATTAAGTAATTATTAAATAAAATGCCTGAAAATCCTTTAACAATTATACTGCTCTAGTTGATTATTGTAGAGTCTTAGACTGTGTTCTGCACTAGTAGTTTATTCATATAGTACAAATATATAAAGCAGGCCTAAGTATTGTAAAAATGCTAGGGTTTTTATGCCAATTTGAAAAACTATTCTCTCAAACATGCCACCAACACAATAATAGCAAGAACAATTAATATGAAAGGTAGCATTTTTATGGTTCTCCCTGGGCTTAAATTTACTACTTGTCTGAAATAGAACTAAATATGGCTTCTAAATCAAAGCAGGCATACTAAAACATTATATCAATCACCTGTATGATCCCTGTATGCTCCACTGAAAACATATTAAACAACTTCTTCATCTCGTAGAATCTTTCTACAAAGACACCAAAAAGTTATTGTGATTTAATTAGTAGAAAATTCATAATGTATGCCAAGAAAAGTGTTAGACTGAGGGCTTCGTGCTTAAATCAAGAGCACATTGAACCAATCAGTCAAAGTGATTACTACATTTACCTTTAGTCTCCTCCGGACAAAACACATTAGACATAAAATTATCAAAGAGAAGGAAGTAGTTGAATAGGCTAAGAGATTATTACCATCCTGGAATCAAAGCTGAATAGGAAGAACACATTTAAAACAATTAACACATTTGCAATACTAATCCCAATGTACATTTTCAGAAGTGTACAAGTGACAATAAAAGATTTGTAAAGCACCCTAACAAAAACTCATACAATTTTAATGAAAGACTGGGTCCCTAACTTTAAGACAAGTACAGAAAAATTAACACTTCCTCACCCAAAAGAGAAAAGGATTAGCAATCTTAGAAGACATGATAATCATCATATATATATGTACATATACATGCACACACACACACACACATATATATGGACACATATATATATACATATATATCTACGTGTGTGTGTGGGTGTGGGTGTGTATGTATAAGTTTGGTACAGACGTACATCAATTTACCAAGCAATAATGACTGATATGAAGTACATGAGATTGGATTTGTATACTGTAAGCAAAAATAGTTTACCTCCAGATGGATCCTATGAAATGCTTAAGATCAAAGAACAGAATCAAAATATAATCTCTGTGTGATAGCTGTGAAAATTCAGCCAACAATATTTCAACACAGAAGCACTGAATAAATGTTATGCATTTGTTTGTGGAAATATAAAACTAAACTTAAAGTAAGTGATTGCCACCAGAAGTTGCAAAGGGATTATACTTAGGGAGCCCAGACATAGCCATCAATGTAGATTGTGCAAGCAAATGTCAGAAACTGCAACACATCACTGCTGTCTCTAAAATCTTTATAGCCTACTGAATAAGACATGAGCTGGTGTCTAGAACCCTAAGGAAAAAAATAGGTAACTGCCCTCTGAAAAATCCACCTGCCAGTCCAAGAAAGATCTGGGTAAAGTAACCCTGGAAGGGATGCTTTTGTATAATTTAAAAGTTGTTGAGGCAACATATTGATTGTCCTAGAGAAAGGGGGTCTTGGAGTTCTGAAGAACCAAGTTCAAGTTATGCCTTTCACATCTTCTAGCATCTACTGGAAGAAGTCATTTAACCGCTCAGCACTCTAGGCACTTCCCTAAGGCTACAGCGGTAAGGAAGTTAAAGATCTGCGGTAATAGAGAGAGTTCCTCACTAAGAGTTTCATAGACTGATGAAATCACAGATGCAATATTGAAAAAAGGAAGGCAGAAGTAAAGGGAATCTCTCACTTCCAGGTGAGGGCCATATTTTGTATTTAGCATACGGAACTCACTTTAACATTCACAAGACACTTTATTTCTTTTAGTCACATCCTACAAATCTTTGTGTTGATCCGAAATGTTATTCCTGATATACAGATGAAAAAGTTTAGATAGGAAAGCAAGAAGTTTATTCCAATATATAGCAAGTTAGAATTAGGGTAGGAAATCATGTAATTTGGATTGTTATTCTTTTAAAAAAAATAGTTTTTCTTGGAAGGTCTTCTAGTATCTTTGTCATCCACAAAGCTCATTCCGAGGGATCCAGTTGACAAATTCCTTCCGTTTTGAATCTTCAGTTCTAGTTTTTTAATGAAACTTGTGCCTATGTGATACTTATGTGGCTTTATATACCAAATACAATAATAGTTGAACTGTGTGGTCAGTTCATTTTAATACGTTAAACCCTAGTAGAGGGTAAACTGGATTGTGGGTCAGAACACTTAGTTCCAGTTCTTATTTTGCAACTACCTTGTTAACGAAACTTTAGAAAGTTATTTTGACTCTGAACCTATTTTCTTATCTATAAGACTAACCAGATAATCTTTAAAGTCCCTTTCCAGTTTTAAAATAACAATCGTAGAGAAAAAAAAAATTCTAGTCCTCACGCTATTCTCTATTTATAAGCTACTTCCTACTAGTAAATCAGATGCCAAAGAGGTACATTAACTTTTAAGCTATGTGGGAGTCATGTCTTGCATGACTGCTACTTAACTTTATCCTGGTAAGTACTCCATAGCCCTGATACAGGATGTGACACCCCAGTAGCCTGAAAACTCCATGAATGTCCCTAAGCACCTCACTCACTTCCAGGAAGAATAGAGGCCAACACTTAAAAATTAAATGTGAGTGCTTAGAGATTATTAATATTAGTTGTTGTTTTTTTAATGGCCTAAAAAATGTCTGAAGTAAATTAATTTCACTGTAAAGTTTGAAGCCTGGCTGGCTACATTATCCCAAGTAAAAACAAACTTAACAATCAGTAATTTTGTAATTTTGTTATTAAATGTTGTTTTTGAAGTTGTGAGGTGACCGATGTCACAGCCAAGATGACTTTCATATTTTTTAAATTTTGTAATTATTTTAAAATTTGTTCAAGTCTTTTCATTCAGTCAGACATTATTTCACATAGGCAAGGCAGGGATTAAAGTCACAGACAAGAAATACGGACACATTGAGCTGACAGCGACCTTAAAGATCAGCATGTCTAACTCTTTTATTTTGAAGATCAGGAAAACGAAGCCTAGAGAGGTGAAATGATTTGCCCAGTGTCACACAGCTAGTAATTTGCAAAGTCAAGACCCAAATATTATTCTTATTCAAATTCAATGCTCTTTTCATTATACCACATTAGGAAATGATATAATACATAGGCAAACATCATAATAGAAGCATTATATGCATCATAATAGAAGAATTAGATTTGTCAGTGATGACTTCAAAATTCATGTGACTTACAAATAATATAAGTTCCTTATCTTCTTAGGGAAAGAGGTTCTGCCTACTTTAGAACAAAGTAGTTTCATTTTTATTGTCTCAAAATTTAAGTAAAAGTCTCTCTTATATACTTTCTGTTTGAAAAAAGGGGAATTAACTTTAAACACCTTAACATGAAATATGTAGAGTAGTCGACAAGCAATTATTAAGTGCTTACTACGTGCCATACTCTCTCAGTCAGGTATGTATACATAATATCATAAATACATAATAAATACCCTGATTTTAAGAAGTATATTTTCTGATAATAACTGGCCAGGAAATGTCTCTTCAGAAGAAAAGAAAGGAAAGCATTTTGAAAACATTAGATCCAGTTATTTGGATCTAATCCTGCTCATTTAGGGTTACCATTCCACTGAGAAACTTTAATATGAATTTTCATTGGTAAGATACAGTTTGCTCTTCTAAAAGTAACAAAACGTTGCAGAAGTAAAAGATTACATGATTTACTTAAGATGTGCTGAGCATACAAAAAACACTATCAAAGAGGGCTTGCCAACAACAGATATTAACCACATCGGGATACTTGGATTTTAATCCTGGCTCTGCCACTAACCAATTATATGAATTTGGGAAAGTGACAGTCTCTTCAGATGTCAGTTTCCTCATCTGTGAAATGAAAGAATTAGACTAGAAAACCTCTAAAGGCCCTTTCAACTAAAAAAATTCATAACTTAGTATCTTTTTAGCAATTATATGAATTTTTATAATCACATTGTGATTCCATGATAAATATGAAGAAAAAAATGCTCTTTGTTAATACTTGAATATATGAATTGTTCAAAAATACCTGCTTTTGAATACTCTACTAACTTACTAATAACTCAGTTTTGAGTTTACCATAATATACTCTTTAGATTTAAAGAGTAATATGCTAGACCTAGAGAAAACCATTTATTTATGCTTCTTAATACTAATCAAGGGGTACCGAGGTGGCGCAGTGGATAGAGCGCCAGCCCTGGAGTCAGGAGGACCTGAGCTCAAATTTGACCTCAGACACTTGACATTTACTTGCTGTGTGACCTGGGGCAAGTCGCTTAACCCCATTGCCTAGCCATCCCTCCCCCCCCAAAAAAAATACTAATCAAAGCTCTAAAGCATTAAATAATAAAATAATTTCTGTAAGTTTCCTAAAATACCTAGTTATGCTCTTAAGGAAAATGAACAATGAATGAGAACAAATTGAGAATATTTGGGGGCAATATTTTCTTTAAATAACCTCAAATCTCTATATGAGGTAATTTAACATCATTTATTTGCCTATATAATATGTTTTATATGTATGCATGAATAGAAAACCGCAATTCCCTTTGAGAATGACTCTACCATTTGCTAGGCAAGTATATAATAGCATTTTTTTTGGAGTATAGTGACCACTCAGTGAGGAACTCCTTCCACCAATGTAGATTGGTATCTTCTTCACCACTCACAGTTTTAGAGGGATGTCTAGGTCACTGAGATGTTACTTGCTCAGGATCACACAGCTGAGATGTATAAGGAATACAAGTTCAACTGATTCCAAAACAGAGTATCTCTCTACCATACCTTACTCTTTGTGAAATCTACTATAATTGAAGGAAGCTGATGTGACTTTTACCCAGGGACAGAAATCAGAACCTGTGTATTTTCCTGGCCAGAATTCATATGCAAAATAAATTTAATCCCAGAAATTCAGTCTGTAAAGTAGATGGAAAACCCCTGACAGGAAGAAAATGCTGACTTGACAAGAACAACAGCCTGGATTAATCAGTCTAGCCATAATATGAAACATTGGACATGTAGCTGCCATGGTAAAAGAAAATGACATTGACTTTACTACTCCACAGAACAACATTTCACAAATTTTAAAAATCTAGCCAGTCATTTATTGGATAAGCCAGCAGTACATTAAGCAGACATGTGGGGAATAAATAAACGATTGTGTACAATTATGGAAATCAGAGGATTGATGGCCATACTCTAATATACAGTAAAACATTTCATCAAACTTTAAACTTAGCATTGCCTATTATAAGTAAAGCTTTCCAGCCAAAAACAAATACAAATAGAGATTTGCAAAGGCAGTCAAAAATAGTTTGTATGAGGAAACCCCTGGATATATCTATAAGTTAACTAACTCAGAAATTTTCCTGCCTGGAAAGAGTCAGGGTGGAAGAATTGATTGTACTGATATGAAAATGACACTGAACTTTCTTTCTGAGAAGCAGATCATATAATCATAGATGAAGATCTGTAAAGAACTTCAGAGACTATCTAGTACAACCCCTTCATTTTACAGGAGAGGAAACTGAGGCCCAGCAAAGTTAAGTAACTTGCTCAAAATCATACGGGTAGTAGGCACCAGAAGTAGGATTTGAACCCAGTGTTCTTTTTCACAAATGAACCTCCTTGTGTCTTGCCATTAAAATATGTTGTTCTACTGGGGACCTAGAGGCATAGATACTCAGGGAAACAATGAGAAGAGACCTAAAATGAAGTATGCTTATACTACTTGATGAAAAGAGAATTTGGGGATGGGGAGCAGGAAAGAAGACGACAAGAAGCTCTAACCTCTATTCTACAAGCTTTTCATCAGGTTGGTTCTAAGGAACTACTAATAGATTGTCTGAAAGTAAGGCTGGTGAAGTCAAATCAGGCAGCATATATCAAGTGCCTACTATGTGCCAGGCATTGCATTGATCCAAATTTATGTGCTTTTTAGTGTTCTTTTCCTTTATATTATTGTGGTAATTGTTTATAACATTCTCTGGGTTCCATTTACTTTGTTCTGGATCAGTTCAAATAAGTCTTCCCAAGTTTCTCTGAATTTTTTATATTTGTTTATGTCTGAAATTGCAATAATATTCCACTGCAATCTTAAATCACAATTTCTTTAGTCATTACTTGATCAGCAGGTACTTACTTTGTTTTCAGTTCTTTGCTACCATTAAAAAAAATGCTGCAAAGATTTTGATATCCATAGGACTTTTCTTTCCTCCTTTCACCTTGGGGGAACATATTCAATAGTGTCATCACTATGTCAAGGGGATGAACAATTTAGTTACTTTCCTAGTATAGTACCAAACTGTTTTTTCCAGAACTTTGGGGCCAGTTTAAGGTATCGCCAACAGTGAATGAATATGCTGGCCCAAAGATCTTTTTTCATATTCAACCTTCCCAGAACTTGTTCTCAAATTTCATTCACATTAATATAAATAATAGTTTAGTCTTACTGATCCCAAAAGATATTTACATTTTAAAAGGGATCAAAGTCTAATATTAAAAGGACATGTCCTGAAATTAGAATTCAAGGTCTCCAACAATAGGAGGGATTCCACGGGGATACTGGGATCTTCTTTGGCCCATAGAAATCACAAAGGAAGTTTAACTATTTCATCTACCTGTAAAACCATACTATTTCATATGTTACATTATTTGGTTAAGTGATCAATTTGGGAGTTGACCCATCCAAAATCCTTAAACCTTTCCATAATTATGTACATTTTCCTCCGGTTGCTTCCATTTTCCAATTAACCATTTTTTAAAATCTCTGAACAATTATAGATAAAAGAAATTTTAAAAAGGGAAAGGGGCTTAAAGTAAATAATAGCTATATTCTGAACATGTGGTTTTTGAACTTAAGCCATAAATAACTAATTTTAGTTTTAGAAAATAAAATCTGTAATATAGGCAAGTATTGATGCTATTTTTAAAGATGATCATTTGAACTAATTTTAGTAGTGCCATGAGGAACACACATAATTCCCAAATTATACCTAGGTCTCCATTCATATAGCAGCAAATGATACACATGTTCAATACTGTTTTCAGTACCTTTGAATTAAACGTAACATAATGATTTGCAACATAAAATACTTTGGAAATTTCAGGTATTTGAAATACTACTATTTCTTTACAGGCTCTGAAATTAAATATCTTATTTGCAATAGGTCACTATTTGTTTCTGAGGCTTAAAACAACAAAAGTCAAGATGCACCGAGTGTAGAAATCTACAATTCTTGGACTTTAGAATTGGCTATGTAACCCACTCCCTGCCTGATTGGATCTTTAATAGTTTCTAAATGTAAGCATCTAATGCTGAGTACCTTTACTAGTATTTTCATGTTGTTTATCTCCTTCAAGTCCTCTCACTCTACCCTGCTTACCTAGTCTGCAGAGACCCAGCACCACCAACTTTTCTGGTAGTTTTGCCATTGCTGATAAGTTTCCATGACATTCTCATTCCCCCACCCCAAACCTACACACACACACACACACACACACACACACACACACACACACACACACACATCATATGTAGAGAGACCTGAACCCAGAGCCCTTCGCCCTCAGCATCAGGTCTTCCAGCAAGGCTCTCCGTTAGTATAGCCACTGATCAAGATGGCTCAGGAGAAAGTGAGGCTAGTGACTTTGCCAGCCCTTCCTCACTCAAAACTGATTCACTTGCGTGTCATAGCATCATCTCCCTGGTGTCATGGTCCTCTTGGAGAACAAAAGACAAACAACAACAACAACAACAATAACAGTTAGAAGAGATACTAAAAGTAGCACCAGTTGTAGGGTCAAAGGGTCTGGGTTTAAATCCTGCCATGATATTTACTACCTGGGAACCTGGAACAACTCATTTATCCTCTCTGGTCCATGTCTTCTCATCTGTAATGAGGTGTGATCAGCTGGTCTCTGAGATCACTTCCACCTCTAGTATATTACTTCATAGATTTTTTGCCCCTTTGGCCTGGGAGTAAGGTAAATATTCCAACTCCATTTCCAGGGAATGGAGACTAGACTAAGTAAAAATGGTTAAGTCTGTTAATAGTTAAGGAGTATTTACTTATAAATGAGTTATATCTACAAAGGGGCCAGCAGGAGTCCATTACTAGCATGCTTCCTCTCTTTTTAAATAAAATAGAAAAGAACCTTTTTTTTATGCAGACAGATACCTTTTATAGTTTCTGGTACCCAGGATTATGAAGCTTTTACAATATAGTCTAAAGGCAAGACAAAGCTCAGAGAGAATGTTAGGTTATATACCACAGTAATAACAATTAGGCAGCTAAATGGTTCAGTGGATAGAACCTTGGGTGTGGAATCATGAAGACCTGAGTTCAAATATGGCCTCATACACTTACTAGCTTGACCTTGAGCAAGTTACTTTTAACCTCTGTTTGACCTTGGAGAAGGAAATGGCAAACCATTCTAGTATCCTTGCCAAGAAAATTCCATGGATGGTATTGATATGAAATGGTACATGGGGCACAGAGTTGGATGTGAGTGACTAATGATAGGCAGCTAGGTGGCACAGTGGATAGAGAGCTGGTCCTGAAGTCAGAAAGACTTATCTTCATGACTTCAAACATACTACTGTTTGCTTCAGTTTCCTCCTCTGTAAAATGAGCTGGAGAAGGAAATGGCAAACCACTCCAGTATCTTTGTCAAGAAAAATGCCAGACAGGGTCACAAAGATTTGGACACAACTGAAACAACTGAAAAACGACAATAGCTATTAGCCACTGAAGGCAAAAGAGGAACATTCTAGAATGTTCTAGAATAAGAGTGGTTGGGAGATGGAGACAAGGATGATACAGAGGAAGACATTGAGATCATTCCTACATACCTGAGTTATTTTGGAAGTCCTCCCCTTGATTCTACCAGTTTGAATAGAATAATAATAACTACCAAATTCTTAACATGTGTCGTAGATCTAGAGCTTATGGGAGCTCACAGGCCATTGAGTCCAACTCCCTCATTTTACAGATAAGGAAACTGAGGACAAAGGAGGATATAAGTGACTTGTTCAAGGACACACAGGTGCTAGACATCAGAAGTGGGATTTAAACAGAGGTCCTATAACCTGAAAGCCAATGTTTCCACTTTGCCAACTGCCTCTTATCTACATAATCAAGGTACTCTGTATATTATGAGAACACAGATAAGCTGAAGACTGCCCAGAGTTTCTCTATCATCTCTTCCAATGATTCTTCTGCACAATAAAGTAAGGAATCATCATTCTTGATCCGGGAGCCAGAGATAGATGTGTTCTTGGTGTCCCAAAATAAAATTCAGAATATATTTTCTCCAGATGTTGTAAATAGAGGCTAGCTGTGTTTTAAAAGGCAATGTCAGGGGGCAGCTAGGTAGTGCAGTTCTGGCCTTGGAGTCAGGAGGAACTGAGTTCAAAACCAGCCTCAGACACTTGGCACTTACTAACTGTGTGACCCTGGGCAAGTCACTTAACCCAATTGCCTCACAAAAAAAAAAAAGAAAAAGTGATATCAGGTTGACAGGAAGTGGGGTGAAATGGAAAAACACTGTACTTAGAGAAAAGTAATTACTGTTTGAATTACAGATCTGGAATTCTAGCTGACTCTAAATAGGCATGTGAGCTTAGGCAAGCAACTTAACATTCTCCAGGCTTCAATTTTTGTCTTCTGTAAGATGGGGATAATATAACCACAGTGTCCTACAATGTGAAGTGTTCTGTTTAACCTTAAAGTGCTAAATAAATGTGAACTCTTTTCCATTAGCATTATCAGCTACATTATAAATTAAACAGCCCTTGTGGGGTAGTTTGAGAGCATAACAATCATTTGTAATATTGTTTCTAGAAAGAAGTATAGTTTATATCATTAAATTTTCAAATACAATAAAAACACCTTAAAAACAACTTCAAGAAACTTTTAAAATAAACCTTCACTTACCAAAATCTCTCTGTAGCTTCTCACAGCAACCATACAAAGGCAAGCTAAGGAGTATGTAAGTGTAATATGTGGGGCCCCATATTCCTGATATTGTGAGATCCCAACAGTGATACCATCTTTTTTCTTTCCCTTCTTTGTAGTAGCTAGTGTGATCACTGAGAGGCATTGCAGTGATGTCATAGCTTTTTAACGTTTTAGTGTTTACACAACTGTTATTTTCTAAATGCTTCCACTCTGCTTCCAAGAGAATCACAGAATCTCAGTGATACATTGGTGGGAGTGGGGGGAAAGCAATGTGGTTTGAACACTCTGGCACCCTTTGGAAATCATTGGAACTAGAAATATAACCAAGAATTAAAAACTTGGTTAGCTTCTTCATACATGTATCAGTGTGCAGGCTTTTGCCAATTCAATCAAGCCATTTGGGTACACACTGATATCAGTCTAAAGAACTTAGCATCATGGTTTTTTTTTTCTCTTCACTTGTTGTTTTGTTATTGTTTTAGCAAGAAAGTAATGGCCACCAGAACTATATTATATATGAGGAGAGGACACAACGATAGTAATATTTCATACTCCTACCCACAAATTTTAGATTTAGATTTGTTTTTAAAGAGGTGATAACTGATGAATGAATTCTAAGTTCTATGTACAGAACTCAATTCCACAGACAACAATTCAGTAATGTATGCCCTGACAAGTGCTAAATTGTATGTCACTAGTGAGAAGGAGATAGCAGTTTTGGCCAACCATGAGTTCAATAGGCATTGTGGAACAAGGGACCTCTTAAGTCCTGTGAATTTGAAACCTAGTAATCTACATGGAAGGAACAGGGTCACTTACACAAGAAAATGCAGTGGAGAGCTTGGCATATCTTCTGCGTGGAGAATGTAAAGAAGTATAATATCATAGCTTTGAATCAGACCTCCTCGACCAGATGCCAGTCGAAAAGTGGACCTCAAAAAAGGTGCATGACCCTTGGAGACTCAAGCTCTGGCTCCCAAAGAACACAGGTTGTATCTATGCTTTGGAAATATTTATCAAACTTTAAGAAATCCCATGTGAAGTATGATAAGATAGACCTATTGATCTAAGACGATGAAAGATTATGATGGTTCTAGATGCTTGAGCCAAGGGAAAAAAATGTTGAAACAGATAGAACAGATTCTGTTGGACCAAGATGACAGCAGATATAAGAAGTGTGAGACTAGTGTTTAATGTATAAAATGAAAGTGCTAACTTGGTTAGCATACCTGAAAAGCTAGTGGAGGAAAGGTGAGGAGATACAGAAGTTACAATGGATCACAACAGAAGTGTCAGAATTTTCTGATCAATAAACTTGATATAAGATGTTACCAAGGTGATGAGATATGAGGGTATATGTGGCTTGATAGTATCCACTAGAAGAACGCATGTAAGATGTATAGGTTATTGGTGAAAATCATACACCATCAGATATCTTTCAGTATAGCTTTTATGACATCCAAATATGTATTGCATGTATGCATGTGACCTATTTATTTGGTCTATTCTGTGCCTCTTTAACATGTGTGTTACATACTATGTTTCTCTATGTATATTCCCTGTAGAGTGGAGATAATTTCATGTGGCCATGCTATGCTGAAATTATTGAACCTTGTATATTCACTGGCACTTGTGAAATTCCATTCAGCTCTGGAAGCACTTATTGAGTGTCTTCTGTCCTCATTTGATGATTCGGTAACAGTCGTATAAAGTCTTTATGCTCTTATATGCATACATGTTTAGCCTCCTCTCTTCCTAGATACACTCTTATCGACTGGTTTTCATGACGCTGCTCTCTCCTATATATCTGAGCGATCTATCTCAGTATTCTTTGTTGGATCATCATCCACGTAACAGCCACTAACTATGGGTGTCTCCTAAAGCTCTTCCCTGGGCCCTTTTCTCTGTGTAATTCCTCATTGGGTGATTTTATTAGTCCCCATAGGTTCTGTTATCAACTCCATGCAGATGACTCATAGAGTTATTTGTCTGACTTGAGTCTTTCTTCTGAACTCCAGGCCTGCATCACCAACTGCCTCCTGGGTGTTCCAAACTGTGGACGTTTAAGACTCAAGGTGCTCAAAACAGAATTCCTCCTCTCCTCCAAGTGCATCCTTCTTTTGAACTTCCCTATTATTGTTGAGGGTACCACCATCTTTCTGGTCACCCAGGTTTTGGGTCTCAGTGAAATCTTTAACTTCTCATTTCACTCACCCCCATAGGCAATCAGTTACAAAATCCTGGCTTTTCTTCTCAACAACATCTCTGATAACTGCCCCCTTTAACCCACTCATAGCACTACAATCTACTTCTGGCCTTCACTGCTTTTTGCCTAAATTATTAAAAGAGTTTCCCAATTGGTCTTCCTACCTCAAGTCTTTCCCCACTCTAAAACACCTTCCCCACAGCAACAAGGGTGATTTTCACAAATCACAAGCATATCTATCCTCCCTCTCAACAAATCCCAATGATCCTCTATTACTTTGAGGATCAAATATAAAATCTTCTGTTTGACATTTAGAGCTCTTCATAAGCTGGTTCTACTCCGACCTTTCAAGTCTTCTTACATATCATGCCCCTCAATGCAGTGTGCAATACAATCATCTTGGCTCCTTAGTGTTCCTCAAACAGGATGTTTTACTTCCTGTCCCCATGCCTTGCACTGGCTACCCCTCATGCCTTGGGTACACTCCTTCCCCACATCTGCCTCTTAGAATCTCTGATTTATTTCAAAACTCAGCTCAAGTGCCACCTTCTACATGAAGACTTTCCTGATTCCCCCACCCACAACTAGCATCTGGTGCCTTCCTTCCCAAAGCTACCTCATGTGTTCATTTTGTATAAAATCTGAATTTTTTTCATATGTACCCTCATTAGAAGATAAGTTTCTTGAGGACAGGGACTATTTCTGGTTTTTCTTTGTATCTCCAATGCTTATCACAGTTCCTGATACATAATAGACTTAAAAAATGCTTGCTGATTGGTCAATTGATTAATATTATATTCCAGGCACTGGACATAAAAGATTAAAACAAAATAATGCCTTTCCACAGAGTGCCTTCTCCTAGAAAAAAAAAATAGACATAGACAAGTAAATATGAAAAATATAAAGATTATATACAAAGTCATTTTGGCTTGGAGACCACTAACAACTGAATTTTGTGTGTGTGTGTGTGTGTGTGGTGTGTGTGTGTGTGTGTGTATACACACACATACATATATATACATATGTGTGTGTAGATATGTATATATGTATGTATATGTATATGGTGTATATATATATGTATATAATTATATAAAGTTTATTTTACAAATGTTACAAAAATGTCAGATGTTACAGAGAAATCAAGAAGAATGAGGAAGGTAGACAACAGATCCTTCATGAATTTAGTGGAACTTCACAAGAATAGGAGGTGGCATTTCAACTGTATTTTGACGGAAACTAGGAAATCTATAAGGTAAAGAGATAGAAAATTCCAGGCATGGGATGGAGATAAGGTAGAGAGTGGCAACTTTGTAAAGAAACAGAAGCAGAAGATGGGATATCATATAGGGCAAACACCAACCAAGTAGACCAGTTAGAATATAGAGTGCACTGGGAAAAAGGAGAGGAGTGGGAAGAAGAAGAGGCAGGAAGAATGTTTCAATCTGGAGAAATAAAGTGATGCCAAATTGTGAAGAGCTACAAATGCCAAAAGAAGGAGGTCTGTATTTTACCCCAGAGGCAACAAGGAGGTAGTATATGTAAGATGTGTAATTTATTTTTGTTTTTATAGTGGAGAAAATATCATAGGCATATCTGATAAGGAAAACCCTACCAAACCTCATCCTGGAGTGCAATCACTCATCTGTGGAGAACAAAGGCTTCATTTTCCATGAGTCTATATTCCCATGTTGTAGATATTGAATAGAGAGAAACAGAGGCTTGTGGGAAAGAGCAGGGGGGCTACAGAGGGAAAGGGGATTACAATAGCATTATCCAGGAATAGAGAAGCATTAGCAACAGAGATTTTAACCTTCTTGACAGATATGGAGCACCATTGTGAGAAGTGAAACAGGAAGAGTAGACATTATGGTTAATGTGAAACTGTGAATTGGTAATCTAAGCAAAAATCCTGGGGCTGCCTTCAGTGAGAACTCAAACCCCTTTTTATTTATACAGACACTTCCTAACATTTTTTTTCTATCAGTGAATAAGTATTTGGAGAAGAATAAGACTATATTCACTGAGAATGTGGGCAGTTCTTTTGTTTTCTATTGTTTTACTTCACATTTCTATCTTGAATTAATAATATTCTATTTCTAGACCTGTCAGTTGCCTTTGGTAAATAAGCAAGCCTACAACAAGATGGCTTAAGTAATAGCTAAGTTTAGAAGTTCTTACATTTCTCTTAAGTGCATACGAGAAGGATGAAAAGCTAGAAAGGTGATTTATTATAGAGAATTCCTACAATATGCAGGATAAAAGCCTTCATTCTCAGGAGCTCTTCCACTGAAGTAACTGGTCTCCTCCCTGAGACCCTTGTTCATCCATCACCCTTGCTAAAGCTTTCCTTTTGACTTGTCAAGTAGTTGACCTTGACTTGCTGGCCCAGTCCTGGTTTTTCCCTTTGGAAAGGAACCAACTGGTTCAGCTTACCTGATATAATGATCTGTACCAGCATAGTCATAGATAGATCATAGACAGGTAGGTAGATAGATAGATAGATAGATAGATAGATAGATAGATAGATAGATAGATAGATAGATAGATAGATATAGCTAGCCCTTCCTACTACCTTGAATCAACAACCCTAAAGCTCCTCCCAGAACAAATGATGGTCATACTCAGGACCCTTTCATTGAACTCTGCAAGATCCTCTAGACTTTTGAAATCCAGGATTACTAAAAAGACTCTCTAGAGCTACAGACATCAAAATTGCATGTGTACACACTCACACAAGTGGGTGCACACATGCCTGCGCACACACATGCACACAATGTCCTGCTATTCAGTAGCCTAACAAGATCATGAACAGGTGGAAGTAATAATGAGGCCAGGTTATTGGGAAGAGCAGTGAGCACATCTGTACCAGCTCATGCCTCATTACTCCAAAGACAATTCTATCCCAAAAAGCTGTTTGTTCTATGCTTGCTGTAGTGACTTTGGGTGCTGAATGATAAGGGCAAGAGGACAGACAGATGATTAAAATAACATGCTTCTTTAGCGGATACAAAAAAAATCTTTCCTTCTTGGAAACTTGGAATAAATCATACCTGAAGCTGAAATTGAATTTGCCATAGGGCAGATTGTAAAAATATGAAAAGCTCAGATATGTTCGAAGGAGTTGACAATCTCTCTACACCCTGAAAAGTTTTAGGAGTCATCACAGGGTCTTTTTCTATCAAGTGTACCTAAGGCATATTTTACCCTTGCCCAAGGATAATGGTATAGTTAATAGACTTACCGAATTTGGAGTCAGGCAAACCTAGGTCCAAATCCTATGTTTGCCAGCTAGTAGCTATATGATGTTGGGCAGATCACCTACCTCTCCGGGATTCAGTACCTTATATGTAAAATAAATGGATAAGATCAAAGGGCCTCTGAGCTTCCTTCTAGCTCTGAATCAATGATATTATAAACTGATTGACCCCATTTTCAGAAATACTAATTTACTCGATTTTTTTTTTTTTGCTGGAAATGTAAACAGATGGAACCTCCCATTTAAACTACTAGCATTTTGCTCAATTGACACCTAGATTCCATGGATTTGTGCATAAAAATATTAAGGAGCTCTACAGTATCATAGCCTATCCCTCTAAAACAAGGGGTCCTAGAATATCTGATAACCTGGGATCCAGGGATATGTGTGAACTTGAAAGAGGAAAAAATTATATCTTTGTTTTTACTAACCTCTAAATGAAATTTAACCTTTCTTTCCATTTAAAAAGGAAAAAAAAAAACATTGTGCTGAAAAGGGGCTTCCCCAGACTTCCAAATAAGTCCATGACACACAAAAATATTAAGAACTCTTCTCTAAAGGCCTAACCATACCACAGCAGCAGGCTCCCAAACGTTTGGCAAAGGTCTGGAGCCACCCCATCTTAAGTGGATGGTTGGGCAGGTGGCCTTTAAATGTCAGTAATCCCATTTCATCCCTTCCACACTAGAATGCTGTGTTGCAAGGGAAGGTAACTATCCCCTCTTAGAAAAATCAAAGTCTTAAATACGGGAGGTCATTTAATGAAGCAAGGATTTTTCCCCCAACTGCTTGCACAAGGAAGATTTTCACCTGGACAATTTTTAGGGGAACTGCAGATCCCAAAAAGTTGATTCAACACCCCTTGCTTCCTCCTAGAAGCATGTGCAGGCAAGCTGGGCTGGAATGTGTGATGTTAACTGTGGAATGCCCAGGTTAGATCAGAAACACAGCCACTGTCACTCAGGGTGAGCATAATCAAGATTGAAATCGCACCTCTTGGTTCAGCATAGGCCTGCAGTCGGAGTTTCTGTGGGTGAGCTGCAAGGGTGCTATGTGGCTTGTCATATTTAATAACTTTCTCTTCTGAAGTCTGATATGCTGAAAGATCTGTACTGCTGATGTTAAAAGCTGGATTTCCTATGCCTTCTGTGGTTGCTCCATCTTCTTTTGCTGTAGAAAACAAGGAGGTCAGAAGAGCACATTTTACCAAAGTGTATTCCAATGACAAGCAGAAAATTCCTTCTAGTAATTCCTTTGCTCAAAGACTCAAGTGTATCGTCCTCAAATGTCGCCAAAACAGAATTAGGTTAAAATTAACTCTTAAAAAAAGAATAAATGATTAAAATAATTACAAATTGCACCCTGACAAGCAAGAGCAAAATTTCGCCTACAGCCATTTGTCTGTAATTAGTTAATTAATCCTTACACAAATTATGAGCAATAACTCATCAAGCAAGGCTCACCCATCAGAAATTCAGCTGACTTGGATTTCTTCTGCTTAGTTTGCTTCAGAGCCTTCTGCTGGAACTTCTGGAGGGAAATTGTTAAATGAATAAATTAGCTAAAGAATGAAGATCATCATTTATGATCCACAACTAACACAGTATTTTAAATATGGGATGGCATTGAAATGTCATTTAATTTGTAGCTCTCCTAAAGGGGTCAACCACTAATTGAACAACAGCAGTGGAAGAATTAAATAAAATGGGATAAGAAAAGTTAATATAAATGCCAAACGAAGGTCACAGTAAAATACTTGTGGGTTTTTTTTTTTATCAATTTTAATTACTGCGAAGAACCCTTAACAAATGAAGAGCATTGGAAAACTTGCATTTAAGTGGAGTATTTGGTAGAACTAGGCTACTATTCTGTTTCTTTGGGGTAGGCTAGATGCGCCAAGTCAAAAACTTTTTATTATTCTACATTTAACCCTCTCTTCCATAATCTTCAGGATTTTATTATGATACTATTATGGCAATCCAAGCTACTAAAGAGCAAAGCATATGTCTTCATATACAACCACAAGTTTAGGAAAAGGACAAAAATAATGTACAGTGCTAGAAGTCGCATGCTATAATGGAAATTACAATGAGTTCATGAGATGCCACATCAGATATTACATGTCACCAAAACCCAGGATTCATTACATTGCTAGAAAACCCATTAATATTAAAATGCATAAAAAATGGTCAAAATGAAAATGAATAGCAAGAAATATTACTAGATTTCTCATACTCTTACATATTCCAAATGGGATACTGGGTAACTGTCAAACTCAAAAATCTGCAGTAGAAACTCTCTAATTCAATATGAGTAATAATTCTTATGATAACACAAGGCGCTAGAGTGAGAGAGAAGGAAAAAAAGACACACAATTCATGCTCCTGCAAAGTGGTCACCAATATGCAAAAGATGGATCCATTTGAGGTTATGTCGTTGATTTGATAAAAGTTAAAAACAGAATTCTGAATATCTGGAAAAATGATTTTATCTATACTTTAACATAAACAGAAAATATTTTGATATGTAGAGCAAATCTTTTAATAGAGCTACCAAAACTTCTAATAATTCATTTTTCATTCAGAAGTTCACAATTAATTACCAACTTTTTAGAAAAAAAATATATCTTTCTTTCAATTACATTCATTTCTACAGGATATACTTAAGACTGAACTGATGAATCTGTCATGTAAGTAGTTAGACTAATTAGGTCTATTTTCCTTAGAACTTTTTGATTAACAATATTGAAGAAAGAACAAGTAACATTCCATGTACAATGAAAACAATTTAATACCATTAAAATCATTACAAATGATAAATTTCTGATTGAATAAATTAAAGCTGAATGAAAAAATATTAAAATATTTTTCATTTTTTAAAAATGATAGCCTAAAATCTATCTAAAATCAAGAGAAATTCAGATAAATTTCAGAGATTTTCTTCAAAAGAGAATGGATATGTCAAACCATTGGGGGGAAAGTTCAATATTTAGAAATGCTTAAAAGTTTTATTTAATGAAACAATTCTGATGTTTAATTTTGAAATATATATTGAGTTGAAAAAGCACTCTGTTTGATGTCCCAATATATAATGGGTAAAAGCTTTTATGAAATCTAAGTGATTCTTCCACAGTTTGCAGCATGCTCCAAAATACGACATCATACCATAGAACTACATATCTTAGCTTAGTAAATATATGCTGTAAGCAGTAATTGGAAAGAAATGCCAGCATACCAATTCACCAGTTCCCTCAATTTTCAAGATTAAAAAAAAAAACAGCAGGCTGTATTCATTGAGGCCTATGATTGTGAAATTTTCCACGCAATACTCTACAACTTCATCAACTGTTCCTACATTTTACAAAAATAGTAGATGAAGTCTGATTGTGTTCTCAAAGTCTTCAACTGAGGTAGCAGCTGATATTTGATTTCCTCACATGGCTCAGTAGCTTGGTACTTTTTCTGTTTTCAGCTTCTGATATATGTTTAAAAATAGCTTGATGCAACACATTAATAGATAACACTTTCTAGTAAAGAACTTCAAAGGAAATTAGACATTAGTCCACTGATGCAATGAGGGTCTCCCAGATATTTTCATAAGTTCACATATTTACAATGAAAGCAATATGTGGTTTTCAGAGATAGGTTCTTCTGAAAGACAACAAGATAATGGTGCAATTTTTATTTGTGGCCTAGGTACAAGTTCTATCACTTTTTGCTTCAGAAGAAATTGAAAGCTATTTCCCACTCCTACCCTTTTGCCAATTTCCTCACTCTTTTCTCTCCTTTACACATGGGCACCTTTAAACAGTGTAAATTGCATTGTGCCCCCCTCCTCATTTTAGTTTTCTCTTTCCTGATGAAGTTTTCACTTCTTAGAATTCCGGAACAAAATTATCCTCACTTACATTTTATATGCATTTCCTCATTAGTCACCAGTAGTTAAGTTCATGTATTTATGCAAATTTATGTCTAAAGTAATTGTTCTTTAATAAGTTCGCATGAATCTACAATATCTAAACTAAAACCTGAATTAAAGAAAAAGCTGCTGGTCACTATCTGCTTTATTCTTCCAAACCTATGTTTTAGTATCAACCATACCCATCCACTCTCCATCATCATCATCATCACTATCATCATCATCATCATCATCTTCAATAGCAAAATAATTATTTTATGCACTTGTGCAAGTACTCTGTAGAATATTGAATATAAAGGAATAGTAGCAAGGTAGTGATGTTTCAGGTCTGACTCCCATCAAAAAAATGAGAAGAATGATATAACAATAATCTCCAAACTACTTGGGATGAGAAGCCTTCAAAATATAGAGAACAGCTGAAGAAATCAAAATCATGTGGGAAGAAAATGAATTTCATATCATGCTATCTGCTATTGGAATTGTCCTGAGGATGATTTCAATAAGCCTATGGGAAGATGAGCTTATGCATCCCAATATTTTAATTCAATTACAAAAGAGTAATTTTATTCACTTGTACCATAGTTCACAGAACATTAAATATATAGGAATAAGGCCAATATAGTGCTTTGTCATAGAGCTATTTCTATCTGAACTCCATTGAAAAAGATAAGGAAGTAAAACAACAACAATAACAATGATAATAATAAATGTCAGAAATCTTCAGCAAATTTACTGGGAATAAGCCAAAGCTGATAAAATGTGGCCCTGATTTATTTCAAGTGATATGCTGCTTCTCCTAGTACTTTCTGTCCTTTGGAGAAACTAAAATATTGAAGGGAAAAAAAAGGTCCTTTTTGCCATTCTCTCTTGTTAATGTGAGCATTATGTTGTAGACGGAAGACAGTTGATAACTATTGATACAAACACAGTGGAGAACAAATTTTCCCAAAACGTTAACAATGTTTTGGCTTTTCAGTGATATGTCTTGCTTCCTTGCCATTTAAAAAGCAGCAAACCTTTTATGATTCTGACTCTTCCATCTAGAAATAAAATCTATGGGAGAACAGCAAGCATAAACCACACACACTCACACACACAAACCTCATTTATAACCAGTGACAACCCAAACCGATGAAGTTTTTAAAAGAATGTGATTGTTGTCAGAAGGAATTGGGCACAACAATGCCGAGTTTATCTCTGGATCCACTCAAAGTCCGGGCTGAGGGGCTCTGGGAGCGCTGCTGCAAGGCTGGTGGGCACAGACCAGCAAGAAAGTGAATTTTGCATACTGTACGGATCATCGCTCAGTTCAGGGCAGTCAGATTGAATCTGTGATCAACCAATTGTGCTTCATGAAACCGTCAGCCCTCATTTGTGTCTAGCTGTTTTGCTCTGCCCAGCTGTAAACAAGCTCTGCTCTGAGCTGTCTCCCTCCCCTTATCTGCTCCCAGAGATCACACAGATAGAGCTCATCAGCTGCTATAGAGTTAAAATTAAAGTTACCGCTTCCAGACAGCAGTTCCCGTGCAAGCAGGAAGTCAAAAAGAAGAGCAACTTCGGAATGACACAATTTAAGTCCCTTTTACGGAAGGCATACCTCAGATTCATACATATCCTGGCGTGGCATGTCTCTTCCACGAAATTAGATTAGGTGCTCCTAATGGAAACAACTGTTCTGAACATCAGCAAACTAGCTCGGCAGCCTTGTCTTCTGTCCATGCTTTCTTTGCTTTGTAGGGCATTTTGTGCAGATGTGTTTGTGTCTGTGTGTGGCGGTGGTGATGGTGGTGGCAAAGTTTTCCTCTTTGGGGGCTTGGCTTGAATATAGCCAAAAGAAAAGCTGGAAATATTGTCAGTCTGGTCTGAGTCCAAGAAAACTAATAGTTCCATGAAATGCTCTAAGGAGCATAATGAGGGTAAACAGAGACAGGTATTCTGGCTTCTGTCCTCATCCACTCCGGCAAGGAAGGCATTTGCAGTAAACATAATGGAGAGCCTGGATTTGAATGGGCAAAATATCCTAAGGAAAATAAAATCTCACAGAGACTATTTTTTCCTCCTCAAATGGCATAAAAGTATTATTTGGTATTCACCACATTTAATTCTCCTAACCAGCTGGTATGTCCCTGTTAAGACTTTCATTTATGCAGCTGAAGTTGGATCCTTTTCTGTTCTCCCAGTCTATTACTTTGACTATTTAAGGGATAGCAGCCAAAATGAAACAGCTTGTAATTTGCACCTGTCTGCTTTAAGCATTCCATGGTAGATTATGTGGAGAGCAAACCCTTCCTGCTAATGAGAATGACACTTGGTAGGGTCGAATGCAGTTGAGTTGCACAGTTGTGTTATAGTTGGCTTTTGCAAGGGGGGTTGGGGGGGGACGGGAGACAAAAGTATTGTTTGGGTTGGAGGAGGGGCATTGTAATTGACTTGATAGCAACCTAAAAAGTAATTAAGTACACATTTCTTTTAGATAGACATTAGATGATGAATCTAAGAACAGAATTAAATTATGTGAAATTTAAATTATTGAATTGCTCCAAGGATCTCTGAATGATGCTATGTAGCCAAGAAGTGAATTAAAATAAGTTATGAAATGCCACAGATGAAAAAGGAAAACAAATACCCCAAATCATTTCCAAGCCCTCCAAGTGCAATCTTATTTATGGGGAGTCTCTCCTTGTGGTGAAATTTTCCCATAGGGAAAGGCAAAAAGAAGTTTACATTATTTGCATTTCAGAAAACAGACTCAAGACTTTGGAACAGAGGGAAATAACTGAATGTGAACCAAAAGGGTGGGTAGATGGCCTTTGAACAAATTCTTAATGAAGTACATTTAAGTAAAGTTTAAACTAATGCCTCCAGAAGTTATTTTAAAAAAATCAAACATATCCCATTTACCTTCATATGAGTCATGAATAAATTCTCTATGACTGCCACAATGGCTCTGATGCTCACTAACCCTCCATTACAAGGGCACTGTACTCTTCCTTTCTTTTTCTTTTCTTTTCTTTTCTTTTCTTTTCTTTTCTTTTCTTTTCTTTTCTTTTCTTTCTTTTCTTTTCTTTTCTTTTCTTTTCCTTAAAGGATAAATACTAAATACTAATAAACAGTGGCAAAAATTTAAATCCCCATGCCAGTAAGATAAAGGATCTAGCTGAAATGGAGTAAAACTCATTTCTGATATTTTCCCGATCTTTCTTTCCCTTTTAAAAAGAAAGAAAAACAAACAAATGAAAAAAACAACTCTCAACAACTTGCCAGGACCACAAGTTTTTAGGACTGCAGCAAAGGGCAATGCAAATTAAAACAAACCCCAAGGGGCAATCAGCGAAGTAAAATACTGCTGATGCGTGAGGAGCCCCTAAATCGCTCAGGCTGGCACTTCCTGTTGAAACAATCCCCAATATCAATGATGGGTTAAATAAAGTTGAAGTGGTCGAGGCCGTGGTCTCACTAGTAATTAATGGAGTTTAATATGGCTGTTGGCACACATCTTGCATGACAGATAATGTTCCAACATGTCAGTGATAGGACCTTTCAGCACAGCTTCAGGGGCTCCACCAGGCCCTGCCGAGGTTGGTTAGGTCAAAGGGTTGAACCATGTGTAATTCAGAACTGAGGAGGTCCCACGGTCACTCCACAAAAACAATTACGCTACTTATTCCACTCTATCCCTTGTCTGAAACTCACAAGCCTCACAGTTTCAGTGCAGTCAATCTCATTCTGCCCCTGGGCTATAAGCCACATGAAAATATGTGGTGCTGTGTTTATAAATCTAATCAAAAATAGAAACAGTAGACAGGCACTGTGAGGTCCTACTATGGATCCTGGGAATTCTCTAAAATTCTGAAGGCACTTTTGTTTAACTTCTATAGACCCTCTTCTGCTACTACATTGTCTGCTATACTCGTTAATCATCCCCTTTACTTGTCAATGCTACAAAGGAGGCTACATTTCTGCTCACTTCTGAACAGCCTCTTTATGAATAATATTATGAAAAACAAAGACTATAAGATTGCTTTCAAAAAAAGTTGGTCAATACTACATTTATCTTCCCTTTCTATCTATATCCCTGGATCCTTGCTTTTAGATTTAAAGATTTAAATTAAGCCCACCTAAGAAAGAAAAATAAAATGCCATGTTAACTTGACTAAAATTGTCCCAACCGAAATATGTACTAAGCGGTTTCTGGTTGCAGACAGCTGCTCACACAGGCCCTCAACAGTCCTGAGAAAACCAGGCAGTAAAACAAACAGGAATTGGCACTTTTTCTTTCCCGCATCAGCTTCTAAATAAGTCAAGATCTACTGCACATATACAAAATGTAGTATAATGGGTATTCTTTAGGGAATAGCTCTGGACTCTGGGTGGACAACTTCAATTCTCTCTTATCCATTAAGATGATCCTGTCAAATCATCTTAAAGTAACAATGAAGAGTGAGTGGCGATATATTTATCATGAAGAAAAAAAAGAGACCTTGACATTAAGAGTCATGACTTTTCATAAAATTGTAAGATTTCCATTAGGCTTTACTTCTACAATCCTTCCAAAAGAAAACTTCTGGTTAAGTCAATGTTAAGTGCACACATAGAAGTATCAAACAGGATAATATCCTGAGATAGCATTACCCAGTCAACACACAAAATGGGATGCCTTATGGCATCATATGTCCAAACGAATTCTAAAATTTGTTTTGACTTGTACATAAACTAAACCAATATGGGATTTACCACTCAATAAACACATGAGATCAATCACTTCATGATTAAATTTTACATGATTACAGTGATTTTAAAAAACAGACCAAAAAGCATATGTGTATGGGGGCAGAAGAGGATGAGAGGGAGTGAGGGGAGTTAAGAATAAATAGAAACAAACAAAAGAAATGAACAATGAACAATAATGCTAACATTACTTAGATGCTGTAAAAATTTGTTTTTTTAAAATTCTTATAATATGTGCTTCTGAAAATAGCTGTTAAAATATTCCAAAAGCTTAGAATCAAAGGAGCTATATACTATAAGTGGGGTACATTGTAAACAACATATAGGATCTTTTCTATCCATATTAATCGGCCATATCTAAAACAAACTCTTCTACAGATTTATATTGTCTCAACTAAAAACTAAAACAGAAAAAAAATTGTTGACTTTTCTATTGTTGGATCTATCTTTTATTTGGAAAAAAGAATTATTTAGAAGATAGAGTAAAGGAAAGCAAAGAGGTGTGAAATTTTGATAGAATATTAAAGTAAAATGTGTTCCACCAAAATGAATAGATGCTAGGCTATTAGCAGGAAGTTGAGTCTAACCACTTATTTTCTCTCCATGTCACAATATCTGAAGAGTGATCTCAAAATTAGGTAGAAATATGTTATATATTGGTCTGTTATGGTTTTGTCTCCTACCCCCTCAGTGTAGAGCTAGATATGACAGTGCATATCAGCACTCCATTACACTGTAATATGTAAAGTTTGCTCATATCATTTTCTCCATAAATTCACCTTGTAGACTCATAATTTGATACAGCTGCAAGAGTAAACTGTCACTTTTAAAATGAATGGGTTGCTCAGAAAACTTTCAGATATTGAATATCTTTTCAAAGAATATTGCCTTTTTTTTTTTTGCAAAACAAAACAAGATCTTCATTAACTAAACTAAGCATTTTATACAAATGCCAATGTTAATAATTTCAAATTAGCACAGTCAATGGAAAGTAATCATGCAAAACTTAGCAGGTCTGTGAAATTCTAATATAAGGTAAATCTGGTCAGTTACATAAAAACCCTTTATTTATTTCAACGAGTGGGAAAAGTATAAATTGGCTCCAGGTTTTAACAGAGGGAGTGGAGAACAAAACTAAATAGCCAATGGCATTTCTTCATCACTCCCCATCCTCCAGTATGAAGGAATCCAAGGAACTGGCTGGAGGGTAGAGGGGAAATCAAGGAACACAATCTATTTTCCCTCATATAGACAGCTCCAATTATATACCCAGGTTGGTCCTTTCTTCTTCAAATAAAATTCATGCATTCAAGAAGGCTGGAAAATGAGTGGAAGTTTTCATAGTAGACAAAATTGAGTGAGTTCTATGGTTTTTTTCCCCTTTAGTTCTGATTCTTCTTTCACAACGTGACTAAAATGGAAATATGCTTAATATGATCATTCATGTATGGCCAATATCAGATTGCATGTTGTATTGAAGAAGGAGGAGTGGAGGGAGTGGAGGAAATTTAGAATTCAAAATCTTATAAAAGTGAATGTTGAAAACTAAAAATTAATTAATTAATTAATTTAAAAAAATTAAATGAGCTCTCACATAATCTCAAATGAAGTACTTTTCTTTGAGTTACTAGCTAACTTGGCAGCATGGAATAGAGACTATTAGCTTTAAATAAATATCACCAATAATGACAAGCCATGATTGGATATGGAGTTGTATGGAAAAGGCATAAAAAAATATGACCATTAGTACAATATTTCTTTACATCCTTTCTGGCTCTCTTTTCTCCCACAGATTAATATATCTTGGATATTCACAATGCTTATGATTAGTTGTATTTGATTTCTCCCCATTCCCATCCCAGGGAAAATCTAGGTAAGTGGAAATTCTCTGTGATTATGCCTAACTTGGAAAATGTAGTCAGACAAGATTTTGATTGTGGTTAGAAAGCATTTTGGTAAGGGAAGAAGATATATTGGGAAATATATATGATGTAAAAAAAAGTTAATGATTTTTTTTATTTTTAAAGTATTTTTAGAGACTGTTGCTAAGTAACTTATAGGAAAAAAATCTTCAAATAACAACATTCACTAAAAGAGAATTCAGTCAATCAGTAGATAGTTATCAGGTCTAAGCCTGGAGCAGTTTTGCTTGTTAAGTATGCATGACTCTAGATTGGTGGAGAGAATGCTGAACATAATATGATATATAAGGAGGTGAGAGGGAGTTGGTTTGAGAGTTTTGGAGAGGAAACATTCTCTTCCTTTGGGTAAGGACATGCATTTTGCCAGACATTCTTTTGGGAATGACTCTACATATGTGGAAAGGGAGATAAAGATTTTGGAAGCTATAAACACATAGGGAAGGTGGACTTTGGAAAATTTCCTGTTAGATGAGATCTAGGCCTCTGTTTTGATTAAACTGAAAACTCATATTGCTCCCATCTAAAAAGACCATTCACTTTTATATCTTTTCTGGCCTATTCTAATCTGTATAACTTCTCCAATTTCTATTCACTACTCACTTAGATAAATTGGTTTACTGACTATTCTCAATAACAGTCTTTTATCTAACTAGCATTTATTTGCTAGAAATGAGGCAAACCTACAGAGGTAGGCTTGGCATAGCCATCCTACTTCAAGAAATAGCAGCCAGGGAAGTAGCTTTTTCTTTTGAACCAAAATCAAGTCCTTAGACCAGAAATGTTTTTTGGAGTGTGATAATATAGATATAATCCTAGGCTAGTACTCTTCTCAGAAACTATAGAACAGAACAGCCAGTCTCATGGTCCTTCCGCAGCCCTTAAGGCAAGAACCACAGTGTTCCTTTGAGAGAAGTTAGTAAGTCAAAAACCATGTATTAAACACTTAGTATATACTGTGCTCAGCATTAGAGAGACAAAGAAAGCCTGTTTCCCCTCTCAACCCCACCTCAAAAAAAGGACTGCTCGCAAGAAGCTCCCAGTCTAATGGGGAAGATAATATACAAACAACTATGTACAAATAAGCTATAAACAGGATAAATGGATATAATGAAAAAAGAGAAGGAGCTAGCATTGAGGGAGATTGGGGAAGAGACTTAAAGAAGCCAAGGAAGCTGGGGAAGCCAGGATATGAAGATGAGGAGGGAAAGCCTTCATATCAAGTATGTGGAACACTCAGTGAAAAGGCCCAAGTTGAGAGCTGGAGTGCTGTGTATGGGGAACAGCAAAGAGGCCAGTGTAACTGGATACCAAAGCACATGGATAGGAGAAAGGTATAAGAATATTGTGAAAGTGGGAAAGGGCAAGGTTATAAAGGGCTTTAAAAGCCAAAAAGAGGATGTTCTGTTTGATCCTGGAGTTAAGTTACTGAGTTGGAGGGGAAAGGGCAAGTACAGTCAGATCTACATTTTAGAAAAATCTCTTTGACAGCTGAGTGGAAGATGGACTGGAATGGGGAGAGACTTGACATATGGAAACCAAATTTTAGGTTATTGTAGTAGTTGAGTTGTGAGTTGATGAGGGTATGCATCAGCACTGTGCAGCAGTGTTAGAAAAGAGAAAAGGGAAGATACTAGAGATGCTTGTATCAACAGAACTTGGCAACAATTGAATATTGAGAGTAATTAAGAGTGAGGAGTCGAGAATGACACCCGGTGACTTGGAGGAGGAGGATGGTATCCTCAACAGTAATAGGAAACTTAGGAAGAAGGAGGCTTTGGGGAAAAGACAATGTGTTCAGTTTTAGACATGTTGAGTTTAAGATTTCTACAAAATATCCAATTCAAGATGCAAAAGAAACAGTTGGATATATGAAACTTGAATTAAGAAAAGGGTTTAGTAGCAGATAAAAAGATCTGTGAATTATCTGCATAGAGATGATAAGTAAAAATGTGGAAGCAAATGAGATCACAGAGTGAAATTCTACAGAGGGAGAGGAGAAGACCCAGGAGAGAGCCTTGGTCTCCTAGTCTCATGATTAGCTGGAATGATCTGGATGAAGACCTAACAAAGGAGACTGAGGAGCTATCAGGCAGATAGAAGAAAAATCAGAAAAGTGTCACAAAAAAATAGAGAAAGTAGAGTATCAAGAAGAAGACTGACAAGTATCACAGGGTGCAGAGAGATCAAGGAAGATGGGAATTGAGAAAAAGGTCATTAGATTTGTGAATTAGGAGAGCTTTGACAGCCAGAGCAGTTTCAGTGGAATCCAATGAAGTCAAGAGCAACAGTGAGAAGAAAGAGAGTGAAGGTACAGATTCCAGAGACACGTATTATCATTGCTTCCCTTGAGCCACTTTCAGAAACCCCAAGTGGACAGATATATATTACACACATGTACACATACACACACATACACATACATGTACACACATACACACCCTACACAGATTAAAAACTGGGCAAACGATAAACTGAATTACATTTTTTAAGCTGCTACCTAACCAATTGCTTTTGGGAAAATGCAAGAGCATTTTCATGTCTTTCTTAGTTACTAGATCAAGAAGGAACAGAAAAACTATAAGCTTCTATAGATAAAATTAGTTTACAGACTGATTCAGTAAAAAGGGAGGCAGAACAGTCACATAGATCTATGTGTATAATGTGTATATGTAACACCTAACATAGAAACACATGAGTATATATGTAAAGACACACATATCTATAATAGCCAATGCTTAGATAGTGCTTTAAGGTTTGCAAAGCACTTTATGTATACTATGAGATAGCTTCTGTTGTAGCCATTTTACAGATGAGACAATTGCAGCTGAGAGAGTGGTTAAGTGATGGCCAGAACTAGACAGCTAGTACAGTTGCCTGAAGCAGAATTATAAGTCAGTTCTTACAGACTCTGAATCCAGGGTTGTATCCACTATACCACCTAGCTGTATGTATGTATGTGTTTGTATGCATGCATGAATATGCATGTATAAACATGTATGTATAAATACTTTATACCACAAACATGCATATAAACATGCATGCATGCAAACACGTGTGTATGTATGTGAATATGCATATGTGTAACGCAGAGTGCTAGGAAATGTTGAAGGACCAGCTCTCTGAAAAGAGAAATGCATACACATACACATACACATATGCATGTATGCACACACACACACTTGTAAGTTTAACCTACATTATTAACATTTTTTCTATCACTTTCTTAAGTCTAGATGATGACTCAGCAACTACAAGTCAAGGACCAAATCTGACTGCCACCTGTTTTTATGTGGTCAGTAAGCTAAGAATATTTTTTTGCATTTTTAAATAAAATGTTGTTGTATTTTAAAATGTAAACACTGTTCTTAGCTTTCAAGGAACAAAAACAGGCCAGAGTCCAATTTGCAGTTTAATGAATCCTAGTTTGGACAATCAATACAGCATTTTGTCTTATTGGGGAGTGAAGTTGCCAAAAAATTATAAGGTATAGCTCTAGCCCACAAAAAGTGTTATATTTTAAACAGAAAGATAAAATATTTGCTAATGAAACAGTTGAATAGCAATACAATGCCATATGTGACAACCTGCTGAAAGGAATAGCATAAAAACTAGAAACAGATCAGGCTGTATTCATGGAAAGCTTCCTAGAGGAGGTAAAAGTTGAGTCAACCCTAGGATCCAACTCAGTGTAGTATAGTGGGGGGATTGGTCTAAGTGGCAAAGAAAATGTGAGCAAAGCTATGAAGGCAGAAATGAACATGATGTGAGTAGAACTTGTCATCGAGCAATGAATAGAATATGTCTGTGATTAATAACCTAGTGGCAAAAAGAAATCCTACCATTTATGTGGGTGCGTAGCAAAAGCATGGATCCAGTCAGAAAATTGATTTCTTTGCTAAATTAAGGTCTACAGACCCTAAAGAAAATAGACCATGGCACATAAGGCCTATTTCTAACAAAAGGCCCAGAAAGAATGAAACACATAATGAATTTAAAGATTAACTATTTTTTAGCTTGTCAGAAATAGCGGATTTAATGAACGAATTAGCCAAGGCCATCATAAAGGCTGATTCACCACCTCTGTTAAGTGAGTGATTTAACAGACTTCCTCTAAATACAATGAACTGAAAATATTCATCCTCTGTGAAACTCTGAAAGGCAGTTAAAGCCTTTCCCAACCTGGCATCAGCCTACCTTCCTGGACTTCTGTCATACTACCCCTCCTCAAGATTATGGCTCCAGATGATTTGACTCCCAACTGCACCCTGAATTTGCCTTTCATCCTCTCACCTCCATGTCTTTGCACTATCCCTCATGCTGGAAAAATACTCCCTATTCTTCCTCAGTTCTTAGAACCCTAAACTTCCTTCAAGGCTCAGCTCAGGTGTTTAATCAGTCTTGACTAATCCTTCTTCCAGTTAGTTCTCTTGCCAGGTTGGTAAATACATTTGCGTTTATCTAAGATATGGGATGAACACCCCGCAAATGTGAAAAATGGGCCAAATTTGTCAACATTTCTAAAAACAATTTTAATCATCAATAACAGTGAAGGGTATTGGAAGAAAATTGAATTGGGTGCCAGAGGGCAGAGGTTCAAATACTGGATCTGTTGCCTACTTCTCATTTGATTGAGACTAAGTGAGTTAAACTGGGTGGCACTTTATCCACCTAACTGATTTGTGAGGTCCCATTCATCACATGTGATCTTATATTTTCTTATCTGTTTCTGTGTTATATGTGCAGCAGACTATAAACTCCTTGAGGCCAGAGGCTACTAGACTTACATCTCCAGCTCCTAGACAGTGCCTGGCACATAGTAGCCATTCAATAAATGCTTGTTGAATGTTTGATTAAGAAGTGCTTGGGCAATTAAATTTAAATTACTTAAATCAAGGGAGCAGAGAGTTTAAAGCACAGCAGAAACATTCTGATAACATAAAAAAAAAGACCCTTTGAACTTAAAATGTTATTCATCATCTCTTGGGTTTGTGTACTTTGAAATTTCTATGGATCTATGATCATATTACTGTGGAAACTGCTTCCTTTGGTACAAATTACAAGTATTGGGTATAAATAATATATTAAATGAGAGTCAGAACTTAAAACATTTTTGTCAATAACTTGGACAAAGGCAGAAGAGGCATGCTTGTCAAATTTGGGAGGAATTGCTAAAATACTGACTGACAACCAGGATTCAAAGAAATCTTGACAAGCCAGATTGGGGGGGAGGGGGGGCTTGGCCTTGAGATCACATGCGGCCCTCTAGGTCCTTAAGTGCAGCCCTTTGACTGAATCCAAACTTCACAGAACAAATCCTCTTAATAAAAGAATTTGTTCTGTAAAACTTGAACTCAGTCAAAAGGCAGCACCAAGGACCTAGAAGACCACGTGTGACCTCAAGGCCATAGGTTCCTTACCCCTGAGCTAGATAATTGGGTCAAAACAAAAAAGATTAAATTTAATGGAGATAATTATAAAATATTAGGGGCTCAAACTTCAAATTCATAAGTACAAAATGGGAAAGGTATCACTAAACAGCTGTTGGGAGGGAGTAGTGGGCTATGAGATCTATATGAATAAATGTTGTATTGAGGAGGGAGGAAAGGAAGGAAGGAAGGAAGGAAGGAAGGAAGGAAGGAAGGAAGGAAGGAAGGAAGGAAGGAAGGAAGGAAGGAAGGAAGGAAGGAAGGAAGGAAGGAAGGAAGGAAGGAAGGAAGGAAGGAAGGAAGGAAGGAAGGAAGAATTTATTAATGCTTACTATGTACCAGGCACCATGCTAGGCTCCTTACAAATATCTTCTCCTTTCATCTTCACAACAATCCTGGGAGATAGGTACCATATTAACCCCATTTTACAATTGAAGAAACTGAGGCAAAGAGAGATTTAAGTGACTTTCCCATGGTAACAGAGCTAGTAAGTGTCCAAGTTCAGATTGAGATTTTCCTGACTCCAAGCTCAGCCTATACCAAGGAAACTAAGGCAATCTTAAACAAAAAGGAAACTAAGGCAATCTTAAACAAACATTGAGAGAGGCATAACATGCAGGAGTTGGGAACTGGTAATCTTACTAAAGTTTTTTTTTTTTAAACCACATTTACAATATTATATTTAGCTCTGATCACTGTATTTGAAAAAAGACATTGATAAGGCACAAGGTGTCCAGAAGCAGCCAACCAGGATGACAAAAGGATTTGAGGTCATAGAAGAAATTTGGTGTATTTAACCTGGAGAAGATTTAAGAGGAATATGATAGCTATACTCAAATATTTAAAAGTCTGAGAAATGGAAAAAGTGTAAGACTTTTCTTATTAAGCCTCAGAGCACAAAACTAGAGACAATGAGTGGGAGTTGCAAAGAGGTAAATTTTGGCTCAAAATAAGGAAAAACTCCCTAATAATCATGTCTATATAAAAGTAGAATAGGTTGGTTCATAAAGAGTTCCTTTTCACTTCATGTCATCAAGCAAAGGCCAGATCTCCATGCTATAAAGTAAACAGGATTTTCCCCTCAATATACATTGATCTAAGTGGTCTCTGAGACTTGTTATGCTTGTCACCAAAGGGAAAGTCTAAGAATACTGGCCGGACATTACCAAGAAGCATAGTTTGGCTAAATGACAGGAAGAGGGTACTAATAAATTGTCTTGCTAGCAAGAAAAACTTGCTGTCATAGATAGCTCTAGAGCTAAAAGGTACCTCAGAGGGCTTCTAGTCCAAAATCTTCCTTTTATAGATGATGAAATTGAAGTGTAGGCATATTATGTGACTTAACCAAAGTCACACAGGTAAAAATAATCAGAGGCAAGATCTGAATGATATTCCTCTACTTCCAGAAGTCAATACACTATCCCCTACATCACACTCCTCCTCTCTATGTTCTTAGCATAATAGATTTAGAGGCAGAAGTACTTAGAAATCATTTATCAGAGGTTCCCAAAGTGGGTGACACCGCCCCCTGGGGGACACTGGAATGATTGGGGGGGGCAGTAGTAGGTGCAGTTATGTGGGAGTTGAATAAAAATTACAGGCTGGTAGAAGCATAAGGAAAAGAGAGAAGAAATTTTTGAAAAACCATTCATGCATGTTTCATCCATTGTGAAACAGACTTAAAGTAGTAGTGATTACGTTATTTTCCAAATAAACACACAGAAAACAAGTTATAACCAATCATTGGTCAAGTCCAACAACAGGTCTTAAAAAGCAAGCATTGGAGACGATTATGTCATGCATTGTCAGGAAGCCCAGTATGCATTGACAGGAATATGTGCTGGTAATGACTTGTTTACGGTATGACACTACATGGTTACATGATGCAATATTGCATTATCAAAATTTCAATGCAGGAAAAACCCCACAAATTTATAATAAATTATTAAATTTAATATGTGTCTTTTTAATTATATATATATATATATATATATATATATACATTTTTTAAATGAAATTTAAAAAAAAACATTGAAGGGTTAAAGAGAACAGATTTCCAGGGGGGTGCTGAGTAATTTTTTTTTTAAAAAGGGGCGGTAGGCCGAACAAGTTTGGGAACCTCTGATCTAAGTAATTTCCTCACTAAAAGTCTTCAAAGAAAATCTGGTTATTTTGTAGGCGAAAGAATACTTATTCCAGTAAATGTTGGTTAACTAGACTCTGAGGTCCATTCTAACACTAGCATTCTTGAATTTCTTATTCTATATAGTTTTTGTCCATGTGCTCCCACAATTCCTCCATAAAATACCTACCTATTGCCCTGGAGGCCTTTATATGGATCTTTATATACCATAAGGACACCAGTAAAATAGTTGATTTGGCCATCTGAATCTCTTGTTCTCACTACATGACCAGCTCCAATCATTTTCTGGTCAAATATCTTTTTAATAATATATTCTGCATTTAAGGACATGGTAGACTATGCTTATGTTCATTGATTTGGGGGTTCCTTGAAATTTTGATACTTTCCATATTGTAATCTTTCATAATTTATGATCATATGGCATTACTGAAGGAAACATTGCTAAATGGATAGGTTTTAGAAGCAGGGAATACCTTGAAATGACTGAAATTTGTCACTACAATTTCTTAAGCATGATTCAGACCACACCCCTTATCTTGGCCAATTCTAGAATAAAGCTCATTTTAATGTAAAAACTAGAATAGAGAGGCAGGCACCTGGAGTTATAGGGAGAATTATAGAGTCTACCTATATGTACTGATGCACCAACTTAAGGGTAAGTAACAATGTGATAAGTCACAACGAAGATACATTCTTCACCTACCTGGAATAATTTTTCTATGCAGATTATTAGGGAAAGGTTTTTTTTATTGACAGTGGATCTCTTCAAAAGAAATCCTGGAAGTGTTCTAAGACTTGATACAGTGACCATGGTGTTATTTGGAAAATAGGAACATTTTGTGAACCTCACCAAGGGAACCTCTTCCATTTGAACATTGAACAAGACATCCTCCATAAGAAGAGCAAACACTTGTTATGTCTGTGAAGAATGCTGGCTCCTTTCTCATATTTTCATTAGCAATACCCTCAATACAGATCATTCCTATAAAAATTTTATAGAAATAAGAAAGTCAGCTTATAAGTCAGTAGACGTTGAAAACTTCTTGTTGCTTTTTTTTTTGTTAATGACTGTCTATAATATTTTTCTTTCTTTAGATATAAAGAAATGCAACAGAAAAGCCAGCATATATGCAGTGTATATTTCACATCCATTTATCGTCCTTCTTCAAGAATATTCTATCAGTGTTCTCAGGATTATCTAGATTAGTTGATATCATGTCAAAGCTTCCTGTAGGATCATTGCCCTCCACTATTTTCTGCCGTTTTGCCAAAAAAAAAACAAGAAAAGAAAAAAGAAATCACGACAAGTTATGGATTCTTTTTTTTTTTTAAAGATATAAACTATTTATTGACAGATAAGGCCAATAGAAACTTTGACTTCTTCTTGGATATGCCTGAAGTGGGACCTTGCCAGTGTGTAGTTTTAGTGCCTTCCACCCAGTTACCCCATAGGTGTCAAAGCCTTTGATACACCTGATTTTTTCTTCAGCCAATCCACATTTTCAGGTAGCTTATTGTCCATACTGTTGGCCAGAAGCTATCTATATTTTTCATCCTTTACAACATTTTGTCTGCTAAGGAACCAGGCTAGAATGTTGTATTGGCAAGAATTCTGCATGAAAGTGATCACACACTCCATCCTCAGAAAGCTCACCAGCCCTCTTACTGAGGTCAGTTTCTGCTTTACTCAGTACAACATGGGCACGTCTTAATGACTATGAGGGCAAAAAGCTATTTCCTGCCAGTCATCAATCCTGGTGTTAAGGACTCACAAAATGGGGTGGAACTTCTTAGAGATTGAAAGAGATGTGCCTGCAGTGGTAACGTGAGAGCCTTCTCTGGAAGAGGATGAATTCACTCTATCAGTCTCCATAAAGTTTTGTTATTAAGTTTGTACTTGAAAACAGTATTTCTTTGGCTGTCATGTATCTTTGTTTAGTGTGAAATCAAATGTTAGCTGACTAAGGTAATTTCTGGACTCTGGTCACCTCATTAACACAGTTTTTGTACCCATTTTTTTCTAAGAAATGACAGTTAATGAAGTCAATGCATTTACATTGATCCATTTCTTATTTTTTGATGCCAATAGCTTGTTAAAGTATGTCAAGCTGGAACTGACAGAACAGTGTCTTGTCATTTATATCTTTTCTTCTAACATGATGATAATTTTTACCTTTGCTCTAATTGGTCAATAATCTAACTGTACACAGTTGACTCTGAAATAAGACCCATGTCAGTAACCAGTTGTTTTCTTTCAATTTAGATACAGTCAACTTAATTTCTTTTATGATATCATACATTACTTATCATGTCCAGCACCTTCAGACTCCCTTTGTGAAGCTTCATGGAGCTGAATTAAAAAAAAAAGTTTTGAATTGGCTTTCAAAAACTGATCATTAAACTTACACTTTTAGTGTTATCCAGGACTATGGAAACTAAGGTGTTGATACTTTTTCTCCAGAGGAAGAAACATTCATGGTTGTTTCCGCCATTTCCATTGTCAGTTCTGCCTTCACCATCCTAGGGCAGGCACAATTAGCAAGAATATAATAATGGCTTAGAAACAACTCACCCCACTCCACTCTTCCCTAACTCAAAGCAGTTATTTCTACTATTTTAAACTTATTAAAAAACAGTCCATTGGAACTGAAAAGAGGAACTACATAGGTAGGCATGATTTCTAAATGGCATTATAGCATCCTTGCTTCATTAACCAGAAAAATAGAATCACTCTCTCAATAAGAAGGCCCAATGGCTTTTCCCGCAGAAGTTAATCAACTCATCTTTAGAACTCCCACACTGGAAATGAACTGTCTTGAGTGAGTGCAAATTTACTTAATCCATTATATATAGCTGGACCTAATGAGATTATTCTTCACACCCTGTTCAGAAGTCTAACCAGACCATCTTTCCACCATGTGCTGCTGTGATATATGCACCCCCACCCCCATTGTTTCCCCTCTCTTGTTCTGGGAATAGTAATCAAATCAACAGTAGCAGTTTAGAAAAAGCCTTGTCAATTGACTTTGCTATGGTTTGGTTAACCATCCCATGATTCACCAGACCAAAACTCTCTTCCCTGACCATCACTCCTCTATGTGTTGTTTCCTCTTATTTGAATGTAAGCCACTTAAGGGCAAAAACTGTGACTTTTCCTAGTGTTATTTAGCATTAAGCATTATGCCTAAGACAATGGTTTGTTGTTTTTTTTTTTAAAAGCTCATCTACTCATGGAAAAGCACTCTAAAAACAAAACAAAACAAATAAACAAACAAAAAAAACCACCTCACCCAGTGTCATGGTGCATAGTAGAAATAGCACTAACCTGGGATTCAGGAAACATGTTCTTATCTAGGCCTTCTAAATGACTAGCTCTGTCGCTTCGGACAACTCTAAGTATCAATTCTTTCATCTGGTAAAATGGAGTAATTATAGAGGATGTCTTTTAAGGTCCTTCTTGCTCATAGGTTATCTGAATTTATAATTCTATGAAAGCAAGTCAATCTAATCCAAGATAGCAAAATGTGCCCCACCTGGATCAGTGAAGGTCTTTTGATTGCCCCTTGGCAATCAAATAATCACTTTCACATGCCAGAATTAATAATAATTGACATTTATATAATGATTTATCATTTTCAAAGCATTTCCTATGCATTGTCATATTTAGGCCTCACAATAACTTTCTGAGGTATAATATGTTCATATATAATTATCCCGATTTTATAGATGGGGAAACTGACATAATTATGAAGTGATAGAAGGGAGATTTAAAACCATGTTTCTTCTGAATCCAAGCCTAGCATTCTCTTTGTAACATCATGGTGTTTCTCATTCTAACCATTAAAATTAACTTTGACAAATTGGGAAGATCAGTCTTTATGGATCTAGTCTGGCTAGTGATTGCTTTGTAGGAATAGATCAAATCAATGCAAATTCATATATATATATATATATATATACACACACATACATATATACATATATATATACACACACACATACATATATACATATATATACACACACACATACATATATACATATATATATATATACATAAAATGAGAGCAAAAATTTAAACTTGAAACTTATCTTCCACTTACAGTTTATCAATTGACATGTGGAATTTACCACCATCTACCAATAAGCATTTGTAACAAGCACCAGAAAATAAAATGAAAAAATGCATTGTCTGTTGCAAGGCCAATGAAGGAAGAAAATACTCTTTGAAAAAAAATGATTTTAGAAAACATACCTTTCTTTTGTTATAGATTATGTGTGACTCTCCAATCACTGAAATATAATTGGAAATATTGGGAGATAAATCATGATCTATGAGCAAACTCAGAAGGAGCAGAGCTCATAGTCCAAGACATATGTCCCTTGTCCCTGCTATAAATTCTTGATTAATTTTCATTTTACAGAAGAGGAAAGTATGGACCAGCAAAAAATTAAATGACTTGCTCAAATCATTTGTATATTTAAACTACAGATATACATAATTTTAGGAACAATACTTCAAATATCCTGAAATTATGTATCTGGCTCATATGGAGGCAAAAAGAAGATTAAGAGGAGTTTCATAGATATATAAACCTATAGTTCCCAGATAAATGTAAAATAAATCTGAGCAATACCACTCATCACTCCTTATGTTACATTTTCTTCAATTCTTAGATAGCATAGATTCGCTACTTTATTATATACGTGACAATGCATAGACATAAATAATAACTAAAATTTAAATTGCTTTCTTAGCACCTTATGTGCATTATCATTTAATCCTGATTACAACTGTGTGAGATAAATGCTAGTAGTGTTATTACTCCCATTTTGTTTGTGTGCAAATTAAACCTCAGTAAATTTAAGAAACTTTCTAAGGGAACCTTGGTTTCTACTGGCTCCAAATCTAGTGTTTACTGAACTATATCACCCTGCCTCTCAAAACCTTCAATATTTCCAAATATCATCCATACAAGTTCTTCAAAAACACCTCACTAATCAGTTGCAATAATTGAAGTAAGTGTAAAAGACTCACGGACTCCCAGTATCACTTAAGAACAAACTATCTTTTCCTAAAGAGAGTATTGCATTATAGTAGGTGTTAGTGAAGTGTTTGTGAAGAATGACCCCAGTCATAGTGATGTTAGTGATATAAAATTGAAAGGAAAGGATAGACACTGGGAGTCAGGAGACTTGAGTTCTAGGCCCAGCTCTGCCACTACCTTGCCCCTGACTTGAGACAAATCACTCCAAATCTCTGAAACTCAGTTTCCTCATCTACCAAATGAGGAAATTGGATTAAATGATACCTAAGGTCCCTTTCAGTTTCAAAATTCTAAGGTTCTGTGAAATAAGATAATTTATACTGGAAGGAATTGATCCAGAGTTTTCCTTTATCATAAATAATGATAATATGTAACTCAAGGAAACAGCACATAGAACTTGATATGGTCTATTACTGTATGGACTCAATGTACTCAATTTGAATTCACTTCTGGAAGTATGGAATTTAGAGGGTATTGTATATAGGTTATTGTTAGCATTTGGTCCATTGGTATAAGGAAAGCCTCATGAAGAAATTCCCTCTAGTAGTAATGACTACTAACTTTCTTCAACTTACTCTTGAAAGTTTAAGTGATTTTGCCAGGGTCACACAACCAATATGTGTCAGGTACAGAACTTGAACCCAAAACTCTCTTACCCTAAGACTGGCTGTCTATCCATTCTCTCATTGGAGTTAATTGCATTAACCAAATGCCATTTAGGGAATCATGAGAAAATTCCATAATCCCTCATGGACATAAATTTCAGTTTACTCAGTGGCATTTCTACGTTCCTCCCATAACATGGTATATAAAAAAGGATAGCCATCATTTTCTTACAGTTAATCATACTATGTTTGACAGTAAGGCTCTATTATTATGCTGATTACAATAAATTAGGATGAAAGAAGCCTGGCCTGGGGATTCTTTAATGAGTGGGCTGGGCAGATCCTGACACAGATACTTATTAAAATTATTAAAATGCTGCCTGAAATATTTCATGACGATGTTTACTGATACTGGAGCAATTTCCACAAAGACTGATTTCAGAACTGAAATGTCAACTTCTCTTCCTCCATCTGTTAGAAAACCTTACAAATTCTTCCTTCTCTTCAAATATAGTCTAGTAAATATGACACACAAGCACAACAAAATACTTTCCCTCTGTATCTGGTATTAAGTGAAACTCTCAGGAGATTTATTGTATCTAGCTTATTTCCCCCATTTTTACAGAAAAAATAATTTTAAAAAGAGATTGTGCACTCCTTGAGACTTCATCATGGCCTCCATACCAGGTACCTTGCTTTCCTCCCTAAACAAGTTTTTAGCTTCTTTTTATGAGTTGTCTTCTCACAAAAAACAGTAAACTCCTTTGCATTAGGACTCTCTCTTTTTTGTTTTTATATCCCCAATGGATATAATGGTGCCTGACACATAGTAGGTATTTAATGTTTGTTGACTGAATGTCTGAAAAGGCCAACCCAAGCAAATTTCTTATATACATATGTGTGTGTATATACATATATATATGTATGTATGTATATATATATATATATATATATATATATATATATATATATATATATATATATATATATGTTCTATGAGGAAAAATGAAATGAGTAAAGGTAATTAAGCCTAGAGGCAAATAACCAAAGAAGAATCTTTAAAAGTATCTTCTAGAGACTAATAAGGATGGTGGATTGAGAGGAAGCAGTACAGACCAACAATCTCAACAACTACTCTAGCAAAAATCAAGGAAGAGCACCAGATAAAGAGGTGATGAAGAAATAGTGGGTACTTTTTTCCACAGCCCAAGTTAGTACAACCAGGAGTCTAGATGCACTGGGAAAAGAGATCTAGCCAGGAAGGCTCATGCAGGAGGCTTCTAGAATAGGAATCTACTCTATGCAGCTATGTACCTGAGGCAGGGAAAATGAACATAAGTGAAAGCCTAATGTTCTGTTGCTCTGATTCTTCGGAACTTTCCAACATGGGGGCAGGAAAAGGGGCCAGTGGCGGTCTACTAGAGCTTTCACTTAGGTCATCCTAAAGCTATATCAAACAGACCCCCAAAAAAGGGTGAGAGTCTCTAAAGCTCAGATCAGAAGGAAAGTCATCAGCTCTACATTGGACTAATTATGACATTGAAAGTTGGCAACTCATTGGGCTAAGACCCTTGAAGAACATAGTACTTAATACCTAAAGGCACTAAAAGCAGTAGACTACATTATACCGATTGAGATCTAATACTGACCTTACTATTCCTTTAAGAAGTATACAAAGCCTAGTCCTGACATAAAGGATTAACTCAAGAAAATTAGTAGGATGACACCAGTACATATGTGTGTATTTGTGTATGTGTATGTATATATATATATATATGTATATATATATATATATGTGTGTGTGTGTATTATATATAATACACATATATATACACATATTATATATATAATACACATATGTATGTATGTATATATGTATGTATGTACGTATGTATGTATGTATGTATGTATGTATGTATGTATGTATGTATGTATATGTTATGGATCTGGGATCATCCAAGAAAAAAAAAAGAAGAAAATAACATTTAATCAAATCAAAAGCATTTATTAAGTACTTATGATAAGCCAGGCACTGTATTTAGTGCTGTAAATACAAATACAAACAAAAAGAAAGTCAGCTCTTATTCTTAAGGATGTTACAATCTAATGGAGAAAGGGAACACATAAAAAAGGAGATAAAATCAGGGTGGTCAGGGAAACAGAGTGGGGAGGGAAAAGATATCCTTATGGGGGCATGGTGAAGAAAGTCCAGAGACTTGGGCACTTTCCATAAAATGGAGATTTTATACAGAATGAACAAACAAGGGGAAGGGGCTAAATGGGCAGAGTGAACTTCCACAGTAAGAAGGCCAAAAGCAAAATGAATTTCTAGGGTGGGCATCAAGGTGTGGTGGAGTAAGTTTGGAGAATTAAGACACAAAGACTTGAACATTAACTATGGGTCCAAAATTAACTAGAATTCCTGGAAGAAATAAAGCAAGAATTTTAAAATATTATCAATGAAATGAGAACACTAGAGGAAAGAACTGGAACAGAAATAAGGATGCTTGAGGAAAAACTTAGAAGGAAATAAACAGCTTAGTACAGGGGGACACAAAACCTTCTTCAAGTAATAGATTCCCTGAAAATTATAATATATCAAACAGAAATCAATGGTTCTATGAGACAACATGAAATACTAGAATGTTTTTAATACTGAAAAAAGAAAAGAAAAGAAAATGCAACATGCCTACTGGAAAAAAAAACTGACCTGAAAAATAGGACATAAGAAAAATAAACTGTCTTCTAATAAATTAGAAGTCACTATGAAAGCAGAAAAGACAGTTTTAAATTATAAGAACAGAGAATTTCATTAGAGTAAAAAAGAACTTGTTCATAAGACAGAAATGAACTACTTATATAGAACACCCAGAGAGATTACAGAAGCTGTATTCTTTCTAATTTGGATGGTTTTGCTCCATCGAGTTCTTCTTTAGCTCTATGATTTAATATAATCATTGTTTTCTCCCAATATTTATATATTTATTCATTCAACAGGGGTTGGAAGAGGAATTCGAAATAGTGTAATGAGAAGCAGCTTCTTCTCAGTCATTCACTTGGTACCTCAGATCAACAATAAAGACACTTAACTATGCAGTATAAACAGAAGTGCCAAGAAGAGGAAAAATTCACAACAATTTTTATAGAAAAAGTAACAGAAGACAATTTCAAGTCCCTTCATTCCTAGAATTTTCAGCATTTCTCTAACACAGGCAGTACTATTGGATTGGAGCTAGAGCTACTTGTCTTCATGGTTATTATAGAAATAAGCATCTGTTTGGGGTCTTAAGACTGTATCTGGGGCAGTCAGGTGGTGCAATGGATAGAGTACTGGAGTCAAGAGGACCTGAGTTCAAATCCAGTCTCAGACCAGATCATGCAACACTAACTATGTGATCCTGGGCAAGTCACTTAACTCTAATTGCTTCACTGAAAAAACAAAAACAAAAGAAAAGACTATACCAATGTCCAGCAAAATCCTGTCCCCTGAATGAGTCTTGATCCACCAAATAAACCAACCATAACCTTATGAGTCAGGAAAGGTGGCAGATACTGAGGAGGATAGAGCCCAGATTGAAAAGATGTCCATCTACAGAGGTCTCTGAGTCTCCCCTATGCCAGTGTTCAAACTGATTAAATTTTCTCCTCACCCGGTAATGAGTGGGAGTCCATGAACTGAACCGACTCCAGGGGTTGCCCAGGGCAAAAAGAAAATTTTTGATTATAGAGTAAAAAGGAGCCTAGAAGTGTGGAGCTTGATATTATTTTAGGAGAAAGCAGACTTCCATCAGGAAAACTGAAAAAAAAATTAGAAAAAGAATTAGTTTCCTGTAATATCCCCTTAGGTGTTGGTTGAGGGCTGTGAGTCAACTAGCTCTAGGATGGAAGATTGTTACTGCCAGCTGAGGGCAGAGTGGACTCCAGAAGAGTGAGGCTGGTCAAAGATTAATGCTAGAATGTACTATAAATTTTTAAATACAAGTAAATTTTTTGTGTTTCTGGGGTCCACTCTGGTTGGAGGTGTAAGCTAAACAGATTTTGTGAAAGACATCTCAAATTTTTTATAATAATAACTGATGTTTACACAACACTTTAAAATTTTCAAGGTATTTAAATATATCATCTAATTTGATCTTATCACAAAACTGCATAAAAGTATTATGGAAAGAACCCAAGGCTCTGAGAGATTAGTGATTTCCACTGGTTCACATAGCTGGCAATTATCAAAAGTGAAGTTTGAACTTGGGTCTTTCTGATTCTAAGTCAACATATGTTCACTATACTATACTGCCATTGGTCAGTGCCCAATTGACACACGTGCTATACGTTACAAATTCATAAGGGAGTTACAAAACAAAGTACTTTAAGAGTGCTAGAGAGCAAGAGAGGGAAGGCCAATATCAACTGAGGTGATGAGGGAAGACTTTCTGGAAAAGGTGACATTTGAGTTGGATAAAGTAAGGAAAATCTTGTTTATAAGGAGAAAGTGAAATAGCCTATCAAGAGAGATATTCCTTTTGGTTTAGTTAGGATAGAAATTCAATGGCCAAAGAATATGAAAAGAACCATAAGGAATATTCTGTAGAAAGATATGAAGTGAGTGCTGTTGTAATGACTACAGTATAGAATGTATAGAGCAAAATGATATGAGATATAGCTGCAAAGCAAGGGTGGCCCTAAGTTGTGGAGGTGTCAGAATGTCAGACTAAAAATTATAAACACTATTTGGGAAGCACTAGGGGACCACTTATGTTCATGAACAGAGGATTAATGTGACAAGATCTGTACATTTTTTTAAAAAATCTATTTCAGCAACAAAATGAATTGGAGGGAATAGAGAATGAAGGTGGAAGGATTTGTAAGAGGCCAACTGAAACTGTCTACATGGGTGATAATGAAGTCCTATGAAGTATAATAATGGTGGAAATAGAAAAGAGGGTAATGGACTAGAGAGTTGTTACCAAGATGAAATTTACAGGATGTGATATCTGGCTGGATAGGAAACTTGACAGGAGATAGAAGAGGCACAGATAACCTTAATGCTATGAACTGAGGAGGGAAAGGGAATGTTGGTGCCATAGACACAGAGAATAAAGTCAGAGAAAGAATAAAGTTTAGGAGGATAGATAATGAGTTTACTTTTGTGCATGATGAGGTGGGACATGCAAATATACAAACAGATGTCTTATTGGCAATAAATAATAGATATAGGACTGGAGCTCAGAAGAGAGACTGAGCTAAAGTTGTTTGAACTGTTTCAATGGGAAGCCTAATACAGGACTCAAAGATGAGTACCTACCTCATAACCTTCTGCATAGTTCATAGAATGTCAAATAATTAAAATCCAACACCCTTCATTTCACAGACATATGAAACAATATATCTTAATAAACAATAGGATGTAATCTTAAAGCAATGTGAATTTTTATCCCAGCTCTTGCAGTCACTTACAAGGAGAAAATGGATAAATCTTTTATCTTAGAATCCTCTGCACCAATTTCTTCTCTGCTTCAATTGTATTTAACATGTTATTTGCTCATTAGTGATACTAGAGTTTAACCCTACCAATTTAGGGGTTTCCATGAATTTTGCTCCTGCTAAGGTTTTTTTTTGGGGGGGGTGGGTTTATTACAAAAAAAATACAAGGTACTTGCTAGCAATCTGCCCCAATAAACTTAATGGCTGGCTCAGATAATTATTTATTGATTATTCAGTTTTTCAAGGAAAAAAAAGATTACTGTATTTCCAATTGCACAGAAATAGCAGGAAAGCAAAGCAGTCTACTGTTAAATACTATACTTCTAAGTTTCCCTATTCAAGATTTAAAAGATTCATTCATGAGATAAGGATTTGTATATACCAACATCCAAGATATTTCTTAAAGTAGGAAAATAAGAAATGGGTTAGCTCCAAAAGTCATTTTTAAGTGAAAAGAAAACATTCCAAAGAAACTATTATCAGGCAGTTATTGAATTTGGCTTTTGATGATAGACATGAATTAATACCATACATTTTCAGTTAAATTACCATTTTACCAGCAAGCACTCTCAGTAATCAAGTCTGAATTTAAGAAACAGAAAATGAATCTTCAAAGCTATACTCAGAGTAAGGTGGAAAGTTAAGCAATTATCCGGATAATTTAATCAGTGTAGCAGCTAGTGCAGATAATTCCACCTCACCCTAAAAGAAAAAGAATGGTGGAGCTTTTGCCTGAAAATGTATAGATAATTGTATTAACTACCCACTTTACTTTCCCTATATAGTAAGAGTTGCAGATCTATTTCACAGAAAGGAAACAAACGTTTAAAAAAGAAGACGGAAATTCATTTTGCAAAATTTTCAAAAAACTTGAATGTGTGATTTCATTTGCTTGACCACATTGTTTAAATGGTTCAAGAACTCATCTTGGTTCCCACCCCACCCCCCACCCTGTGGAAGCAAGAGGGGTGGGGGAAGCTGTAATTTGAACCAAAGAACCTGGGAAAGTCTTGATCCACTTACAGACTCCAAAGTATTGTTTTCTTCCAAACATCAACTCCTTAGGAAGCTAACTGGAATGGAAACAGTAGAGTGTGACCCTTAAGGCATCCAATCCAGAAGTCTGCCTGGAAAATTCAGCAACATATACTTGCTAATTAAGCATATTAGGCAGATATAGTTCCCACATTAAGAGACTGTGCCCTCACCAGCATTAAATTCCTTCTTAAAACATTTGCTCAATATTGGGGAAACATGGTTTTCGTGTCCAGTACAGGAAAAAAAAAATAACATTAAGGTTTTTCTGTTCAGAAAAAAGTATAATACAATACTGATTCCTTTTTTTTTCCTACCACCTCCACCAAGGTAACTAGTAAATTGTTTCAATTACTTTTTTCTATGCCCATTAAGATTACTGGATGTGAGATACTTGGAAATTCTCAAACAATTTCCATTTGCCCTAATTACTAGGATCCTGAGTACTGTGTTTACCTCGGTGCCTAATCAGTGTTGATTCGGTCATGTTAATTCATACTAGATCATTTGCTCTTTAAAGTCTTAAATTATCCTTTACAGCTGTGTGTTCTACCTCCTAAACTAAATCAAAAGCATCACAATGTTCTCTACTGTTTGTTTTGGCCCTCTCATAATGACTAGCACTGCACTGTGCTTGCTGTAGGTACGCAAAAAATGTTATTGACATGCTTCATTTTGTTCCTGTCTGCTCATTATGGAAGAAAGACTTCTATCTCTTCATTTCTATTAAATGAAAACCCATGTTCATAGGAAGACTTAAGAGTCAATTTTCTGCGGGCAGATGCTTATGTTGTCTTAATCATGAGACAAGGGGAACAATAGAAGAAGGTGACAAGGGACAAGACAGAGAGGATGCAGTCATGGCAAAATTAGGAAGGGCCTATGTGGACATTTTGAAGACCAGATGGAATTTTAATGGGTCTCATGCATTTTGAAACATAATGGCAAAGATGTCTTAACCCCTTCCAAAATGAGAAAGGGAAAAAATGGAGGCACTTTAAAAAATAACAAAGCTTCAAAGCCCAGACAAGTTTAATCATCTTTCCTAAAAACCTCTTTCACCCATAAAGCCAGGGCAGTGAGACAGAGGAACAAAATGTGCATAAAAAGATTTCATTCCCTAAATGCAGTTGGCAAGTCTCCTAATCCACCATCCAGCAGGACTAGGTTCTTTCTCCAAACAGCCCAAACAATAGAAACAACATGGATGGGGCTTTGCTGCATAAAACACATCTGTTCATTCAGTTGGATCACATTAAAGCTAACAAATTTTTTATCTCCCTCTCTCTCTCTCTCTCTCTCTCTCTCTCTCTCTCTCTCTCTCTCTCTCTCTCTCACACACACACACACACACACACACACACGCACACATACACACCATATACACAAAGTAATGAATATTATTGGTCACATTTTATAGAAAACTTGTTGATAGGACAAGAAAAACAAAGCTAAAAATGGCTGTTTCAAGAAATATGGATATTTTTGTTTTTAAAAAACAAGATATTTACTAGCAAAATAGCAATAGAATAGAATTAATAATAAACCAATAGAAACAACAGAATAGTAAATCAGTACAATTATCAAAATCTTGACCTAAGTCAGCCTCAGCATCACAGAGTCACAGAACTAGAGTTAGAAGGGACCTCAAAAACCATTTAATTCAATCCTCCCATTTTACAAATTAGAAAACCAAAGTCTATGATGTCTAAGTGAATTCCCCAAGGTAGAAAGCACTAGGTGATGCCTCTGACCCTATTGCCTTTCAGTAAATAACCAGTGCTCTTTCTACTAGGCTATGCTGCCTCAAACATTAGAGCGCCACTAGCATCTTTAATATACTTATTTTGTTTTCTACTTACACTTATCTTATACTTTGCATCTGGTTATATTATATACTCATGTTACATTTGTTATCATATATACATATATGTTATATACTTATTATACATGTATAGGTGCCAATTTTCCAACTTTTTAACCAGTGACAAAGAGCTTTGGTTTGGGCAGCTAAGTGGTAGAGTGGATAGAGTGCTGGATTTGGAATCAAGAAGACCCAGGCCTACTGGCTATAGAACTAAGATTGCTTAAACTCTATCAGCCTGTTTTCTCATTTCTAAACTGAGAATAATACTTGTACCTAACTCACAAGGTTGCTTGAGAATCAAATGAAATACTGTATGTAAAATACCTTGTATACTTTAGAGAGCTATAAAAATCCTAGTTATTATTATGAGCTATCTCCTTTTTGTCTTCCTTCCCACTTCCCAATACTGTGAGCTCCATGAGAGCAGAGGCAGCATTGTGTCTCAGTGCTTTGTTCAGGTTGGGTTTTTAATGCACAGCTGACTGAGCTAACTGGTTAGTTCATCCAGTATCTACTTGGAGAGGCTATTCTCAGTTCTAAGAAAGGTACGGAAAAGATAAAAAGAAGCCATCAAGTGACCACACTCATAGAGTAGATATGATTAATACAGTGGCCAATCAGATACATCAATACTGGCAAAAAGAAATACGTTCAGACATGACAATTTAAAAAAAAACCCTCAATGCCTAAATAGGAAATTTCAATGATAAGATCTCCCAAGGAAGTATATAAGCAATTAAACTGGGTAAATGCATAATCAATTTAAGCAAAGCAAAACAAAAAGGGAAATTTCCAACCAAAAGTTCAAAATAATGCTCCCTGATATAGTCAGGAAGCAATGAATAGAGCATTAGTTGACAAAAGAAACAATCTAAAGAACTAGCCATATACTGAAATTTGAAGAGTCAACTCTGGCCTTCCCTCAGATACTCAAAATGAGTATCAATCTCATTGATGCAGATATTCCCTCCTATGCAAATCCCAAGCCATCCATGTCTCTTGTACAGAGATAGAGAAAGTAGGGGACAAGGGGATGTCTTTCCTGAAATTTCCTGATGTTTTGAGGACACCAGTGGAATATTCCAACTATCTACTGATCTTGCAACCTAATTGTCTCATGTTTGTTTTCCAATTGCGTATTTTTGATGGCATCCTTATGCCATCAAAATTCCATGTTTGCAAATTGTTGAAATCTGCTTATGCCACCATATCCTTTTCCATTGCCTTTCAGGGATCTTTGACTTCATCTCTTCATAGACTGCAGTGTTCCATGATTCAAAGCCATATGGGAAAAGACAGTTATGGAAAAAATGGTCCTTTGTTTTGGGGAGAAGTTTGAAGTCATTGAATTAATTTTGCAATTTTCCAAATATAATCTATTCTGCTTTTCTGCCTGTTTTCTATTTTTGGCCAAACTCATTGTTTACGTGCATTTTATCAGATAGACAGACAGACAGACAGATAGATAGATAGATAGATAGATAGATAGATAGATAGATAGATAGATAGACAGATATTATGTACATCTATTGTTATGCAGTTGTTTCAGTCATGTCTGATTCTTCATGCCCATTTGGGGTTTTCTTGGAAAAGATACTGGAGTGGTTTGCCGTTTAGTTCTCCTGTTCATTTTACAGATGAGGAACTGAGGCAAACATGGTTAAGTGACTTGCCCAAGGTCATACAGTAAGAGTCTGAGGCCAGATTTGAGCTCAGGAGGATGAGTCTTCCTGACTCCAGGCCCACTACTCTAGCTGCATCATCACCTAGCTGTCCTTTATGTATATCTAGTTAACTAGATAAATACTTATGGATGAGCTTAGCTGAATATCAGTCTAAAGAAAATAGGCTTTAGTCATGGAGCTGGTTTTTCCCTGTATAACCAAACTATTTAGAGTCAAAACATTTTGCTCTTTGTTGTTGTTGTTTGTACTTTTTGAAGACCAATGACATCAAGGGCTGATGTCTTGATCTGTTCTGAACTGGATTCAAGTGAGGCAGAGTTGCACAAATTAATCAGCCTCACTGTCTCTTCCAGAGTCATCGAAGCCCAGTGGCAAGTCAGAATGACCGGCAATAGTCCAGGATGCGGTGGATGACTTTGGCCTCTTCAAGGTCTGACCAAGCTCTAAGGATTACACAGTGCCTGCTTCAACTGTCTTCATGGTGATTGAAAAAAATCGCTCTCATTCACCTATTCCACCAGGGAAAGTCTTCACATGCTTGCATTAGATATTTCCAAAGCAAGCAATGTACACATTTATTAAATGAATGAATCAAACAAAAGAAGGAGATATTTTTCTGAGAGGCTATAAAAAGTGTTAGCATTTTCTTAAAATCAACCAATAAACATTTATTAAGCACATTCTACATGTCAGAATTTTTCTAATATCAATCCATAAACATTTATTAAGTACCTCCTATGTATGAGACACTGTACTTAAGCACTAAGTACTCAACAAAGGCAAAAGACAGTCCTTGCCCTCAAGGAGCTCACAGTGTAATGAGAGAGACAACATGCAAATAACTATATACAAATGGGTTATATCCAGGACAAATAGGAAGTAATTAACAGAGAGAAGACACCAGAATTAAGAGGAGTCAGGAAATGTTTCCCATAAAAGATGGGACTTTAGTTGGGGCTTATGCTGAATGATCATCCCAACAGAATAGATAGCAGTCAAGCATTCATTAAATCCACCTGGGCTGATAGAAGAGTCAGGAAATAGAGGATCACCATTTGAGCAAGTGAAGCCTACTCCCATGGTAAAATTCAGCTAACATCTTCCCGCGCTGTGCAATGTTCCAGGGCTTGACAGCATCAACATAACGTCATTCACAAATAGGAGAATCTAGACTATCATACTCCAAATAGAATGCCTCTTTATTGTCCTCATTCTCTTTCATGACAATAGTAAATACCATTCAAGAGTACAAATTGATCGCTATGGAGTGCTTTTTCCCCTGTACAACACTGGGTTCACAATATGCCTATTGTTATTTATCTTTCATCCTTGATGATTTTCATTGTTACATCAAATTCATTCCCTAATGCAGCCTTCTCCCCCATACCTTATAACAGCCACCTCTCATAACAAAGATTTTAAAAGAAAAATAAAGAACAATTAAGCAAAATAATCCTATTGATCACTTCTGAAAAGCATGTGATATTCAACACCCATGATCACCACTTCTGTGATGAAAAGAGAAATACATTAGCTTGTCACCAAAGTCAAACTCTGTTATTATAATTCACTACTGCTCAGTTTCATGTTTTGGATCTTTCCATTTTCATTCTTGAACTAATTTTGTTTATGGTTTTCCTGATTCTGTTTATTTCAATGTGTATCAGTGCATGTTACTTTCTGCAACTCTTCACATTTACTATTTCTTACAGTACAATAATACTCTATAAAATTCATGGAACACAATATATGCAGCTATTCCCAAAGGAATGAATTTTTTTTTTCAAGAAAAAAATCTGGAGGTGGAGCCAAGATGGCAGAATCAAGATGGCGGAGTGAAAGCAGTGACTTGCTTGAGCTCTCCTCCAAACCCCTCCAAATACTCATAAAAAATGGTTCTAAACAAATTCTGAAGCATCAGAACCCACAAAAAGACAGAGTGAAACAAATTTCCAGCCCAAGACAACCTGGATGATTGATCAGAAAGGTGAATCGCGCCAGACTGGGAGCGCAGCGTGGTATGGGTGCGCAGGCTGCAGTGAATCTGGAACAGGCCTCAGAGGACTGAATCTCAGGAAGCTGTGGAGGTTTCCAGACTCCTCAATCCACCAAGGCCAAAGACAACTTAGAAGGTCAGTGGGAAAAGTCTCTTTCTGTAGGTACTGAGAAAGGAAGGCTGGGTCCTGGAGGGGGTGGGAGCAGCTGCTTCCATAGCTTCTGGAGCACAGACTGAGGGGGAATCCAGTGGCTGATCAGAGCAGGATAGCAGGCATCTCTTTGCCAGTGCTGAGGCAGGAATCTCTTGCTTTGCCCGTGTTTGGATCTGGGTCACACTTCTGGGCTGAGGTGCTGGGGTGAGGAGAAGTGCTGCCTGAGTAGAGCTTCTACTGGCTGTGGAGAGGAACCCCTCCTCACAGTTACAGGACAGAAAGGAATACTTGTGGTCACAGGCCAGGAAAGGAGTAAACACCTCACCCCTTATCATACCAACTTGGAAGAACCGAAAATTTACAGGCCCCTACAAGTATCTCTGAAAACAGCTATACAAACCCCTCGAAACTTGGGACAGTACATTCTCCACATTGGAAGCAGATCTTACCTTAACAAAGAGTTTAAAACTCAAGTAATTGGCTGGGATCATGAGCAAGCAGCAAAAAGAGTCAGACTATATTATCTTACTTTGGTGAAAAAGAAGATCAAAATATACAACCAGAAGACAACAAAGTCAAAGCTCCTACATCCAAAGCCTCCAAGAAAAATATGAATCAGTCCCAGGCCTTGGAAGAGCTCAAAAGGGATTTTGAGAAGCAAGTAAGGGAAGTAGAGGAAAAACTGGAAGAGAAATGAGAGTGATGCAAGAAAATCATGAAAAACAAGTCAACAGCTTGCTAAAGGAGACCCAAAAAATACTGAAGAAAATAACACCTTAAAAAAAGCCTAACCCAAATGGCAAAAGAGGTCCAAAAAGCCAATGAGGAGAAAAATGCCCTAAAAAGAAAAATTGGCCAAATGGAAAAGGAAGTCCAAAAGATTACTGAAGAAAATACTTCCTTAAAAATTAGAATAGAGCAATTGGAAGACAGTGACTTTATGAGAAATCAAGACACTGTAAAACAAATCCAAAAGAATGGAAAATTAGAAAACAATGTGAAATATCTCATTGGAAAAACAACTGACCTAGAAAATAGATCCAGGAGAGAGAATTTAAAAATTATTGGACTATCTGAAAGCCATGATCAAAAAAAGAGCCTAGACATCATCTTTCAAGAAATTATCAAGGAAAACTGCCCTGATATATTAGAACCAGAGGGCAAAATAGAAATTGAAAGAATCCACAGATCTCCTCCTGAAAGAGATCCCCAAAGGAAAACTCCTAGGAATATTGTAGCCAAATTCCAGAGTTCCCAGGTCAAGGAGAAAATATTACAAGCTGCCAGAAGGAAACAATTCAAGTACTGTGGAAACACAATCAGGATAACACAAGATTTAGCAGCTTCTACATTAAAGGACCACAGGGCATGGAATATAATATTCCAGAGGGCAAAGGAGATAGGATTACAACCAAGAATCACCTACCCAGCAAAACTGAGTATAATCCTTCAGGGGAAAAAATGGTCATTCAGTGAAATAGAGGACTTTCAAGCATTCTTGATGAAAAGACCAGAGCTGAATAGAAAATTTGACTTTCAAATACAGGACTCAAGTGGAACATGAAGAGGTAAACAGGAAAGAGAAATCATAAGAGACTTATTAAGATTGAACTGTTTACATTCCTGCATGGAAAGATGATATTTATAACTCATGAGACCTTTGTCAGTATTAGGGTAGTTGGAGGAAAAAATTATATGTATGTATATGTAGATAGATAGATAGAGGGCACAGGGTGAGTTGAAGATTAAGGGGTCATATCTGGAGAATAAAATTAAGGGATGAGAGAGGATTATACTCAGAGAAGAAGAAAGGGAGAGGTAGAATGGGGTAAATTATCTCACAAAAAAAAAACAGAAAAGAAAAGTCTCTTACAGTGGAGGGGAAACAGGGGAAGGTGAGAGGGAATGAGTGAATCTTATTCTCATAGGATTTGGCTTAAGGAGGGAATAACATACACATTCAATTGGGTATGGAAATCTGTCTTACCCTACAGGAAAATAGGGGGAGAAGGGGACAAGAGAGCAGGGGGATGATAGAGAGGAGGGCAGATTGGGAAAGGGGGTAATCAGAAGTAAATACTTCTGAGGAGGGACAGGGTCAAAAGAAAGAATAGAATAAATGGGAGGGCAGGATAGGATTAAGGGAAATAGAGTTAGTTTTTCACAACATGTCTACTATGGAAGTGTTTTGCATAACTGCACATGTACAACCTATATTGAGTTGCTTGCCTTTTCAATGAGGTGGTGGGGGGGGGAAGAGAGAAAATTTGAAACCTAAAGTTTTAAAAACACATTTTTTAAAAAAAAATATTTTCACATGCTACTGGGAAATAAGAAATATTGGAAATGAGGTATAGAAGTCTATCTTGCCCTATAGGAAAATAGAAGGGGAAGGGGATAAGAGAAAGGGAGAGAGATAGAAGAGAGGACAGACTAGGGGAAGGGATATTCAGAATGCATGACATCTTGGGGTGGGGGGAGGGGGGAGATGGGGTGAAAATTTGGAACTCAAAAACTTGTGGAAGTAAATGTTGAAAACTAAAAATAAATTTATTTTAAAAAGAATCCTACTACGAATCCATTTATATTTATGGGAATGTATATTGGATTTGTGTATTTATACTAATGAGAGAGAGACACACAGAGAGAGAAATCAGAATATTTGCTGAAGTATTAGATGCTAAGATTGCTTTCCTAATTGACAATTTCCCTACTGTCATAAATCAATTGAGTTTGTTTATCCAAAACTCTTCCACGTCACGTAATAAAAACTACATATTTTATTTTTGTGATCTCCTCTATCCCTTGGTTTATTAGAATTCCTACATTAGCCAGAATTGTAAACAATATACTCAAGCATTATTTTCCTATTAAAAAAAAAATGAGACCTTTATGTAGAACATACAATTGAGTTGCTGGCATAGGGTGTAAATTACTGATGTAAACTTTTTTTTTGCCAAACTGCTCTCCAGTTTTCTCAGGAGTTTGATGGGGAAAAGAAAGGTTTAGAATAGCAATATATATACATATATATATATATATATATGTATATATATATATATATATATATGTATATATATATATATGTATATATATATATATGTATATATATATATATGTATATATATATATACATATATATATGTATATATATGTGTATATATATATACATATATATGTATATATATATATACATATATATATGTGTGTGTGTATACATATATATGTATATGTGTATGTGTGTGTATATATATATACATATATATGTATATATGTGTGTACATATAAGTATATATGTATATATACGTATACGTATATATGTATATATACATATACGTATATATGTGTGCATGTATATATGTGTGTGTATTTGTGTATATATATATCTATATATCTATCTATAGATATAGATAGATATATAGATATAGATATATGGATATAGATAAATAGATAGATAACATGCCACAATCCAATTGGGTTTTATATTTTAAATTTTAGTTCCTATCTTTTTTTATATGGGAGGATAATGGAATGAGATATGTTTTACAACTTTGACTAGCAAATGAATTTTAATAAAATATGAGGTAGAGATGATCCTAAAATAGTTATTAAAAATAGTAAAAAGTTTTGGTAGCTAGATGGCACAGTAGGTAGAGCATTGGACTTGGAGTCGGAAAGACCTGAATTCAAATCCTGTCTCAAACATTTACTAGTTGTGGAATCTTGGGCAAGTCACAAGTTCTATCAGCATCACTTTCCTCATTTCTCAAATGGTGATAATAATACTACCTACATCACAGGATTATTGTGGGCATCAAATGAAATAGCATACATAAAGCTTTTTGCTAACCTCAAAGTGTTACATAAACACTGGCTATTGTTATAGCATCATCATTATTTCTGCTTTACTGCTTTATAAAAATGACATGCCTTGACCTCAAGAAACAACTACAGTGCTTACCATATAGTAGGAACTTAATAAAAAATGTGTTTATTGATTGGTGTTTGCACATGTGATCAGAGAGTGGAAATATGGGATGTATTCATTTCCCCACCACATAGATTAGTCTACAACATAACCACATTGCTTAATACATCTCCACTTTGTCTCCTATGAACATTATCCTCCTGTGGCAGTATCCTGTTTGGTCCTGTGGGGAAGTTAGTTATAACCTCACCTGGACCTGAGAACCTGCAGCAACTACACAAGTAAAGACAGTCCTCTCCTATCACCATAACATACCAACACCTTGTCCTCACAGGACAAGTTATAGTTTGCATGGATGAGTAAGAGCCACTGATTTTTACCCCACCCCCCCATAGGAAAGAGTAATTAGCACAGAATGAGCAGTCATGGATTGTTATGCATACCTCTGATTACATTATCTTTCCCCTCAAACCCATTCCAAACTCAAATTCTTCCAAACTTTCCTATTCCCACTAGAGGTAACATCAAACTTTTACTCTCCCAGGTTCTTTTTTTTAAAATTTATTTTATTTTAAATTTGTGGAATAAAACAAGCATTTTCCTAATGTAGCACAATAAAAAGATGATTGCACATGAAACTGCAAATCTACTGTGCACAACTTGCTATTCCTTTCAAATATAGAACAAAATTATCATGTAAATTTCTTTTTTCTTTTTTTTCTTCCTTTGTCCCCCCCCACCACTACTGTAGAGATGGCAACCAATAGACACAAATAGGTGTATATATGTATATGTGTGTGCATGTATGTGTTCTGTACATACTTCTACTTATCAGTTCTTTCTCTAGATGCAGATCGCATTTTTAGTCTCCCAGGTTCTTAAACACCTCCTCCTTCTTCATTCCTCTTGCAAATGAAATTGCCCTTTTCAAAGTTACCAAGTATCTATTCATTGTCAAATACCATATCCTTTTCTCAGTACTAACCCTTCTTAACCTCTTTGCAGCATGTGACACTATTGACCATCCTCTCCTCCCACGTTCTTATTCTCTCCTCTCTGAGTAATTGAAAATGATGCAAATACGTCATTTACAAAACATCCATCTTCATATACTCTTTAAAAAAAATTAGAAGGAGAATGTTCCAGACTATTTAAAAATCTTTCAGATAAAGGGTTTCAGTGAGTTTGAACCCATTTATTACAAATAAAGAAATGCAACACCTTCTGATTAGTTTTCAAGAACAATTGACATCAGGAAAGATGGAAATATAACTGGTTGGATTACAACAAAAACTTTTTCATAATTGGTGATTGGGATTAAAAATTGTTATCATGATTAAGTAAGCAGAGCCAACCAAGTACCTCTTCCATTTGGATCTACATATATTTTCGAGATACTTTTTTTTTTTAGCTATAACAGCCATGAAAACAAAATATCAAAATAAACACAAATTAGAACTCAGTTTTCAAATTACTGTATCACAAAATGTTAAACCAATATTTTGAAAAATAACAAAGCATATCCAATCACATTGTTGTCATTATATAACTATTAGTAATACTATTTTATTGTGAGCAAAAAGTGCATCAATAAGCATTTATAAAGTGTCTTCTATATATCTGGTACTGTACTGAATACTAGGAGACAACATGTAAACAATTATGTACAACTAAGCTATATATAGGTTAAATTGGAGATAATTAACAGCAGAGATGCATTAACATGAAGGGGGATCAGGAAAGGATTCTTGTAGAGGATGGGATTTTAGCTGGAACTTGAAAAATGTTGGGGAAGCGAGGAGTTAGAGCTAAGGAAGAAAATTCCAGTCATGGGGGACAGTCTGAAAATGCACAGTCAAGAGGTAGGTGTTATGTTGTGAAAATCCCATCACTGAATTTCAGGATACATGAATAGGATTAAGATGTACGAAGACTGGGAAGACAGAAAAAGGCCCAGTTGCAAAAGGCTTTAAAAGTCAAAAAGAGGATTTTATATTTGATGCTAAAGGTAATAGGGAGTTAATGGAATCGGGATAGGAGGGCAATGATGACATGGTCAGACCTGTGCTGAAGAAAGATCAACTGAGGCCCAGATTCTTAAAATCTCCCCGGCTTGCATTAGCAATACAAATGCTTAGATCCCTTAAGAGTCTTCCCAATATGGCTGATGTTCTAATAAACATTGTCTTTGGCTGGAAAAAAAAAGATCAACTTGACAGATGAAAGGTAGACTGGAGTAGGGAGAAACTTGAGGCAGAAAGGCCAGTCAGAAAGTTATTACAGTAGTTTAGGTGTGAAAAAATGAAAACCTTCACTGGGTTGTCCTTTGTTCTTAAACAGGACCAAAATGGCATCACTATGTCAGGGTCAAGAGTGCCCAACTGTGGCTGATCAGAGCAATATAAGTTCAAAAGGCTCTACCACAGGTCAGGCACAAATAGTTCATATGAACATTTGGAGTGGAGATGTCTAAATTTGCATACCTTGTGTTTCTTTTGAGGTACTACAATTCTGATTTGTTTATAAAGTACAGCACTTTTCTTTCATGTGGGCATGCCATGCTGAGCAGTCCTTTGCTAGCGTCTCCTATGCCTCACGATCAATTCCAAGTTCTTCAGAGAGGACTTGGGAGTGTCCTTGTATCACTTCTTCTGACCTCCATGTGAACACTTGACTTGTGTGAGTTCTCTATAAAATAGTCTTTTGGCATTCAAAAAACGAGGCCAGCCCATCAGAGTTGCACACTCTGTGGTAGAGTTTGAATGCTTGGCAGTTCAGCTCAAAAAAAAAAAAGAACTTTGCAGGTGATCTTCAGAATCTTCCTAAGACAATTCAAATGGAAGCAATTTAGTTTTCTGGCATGGTGCTAGAATGCTGTCCAGGTTTCACAGACATGCAACAATGAGCTGAATACAATGGCTCTGCAGACCTTCAGTTTGATAGGTAGTCTGACACCTCTTCTCACACTTTCCTTCAGAGACTCCCACACACAGAGCTAGCTCTGGCAATGTATGCATCAACCTCATCATCTATGTGACCATCCCTAGAAAGTCTGCTGAAAAGATAAGTGAACTTATCCACAGCATTCAAAATCTCCCCATTTGCTGTAACAAATGGTTCTATGTGTGGATGGTATAGTGCTGGCTGGTAGAGAACCTGTTTTCTTGGTGTTAATTATTATACCAAAATTAGCAAAAGCAGCAGAAAATTGATCCATACTTTGTCACATCTCAGCCTCAGAGGCTGCATTGAGTGTGGAATTATCTGTGAACAAAAAGTAGCAGCTGACTTTCCCTCTACTTTAGTCTTGGCTTGTAGCCATTTTAAGTGAAGTGATTTACCATCTGTGCCATAGTTGACTTTGATGCCATTTTTGTCCTCATTGAAGGTGTCCAACAATATCACATAAAACATCATGCCAAAAAGCATGGGAGTAAGCACATATTCCTGCATCACTTATTTGTGACTGGGAAAGTGTGAGTGCATCATCCATATTGAGAACCTGGGCAAGCATGCCATTATGAAACTGAAATACAATACTGATGAACTTCTCTAGGCAACCAATTTTTGCCATAGTTTTCCACAAGCCCTCATGACTGACAGTGTTAAAGTCATTTGTTAGATTTACTTATGTGTACAGACTTCTATTCTGCTCCTGGCATGTCTCTCGGAGTTGTTGAGCAGTACATACCATATTGACTCTTTCTCAGCCCTTTCTAAAGCCACACCAGCTCTTGTGTAGATGACCATCTTTCAGGAGAAGAATCAATCTGTTAAGGAGGATTCCAGCAAGAATCTTGCCAGCAATGACTAAAAGAGATACTCCACCCCACCCCCACCACCATAATCGTCACAGGAAAACTTATTTCCCTTTCCTTTTTTAGAGATGGACAATGGAGACATCCTTGAACTCCTGGGGAATAATTTCAACATTTAACCTCGAAAATTTCCATTAGCCTTTGTATAAGTAGTAGACACCCTGCCTTGTAAATCTTAACTGGAAAAGAATCAACACCAGATTTTTTGCCACAGGACAGGAGACTTATGACATTCAAAACCTGTCCTTCAGTTGGAAGTTCAGCTAGAGAAGGAATGACTGCAACCTGAGATGTAGGGTCAATGACTTCAGCATTGATTAATGATAGTCTGTTGAGAACACTATGGAAGGGTTCAGCCTATCTTTCCAGGATCATGTCCTTATCACTAATTAAAGCAGCTCCATCAACACTTAGCAGTAGAGATGCACCATAGGTAGTTGGCCCATAAATAGCTTTCAGAGCATCATAAAAGTACTTTGGATTGTTGCTATGAGTGTAAAATTGAATTTCATCTACCTTCTTATTAAACCAAAAATCCTCCATATCTCTAAGTTTCACTATGGAGTTAAATGCAGCCTTATAAGAGATAGATGAACTATCTTACTGGTAAACCCTGTAGAGTTCTCATTTTTCATTTAGCAGCTTCTGAATTTCCTCATCATTTTCATGAAATCAATCTTGATGTTTGAGAGTGTGCTGGCCCAGATGAGTAAATACAGAGCTGTAAACCAAATGTCTGAAAACTGCCCACTCTTTTTTTTGCTCCATTGTTGCCAACTGTGTGTTGGCTCAGCTTTCCTTCAAAGCTAGCAAGGGACTGCTCATGCAGGGAGAAGCACTCTAATCTGTTGATATTGTCTTCTGGTAGTCGTCTTGCCTTGGGGCTGCCACTTCTGTTGAATGTGAATGTTTAGCTTGGAGAGAAAAAATCTATAATTGGTCAAGCACTCTGTGCCACACATCACCTTCATCACTCTCATATTCTGTTTGAATCTTCTTGTTACAATGACATAGTTCTATTAAATGCCAATGTTTTCTGCAAGGGTGCATCCATGAAGGTTTATTGCATTTAGGTAAATGGATGACAGTGTTGGTGATGCACAATGATTCTCATGAGAAGCACAAGTCTTCATGGTAAGTGACTGTTGGCATTGCTGTTTCTGACTTCGTTCCTCCCAAGGACTTCCTACCATGTCTGATATTTGTGTGCCTACTCTGGTGTTAAAGTCACTCAGAATTGTAAGCTTGCCATTGATGATGAGGGTCTCCAAGTCTTCATAAAGTTTTCCTTTGACTTCATCAAGGTTTGTCATTGTGGGAGCATACACACAGATGATGGTGGCATGTGCTTTCCTGCAAGTGGCAATCACATTGTCATGTATCTGTCATTCATTTCTTTTGGCAGGCATACAAACATGTCAACTAGATCAGTTTTGGTTGCAAAATCTGCTCCATCTTCATGGCATTCCTCATCACTATGGCCACTCCAGAAAAAACATGTATACAGCTCCAACTTCAGTAAGCTGGCCTTCATTTGCCAACCTTGTTTCATTCAGGGTTACTCTTTGGATGTGATACTCTCAACAAGAGCTGTTCCACCTTTCAGGTCTACTGGATTTCATATTGTCCATAAATGTATGCAAACTTCATGTACCAATAGTGAGTGGAATCATCTTCCTGAAGTTTTTGTACTCTTTTTGTTCTTTGACTATAGGAAGGGATCTCCACCTGCTGTGGCAGGCAGGCCAGAGTTGAGGGAAGCAGGCAATTTTTAGGACACCTTTTCTAGCCCCTTCATCATACCAGGAGTGTAACAGTGCAGTTCTTTAAAAAGGGTGCTCAGACACCCAGGGGTTTGCTAAATCCCACTGCTGCTTAAGCCCACTGAGAAGATGATCTTATGACCTGGTCCACCCTGGGCAGGGTTGTAACTGCAGCTTCCAGTGTATCTATACCCACTGCTTCATCACTTGTCTGTTGCCATAGGACTTTGAGGTAGGTAAATGTGGTAAAATGGCATGGGTGATGTCTTTTGATTCATGAATAAATTGGATTTAAGTGAGACAGAGTTGCAAGAGTTGCAGAATTTCATAGGCTTTACTCTCTTCCAGTCATCAGAATGCAGTGGCAAGACAAAAGTCAAGATGATTGGTAATGGCTTAGGATGCAGTAGATAACCTTGGCATCTTCAATGTCTCACCAAGCCCTAAGTGCTCCACAGCTCCAACTTCAGCTGCCTTCATGGACATTGGAACAAATTGTTCTCATCCACCCATTCCACAGAAGGAAGTGTTCACATGATTGGGGAAGACACCCCCCTAACTCACCACTGGGTTTGAAATCCCTTGGTTACCCTCAACTTGATTTAGCCCATCTGTTGAAATGGTTTACCTGGGTGTGGCCACTATGCACACTACAGCTTCTTGGAGCCACAGGTGAGAGTTGGGTGGATCAGGTGATTAGGTGTTAGTTGTGACAGATTAGGTGTAGTTAGGTGATTCCATCAAAGGTGGAAAGCAGCCCTGAAAAATGTAGTCTTCCTTGAACACTCCATACTCCATTTCGTATAGAGAATGGGTGTGGAGTGTGTGTGTGTGTGTGTGTGTGTGTGTGTGTGTGTGTGTGTGTGTGTTGTGTGTGTGTGTGGGTATGTGTATAGGGAGAGTGATAACAATCAGAGGAATCAAAAAAGGCCTGTACAGGAAGTGGAACTGGAGCCCAGCCTTGGAAAAAAAAAAGGATTTAAAAAGCAGAGGTGCATTCTAAGCTCTTGGAATAGCCTAGCCAAAGGCACAGAAATGGGAGGTGGAAAATCATATATGGGGAATGAGTAAGCCAGTCTGTATGTTGTACAATAAGCCTAAAAAGGCAAACAGTATCCAGATCATGAAGAACTATAAATGCCAAACAGAGGGATTTGCATTTTATCCTAGCATTAGAGAAAATAAAAGAGTATGTGGAGCTTCTTGATCTGTGCATTGACATAGCCAGAATTTTTCTTTAAGAGTATCTATTCTAGGGGCAGGTAGGTTGCACAGTGCATAGAGCACCACCCTTGGAGTCAGGGGACCTGAGTTCAAATCCGGCATCAGACATATAATGCTCACTAGCTGTGTGACTCTGGGCAAGTCACTTAACCACAATTGCTTCACCAAAAAAAAATATCTATTCTATAGCTATATGGAGGATGGATTGGAAAGGTAAGAGATCTGAGAGAGAAAGATCACATAAGAAGCTATTTCCATCAATAATCCACATAGAGAAAATGAAGGCTTCATAAACATTAACTCATTTGAGAGTCACAAAAAATGCTGTGAAGTGGATGCTATAATTATTATAATTATTCCTTATTTTAGAAATGAAGAAATTGAGACTCAGAGATGTTACGTGTGAATGAAAAAAAAGCATTTATTAAATGATTACTATGTGTCAAACACTGTGCCAAGTGCAATACAAAAACAAGCAAAGACAGTTTCTGTCCTCAAGGAGCTTATATTGTAATGGGAAAAAAATATACATAGGGGAATGATGGGCTGAGTAGGAGTCTTTGGATCAGTAAAGTCACAAGGATGGTGAGAAGGGCCAAAAAGTAATATAATAATATACCCTAGCCAGGCACAATCACAAATAGGCAAAATTTATTTTTATCACAGTTCATGACTTTAGACTGTGTAGGGTGGAAATGGAGAGGACAATGGTTGTTGGGGAGAAGATGGCTACAGAGTAAAAGGAGATAACTTTTTTCCAATTCCTTTTGGAGACCCCTGAAGGTCAGTAGTGGAAGGGCCATCCTATCTTCCCAAGAGAAGAGTACTCAACAAATGTTGGAGATGGGATTTAAAACCAGGTCTTTCTAATTCTGGGTAGACAGGTAGGCAGATGAGAGAGAAAGAGAGAGAGAGAGAGAGAGAGAGAGAGAGAGAGAGAGAGAGAGAGAGAGAGAGAGAGAGAGAGAGAGAGAGAGAGAGAGAGAGAAGAGAAGAGAAAAAAATAGGCATATAAAAACAGAGCATTTTGTAAGTATTTACTATATGCCAGGTATATAGTATGATATGTTTTGGGGAAACAAATATGAAGAAAATAGTCCCCATCCCCAAGAAATTTGCATTAAAAGAGAGGAAAACAATAGAAGAGTGCTGGGAAGTGCAGGGAGTGGGGAGTGTGGCAAAATTAGACCATGTTGGAGCATGTTGAGGTGTCTACTAAGAAATGGGTGAAGGCCTGAGATTTATTAAGATAAGGCCAAAGCTTACCTGTAAGGGTCAGGATATCCATGAGAAGAGTCCAAGATTCCAGTGAGAGGAAGATAAAGATGACTGATGGACAGCAGACACCTTGATGAGCTGTCTACTAGGAAGAGGAACAGGCTATCCACGGCATAGTACCCCATCTACCATCTTCCTCTAGCCTCTCCCTCAGGGGAAGGTGAGCTCAGCTCTACTCACATTTCTCAGTTTTTTGCCTGGTTCTTTGTCTTATACTTTTCCTTGTACTTCAATTCAACTGGCATTTAACAATTACCTACTATTTATAAGGTGCTATGCTTTGAGATAAAGAGACAAAAAACAAACAGTCTCTGCCTTCAAGGAGTTTACATTCTACTAGAAGAATATAATATATGCATAGACATGTAAATATAAGGAATATTGACATGATACAAGGTAATTTGGGGGAAGAGGAAATTAATCAGTAGAGACCCTGTAGGAATTGGTACCTTCTCTATGCTTGGAAGAAAACTAAGGACTGTGTAGAATTCTAGAAGGCAAAACTGAGGAAAGTCTATATATATTTCAAACATGAGAAGATTTTTGATGGCATTGACATGTGGTAATAATCTGTACTTTGTTTTATGTCTTATAGAGAAAGAAAGTTTTAAGTATTGCTTATAGAGGAATGGGTCATGAGGAGCAAAATGGAAAGGAGGGTGCTGCACATTCAGTAACAGTAATCCGTGAAATAATATTTCATCAGGCTATTGGACAACAAAGTAGAATGAGAAAATAAAAAGGGATGGAATGAGGTGGATTAGCCTATGAGTTCTTAAGACCCATAATCAAGATTTTTAGATCCCATTCAGAAGGTGAATGGGGAAATTATTTGAGAAAATTAAAGGTGGAATAATGAGAGGAAAAAGTTGTAAAAAATGTAATTTAGAAAGAGGTATCCAGGACTTACTTAGAGGGAAAATTAGAGGATCAAAGAGCAGCCTGTTTAAAGTTGTCTTTAGGTGGAGCAGTGGATAGAGCACCAGCCCTAAAGTCAGGAATACCTGAGTTCAAATCCAACCTCAGACCAAACAGTTGACACTTACTAGCTGTGCGACCCTGGGCAAGTCACTTAATCCCAATTGCCTTAAAAAAATAAAATATAAAAAATAAAGTTGTCTTTGAAGACAATCTAGACATGTTGGCCAATGTAGACTATCAGAGCACTCAATTAAAGCAAGATGGCCAGTCTGGGCCTCCCAGAATTGTCCAGGTGGCTAAGTGCAAAGGATACTTCCTGCTCAGTGATGGTGTTTACCAGCCGCTTGTGTGTGTGTGTGTGTGCATGCTTATGAATTCCAGAGTTACCAAACTGCACACCATTAACAAGTTGGCTTTCATACTCACTCAAGTTCTGCTGCTGATTGGAGCAGATGTGTTAGTCATGTACACAATCCATGGTGACTAGAAAATATCTCACTTCCTCTAAGGATGATGGGTGTACCAGCTGCTGAGAAAGACACTAGAATTGTGTAGGTTCTGCCCCTGTAGTTTTTAAGTGTTGTCTGGCTTTTATAACTCTGATCTACCAAATAATGCAGGAGCTAACAAGTTTGCAAAGTAAATGCACTGGCAATATGGAAACAAGAGCAGCTGGATATCCAACTGTGTAAAGAAATACAGAGGGTTCTTCTTTTCCCTCAAAGTGGTATTACTCACCGGGCTTTTATAGAGTTGAAAACATATGCTTAAGTATAACGCCTCAGCAACTCAGACTGATTTCCACAGTGCAACCATATAAATAAGATATTGCAACTATATAAATAAGAAATTCACAACTACCTATTGAGTTACTATTTGATTTCCCCCCCCCCTTGGTTTCCTTATGAACATCTTAAACCAGCAGCTCTGGTAATGACTTCTAAAAAAAAAAATGTGTTAACCTATCTTACATATGTATTATCAGCACTTAATTACCCCAGTGCCCAGTAAACCAAATGATCGTCCATATTTTCAATACAATTTATAAGTGACTACTGTGGAATGCAGTATGTTAGGTTCTCTCTGCTGGGGCTGCTCCTTATTACATCCTGCCTTATATTTTTTCTTTTTTACAGAAATGTCTTGCGCCCTCCCTTCTATTTCAAGCTCCCTGAGGGTAAGAACTAAATTGTTTTTCATCTTTGCATCCACAGTACCTAGTATAGTGCTTTATATGTGATAGATGTTTTAACAAATGCTTGTTAAATTGAATCAAATTCTCATCAAGGAGTTCAAGTCTTAACCAATTAATAATGGAACATTGAGTATACCATAAAACAATTCCTTTCCTCAAGGAGCTTACTATCCTTTGTATATATCTCACACACACACACACACACACACACACACACGCACACACACACACATACACACACACACAACACACACACACACACACACACACACACACGTAGCATCTAAGTTTATAATGCATTCAGGTTTCTGCCAGGGAGTCATGACATACTGGGCAACAAATATGGAACAAATATGATCCTAGAAGTTATTTTCCTGTCATAAGATGTGATAGATATTTCACAAACTTGCGAGGAGGTCATCATTGGCAGCACACATTTTCTGAGCTGCCTACGACAGGGAGGGCATTGTTCTGGACACTAGGGCTAGAAAGAATAGCAGTAGTATGGTAAGAAGAGGATCAGATGTGAAATCATTAGATTTGAGTTCAAGTGTCAGTTTTTGCTCTAAACAAATACCTCCATGTCTGAACTGTATTTGGTGAGTCTTTTATAAGTACAGAAAACTTAACAGGCATTCACAGTATTTAATCTCTGCTAGCCCACTTGAATGCTTCTCCAGAGACCAAGACCATCCTGACCCACCAGTGTGGCTGCCCGGGGCTATGGTGTTATAGGGAGTGGTGACAAGTGCTGACAGCCCTTGTCACCAGCTAGAAAATAAGGAAAACACAAAGCAATGGATGTTGATTGATTATATATGCATAAGTATATATGTATACACATAAGCATGCATATATATGTATATATGTGCATATATATGTAAATATATATGCATGTATACATTTGTGTACCTGTGTATTTACCCATTTATACCCATTTGCACACAGAGATGTGTATACTTTGTTCCAAAAGTTTTAGTTCAGTTTTAAGCTTTAATAGTATTAAAGTAAGTCGTTCTCATAGAGTGCCCAGGATATTAAACATATACTCTAGAAAATATAAGCAACCCACCCATAACATAAGAGGGACTAAATATATATAGAATATATCGCTGAAAGAGATATCTGTGATTCTCACTCTTTGGACAGCCTTATTCCTATGTCTGATAAGTCGATGGACACATGAGAAAATACTTTCAGTACCTAAACTTGGGGATTTGTGGTCTGCATTTTTGGCAGCAGCTTTGATATAGTGGGAAAAGTACTGGTTTTCAAGTCCAAAGACCTAGGTTCAGGTTCTGCTCTAAGTTAGGTGATATTGAGAAAGTCATTTAATCTAGGTTTTCTCATGTATGAGATGAGAATAATATTATCTAACTTTCTCAGCTTAAGGACATATTGGAAGGCTGAGACAAAATGACAGATATGAAGGTTTTCTGTAAACTTGAAAGTTCAATAGAAATGTGGGTTAACATTATTTTTATTGAGAATCACACCAGGGACTCTATCAGGCTCCCTCTTTGGAGAGATGAAGTTTATTGTCTCAAAAGGCAGCACTAAGAAACTATTTAAATATAAGAAAGAATAATCAGAAGATCATACACAGTAATAGCCACATCGTGTGATGACCGACTTTGATAGACTTAGCTTTTCTCAGCAATGCAATGATCGAAGACAATTGCAAAAGAATCATGATGGAAAATACTATCCACATCCAGAGAAAGAACTATAGAGTCTGAATGCAGATTGAAGCATACTATTTTCTCTTTTTTTTTTTCTTCTTGTTTGGTTTTTTCTTTTTTTTTTCTTTCTCATGGTTTTTTCCCATTGTTCTGATTCTTCTTTTACAACATGACTAAAGTGGAAATATGTTTAATATGATTGTACATGTATAGCTTATATCAGATTCTAGGCCATCTTGGGAAGGTGAGGAAGGGGTAAAATTTAGAACTCAAAATCTTATAAAAGTGAATGTTGAAAACTAAAAATAAATAAATAAATTTTAAAACAAAACCAAAAGAAAAGAATCATATTCATTACCTGCAACACAAATGGGAATTTTTTAAAGTAGATTTTGTTCTGATATAAAGGACTCTAGTTCAGAAGCCAGACACAAAGAAGGCCAAAATACCAAAACAGATTTTTTACTGCTCAGTTGTTTCTTAAAATGTTTAGAACAACTTTGCTACTTTCAAAATATCTGTAGTCAAGTGGCACAGATGTATTACAAACCTAGGAAATAGTTTGAGAAACAATCAAAGCATGACAGCAGAGTCAAGGGGGCATATGCCTTCATTTCATGATCAAATGAAGCACTCAGTGCCCAGGATATTAGACATATACTCTAGAAAATATAAGTAACCCGCCCATAACGTAAGAGGAACTAAAACAATAATCAAATCACTTAAGGTGTAATAATGAGAAACAATCCCTAGTGGGGGCAATTTATCGATGGGGGAAATACAAAGTCACAGAATCACTGAATCTCAGTATTGAATGGGATCTTGGTGCTTAGCAAAGGGCCTAGCACATAGTAAGTATGAAATAAATGTTTGATTGAATGGTTGGTTGGTTGATTGATTGATTGATTGATTGATTGAAGTCATCTAGTCAACCCACACCTGAACAAGAATTCCCTTTACCTGAAGAATAAATCCTGGATATTTCTAATTATTATGAAGTGTTTCTTTACGTTTGCTTCTTTTTACAACTTCCACAAAAGCCTCTAGTTTTGTCCCCTTGGGCCAAGGCAAACCAGCCTAACCCCTCTTCCAAGTGGCATTTCTCCAAATATTGAAAATTGCTATCATAACTTCTCTATGTATACTCTTGTCCTATCAAAACAATCACAGTTCCTCCAGCTTGTCCTCATATGGCCCATTTTCCAAGCAGTGTATTACAGAAGCATTCTTTAGCCAGACTATTCCTCCCTTCCCTCTTCTTTCTACTGATCTAATTTCTATGCATTTATTCCACACTATGTTTTTAATATATATATATATATATATATATATAAATATACATATATACTGGGGTATATTGTAGTTATCTCTTTTACATTTCCTGTTTTCCCAACTACATTATGAGGTAAGTTTCCTCGAGCTCAGAGACCAGAGGTGCTACCTAGGCTTCAGTGATAGGGCCTTGCGTTAGGATGTCAAATTTTAGAGGAAGCTTATAGTACTTGAAGCAGCCTAGTGACCAAAAATAGTTATTTTTTAAATAAGAAACTATCACATGCCTCACTTCCACTCTAGTGTATCTTTAATACATTTCAATCTCCTGGTCTTCCTACAAGCAGCTTCAAAGTGCTCTGTGCTCTGTGATATCTATTACATGTACTTTTGCAGGGTACATTTTGTGATTCTTGACCTCTCTTGAGAACAAAAAATTTCTTATCACAGTTCCATGAAGGTATATTCTCCTTTATTTCTATCACTTCTTATAGTTCCTCATACACGGGAAGTACTTAAGAAGTATTTTTTTGGTGTTGAAGATGGTATTTAATGTAAAATGGAAGTATGTTTACTTTTTTAATCTTTGTCATAAAGGATTTCTGGGGAGGGGAGGTAAAAGGAACACATTCCAAAAATTAATGGAAAGAACAAAATTCTCCATCCCTCCTGTCAAAAAGACTGCACAACTATGGCAGAAGGTAAGATTGAGCATTTTATTAGATTTCCTTTCTTACTGTTATTCCACAATCTAATGACTATAATGTTAATGTATTCATCAAAAATAATGGAAGGGGGTAAGTTGGGAAACCCCTTAATAACTAAGCCCCCAAATCCACTTGATGATGACACAGGGTGTGGATCTTTATCAAAAAAGGGCATCTCCTAATGAGCTGGCCATATGTTCAGGCTTCTTGCTGACAGACCTGGGCTTTGCTAAAAAACAAAGCAAATCCTGACTGGTGTTTATGACTGGGGGATTTTGAAGAAGGCAACTGGCCACTGAGACTCAATAAGATAGACTCTTGTGGTTTAAGAGTCTACCTAGCAGTAGAAATAGCTCCATTTGCACTCGTTGGTGGCTCTCTTACAATACTTTCTTTCCCTTGGATTTCCAGTAAAGAGTGGGATGGAATTAATTTCCCTGCTCAATCCCAAACCTTACATACTCCGGAGACAATGGCATCTATAAGCACATGACAGCAAGAAAAGTGTTTGCAGCTTCTGTTGTCACTTCAGGGGCACAGAAGAGAAATCTCCCTTCCCTGCACACCTTGCTGAAGTTCAAGGGAGACTGACCAGAGCCCCAGTTTAAAACAGAATGGTAGTTATGCATGTTACTTCAACTGGGAAAGAAATTAAATTCTCTGGCCAGAGGAAGATTCAATTATTGAAATTTATAATGAAGAATAAATTTGTTAGATTTACCAGTGAAGACATTTGAAAATATGTCCTCCGGAGAATTAAAAGGAAAATTGTGGTTAAGATTTAACCCAACCAACTCCCATTAAATCAAGTAATAGCCAACAGCTTGATGGAAGTTAAAAAAAAAGAAGCTTGATTTATGAATGAAATATATTAGATTCATAACATACAGAAGCAAATAGAGTTGGTAAGCTAGTATTTGTCACACCACAAACAAGAACCAAGCTACTGTGTAAGGTTTCACGGACAAAAATAATTGTGAAAACTGGAAAGCATCCTGGCAGGAGTTAGTATTCTCACATCCAATGCTAAAATTGGCTCCACATGGATGCATGACATATATAAACATTAATATGATAAACAGATTAGAGAAACAAGGAAGAAATTTCTTTTCAGGTCTATCAGTAGAAAAGTTCATGACATAATAAGGGGTAGCGAGGATGACAGAAGATAGAATGGATAGTCGTGATTACCTAAAATCGAAAAGATTTTGCAAAAACAAAATCAATGAAACAAAGATTAGAATGGAAATGGTAAACTGGGGGTAGAGGTAATCTTTGCAGTAAGTTATTCAAATTTGTAATAACAGGAGCCATTTCCTAATTGATAAATGGTCAAAAGATATGAATAGGTATTTCTTAAAAGCCAAACTATCAACAGTCATAAAACAACAACAACAATACTCAAAATCACTAATATTCAGTGAAATGCAAATTGAGGCAACTTTGGGACTCTCTCTCAGACCCATAAATTGACAAAGTTGACAAAACAAAGTCGACAAAAAGAAAAATGGCAAATATTGATGGGGCTGTGGGAAAACAAACACATCAATAAATTGTTGGTAGAATTGTAAATTAGACTAGCCACTCTAGAAAGCAATTTTGAACTATTTTCAAAATGCCATTAAAGTATACCAATGCTTTGTCTCAGTAATACCTCCAGTAGGTCAATATTCCCAAAGAGAACAAAGAAAAAAAGGGACTTATATACAAAAATATGAGCAGTTCTTTCATAATGGTACTGGAAACTAAGGGGGTGCCCATCAATTGGATAATGACTAAAGAAATTATGGCATATCAACATAAAGAAATGCTATTGTGACATAAAAAATGGTAAAAAGGATAGGTTCAGAGATGAAAATTTAAAAAAATAAAATGAAAAATTAAATAAAATAATAAAATGAAAAAAAAATTTGCAAAGAATACTTGCACGCTGCAATGTCCTTCACAGTGATGTAAAATCTAAAGAAAGTGGATGTTTTGGAACGTTATCTCATTTATATTGCTATCTAGATGAGGATGGGCCAAAACTTAGGAATTTTCTAATTGCATTAAAATAATTCAACAAGCAATTATAGAAAAGTCAGCCTTGCACAGGGCACTAATCTAGATATTCAAGATACAGAGAAAGATGAAACACATACCTTAATATCATAGAACTTACACAATCTAATTGGGGAAAGACAAATAAACAAATAACAATGACAAAGGAAAGAATGAAATAAGTACACAGGAGAAGCCTAGGCAAAGTGCTACAAGAAATATGAGTAAAGAGAAAACACTTTTATCTAAGGAGGAACAGGAAAAGTTACATGGAAGAGTAAGCACTCTTATTTAGGCCTTAAAGCAAAGGAAGGATTTCAAAAGATGGAAATGCAAGTAAACTCAGAAATAGAGACTAATAGAGCTACAGAGGATTATGTGAGTAAAAGCACTGAGATAGGTGAAGTCAGGAAATGAATAAGGGGCAGAGAGGAATATGGTTTATCTATAGCAGAGGATGTCAAGAGGAGTAATATGAGATAACGTCAGAAAGATAAGAGGCAGCTAGGGGTACAGTGGATAGAGCACTGGGCTTGGAAGAAGAAAAACTCATTTTTATAAGCTTAAATCCAGCCTCCAATATTTACTAGCTATATGACCCTGGGTAAAGTCACAAACTTGAATGCCTCAATTTCTCATCTGTAAAATGATCTGGAGAAGGAAATGACAAACCACTCCAGTATCTCTGACAAGAAAATCCCAAATGGTGTCATGGAGAATCAACAATAGAAAGGGGAGAAGGTGAAGTGAATGACAGTCTCATGAGGTTTAGACATCATTTGATAGGTTAGAGGGAGTCATTGAAAGTTGTTGCTTAGGAGAACTGTATCAGCATAATATCATAGAAAGATAACTCAGGAAGTGTGAAGAACAGAATGGAGACTGTATAGACTAAAGGCAGGATGATCAATAAAGAGATAATTACAACAGCGTCGAAAAGAGATGACGGCCTGAACTAGAGTGCTTGCATTACTCACCTATCCCTCAATGAATTCCTCTTTTCCTTTGAGACGAAGCTCAAGCACTACCTTCAATGGGGAGTCTTTCCTCACTCCCCCATTACTAGTGTCTTCTCTTACTACCTTGTTTTAATTCTATCCTTATTCTGTATGTACTTGTGTGTACATGTCTCCAACTACAGAATGTAAATTCCTTAAGATTGGGAACTGTCTCATTTTTTTAAATTTGTATCCAAAGAGCCAAGCACAGTGACTGGCATAAATTAGGCATTTGATAAATGCTTTTTGATTGAGTCAGTGATTGAAAAAGAGGGTATGGATATGAGAAATATAGAGGGAAAATTAGCAGGATTTGGCATGTGACTGTATGTGTGGAGCAAAGGAAAGTGAGGAGTGAAAGATAGCCAAATTCTATTACAAATTAAGAAATTCAGGCCACATTCACTAATAAAGAATTGGCATAGAGCATCTCTGGCTTTAATATCAATGTTCCTGTTGCTTTCCTCTCCTTTACATGATCAGGGAGGGTATGGGAGAGGAACAGAAAAGAAAAGGGGAGCAAGTCTCCCCATCCCCACACAACAATATTGGTAGCCTGGGTTCTTCTACTGAAGGAAAGGTCCCTCTGGAATTGCCAGTGTGGAGAAAGAAAGAATGAGAACCTCTCCTTCCACACTACCATTACCACCCACCTCTTCCTCCTTACACTCGACCTTGGAGCAGTCATCACTGCCTAAGGCACCCTGAGGAGAACTAGATATATCCAGGACCTAACTCACCACTAAGATCCTACCATAAATCAATCAATATTTATTATCTACTAGTAGATAATGAAAAGGTATTAGTCAAACTTTTTTTCCATTTGACAGAGAAACTGAGGCACAGGTAAATAACATATCTCAAGTCACATCATTGAGACAGATTAAAATCTAAAATTCAACATTCTTTGTGTCCATTCGCTTCTAGAGCCAGGATGTCCATATAATCACTTTATGTTTCTGCCTCTTTGATAGTTTTATAGATGAAACTCTATAAAAAAAAGTTTCAAAGGAAATAACTTCCAGTCACCTTGAAAAGACCATGTAACCTAAAACAGCATCTCTTTGAAGAGAAAACAAATAAAAATAAGATTGTAGCTTGAGAGTGAATTGTTCTGTAAGATAATTTAATTAATAGTTAAAAAATACTGCTTATTTGCTTTACCTTTAAAAATGCTTCTGGTGTTCTTTTGTAGAAACTTGTTTTTTCTAGTGGTTGGATAAATCTGTCCAACCTATTCCTTATGTTTGTTGCAGAGTTTATTGTTGGGAAGATATTTGTGGGAATCAATAAAATAGATCTTGGTCTACCTTGCATAAATTACATCAATTCATAAAGTTGATTTTTAAAACAATGGTATTCATGGAGGCATATAAGAACTTTATGAGTTATGTCTAGGTGAAATTCTTAGGTGATGCACCAACTTGTTTTAAAGGCATTCTCAGACAGGAAAGCATCTGACCCAAATAAGCAAGTTATTCCAGGCCTAGTCCTCAGATTGGTCTGTTTTGCAAGCCATAACTTGAGATTTTCTTCAGTTTTCCATGACAACAAGAGCTCTCCTTATCCAAATATCACATTTGAAGACCTACCTTTCCATACGTCTGACCAATGTCCAAAATGAAAGAAATCATTCTGGCTTAATTTGTTCAGGGCTTCTAAACCTCTCTCTCTCTCTCTCTCTCTCTCTCTCTCTCTCTCTCTCTCTCTCTCTCTTCTCTCTCTCTCTCTCTCTCTCTTCCTATGTGTGTGTGTGTGTCTGTGTCTGTGTGTGTGTGTCTATGTCTGTGTCTGTGTCTGTGTGTGAATCATGGACCCATTTGGCCATCTGGGAAGTTTATCTCAGGGCTCTTTTTAGAATAATGTTTTTCAATGGAAAAAAAAAGTACTTAGGATTACAAAGGAAACCAATTATATAGAAAGTTATATTAAAAAAATTAGAAATAGGTTAACCAATCCTAGATCAAGAACCCATGCTCTATTTGAATATACCTAGAACTTATATTTTAAGTTCTGGTATCTTATCAGGCAAGAGGTAGCATAGTATAGTAGATAGAGAATCCAGAGTGGCCTTGAATCCAGGAAGTAACAGGTTATCTTATCTCATTAGAGTATTTGTAATTGAGAGATAGCCATAAACAATACAGTACAATCAAGTTAATCTAGGTCTAAGGTAAATTTGGACCTGCATGCAGAGAGCTTCTTAGAAATGGGTTCTAGATAGAAATGTAGTCTACAGCACTCAAACCTTCTCTGGAGTTTAGTGCTTAAGGCTCTATAACACTAAAATTACATTTCATTGAAAACTGAGTTGTTTCCCTATTTCATCTAATAGTAAAATGCATGAATAGCCAAAAACATGTTATAAATAGTCAACGATGCCAAGAGCTTTTCATCAGAAACTTTAGCAGAACTTTGGGCCTAGAGCTTTATCAAGCTCTCTGATCCTTCTCTCTCTTCCCTTGGGCAATACTCCACAATAAGTCACTAATCATTAATAATTTCTCTACCCATTTAGTTTCAGTGAATACATAAATCAGCTGTTTACTTTAGAGTCTGAAACATGGGAAATATCAGTTTGGAGACAGAATTCTTTGAGGGGTATCAACAGTATGTAAATTAAATCCTATTATACTTGAGCTAAGGAACCATTCATTCACAGTTGGAATAGAAAGAAAAGAAATGGGATTGGTGAAACCAACAAGAGTTAGCATTTGTGGTGTGTGGGTGTGTGCCTACTGTCACAGAATCCCAGGTCCGTTACCACACCAAGAATTAATCAGGGAATCACATTCTATTTGCCATTTTCAAGCCAGCCCAAATACAATGCCATTTTCAACATAATCTCTGAGTATATTATTAGAGAAATTATCTGAGATACATTATTCTGCCAAAATGAATTGTATATTTACAGGACAGTAGAAAGGGGTGGGGATGAAAGGAATTTAAAAATGAGAAGTCCAAACATACGCATTATGTGTGTGTGTGTGTGTGTGTGTGTGTGTGTGTGTGTGTAGAACAAGATCCCTGTTCCTGACAACAAATTAAATTGCATATTTTTAAAACCAATAGTTTTCTTTAAAAATGGGTAAGGATTTCTGTGTTTCTATTCAATAGCAGAGGTTGAATTTTTCATCTTGGTGACTTTCAAAATGACATATTCAACAAGATCTAACATAGCATAATCTCTTAAATTCCCTGAGGTAATTATGTTACTTGAGCAAATCAAGAGGGAAAAAAAAAGTGTTTTAAAGCTGCAAACCTCCCATCCCTGGATGATTTCAGAGTTTTGCATAAAAAATTCCTCAACAGCACTAAAGTTTAATTTGTATCTTAAGAATTCTTAAAAAAAAATACATACCTCTGTCTCCATTCCTGGCTGCCCCTTCCTTTTGAAACTGTAACCTTGCTGTGGTTTCTATAGCAACAGTGACGTCTTGATTTCAATGGCGATAAGATCTTTGGTATACTCAACAGGTGTACAAGCAGTCTTGTCATTACAATGAAGCTCTTTGGCCTGAGGATTCTACGTGAAAAGAAAAGAGGACTTCTCTTTTCTTATATCAGCCCAGGGACATGAGCATAACCTCTATAATTTTGGAGAGGGAAGAAAGGTTTAAGCAAAGAATTTTTTCCTCTAATAAATGTTCATGTTAAATTCTTAGAGGAATATCATTTCTTAGGGGAGGAGATGGGAAAGTGTCCATGCCATTAATAAATGTACCAGTCAAGCAAGGAAAATCCTTTAAAAAGTTTCCTTTTCTAGTTTTATGTTAAGAATTTGCATAGACACACTGAGATAGCAATCTTGTTTGAAAGTCAACAATTATTTATTATCATGGCTATTGTTATTTGAAAATGATAACTCATATTTATAGAGTACGTTAAGGCTTAAAAAGCAATTTGTAATAATATGTATCAAGGATGGGAAAACTATTCTCAGATCTATTGCAGGAAAGGTAGAAGATAATAGGGGAAATGGTATCAAATAACATGTGATTGACTGGTAAGACAGCCAGGCTTACGTGCCTCAGCTGACTTTCGTTAGTTAGGAAAAACACACAGGATAATTACTGAATAGCCAAACTCAAGCATGCTGTCATACCTGAAAGTATGTTCCAGCACTCCTGTATAGGTGTACAGGTGGGTGGTAGGTATGTGTCCATATGTGTGTGCATTTTTCTTTCCAGTTCCCATATGTCCCAAAACTTATACTCTGGAGCTTTCTAAAGTGCTTAGCAATCACTATCTTTTCTAAACTTGCTTTCTAACCTTTCTCAGACAGAAAGAAGACATATAAAGATTACAAATAGTCTTTTGGGATTCAAAGTAAGGATGGAACACAGTCCAGTCACTAGTAAATTAATGTCATCAAGTAAGACTCATAGGACTCCTTTATAGCCAAAATTAGTTGAAAGTTAAAGTGATCTCTGTATCTCGGGAAACAATAGTCTGCTTAGAAACAAGTGACAGAGCTCCCCATAAGGCTTATATGTCTGGTTTGACTGCATCCATGCCCTCTGAAACAAGTTACATATCCTTCCTGCCCACACTATTCTTAAAAATGATTTATTGTGTTTTCTCTCATCCCTTTCTATAGCTGTGGACCTGGGAACCATATGTTCTACTAATTATATACCTTTTCTCCATCTAGTTACTTATCCTTTCCTTGCTGTACCTGGGTAATTAGTCATTAAAATTGGTCATGAAAATCCTAAGCAAATCATATGTTCATAGGCTCAAATGTTTAGAGTTCTAAGAGATCTTATAGGCCATTTAGTCCAACCCCCTCATTTTTCAGATGAGGAAATTGAATCCCATAGACATTAGGTAACTTGCCCAGGGTTATACAAATAATGAGTGGCACAGCAGGAATTTTAATCCAAGTCATTTAACTACAAATCCAGGGATCCTGCCACTCTACCACCTCATGGTAGCAGGTCCTACTTAGCCTCCAGTTAATTCTAGTTCTTCTGACAGCAGTTTTATGTTCAAATTGCATTCAAGACACCATTCAGTGCATACTACTTATCTATTTGATATACTTCAAGTTTTCTTTTCTTTTCAAATTTTCTGTCTTCATATCCTTAACATGAAGATTCCTTGCAAACCTAAATTTTACAGCCAATGAGCATATCCATTAAAATATCCCTTTCCCCCACCCTCCCACGTGTCCTATCCCAACACATGGCTTTTCACATTCCTAAATTTACATGCCTAACTGACTTCATCAACATTCCTTACCTTGTAACCTGACATCATGAATCCCCCAAGGCAGTGTGGAAGATACAGTCTGGCTTTACCTTTTCATCTAGATAGAGTTAAAGTGAAAGAATATTTCTGTGAATACCTATGGACAAACAAGCAATTAAGTCTAATGCAAATTTCAGAGGGTTTATGTTTGCCATGACTTCAGTGTAATACAGATACCAGCAAAATTTTCTTTTTTTGATAAATCTAAAGTTTAGCAGAGGTAAACACAGAACTCTGCTTTCCCTGTAGTAATCACCACCATATTTCCAACAAAAGGAAAACTGAAACTTTGTCTCCCTAATTAATAACTCAGAGGCACAATGAAAACCACACTGGATCTGGAATCTGAGGCCTGGATTCAAATCCTACCTTTGCTTCTGACTATCTGTGCTTCCTTGGCCAAGTCAATTCACCTCTAGGGGCCTCACTTTCCTCATGTATAAGATAAGGAGGTTGGACCAGATCAGGGTTTGGCAAAATACAGACAGCCAAATGTGTCCCTGCAGCCTGTTTTTGGATGACCAGAGAGTATACATATACATATACATATACATATACATATACATATACATATACATATACATATACATATACATATACATATACATATACATATACATATACATATACATACACATACACACATATACATATACATATATACACACATACATACATACACACATATGATGCATATATATTACATGTATATGTATTACATATATGCCTATATTACATATACACATATATTATATACATACATGTGTATGTGCATATATACATATATATATAATATACATTTTAAAATAAAGGCTTGTTGTATTTTAAAATATAAAAGCTATTCTTAGCTTTCAGGCCATACAAAAACATGCATAGAACTGGATTTGGTCCTGCGGATAAGGGGTAGGGTAGTTTCCCAACACCTGGACCAGATGATCGCAAAGGTCCTTTTTAGCTCTAAATCTGGAATACTGGGATTTGCACAACGCAGCAAGGTTTTCAAAACCCTTTTCTTGGGGCAGCTAGGCAGCTAGGCGGAGTAGTGGATAGAGCACCAGCCCTGGATTCAGGAGGCCCTGAGTTCAAATCTGGCCTCAGACACATAATAGTTACTAGCTGTGTGACCCTGGGCAAGTCAGTTAACTTTTGCCTGGCAAAAAAAATTTTTTTTTTCTCACAACCATTATGTGATTTAGGTAGTTTAAGTATGATCCCTACTTTACATTTATGGAAACTGAAACTCAGATAAGTTAAATGACTTCCCCAAGGTCATAAAGTATAAGAGCAGCAACATGACACCATGTTTAGTAATCACAAGACCAGAGAGTTAAAAAGATTATAAAAGGAGCAGCTAGGAGGCATAGTGGATAGAGCACTGGCCCTGAAGTCAGGAGGACCTTAATTCAAATCCTGCTTCAGACTAAACACTTGACACTAGCTGTGTGACCCTGAGCAAGCCACTTAACCCCAATTGCCTAAAAGAAAAAAAAATTAGAAAAGCATTCCAAAAAAGGTAAGTTATGATATAAATCAGAGTGGAGTTTTAAAAATCACAATAAGTATGGATTAAATATTCACATAAAATGGAATAATTTTCTATTTGACTTAGGGGGGAAAAAGTTGTGAAACATCTTGGATCCAGGAAGCAGCTACTTTTATTGCAATATCTACTAGCAAATTAACAATGACTAGGTTTCCACTAGTCATACTGTGTAAAGGGTGAAGGAAGTGGTGCTTCCCTCACTGTTGGCCAATACATTCTGTAGAGATTGTCTTCCCAGGAAAGATACAAACTCTGATCAGTCACTTGTGCAGTTTCACAAGGAAAAGACCTATGAAGACTTCTTCCTTGCTAGTACTTTGGCGAACCTGAAATTATTAAACTGACATTGGTGAGAGAAGAGCGATAGAGAGGAGCAAGTGCCATCATACAAGTTAAGGGAAAAAATGTATCTCACCCCTATGGAAAATATGTGAGAAGTTTTGCCACTCTAGGCAGGAGACCCACAAATAAATCTTCTTGGCTTAAAAAGTAATCCTGCTAATGCTAGAATTAATAGCTACATTTGGAAATTTAACCAATGAGAGCCAACAAGACATAATGGATAAGACCCTTAGCATTATGATAAACACTGGAAATCAGGGCTTTTGCTGTATGAATCGATACTTTATGACCAATGCTGGTCCATATGTATCCTCTCAACAATAAGCAACTAGTCTAAAATACAAGCCTTATGTGTGTTCCTTCAGGGTAGTACAGAAGAAAGAGTAGTTCTGGCTCCAAATCTACCATTCTTTCTACTATTCTTGCAAATTATTATTAATGAAGGAGACATAAGTTCCAGTTTTCCTTTTGTTTGGGATTATTAATTAGTTAATAATTGATAATTAATCATTAAATGTGATAATTTGTATAGAGAGAGTTTCAATAGTAAATTTAGAAAAAAGTAGAATTTCTTTAGAGGAAAATCTTGCTGATATTGTATTATGCTGAAGTTATGGCAAATGTAAACCTTTTGAGTTTTGCATTCAACTGATAATTCCTTGTTTGTCCACTGGATTTGGAGTAAGAGAACTTTGGGAAAATCATTTAAACTGAGTTTTTTCGTCTGTAAAATGGGGGGTTGAGCTACATGTCCTCTCAGCTATAAATATTCGAACCTATAAGTATGAATGTCTAAATGGTACTATGTTCAATATGTTTTCCTTGGAATAGTTAAAACTACATTGGAAAGCCAACAGATTAATATCTTACTATCATAGTTATTTACTCTGACAAAAGCTCCATGTGAGGGAGTTAGGTGCAAGGATGACCGATGAGGGTAGCAGGGTCTAGTTAAATTTTCTAAAAAAGTCAAATCTTATGTTTTGTGCTTTTTCATCTCCTAGAGACACTTCTCCTCCTTCCATCACCCAGCAACTAAACATTTTCATAAAGCCCTCTGACTGTCCAAATTCCCCAAAGAGGTGTTCAACCTGGCATCTTGTTGGCAAAGAAGTGGCACATGTTCTAACCTTTCCTTTCTGACCTTCTCTCATTTCTCTAACAAAATTTCTATTCCTTCATTTAGGTTTTAAGAGAAAAACAATCTGGGTAAACCAATTTATACTAAAACATAACTAACTTATTGATGGGGGTACCTGCATTTTGAAATATGATAATTGCCTACTTGGAAAATTATTTTATTAGTGGGATGTCAAATAATATAACAAAATGAATTGAGAACTTCAAATGCTGACAAATATAGATAGGGCAGATATTTGGGAGATTCCTAGCATCCTTTAAATGATGAACAACTCCTTAGTTTACCTCATAAAATAGTTGGTCTTTGGGGTCTATGTCACTGTTGCTACTACTTAAGAGTTAAAAATTTTTGCCAAGCATTGCACATTTGGTGTTGTAATACAAAGTGTGATATATTTGATGTCATGACTTTTTTAATACGTGCAATCTTTCTGTACTGAAAGGGAAAACACATCTCAAGACTAGATTCTCTCAATTAGTTTCTGGCCCCTACATAAATGCCTACTAAAATCTAATTAAAGCACAGGTGTTTTTTTTTCCCTGAATATGATGCCCCCAAGAGGAAAACCTTTATGATTTAAATATTTCACTGTTAAGAAGTTGTTGACAAGATGACAGCGGTTATCAACATCTATGAAATTGGCACATTTAGTTACACATAAACATATATGCAAATCATTATTCATCATAGTTAGATATCAGATTATTCTGATGGCCCCAGAGGGCAAAACTAGGACCAATGGTTAGAAGTTATAAGAAGACATTTCCACTCAACGTAAGGAGGAAAAAAAAAACTTCTTCATAATTAGTGCTGCCTAAAAATGGAATAGGCTGCTTGAGGAGGTAGTGATCTCCTAATCACGGGAAGTCTTAAAGTAGAAGATTGATGTTGGATGGCTTGTCGAGAATACTGTAGATAGGATTTGTGATCTGTGTTGAGGTAGACTAGTCTTCTGAGATCTCTTTCAACTCTAGGATTCTATGATTACTCAAAATAAAGGAAAATGTATTTGAGAAAATTGTGTTCAAATGATTACTTATAAGGAATAACTTGTACTTTGTAGAGTAACAAAGCCATCTTTTCTACTTAGGATCATAGATTCAGAGTTGAAAAAAGCATTGGAGGCCATCTAGTCCAACATCTTAACTTTACATATGAGGAAACCAAGGCCCAGAGAGTCAAAGCAATTTAATCAAGATCACATACATAGTAAGTAGAAGAGCAGGAGCTCTCAGGGGTACCTCAGACCTTCTGATACTAACTCCCATAACTGTGTCCTCTCCATTATGCAAAATGTCGTCAATGTTTTTGTGCTAATTCTTTCTTACAACTCATCACTTGAAAAAATGCTGAAATCTTGTACCCATGAAAAATTTTTCCATAGCCCTATAGGTGGTGTAAAATTGTGATTCTTTGTGATAAACTGGGGAGCAGGTTGTGGTCCTTTAAAGTGCTCTTATTTCTCAAACATGATCCAGCTGTTGTACTCCTCTTACTCAGTTCTGAGCTCAGTTTATCCATCTGTAATGGTGTATGTGCTAATATACTAACTCAAAGGGCTTTCTATCCAGCTGCATCTGGAGAGCATACAATCTTCATCCCCTTGGATTTTACCATATGAATTACTAATATTATGAGTGGTTATGGATCTCATTAAAGAGACTATTGTATTTTGGAGTTTGATTCCATCTGTACAGGAGTATTATTTATTCACAGACAGGAGTACTTGGAGAATCTGGTGATCTTTAGATAATCCTTCTCCACATGGACTTAGACTAGATATTCCCCTATTAGAGCAGAGGATACCTGAGGTGAGGATAAGTCTCTGAGCTTAATATCTCACTTGATACTTATAATCAGAGGATGGGGGAAGAGTCCTTCTAGTTGTACATGTTAAGAAATCCTTTATGATAACAATGAAAGCCCTATTGGAGAAGAGTTTTTAAGGGTTCATTTTGCCTCTATCAAGTCAAATGTATGTGTTGGGGGAAGAGGGCACTTACCAAAGAATGAATAGCAAGGCCTTGTATTGTCTACATCCCTCAGTCTCCTGCAAAATGGGGTAGATTCAATTTACTAAAGAATCATTTGTGAAAGGCTCAGATTCCTTTTTTCATGTTTTCATCAAAGTGTCCATTGATATATGTACAGGCCATGCTTAGAAAGAGTTTATAGAGATCAAAAAGCAACTATATGAGCTGGTAGCTATTATTGTTTTCTTTGTCACCTTTTTAGAGGTAATAGCATGCTATACAATCTTACCAAATCAATTAATTGATCTAGTAACACCCCTAGAATTGACCATTAATATCCAATAAAATATCATTCTTCCCAAAAAAATCTGAAAAATCTTGACCAGGCAAGTCTACTAGAGAAAAGTTTCTGTTAAAACAGCATATTGATAGAATATAAGGTTGTACTTTGGGACTAATTTCTAGAAAACACCATATGGTTAAACTATTTTAAATGGATCCATCCATTATTCAACCACAGTCCTCTGTGCATTTAGGTTAAGTTGTTATTGCAATTGAATTTATAAAAAGTTATCTCTGGAAAAAAATCCACACATGAAAATAAAGCTGCTTTTTAGAGTCAGCTGCCATCTCAATGAATCACTTATTTTGAAGTTGAACAATGTTCAGGATGGGGTTTTCATTAATTATTTACCTGAAAGTTTTCTAAAACATAAGCATCTTTAAAAAAAAAAGGCATAAGTACATCACTCACAGAAGCCAAAAATAAAGAAGTTTTAAGGACAGATGGCTAAAAGAATTCCTGGAGGCCAAACCAGCTGTGTATCTTGTAGAATATTGGTCTTTACTATTCAGGTTTTCATGTATTTATTAATTAATTTGCTCAATACACCTTTATTAGATCTCCACTGAGTACATGCACTATCCTAGTGGAGAATGTGGATTCAATCAATTAATCAATAAACACTTATCAATCACCTACTACCTGCCACTGTGCCGAATTGAAGAAGATGGATCATCTAAAAGAAGCAAAGATCTGTTCTCTGCCAACTCCAGGACCTCGTGTAGCAAGGGAAACATGACGCATATATAAGAAACAACTAAAGAACAGTCATGAAACAATTTAAACTATAAAAGTCTGTAATTTGACTAACGGGGAAACTGTTTCCCCAAATGCAGACTGCAAGCTGTTTACAACAAAGTAGCTACATACATCTTGGGGACTTATGGGAATTCTAGGTCCTCTACCCCATCAGATGTGCCATGCTGCCTTTTAATAGAAGCAATACCATCAAAAGATCTAGAGTCTCTAATCCACTTGGTAGTTCCAATAACTGGTATATTCCTAGTGAATATTGGCAAAAATCATACAGGTGGATGCCTTGAAATCTATATTGATAGGAAATATAGCCCATAGAAATAAGATCATAGCTCCATTAAAATTTTGAGGTTGATACATAAGTGTTAATGGGGACTGTTAAAAATCAGAGTGAGGTGGGATTAATCAGGCAGAGTCTCTTGGGGAAAGTTAGTAAGACTAACAAGCAGTGGTGTATCGGAGCTGGCTCATACCGGCTCCTGAAAGCAGATTGTTAATTTTTCAGTGTGATCATTAAGCCTTGGAAAGCAGCAAATGCTGAAATCATGGATTAAATTTATTGTTTTGTTAATTGTATGGACTTAAAAAGTGATGAGGGAAAATATTAATAACACATATTAAACTTAATACATTTTCCAGAGAACCTGTTGTTAAGCATTTATCAGCACACTTCTATCAGCAAGGACAGCATAACAACAGGTCAGAAATTACTATTTTAACAGAATTATTCAAAAGTAAAACTGAAACCCAACATTGAAAATGGTTTTATATTTTATATTTTGGCATTATATAAATGTATCATAAGAAGATCTTCCCAAACAGTTAGTGGTAAAAATAGGGTGAAGGAAAAAAATTAGGTGAAGGAGATGGGGATAAGATTTTTGTAAATCTTCTCATTTTATATCTGTAATAGAATCCTGATCTCAAGGAATCAGAAAGCCTCATGGGTGGTAGGAACCTCAGGGCTCATGTAATTCAATTTATATCTGAACAGGAACCATCTCTATGAACTTTCTGAGAAGTAGTCATTCAGCTTCCAACCCATTTCAGTTTGGAGGAAATTACTAGCTCTTAAGGTAACCCATTCCTTTTGAATAACTAATCATGAGGCAGTTTTTCTGAGCTTAAATATGCCTTTCTGTAATTTCTACCCATTTCTTCTAGTTCTGTTTTCTGTGGTCAAGTTGAAGAATTATAATCCTTCTCCAGATGAAGGAAGTACTACATCCATGCTTTGTACATTACAAATTCATGCTATCCAACTTCAAATGGGCCCTCACTGCAGTAAAGTAGTCCTTTTATTCCTCTCTGATTAATTCCCTATCTCATTCCCCATAGAAACTATTCTAAACCTTTTCTTCTCTCTTCAAGCCCTTGATGCTTCTTCCTCCCTCTCATTCAAGGTAAAACTCTGCTTTTTATAGAAGAAGAGAAGAAGAAGAAGAAGAAGAAGAAGAAGAAGAAGAAGAAGAAGAAGAAGAAGAAGAAGATGATGATGATGATGATGATGATATTGATGAAGGAGAAGAAAGAGGAAAAGAAGAAAGAAGGGGAGGAGAGAGAGAAGGAGAAGAAGAAGAGGAGGAGGAAAAAGAGGAGGAGAAGGAAGACAAGGACAAGGAGGAGAGAAGGACAAGGAGGAGGAGGAGGAGGAGGAGGAGATGAGGAGGAGAAAAAAAGAGATGGAGACCATATGATATGAACTTAATCTTCTCTCATTCTCTTTATCTCAAAACCCTTTCATATCACCTTCCTCCTCTCCTTTCTCCCAGTCTCTGAAAAAGAAGTAGCCTTTCATCTTGACAAGGTCAACTCTTTTACCTGTGTATTTTATCCCATTCCCCCTCATCTTCTCCAGCATCCTAAAGGTAGGTGTGAAGTGGATAGGTAGAGCAATAAACCTGGAGTCAGGAAGACCTGATTTCAAATCCAACCTTACACTTATACCAGCTGTTTGATCTTTGGGAAGTTATTACTTGCTTCAGTTTCCTCATCTGTAAAATGAGGATATTAGCATTTACCTCTGAGGATTCTTGAGGATAAAATCAGATGATATTTGTAAAGTACTTAGTGAACTTTAAACACTATATAAATGATATCTATTTCTCTATCTCTCTATTATTAATAGTGGTGCTATACTTCTCTTGAATCTTTAATGTCTCCTTATCATCTGGTTCCTTACCTAATGCCTTCATATGTGCCTAAGTCTACCCCATTATTAAAAAAAAAAATCACTAGACCCTACCATTACTGAAAGCTGGGATCATCTATTTCTCCCTCATTTCTCATTCAAACTCCTTGAAAAAGTTATCTACCTTGGCTGTTTTTTACTTCCTCTCCTCTAAATCACTCCTCAACTCCTTATACTCTGACTTCCCATATCATCACTCAACTGAAATGGCTCATACCAAAGTTACTAATGATCTTTTAATTGCCAAATATGATGGTCTTTTCTCAGTCATAATCCTTCTTCACCTACCTGCTTCATTTTACACTGTTGCCTGCCCTCCGCCCTTAAAAAGACCCTTTCCTCTTTGGGTTTCTGTCACACTACTCTCTAGTGACTCATCTCCTTCCTATTTTATTGCCCTTTTTCATCTCATTTCTCTCAATCAATCAATCAATTCAATTCAGTAGGGTTTTTTTGATTATCTATTGTATGTCAGTCACTGTGGACATTATATAGTGGAGCTACCATTTCTGTCATTCTGGATATTATTATAGCCCTAGACCAACTTTTTTTTTTAATTTTCATATCACTGTTGAAGGGAATGGAAAAGAATAAGCATTTATATAATACCTGCCATATGCCAGACACTATGCTGACTGCTTTGCAAATATTTGCAAATATCATTTGATCCTTATAATAATCCTGCAAGGAAGGTATTATTATACCTATTTAACAATTGAGGAAACTGAGATAAGCAGAGGTTGAGTGACTTGCCCAAGATCACATAGCTAGTAAGAGTCTGAGGCCAGATTTGAACTCAGCTCTTTCTGAGTTCAAACCCAATGCTCTATCCACCATACTACTTACTTTCAGGCCACTGAAATCCCAGGTCTTCCTCACACAAATTGGTCTAGCCATTTCTTCCTTTTCAAATACTTGCTTATTTTATTTTTTTGGAGCAAATATAGGACTTTACATTTATTCCTACTTATTTCATTTTAATTTTTATTTAAGTTATATTAAGTAAACCTGGGGCAGCTAGGTGGCGCAGTAGATAGAGCACTGGCCCTGAGGTCAGAAGGACCTGAGTTCAAATCTGGGCTTAGACCGAACACTTGACACTTACTAGGTATGTGACCCTGGACAAATCACTTAACCCCAATTGCCTAAAAAAAAAAACCAAAAAACAAAAAAAAAACCATATATATTAAGTAAACCTTTCCTAACAGTTTTTAACCTGCCTCTTAAACTAAATTGTATCTGTTTAAACTATAGACTTCTTGATAAAAAAAATCACTGGGAGCCATATTCATGAGAAAAATTAGAAATATAACTGTCTTAAGCCAATTGCCCCATGCCTTGTAAAAGTGGTGTCTCTATTTTAGAAACGTAATGTTTCTACTTAACTGTTGTTTTTAAAAGTCACAAAGTTTATAGCCCTTTGACATCCACATTCTCAAGAACATATATATATATAAAATATATATACACATATTATATATATATATCATATACATATAATATATATACACATATATATTAGTAAAAAGTAGAAAAATTCAATAAACTCAAGGGATTACTAGAGGTTCTATGGATTAAGATCAATTCAATTCAAACTTATTAAGCATATCTTATGTGTGAGAAACTATGCAAGATGCTCACTTAAAAATGACACTATGATGTTGATGAAGGAGCAAATAGTCTACTATGTCTCAGAAGAGTAATAAGTAGGAATAAAAGAGTGTTATTATTCTTTATTGCTTTAAAGAAAATGGAATGGAATCTAGGATATTGACTATAGGATCCTATTTATAGGGAGCAGGAAATCCATGGAGACAAAGATTAAAATTTACTGATGTGCTAAGTACCCTGGTCTTGAAGGAAATATGTTTTTGTCCATGTAAGCATCATTATTTATTTTAAATACTATTTTATTTTCCACCAATTACATGTAAAATTTTTTAACTTTTTTTAAAAGTTTTTGAGTTCCAAATTCTATCTCTCTCTCCCTCCCCACACACCTCCCTGAGACAGTAAGCAATCTGATGTGGGTTATACATGTGCAATCATGTAAGACACATCCATATTAGTCACTTTGTACAGGAAAATGAAAGAAAGGAAGAAAGAAAGGAAGAAAGAAAGAAAGAAAGGAAAGAAGAAAGAAAGAAAGAAAGAAAGAAAGAAAGAAAGAAAGAAAGAAAGAAAGAAAGAAAGAAAGAAAGAAAGAAAAGAAAGAAAGAAAAAGAAAGAAAGAAAATGAATAAATGAATGAATGAAAGAATTAAAGAAAGAGAAAAATAGTATGCTTTCATCTGCATTCAGATTCCATCAGTTCTTTCTCTGGAAGTGGATACATTTTTCATCATGAGTTCTTTTGGAACTGTCTTGGATCTTGCATTGCTAAGAACAGCTAAGACATTCACAGTTGATTATCATACAATATTGCTGTTTCTCTGTGCAATGTTCTGCTCACTTCACATTGTATCAGTTCATGTAAACCTTTCCAGGTTTGTCTGAAATCATCCTACTTGTCATTTCTTATACAACAATAATATTGCGTTACAATCATATATCACAACTTGTTCAGCCATTCTTCAATTGATGTGCATCCCCTCAATTTCCAATTCTTAGATATATATGCTATAAATATTTCTGTATAAATAGTCCCTTTTCCCTTTAAAAAAATCTTTTTGGGGCACAGATCTAATAGTGGTATTGCTAGATCAAAGAGTATATATGGTATTATAGCCCTTTCAGCATAGTTCCAAATTGCTCTCCAGAATGGTTGTATCAGTTCACAACTCCAACAACAGTATGCATGTGTTTATCTGGATTATTCTAAAAAAGGCAGACTATCTAACATACAAGTTTTGACTTCTAAGCAGCCCAAACTATTTCTGAGCATGAAGGAACCATATGCCTATCGGCTCTGCTAATGAACATATGCTATGTCTTATTTACTCAGAATGTTAACAGAACTGCCCTTATTCTCAAGACAAGAAGGGAAAATTGGAGACCCTATATCAGTAAACCCCACCCATATCAACCTAATGTTCACTAGGCTGGTAACTTAGGAACATGATAAACATATGGCACATCTTGATCTGTATAATATGTTTGACAAAGTTACTCATGATATTCTTGTGAATGCTATAAGAAAATGAAAGATAGAGATTGATAAGAAAAGCAGTGTTCCCATCTATAATTCCAGAGTGGAGGCCTTATTTCCAAATGATTTATGTATCAGCTACCAGGTCATTAGGAGCATTAATTGAGAAAGAGCTTGAGAATGAATGTTACTGTGATTTTTCTCCCAAGTCCCTTACATTTTAGGAAGAACACTGAAGACAAATCAGGACATTCAAGACTTAGCCCTGATTTTTGACAGAAACTAGACACAGTATTTTAAGCAAGTTATCAAAAGGTTTTAGTATATTAAGAAGTTACAGAGAAACACAACAGAGTCAACCTATTTATAAGTCTGTAAAAAATGTGTATTTTTTGGTTTTCTTTAAGATTAATTTTCTTTTGATTTGTTCTTTTCAGTTCTACTTACAAGACTGTATGTAGTAAATGCCTACTATATGCTATGAAATGTGCTGGAAACTAGGGCTACAAAAGCAAAAACTTCAATATAATCACAGAATTTTATACTGGGACTTTAAAAATCAATAAATCCAGCCTCCTGCTTAAAGCAACAATTTGTTCTAAAACTCCTTACAAATTATTTTCTAATTTCTCCATTCATATAGAAAGGTAAGGTAGGTGCCTCATGGATAAAATGTTAGGCATGGAGTCAGGAAGACCTGAGTTCAAATCTGGCCTCAGTCACTTACTAGTTGTGTGACCCTTGGATGATAACCACTGTCTATCTCAGTTTCCTCAATTGTAAAGTGGTGCTAATAATAGCACCTCCCTCCTAAAGTTGTTGTGAGGATCAGATGAGATGATATTTATAAAGCATAAAGAACACTTAGCACATTGCTTAGAACATAGGCATTTAGCTAATGCTTGCTCCCTTCTCCTTCCCCTTCAGAAATGTACAGTGACACTCACTACTTTGTGTAGTGGACAGAATTCTGGACTTAGAAGTTCTGGCATCAAATCCCAGCTACTCCATTTCCAACTTGTGTGTGGCCTTGGGCAAATCACTTAACCATTCCCTGTTTTGGTTTCTTTATCCAAAAAATGAAGATAATACCTGCCTAACATATCTTTTGGAACTGATGATCAAATGCCATTACGCATAAATGCTTCGTAAACTGGAAACGACTATATCAATGCCAGCTTTTATTATTGCCCATTCCATATCAGATAGCTCTAATTACTGGAAGGTTCTTCTCTATATTGAGCCAAAGTCTGTGTGATGTCCTTTGCTTTATACTCTAAACTACCAAGGAAAAGTTTTATACGGCTTCCCTATGATACAGCTTCAAACATTAGAAGGCAGGAATCACGTCCCCCTAAGTCTTTCCTTTTCCAGTCACCCATTCTGTTTTCTTTGCCTGCACCATTTCTATTCCTGCCTCAAGTCTCTCACCAGTCCAAACCATCCTCTACTCAGAGCTGCTGAAGTGCAATTTTGCCCTTGACACCTATCTACTCAATAAACTTCAGTAGCATTCCAATACCTCCAGGTTCAAATGTAAAGTCCTTCATTTCCCACTCAAAGCTTTTCATTGCCTGACCCCTTCCTACCTTTCTAGTCTTTCCATCTCCTCTGCAGCTTTGCACAGGTTGTTCCCATGCATGGGACGCTCTGCCTGCCTTGTTTCTGTTTCTTAGTTTTCCTTGCCTTTTTAAAAACAACTCAAATACCACTTTAAGCAGGAGACTTTTCTTGGTTTCTTCAGTTTCTAGCACCTTCCCATCAAAGTTTACCTTCCATCTTCTCTGTATACATCCTAAATGTACCTACTTACTTATGTGTCTCCCCCATTAGAATCAATCAATAAATTTGTATTAAGTTCTTACTATGTGCCAAGTACTTTGCTAAAAACGTGAGAAGAGACAAAGGCAATAGGTGCCTTCAGGAACCTTACAATCTAATAAGGTAGACAACATGCAAACAATATACACAAAATATACTATAATAATATACACTAAGTACAGTATAAGTTTGTTGTTTTTCACTCATGCCCAGCTCTTTTTGACTCTATTTGGGGCTTTCTTGGCAAAGATACTATAGTGGTTTTCCATTTCCTTCTCCAGCTCATTTTATATATGAGGAAACCAAGGCAAACAGGAGTAAGTGACTTGCCCAGGGTCTTCCCTTTTTCAGTCACAGCCAGTAAGTGTCTGATGCCAGATATGAACTCAGGTCTTCCTGACTCCAGGCCTGGCACTCTATCCACAGTTCTACTTAGCTGCCCCACTGTATAAATGGGAAATAAGCAATGGAAGACATTAGAATGAAAAGGGGTTGGAAAAAGCTTCCTGTAAAAGATAAGATTTTAGTAGCCACTTAAAAGATAAGATTTTAGTTGCCACACAAGAATGTAAGCACCTCAAGGGCAGGGACTGTTTTTGCTTTTCTTTCCATTCCCAATCCTTTAGCACAGTGCTTGGCACATAAGTATTTAATGCTTCTTGACTGGATGAAGACTCTAAAAAGTTGCTGATTTCATCATTGTGGATATTTCTTCCAATGGTACAAAGTGAAAATCTTCCATGCTCATCCATTCCGTTCAGCCCTAATAAAGGTCCTTCTATAAACTCACCACTCATAAAATGTGGTATCCAGAATGGAGCACAATACTCCCTGTGTGGTCTGAGCAGGAAAGAATTCAGGACTATAAATGACCTTGTTCTGACTGTGACTGATGTAGCCCAAGATCATATCAGCTTATGGTTTTTTCCTTTGGCTCATCACACTGTTGGTGTAAACGTTGTGATCAAGTAATAGTCTAGAGATGGCATGCTTTGTGTGAGCAACAGTAAGAAGACCAGTATTGCTAGATCATAGAATATGTGGAGGGGAATAAAGTGTAAGAAGACTGGGAAGGTAGAAAGGGATCAGACTGGGAAGGACTTGGAAAACTAAAGAGGGGATTTTATATTTGATCCAGGAAGAAAGAGGGAGTTTCTAGAGTTTGGGGCTTTTTGGTTGGGTTTTGTTTGTTTGTTTGTTTGTTTGTTTATTTGTTTATTTGTTTTGGTATGGAGGTGGCATGGTCAGATCTGACTATGCTGTCTCTAGGACAGTAACTGGTAGCCAAATGGACACAGGACATTGAGGCAATAAGACCAATTAGAAGGTCATTGCAAAAGCTCAGGCATGAGCCTTTACCAGGGTAGAGGCTATATGAGTAAAGAGAAGGGGACACACAAAAGATAATGAAACTTAGCAATAGACATGATATGTGGGGTTGTTGTTCATCCATTTCAGTCATTTTTGACTCTTTTTGACTCCATTAGGGGTTTCCTTGGCAAAGATACTGGAGTGATTTGTCATTTCTTTCTCCATCTCATTTTACAGATGAGGTAACTGAGGCAAACAGTTAAATGACTTGCCTAGGGCCACGCAGCAAATGTCTGAGGCCAGACACTATGTAGGTGAGTGTGAATAATGGGTTGAAGATGACAGTGAGGTTGCAAGCCTGTGTGATGAGGAAAATGATGATGCCCTCAACAGTAATAGGGAAGTTCAGAAGAGGGGAGGATTTGAGAGGAAAGGTAATGAGTTCCGTTTTAGATAGGTTGAGTTTAAGGTGTTTATAGGACATCCAGTTCTAAATGTGGAGTTGGCAATGTAAAACTAAAGGTCAAGAGAGAGGTTAGACTGGACAGATATATCTGAGAATCAACTGCAGAGATAATAAAGAAGAGAGAGTCCTGTTAGGATAATCCGCGCCTATGGCAATGAGACTGTATTATGGTGCTTGTGGTAGAAGTAGAAAGGAGACAATAGATAGTCCATATTTCAGAGCTATTATTGAAAAGACTTGGTAAATGACTATATTTAAAAGATGAGGGAGATAGAGGAATCATTCATAATTTCAAGGTTTTAAAAATGAAAGGCTATATGATTGGTGATACCATTGACAGAGATATTGAAGTCATAAAGAGAATTAGATTTAGGAGGAAAGAAAATAGACTTGATTTTCAAAATTCTGAGTTTCAGATATTGATAAAAGTCAGATAGAGACATACATTGGGCAATTAGAGATCTTGGAATAAGGATAGAGATAGGTAAGTCCTCTGTAGAGATGTAAATTTGAAAACATGAGAGTAAATACAAGTTGCCAAGGAAGAAAAGATAGAGAGAAAAGAAAGTTACTGAGGATAGAACTCTGGTGAACACTAAATTGTGAGAAAGAAGAGGTGAGGCCACCAAAGGAAACAAGGAAGGGGTAGTTTGAGAGATAGGAGAACAATGAGAGAGTAATATTTAAGAAACCATGAGAAGAAGAGCTGTCAATGGTGTCACTCACACGCAATAAAGTCAAGAAGGCCTCTTCACACACACATAAAAATATTGTCTATGCCACCTTAAATGTGCTTTGGTTAACATTTGTAATGTAGATAAAGGGTCACTTCTAATAATGTATCAGTTATTGGAAGCAGAATGATGTGCTTTTCCTGACTCCCCAGTCCAATGATCCCTCCATTTTATAAGATCTGCAGTTTTATTGGTAGAGGGAAATCTCAGTAAGGAAATATTCTCTACCAATTTAAATCAGCAACTGTTCTATGTTCTATGCCTGATCCATTGAGAGACTGACTTGCCTAGGGTCATATACACATTGTGTATCACATGCAGGGCTTGAAGCTAATTCCCTTGATTTCGAGACCAGATCTATCCATCACACCAGCGGTGTCCAACATGAAGTCCATGTCACCTGCAACATTCTAGAGTGGGCCTGAAACACTTTAAAATGTAATTAGGATATATTTAATGAAATAAAGCACAATAAAATATAAATAACATTACATTTTAAAACTAAGTCAATATGTGACCCACAAGTATCCTTATATACAAATTAGTGGATCTTATTCCTATTCACTGCATTGGGATAAATTATAACTAGTCTTCAATCCTTGATGCAACAGTATGGAAATAAATGTTATATTCCTCTTTCAAATCAGTTTGGACAATGTACCTTTAAGTTTGTACTTTAAGGTGATTCATTAATACCTAAGTTATAATAGCTATGGTGTTGATTTTTTTTTTTGGCAATTGGGGTTAAGTGACTTGCCCAGGGTCACACAGCTAGTAAGTGTCAAGTGTTTCGTCTGAGGTCGGATTTGAGCTCAGGTCCTCCTGACTTCAGGGCTGGTGCTGTATCCACTGCACCACCCAGCTGCTCCAATAACTGATTATTGAATGAATGAACATAATTTTATCTGGGCAAAAGCAAAAAGTGATGGAAACTGACTGACCCAGTCAGAGGAGCCCTAGTCACTATAAAAATACTTTTTAAGGAAAATGTGTAGAGGGCAAAGCATGTGAGTTTCATAGGTTTTGAGGACTTGAAAGAGGTAGTAGAAAGGTAGGAAATGACATCTCAGTGTAGTAAATAGGAAAGAAGTAAGAAAAATTTCCAAGCTGTACAGCATCCATTGAGATGAACTTTTCTTTAAAGAAAACCAAAAGAGGTCACATCAAACATTACTTCTACTCTGTTGTTTCTTTCCTCTCTTCCTAATCTTGACCCTCTAGGCAAACTCTCTTAAACACTCTAGACCCTTACTGCTCACATCTTTATCAAACTCCAGCCCAGAATTACTTCCACCGTCCACTTCCTCTATTACTATTCAAATGTTTATATAAAGGAATAAGCAACTGTGTGCCGACTGGATGCTCTACAAATTTATGTTATCTAATTTCACCTTTGCCCTCACTGCAGTGAGAAAATCCTTATTCTCCTTCTATTTTTGTTTTGTTCTGTTGCACTCCCCACAGCAGCTATTCCCAAAGTTTCTCTTATCTTCTCATCTTCTACACCACCCCTTATGATCTTTTCTCCCACTATTCCCTTTCACATGTCCAACCCTTCAGACAAATTAGAGTTGCTCATAATATGACATACTGGCATTTTTCTATCTTACCTCATCTCACTCTCTCCTTGCCCCATTGTTACTCTCTCTCCAGAGCCCTGATAAAATGTTATATCTGTCATGAAGACCTCCTAGACTTCCTGCACCTAAATTTCTCCTTCCTCTGAACTCTCGTGGCTCTTTATAGTTCCCTTCTTTTACATTCTTCTTCTGCCTTTTTTATTTCTTAATGTATATTATTTCCCCTGTTAGATTGTAAGCTCATATCCATTGGGGTCTATGTAATGTTCTTTGTATCCCTCACAGCAGTGTTGAGACTTGCATACTATTTGTGCCTGATAAATATTTGTTGAATGAAATAATGAATGATTTACATTTTGGTGGAGGAAAACGGTAAGAAGCAGTGGGGTCTAGTAGGAAGAGTTCTGGATTTGGAGTCAGGGGACCCAGATGTATATCGTGTTTCTGTCACTACCTATATGATTTTGGGGAAGTCAATACCTCTAGGTTTCAGTTTTCTCATCTTTAGAAGATGGGGGTTAGACTAGATCATCTCTCAGATCCCTTCCAAATCAAAATCTATGTTCCCATGAATGGATAGTAGTAGAGAGTGGACCTGTGATATCATTGGTGTAGGAAACTACTACTATTTCGAGCCAGCACTCTCTCCACAACTTCTAATCTTCAAGAGCAAGGAGGAGTTAAATGACTTGCTCAATGCCATGTGTATCAGACACAGGACAGAGAAGTGGAATCCTATGAGTGTGGTAGAGAAAGGACCAGGGTTTTCAGAACTTTAAGAGGACACTAGTTCTAGGAGGTCAAGTTCTTGATGACTTACAAGAATGAGTTACCTTGGGTTGGCACCAGCAGATTGGAGGGAACAAAGGGGATGAGAAGCATTAATTGGGAATAAGCTATTTGCAAGTACTTCTTACAATCTATCCACTTCCTTGGGAACAGTTAATTCTTCTGCTCAGATAAGATCAGTATTGAAGCCATCTCTATACCCTCTTTATTGGTTAGTTCTCATGAGTTCAAAATATTTCCAGGCAGATGCTATCCCTCCCCCAACACCAAACACTGATCAGCTGTCACTGATGGGTACATATGACCAAAAGCCCTGAAAATAGCAGCTCCTCACCTCCCAGACCACCAGCCTTGTTTCCAACCCAGTCTGTAGTCATCAGTACCATTCCCAGCAACACCAATTTCCAATCAACTTCCACCAATGAGTCAGGCAAGCAAGGCTTGCTGAATCAGCAAGAGAGTCAGGAGGTGGTACATACCAGGCAGGTCAAACCAAATCACCATTTTCCATTAGACCGTAGTAGAGACATGAATGGACCTGAGCCCAATATCTCCAGTAATTGAAGTATTTTACACACACACACACACACACACACACACACACCACTGGCCCTGCTTTTAATTCTGTACTTGCACCCACTGATGGAACCAATTCTTGTGGAGAAGGGGCCCGTCAGCTCCTCATCAATGGTAACTCCCTGAACACTGGCCTTGTTCCTAGTTTGGCTCATACAGCCACAGGCCAGGAAAGCAAACCCTGCAGAGATTCAACATGGCAACTTCCTCTGCAGGTGCTGCAACTCCTACCTCCTTGGTATACATAACAAATGTAGATCTCTTTGTAGATCTCTTAAACTCTTTCACAAATGGAGTCTAATGAGAAACAATGACATGTGGGGAGAAACAATGACTTTGACCATTAGATTGTAAGCTCTTTGAGAGTCTTTTACCTCTATTTGTATCCCTGGTATTTAGCACAGTGCCTGGCACAATATAGCTATTTAATAAATATTTAGTACTACTTAATACTTGTCTTAATACAACTTAATAAATGTCAAACTGATTAAATTGACCCTCCCTACCAAGGCCAACACATGACCTACAAATATATGCCTGGGTTCTTTCCCCACTTGAATATTTGTTCTTTTCTTCATTTTTGTGAATTGATTGGAGACTCCAACATTATGAATTTTGAAAGGTCAAGAGAACAGCATCCCACCATCCCATCATCCTTTTTTTACAGCCAGACCAGCATAGATATACTGAGGAACAAGGAGGGACCTTCAAAATCAAGCCCAGCAGTAGTTAAGAAGAAGACTCATCCAGCAGTCATGCTGCATCAGGACACGAGCTTGGTGGGACAGATACTATATAGAAATTCTTCCAAGTCTGAATCTATTCTCTCAAGTGGTATAGAGGAGAGGGAGAATGCACATTTTTGTTATTGCTACATCATTGGCATAATCATCCCTTTATTAAAGCTAATTGGGGCAGCTAAGTGGTGCAGTGGTTAGAATAATAGGCCTGGAGTCAGGAAAACCTGAATTCAAATCCAGCCTTAGACACTTACTAGTTCAGTGATACTAGACAAGTTATTTAACCTCTGTTTGCCTCAGTTTCCTCATCTGTAAAATGGGGACAATAATAGTACCTACCTCCCAGGGTTGTTGTGAAAATCGAATAAGTTAATAATTATAAGGCACTTAGCACAATGCCTGGAATATGGTAAATGCTATGTAAATGTTAGCTATTAGTATTATTTGATGTTAAGTGGTTAAATAGAGGTATCCTTCTAGTCATTGTCACCTAGCTGGTCAGGGAGAGAAAGCTAGAGCTATAGATTCTATAGGATATCCTAGAACCTTAAAAGGGAAGATGTAGCCAGCCTGGATTTGGGAGAATGAGCCAGAATATACTCACTACAAACTGTTGTATCCTCCTCAAAAGAATCTAAGCTCCTATAGGGCGTATAGTGTGGGGGGGTTTTCTTTGTTTGTTTTTCTTGTCTTTGAAGCATCACACCCCTCCTAACATAGTATTTTTCAGGTAGTAGATGTTAAATATATGATTTTAGAAGCAAATTAAATCAAATATCTATATAGGAAAATGAGTGAATTTGATCAACCTAAATAGCTAAAAAGAGTGGTCCCAACCAACGAAACTCAAAGAACCTTTTTTCTTCTGTTGATAGTAACAAGAAATGTCTAGAGAAAGGCATGAGGATTTGAGGGAGAAGATTATCTGGCTAAGTAACTCAATTCTCCCTTTTTCTTTCCCTGTGAAGAATTTTCTTACTAAATTATTTTATAGGAAATGGTAACAGTATGAAGGCCACTTTATGGCCTTTCTTTAGGAAAGAAACCAGTAGAACTCCTTGTTGCTGTTTTCCCGTCACCTATCACTTATCAAAACATTGTCTATAACCTGAGGGGAGTGACTTCAGAATAATGAGAATGTGACTCTACAGACAATTCATAATGGATTCACATCAGATATTGTGAGGCTTATTCAAGTTGTATATCTCTATTGAAGGGGATGAGGAGGAGATCATTGTTTAAGTACTCTATGCATCTTGAAACAGCTATTCTAGAGCAGCTGTCTCCATTACACATGGGGATAGTTGCCTCTTGTTCTCTAATTGGGCATGAAATCTGACTCCCAAATAGGATACAGAGGAGTCTGCCAAGGAAGCAGCTGCGCAGGCAACCTTCTGAACTACACATATTCAGTGACTATAAGAGGCTGATGGACACCACAGTGTCCAGGTTTAACCTGGTGAATGTTCTGGGAAATTCAAGTCACTTCAACTCAATGGATTGATGGACGTCCCTAGCTAGCTTGTGGATCTCGTTAACTGAGGAACCAGATATCTTGACCGTAGCTGTTCGGCAGTTGTCTTTGTGCATAGTACATAGTAGGCACTAAATGTTAAATTAAGTTGTGGTGTAAAAATCAGACCATTGCCTTCACAAATCACTATGCACCCTGGTAGACTTACTGGTAGAGTTACTACAGAATCCAGACTATGTAAATGTGATCTGTCCCAGAAAAAGTGCCCAACGTAATAATCCTTGGGAGTAATTTATTTCTGAAAAAAGAAAAAAATGTTGCTGTTTGAATATTAGAATATTAGTAGATACTAAAATCATACATAGTTAATTTCTGTCATTGGTAAATTGACAATGAATTCAAGTGGTATGAAGAAAAATCTATTTGTGGATACCATTTTGTCATTAAAATGATCACCTAAGTCTGGGACATGTACTATAGGCAGGATAAAATAACTACATGATGTTGTTTGAAGGCCTGAAGAAAGAGTCTATTGTGACTATAAATATTTCTCCCATTCACCTAAAATTTAACCATTACCTATTCATCTCTTTTGCTTTGATAACCTTGTAGACCTCAAAAATATCCTAACAAAATATGAATATTTCAAGTATTGGCAACATAATTAATCTTATTAACTGCAATCAACTAATACCTCAATGAATATGATGCCACATGGTACAAAGGGCTTCCTGTATCCCATAACCAAGGGTTTTGTTTTTGTTTTTGTTTTTTCCGACCAGTAAACCTAAGTTTCAGGGCAGGTAGGTGGTACGGTGGACAGAATGTTGGGTTTGAAGTCAGAAAGACCTGAGTTCAAATCTGACCCCAGACATTTACTAGCTATGTGACCCTGGGCAAATCATTTCAACCTTTGTTGCCTCAGTTTCCTCATCTGTAAAATAAGCTAGAGAAGGAAATGGCAAACCACTCCAGTATCTTTGCCAAGAAAACCCAAATGGGATCATGGAGAGTCGAACACAGTTGAAAATGACTGAACAACAACAACAACATATGTAAATGTAGAAATGTTAGACCCTGAGCTAAATCTGAACTAATCAGGCCTTAATGTGAAAGTTCATTATTTTTAATAAAAACTTGGTTTCAGTTTTTTTTTTTATTACTTGCTTCTTTATCCTAAAAGTATAGTGAAAGAAAAATCTGGCTGATTGAGCATTCTCATTAGTTGCTTTCTAGTTAATCAAGGTTTTATTCTGCTGTAACACCTTAATGACTTAAACAACGTCAAGTCATCTTCCCATATACTTTCTTTTGGGGTTTTCTAGAAAACACGTATAATGCTTGTATCCTTTTAGCTTCTGACTCCATATGGATAATCATCCTCAAAGGATTCCTAAGAAAGTTCTACATGAGCCCTAGGGACCAGAGATCCAAGATTACAAATATTTGCCTCACAGAAAATCCTTTTTTCCTAATCCCAATGATTTTCTTCACTTTTCTTGGCCACAGTTATCAGAAAGTACACTTTTACTAATATCTCAAAATCCATTCACTCACAAGTCAAGACATCACCTTGTGATATTATTGGTCCTTTTCAAAAATGAAGGATGAACAACAAAAACAGTAAGTTATCACATCACTCTCCTTCCTGCTCAAAACTATTGCCACTTCTATTGCTTAGGCTAATGAGAGAAATTAGGTGTATGCTCTAGCATTCTAAACAGTATAGCTGTCCTACCTCCTGACCTAAGAATAGAGGGGGTAGCATAACTAAGAAAAAAACCTAAGTGCTATAGGTAAGAAGGAAAGAGTAATGTTATTAATAATAATTGAGATAGGAGCAGCCAATGTAAATCTTAGTAGTTGAATAGAATACTTAAGACCCTGATGATTGCTAATGATACATATACATACAAGCATAGATTTATTAATGATTCAAATCAGAAATGTGATATTATTGTGAAAAAAGAGCTCTTTCCAGATTTTTATTTTTTCTTTTTTTCCATCCTATTTTCTTAAAACAAAGTTGTATATTCTCTTGGAATAGTTTTTCTTCCATAATCACATGTTTATTTCTGGGTAAATATTAAATTGTTACCAAGGCACAAAGCCTCTCAATACATTATAATTCCCTACTTTTTTTTTTAAGAATAACTCTTTTTTTCTATAAACCAAATTTTAAAAAAGCAGCAGGCTAGGCATCATATATGCACCCAATATACTTTCTACATGTCTTGCAGTTCTGAAATTATTCTAGTCTGTCCAAATTCTTTGTCTGTTGAAATCCATACCCTTCCCCCACCACCTACTTTTTTTTTTTGTCATTCATTAACCAGCTTCATAAGTCGAGCGACAGTCCTGCTAAATTAAGTACTGTATACTTCAGGCTAATTTTATGTTTTTTATCCCAATAGCAGGGAAGTATTAGCAGGCTATTAGTTTGTCAGCTTTCTCATTTAGCAAAGCAGTTTCAATTTATTAACAGTGAGGAGTGTGCATGAATCAATATGTTTCATTGGGCAATGTGTCATTTGTTAATCGGATATTGATGAGATTATTGACGCACAGCTAATTAATCTCAAACCCTGCGCTAGCCTTCATATGTTTCCTTAATTATGTTCTTCATCTTAGTCTCCTGGCTTTGGCACCCAGACGCTGGATTGTAGACAGTGAGTGAAGTAAGCTGTCAGGGAGTCTTTTCACACATTTACAATCCCTTGGCAGTGAAATTATTTTCTTAGTTGTAAATAGGTATCAAAGAGATATTTAATAACATTTGGCAGTAGATTGATATTGATTGGTGTGGGCTGGCTCCAAATGTGGCAGCCACAGAAATGTGCCTCAGAAGCAGAGCCTTTAAAAAGATAATGCTTAATTAGTGTGAAACAATTGCATGAACTGCTTGTCATCTGCCCTCTGGAATTTAGAAATTGCTCTTCTTTGGACATTCTTTTCTTGAACTCAGCTAAATAGCTCAGATACTCTTTTTTTTCCATTTTAGTTTTGCTCTTTTTTACTCACTGATGCCTTTTTTTTCCCTCCCTGACTATGGGTAGTAGCACAGAGAGAAAGTGGGCGAGTTGCAACACTTTGCAGCTTATTGAGTAAATTCAATCAAGAGTGACATAGTTCTAATTCTGCGTCCTGCAACTATAGGTCCTTCCATGGAAGGAAGGAAGGAAGGAAGGAAGGAAGGAAGGAAGGAAGGAAGGAAGGAAGGAAGGAAGGAAGGAAGGAAGGAAGGAAGGAAGGAAGGAAGGGAGGGAGGGAGGGAGGAAGGAAGGAAGGAAGGAAGGAGGGAGGGAGGAAGGAGGGAGGGAAGGAAGGAGGGAGGGAAGGAAGGAAGGAAGAAAATTTCAACAATAAGACATGGGCCCAGACTCTTTATCCTATTTAATTCTCACTAGAATTCTGTTCCACCATCACTATCAGGAATGTTCTATAGATATGGAAAATTGTGAGTTAGTACCTTTCTCATTATTAATGTCTTGCTCATTGGTTTTCCAGATAATATAAGAAGCAAAAGCAAAAAGCAGAATGCTATATAAAGATCAGAACAAGGAGTCAGTCATAAGACTTGAGTTACAGTCATTGTTCCTCTATTAACTAGCTTTGTGACTTTGGGCAACTCATTAAAACTCACTATGCCTCAGTTTCCTTAACTGTATGGGGGGGAGAGGGTTGGACTATATCTAAAGTCTTTATAAAAATGCTATAAATTTTGTTTTAATTTTAAAACATTTTTAAATGTGCACATTAATAAGAACTATGTGACAATCAAACATCTTCATGTTCTTCAACCATTTATTTTTAGAATAGAAAGCCAAAGAGAAGCACAATCCAAGAATTTACTATTATTGTTTCCTCACTCTGGACATTACTCAGAATTCAGTCTTTAGCTTTACTATATATGGTATGAGTGTGCCTACATGAGCAACTCTTTCCAATTCTAGTGTTTTCTGTAATAAACTTGCTACCATGTTCCATTTTTACCTATATCTTATCCAAACCCAACTTAAAAACAAACACAACTATATAAGATACATTTGCTAGCACGACCCTGTCTATAAATTGCTGACCCTTTGTTTTTCCTGTAACTTCCAGAGCTTCTTCCAAAAACATGTAAATCACTATTTACTACAAGAAACCAGAAAGCACAGATTATGTACTTACTATGTACTAGTCACTGGGGATAATGAGACCATAAACAAAACAGTTGTTTCCTTCAAGGAGCTTATGCTCTACTATACTAGTAAGCATTCTCACTTAATATCAGAACATAAATCACAGGTACCATGAGCTCCAGGGGGAAAACTGAAAGATTTGGCTTCCAAGAACCCAATCTGAATTCTATCTCAGCTCCTCAAATATCTATATGACCCTAGACAAATCACATGACTTCTCTGTGTCGGTTTATTTTTTTTTCCTGACAACTCCATCAGCTTCATCACTTATAAAATGAAATATTTGGATTAGGTGACTTCTACAGTCTCTCCAATTCTAAGCCTGATATTATGTGATCAATGATCTTAGCAGCTTCCAGTAGTCCCCTTACGTAACAGGTAGATAGAACAGGGAATGTGTAAACAAAAGAATGAACAACACATGACATTGCAATTAGATAATTATTAACTCTATGAGTATGGCATTCATACTCACAGCCTAGTTCACGAATCCTGATCCGTGATCTGAAACATGAAAATGGCAAGATTTCAAAGGAAGGATGGTTTTCAAGAATGAAAATTTGGACAGTGGTGATTAGTTCCCATGAAGAACTGTAACAATAACAACAATAATAATAGCTTTAAAATTTACAAAGTGCTTTCAACATATGGGGAGCAGGAAATGCGGTAGAGAATTGGGGACAGCTTCTTTCCACATGGAAAGGATAGGGCATTTGCTTCTGGGAGTTACAAAAATGTGTTAGGGAATGACCTTAGAGAGGCTGTGGAGCATCTATACATGTTCTGTGACTGGTTCTGGGCAACTAATTACATGAGGAAGAGGAGGTTCTCTGACTGACTGTGGAGACATTCAAAAAGGTCTCTCACTTTCAGCCACTTCTTTTGCCTCATTTGTTCTTGGCTTCATTTGGTGACACCTTCATTCATAGGGTTTAATGAAAGATGATGCTGTAAGGGGGAGAAATGTTAGGGCCTGAGGTTGTGTGACACCCAAGAAGGTTCTCAGTCATTGGTTCCTGTGTTTTTTTTTATTCTAAGTGAAGGGAATGGAGTCCATGACCTTGGATTCTTATGAGTTCAGGAAATCTGGAGGGTGTTTCATTGTCTGGCATTCCAAAGACCTCAGATTGGTAGCCAATGCAGTATTATGCTGTGATGAGCAAGGAGTGATCTTCAGGAATGACATTCAAGACCCCAACCAGTAGTAACTGAAACTACAACTCATCTGACAAAAGTATTACCTTTGAAAGTGAATTTGGTGGAATTAATGCTATGTAGGAACTGACCTAAGTTTTGAGCATACCACCCCAGAGAATCAGGCAGCTAGGTAGTGCCTTGGATAGATCCGTGAAGACTCATCGTTGAGTTCAAATCTGCCCTCAGACACTAGCTGTGTGACCCAGGGAAAGTCACTTAACCCTGTTTTCTTTACTTTCCTCATCCTTAAAATGAGCTGGAGAATGAAATAGCAAACTACTCCAGTATCTTTGCCAAGAAAACCCCAGATGGAGTCACAAAGAGCTGGCTATGACTAAACAACAACCCCAGAGAATGAGGCTATGGGATTATATTTATTGTTGCTGTGCCTTTAAAAGAGGTGCTCTTTGTTAAAGCTTATTGACAATAATCCTAAAAATATAAAGCACACAATAATCTCTACAAAGAGAATGGCTAAGATTACCTTGGCCAGGCTTAACTGGGCTTTTTCTGGATTGCTTCTATGGGGATAGAAGAGAATAAGAGAGGTAAAAAGAAGGGAAGGGGAAAGAAGTTGGAAAAGGGAGAGAAAAAGAAGAGAGAGAGGAAGAAGGGAGAAGAAGAGAGAGGGAAAGAGAAAGGAGGAAAAGGTAGGAGACAGGGGGACCACAAGGGGTCAGAGGAAGTGAGAGTGAGATGGAAAGATAGAAGAGGGGAGGGGAGATGAAGAAGTGGAGAGAGAGGGGGGAGAGCAAAAGAGAAAGGGAAAAGGGGCAGCTCAGTGGTGCAGTGGATAGAGCTCCGGTCTTGGAGTCAGGAGGACCTGAGTTCAAACCCGCCCTCAGACACTTGACACTAGCTGTGTGACCCTGGGCAAGTCACTTAACCCTGATTGCCTCACCAAAAAAATAAAAAGAGAGAGAGAAAGGGAAAAGGGAGAAGACAAGAAAGGTTTCAAATTCAAGTTCTGCTGCTTAATTCAGCTCCAGGTCAGAGCAGAGCCAGATCAGGGAACAAGGCCAAGTGGGAGGCCTAGGGCTTTCCTGGGCCACCAGAAGCAAGCGGAAGAAAAACAAAAGCAGAGCCAGACTCCTCCTCCTTAAGGAATCCATAAAATATTCTGGCCATGGTGGCACATTATGTTCTACTAGCTCCACCAGCAAAACAAAAAGGAGAAATGAAGTTTTTAGATAACTATGTAGCCCCTCCCGCACACACACACCCCCCTCTAAGTTTGGAGTTGTTCCAATCATCTAGGTAGTTCTCTTTATAAGTATGTCAGCATAGGCCTGTCTTAAGTGTAAAGAAAATCTTGACATTTGAAGTCTCCAGAGAGCTTTCCTCACCTAATCTAATCACGGAGATTACAATAATCTTTAAGCATAATTAATTTTCCCTTTATCTTTCTACTCCACCTATCCCTTCACTTAGGCAAGTGCTTAGGGTAGTGTCTAGTTTCTTGATTGATGCCAGTTAATCCATCATCAAATGTAATGTGCATATTTTAGAAATATAATATTGGCAATATGGTAATTAACGTGTATTCTGTGATATAACTAGTTCATAGTGTTCAGAAGAAAATTCATTTGGCCTTTGCTCAGAGCCTAGACTGAATTTTTAAGCATTTCTACAGGATAAGAAGCTTGGGTTTTACTTACAAGGCTTTAAGTAAACACAGAGGAATCTGTCCTTTTGAATTTCTAATGGGGGTAGGGGGAAAGACTGCCAATATAACTTCTACCGTAAGCCAAGATTATGATATCAACAACTGTGCACTAACCTGAAACTTCAAGCCAATCAGATAATAGTTTTTGAGGTCACAATCCTGGTCTTTGAAGCACAGCAGAAATCAAAGCACCACTTGCTTCCTGTTCTGTTAGAATTTTAATATTTTCCCCATTTTGGACAATTATCACTGATTGTTTTAATGTTAATGGCACATTGGGATCATTTTGAATGGCTCTCTGCCTATCAGGATCAATTATTTTACGGAACTTATGACTTACTTTACATGAACAAATGCAGCATGCTGGAGGTGAGGGGGCTGTGGGTGGATAAGGTCATTATGTAGACAAAGATTAGTACACGGAGACCTTGAACTTGATCTGAGAGCCAGCAGTCAGGCCTGCACTCCCTTCTTTGACTTTTTTAGTGTGTAACTTACTATCAGTTGATAATATAATCAAAGTGAGTCAACTGCTAGGATCAAAATGATCCTAGACTGCATTTGCATAACACCTAATTTGCAAAATGATTTCACCTACATTATTATTCCATGTGATCCTCTCAAGCTCCGGTGAAGCATTAGGGCAGGCATATTCATCCTTACCTAACAAATGAGGAAGCCAAAGCTCAGAGAGGTCACAGTTAATTAATGGTGATGACTGAATTCAAGTCTCCAAAGTCTCAGCCCAGCGCTCATTCCTCTAGATCAGGCTTCCCCAAGAGTTCGTCCATGGCCTTGAGAAACTTTACTGGTCTGCAAAATTTTCCTACCATTGGTAGTAAAAGCTGTGCTTTTTGATGCCTCTAAACTTAAACAGCTGACTTCTGTGTTCTGCTTCTCCCACACCAGGCTCTTGTCTTCTCTGGGTCGTGGTCCCCACCGTGAACCAAAACATTCTTGGGGGCCAGGGGAAAACATCAATGATTTCCATGAAATGATTTCATACGCTGAAGTTTAAGTCATAGTCCTCCAAAGGTTCCATTAAACATGTTTTTGGGGTTCCCCCCCCAATCCTTGCCAAGTCCTTTTAAAAACCACACCACTGTAAACAACTGAAGTTTAAAAATATGAACAACTAAAATTGAGATCTGATTATGTCCACTTTGTGACATTAAATTATGACATTTATTATACAAACTTAGGGAGCCTGTTATTCTTCACCCCATTCCTACCCCATCCCCAATTCCTTGGTCTCTGGGGTGTAGGAGACTCCAATAAAAGTAAAATGTATTATTTCTTCTAAAGTATTGTTTTTGTTTTACCTTAAAAATAAAGTAGCTACATGGCACCATGGATAGAGTAGAGAGAGACTCATCTTCCTAGTTCAAATCTGGCCTTAGATATTTCCTAGCAGTGTGACCCCTGGCAAGTCACTTAAACTTGTTTGCCTCAGTTTCCTCATCTATAAAATGAGCTGAAGAAGGAAGTAACAAACCACTCTAGTATCTTTGCCAAGAAAGCCCCAAATGGGGTCACAAAGAGTTGGAGACAACTGAAAATGACTCAACAATAACAATAAATCTGGAAATCCAAAAGCTATCCTTCTCACATCATGAACCCTAATGCTATTATATACATATATATATATAAACATACATAATACATACATATACACTTTTAGGAAGCCAAATTAATGTTTTACTTTCTTCATAGTTTTGATTTCAGCATTAAAAATCCTAAGAAAAGACTTCCAGCCAACTATTTTATGTACACAAATGCCTGCTACTAGCACCCTGCAAGGTTATTTTTTTTCCTACATACCGCTGAATCCATCCCATATACCCAACATTTTCAAAGTAGTTTTCTATTTTACATTTTCTTAATTCTAATTAAACAAATCTTAATCTTGACTTTAATGGCTGCAATTATGATCCTTCATTATGTTAAATGTTAGTTGCAACATAAGAATAAATTGTATAAACAGTTTAGCTGCAATTGCATGGAGTCTAACTGTACATTACTCATTAACAAGATGTGGGTAGCAGCAATTATAACATTTCCTCCTAATGTCCCCATTTATTGAGTCACAGCAGCAAGCCCCCTTTTCACAACCCACACTGATTGACGAGAGCAGCTTTTGTACTCATGAAGAACAGGCCCTGTAACCTGCTGGGTGCCTCTAACCCAGATCGATGCAAGTACACATTAGCTCTTAGCCACACAGGCCGGAGTTCTTGAAGGTCAAAATAGCCATCAGCATCACTGTAGGGTAGAAAAATCATTTCACAAACTGTGAACAAAAACAACACAACTTGCCTTGCAGTTTGATTATTGTTTATAGATACAGCAAGCCAAAAATTAAAGCATCGCCTTAAGGCAGCATAATTATTTACAGCTGAAGACTCATATCATTATTAGCGTTCTCCTAATTGCTTGAAGTTATATCAATGTTAGTTGATTTAACACATTTTTGATAATATGCATGGAAATTGTTTTCTCTGCGTATGGAATGTCAGCTTCACTGTTGGATGGGTTCTTTATTTATCAGAGTTGTGCCTTCCCACTCCCCTCCCCAGCCCCAATATTGTTCTTTTTTTCTTTGCAAAAGAATTTCCCTTAAACATGAGGAAAGAAGGGAGCTAAAGACTGGCTTCATTTTCTGTATTGTATCTTTAATATTAGTGCTATAAAAACCAATTATTTGTTTTCCTTTTCTTTTTTAAATTATCTCTCAGGGCAAAATTATGCTTCCTATTCTATTAGTCAAATTTTCCTTCAGGTGATTCACACTGATCTGTTTTCTTTAGTACCCAAGCTAAACTTTTGCTCAGTACTAATAGAACAGAAAAAGATAAATTGATCTACTATTAATACACGGTTAAAAAAAAAGCTTTAAAGTTATGCAACCTCTACATTAAATAAATTCACATGACTTCCATTAAGGAGCAAGATTTTAGCGATATGAAAAAGACACATGGTAGTAAAGTAAAATTTGTGCTGGTTTGTGCTGTGTGGTCAGGCAATTCATTTTACCTTTCTGGTCTTCAATTTTCTTCTTCTGCAAAATGTGGAGGTTCAACAGGATAATTGGTAAAGTACCTTACAACTCTAAATCTATGAAACTATGATGATATACCAGGAGTTCATGACAAAGCCAGGACTATATAGAAACTTTTTTTTAAAAAAACCTTGAAAATAAAAAGAAAATTCCAAAGAAATTGCCTGTGAACAAAAAGCACCTTGGGGCTAGATCATGGAAGGCCTTGAAAAACATGGTATGGACCTTGGGCTTTAATTGAAGTCAGTGAAGGATTTCAATCAGGTGAGAAGTGAGTGGATTTGTGCATTAGGAAAATGGATTGTAAAGTGGTGTTTAGAAGCTGAAAGGGGGGTAGCTAGGTGGCACAGTGGATAGAGCACCGGCCCTAGAGTCAGGAGGACCTGAGTTCAAATCTGCCCTCAGACACTTAACGCTTACTAGCTGTGTGACCTTGGGCAAGTCACTTAATCCCATTGCCTAGCCAAAAAAAAAAAGAGAGAGAGAAAAAGAAAAGAAAAAAAGAAGTTGAAAGGGAAAAAGGTCAAAGACCTGGAATTTACTACCTCCAGTACTCAGTACAGTGTCTGGTACATAGTTGGTGATTAATAAATACTAGTTGATTGACTTGTTATGAGTCAAGAGATAACAGGTAATCGGTAGTAATGGGATGGAAAAAAACAATAATAACTTACATTTTTACGATGTCACATACATTACTTCATTTAATAATCATTCAATGACATAAATAGTACAAAAGCTATTATCATCATTTTATAGGTTAAAAAAAACTGAGATTCAGATCATTTAAGTAACTTGATCATATAACTAGTAAGTGGAAAAGATGGTGCTCAAAACCAGATCTTACATCATGGAAATAGAATTGAGAAGACTTGGTAATGAGTAAGTACAAGGGAGGGAAGAGTCAAGACATTCTAAGTTTTTGAGCCTACATGACAGAAAATAATGGTGCCATAAACAGAAATGAGACAGTCAGAACTTGTCAAGCAGCTATTCCTTGGTCTATTCCCATCTTCTTCTGTGGTCAGCTTCTTCTCACGAGACCTACTGGTACTACAACAGACTCCATGACCTACTGAAATCCTTAAGGGCCCAGTTCAAGTGGGTCCTCCTCCATGAAGTATTCTTCAGTGCCCCCCAGATGGAAGATTGATTGATGTAGTGGTAAGAGGTCTAAATCTGAAGTCAGAAGTACTGGGTTAAATCTCAACTCCACTACTTACTCTCTACATGAGCTGGGAGAAGTCAATTAACTTCTCCAAAACACAATATCCTCCTCTGTAAAATTAAGAGTTTAGAATGTATCTATAAGGTTTCTTTCAGCTCTAAATCCTATGATTCTTTTACTCTCATATTCTCTCATGCCACTGGTTTACCTCTCTGAAGTACTTTTTACAATTCAGGGTTAATTTTTGTAATTATTATAGCTATTGCTACACACATAAGAGCCCTGCTCTTTGATTATAAGTTATTAGAATTGTGATAAAAGTACTTCAATTCGAGGAACACTCCAAGCATGTTGATGGACCCCTATCTCATCTCTTCCCCCTAGCAAACCTTTGGTAGGAGGAAGACAAGTCACATTAGATGCACAGGCATGAATGCGTTAGAATCTGCATTGTTAGAAACAATACCCAAATCAATGAGATCACAGATTATTTAAAGATTTAAGTAATACTTCTACTAGATTTCTCATAACATTTTTAGGAGGAAAACTCTTGACAAATGTACCATATAAAATTACTGATTGTTTTTATTGTTATTAATCATCTTCTTAATCATTTTGTGGAAGAATGGAATCGTCTGGATATGTGAGAATTATACAATCAATATAAATATTAGGAATGTATTGTGGATGGAGTGAATTTTAGACAGTTCCATGATCTTTTATCTTGTCAGTGTTAGCCTTTCCTTCAATGATTAAATCGTAACCCTTCCATACCAGTGTCCAGTGTGACTTGTCTATATTCTCCCATAAGGTCACCAGAGGGAGTCCACCAACATGCTGTGATAGTCTTTCTTGTACAAAAGTATTATCATCATTATGTATGTGAGGATACTGAGGTTAGCCAGTGATTTGCCCAGGGTCACAAAGCTTGCAAGTGAAAGGACTTGAACCTTGAACCAGATTTTCTAAGTAAAAAACCAATATTCTTTACAATAATGGTTCCATGATCATAATTACCAAGGGATTAACAATGACTTCTTTCATAAATCTCATCCTCCATGAAGATTTAGCTTGAGGGGGAAGGCAGGTTGAAGAGCATTTATTAAGTATCTACTACGTTCCAAGTGTCTATCTATTATGTTAAGGACTGGAGATTCAAGAAAGTCCAAAACAAACAAACCAAAAAGTAAAACCAGGTCCTGCTCTTGAGGAGCTCACAATCTAATAAGTAGAGCTACAGGATATAGAAGATAAATAAAATAAACTGGAACTGGAGTTGGGGGAGGGGGGAGTACCTATTGTGCATTGTCTGGATTCAAATTCTTCAAGCCCCGTCAGATAAATATATATATATATATATATAAAATATAAACTTTTTTGACAACTTTCACTGGAGAATCACAGTTATAAATTAAAAGCTATGTCAATTCTCTCCTGTTCTCAAAATGCCCTTTGAGGACAATGAGAGTACATATAAAGGATAGAAAGACAATAGAATGGAGCAGGCTGAGACTTGGTCTTGGAAATTCATGGATTACAAGTTGTGCTGGACAGACAACATCTGAAGATAATAACAGGGAAGGAATGAAAAGCAGGAACATCAAGCTATAGAGAGAATGAATGAACACAGGGCAACTAACAAACTTTTGCAATAGTTGCTCTGTTGCAAGAGACTATCTCCCCCTGACTCATTGGTTTATAACCTTCTCCATTTAACCTGTATATAAATCAAGGCCAAATCATGCTTTTTACAACAAGGTATTGTAGAAACCAACATTTTCTCCTGAGACAAGGAATCCTGCCTATTCCAATGATATAGTTTCTCTTGGGAGTGGTTTGGTCAGTACCTTGCAAAGCGTGTCTGGTCCTCTTAGCAGATTTCTCTTTGCCTTTCTAAGTGGAGCTACATGCCCCTGCAGTGAAATAAGGCTAATACAGTCAATGGAAACTGCTGTCAGAAGGAACAAGATTAGTCAATCCTTATAGCACAAGTGAATTTCAGATAGCAGCTCAAGCATGACCACTATGAGCATGGCCTAGTGTTTATATATACATAGGAACAATGAAGCGGCCTGGCAATTACTGGAAGTACATTCCTCAAGCTTTCAGGAGATGCCAAGCTTAAAATTGTGGTCTACTCATGTGGGAGAAGCTAGATCAACTTGGATTTCATTGCAGCAATTGTAATTAAATTGTATATTTTGCCTTTCTCTAAATCTCTCCATGCTAAATGCACAGCAGTGTAAACCACTGTGACACATATCAAGCCATATGATTCTCTCAGGTATGTGATTTTTCTCTTTCTATCCCAGAAACCATTATGTATTGCACTGTAAGCCATGAACTAGAGATATATTCACTGATGTTATTACATGTACAATTCCATGATATAAAAATGCATGATGTTTTCAAAAAACTTCCTGACTTACTACAAGAAGTCGTATTGACAGTGGATTTCACAGTTCAGAGGGGAGGGCCTCTGGGAGATAATAAAGTAATTCACTCTTGTTTACCACTGTGCAGTTCACAAAGCACTTTTTCCACAACAACCATGTGAGGTAAGTAATACAATGTCATTATCCCCATCTGACAGATACAGAAACAGCTCAGACAGATTAGATAACTTGCCTGTGATCACACAACTAGTAAATATTGGAGACAAGATATGAACCTCAATTTTCTAACTACAAATCCAGTATTTTTTCCATTACATCACATTATCTCCCCACTAAAGAACAAATAAGAGGGAAAGTCTAAGATTATAAAACTAAAAGATCCCCAAAGAGATTGTCATAATTTTTACAAACAATGACTCCCATTAAGTAGTCATAGTATTTGAATTCCCACTACATATTTACATTGGGCTATAACCAATTACCATATCTTACATAAGTACAACTTCAAATAGTGTGAATTTGAATATATGCTACCATGTTAGTAGTCATTATTTGACCTTGTAACCCCTTTCCCAAAGCCCACTGGCATGGGACTCTCCCCATCTTGGTAGAGATGAAGGTCTTGCCCTTTGTGAAAAATATCAGGGAGTTGGCAAGAGACAGAGAGCTTTTATTCTCAGTAGCTCCTCCTTTGGGGACTGATGAAGCTTCAAGTTTTCTTCAAGCGCTAAAGCAGCGTCCAGCTCCAAGAAAGAAGATGGAAGAAGTCGACTTCAAATTGCTTCTCTGATTTCTGTTTTGCCACTGATTTGTATTCTGCATGTTCATTGTGAAACTGATATTTGGTGGGAAAGGGATCAATCCTTGGCTATAAAGTTTGGGAACTCCCCCAAAAAAATATCAAAGTGATCAAAAGTTAAATAGAAGCCAATTATATCCCCTAGATAAACAATATTTAAGAAAGCAGACAGATATTCTTCTAGTCCAGCATGCCCTCTCTATAAGGAAAGCAGAGTGGTACCCTCTGGCCCCAACCTCCTGCTTCCCCTCCTGGCAGGAATGGAAGTCTTCTTTGGAGAAGGGTGGGAGGAGAGGAGGCTAAAGATGTCTATTCTACCTCCCTTTGAACCACACAAGGACAGGATCTTCCATAGGTGTGAGTCCCCTCTGACTCTTTACATACTAACTAGGACCAAGCTGTACAGAATAGACATCCTGAATCTTGAATTCTCAGTTCATGGTATTTGATATTTGCAGGTCACTGAAACTCTCAGACTTTCCCTAACAATAACACATTGTAGTTACTGAGGCCAGTGGAATATATAGCTATTTGGAAAAGAGGCACAGGAATGGATGTAAATGAATTATAGTACATAGCTGCATGTAGCTTAAGATGGCTGATTCCATGTTTTTCATAGTACACTAACTAGTGAGGGGAGAGGATTGAGGAAAAAGAAGGGACAAGTGCCTTAACACCCTGAATAGGCAATACAAAAAATTCTCTCTTTTTAAAAACATCTACCTAGCATGTTCTACTAACAATGATTTCAGGCTCTGCTTTCAAAATACAAATCCCCCTTTACATTTAAGAAATCAATCTCATAATTCATTCCTATCTTGGTGTGAATTATTTAAATCAAAACAGCAATTTAGAGAAAACGGAAATTCTGACTAAGGAATGCAGAGATTTTGGAAAACATTTTGAGGCATAGACTACTGGGGTGTAAAGCTTCTCTGGCTAGGGTGGCAGACACATTACAAAGATGATGGGAATTTTGTTGTTCAGTCATTTTTCAGTCATGTCCAAATCTTTGTGACCCCTTTTGGGGTTTTCTTGGCAAAGATACTGGTGTGGTTTCCCATTCCCTCCTCTAGTTCATTTTACAGATGATGAAACTGGGGCAAACAGGGTTAAATGACTTGCCCAGGGTCACATAGTTAGTTAGCATCTGAGGCCACATTTGAACTAGGAAGGTGAGTCTTTCTGACTCCAGGCCAGGTGTTCTATCCACTGCACCACCTAGCTGCCCATGATGGGACTAAGACTATAGAAATAGAAGATTATAGAGAAATTCAGAAAAAGAAGTTGGAGGGGTCCAAAAACAAATGGCCTGCTTCATAATTTTGTACAAGACACTAGTAGTAACCAAAGCACTAAGGAAAATCATCCCTCATTCTTTATTCTGGGATGTAGGCTGCCAACATCTTAGTTAAGATAGAGAAACTTTTTTGGAAGGCTATGTATCTTGGACTTCCCTAGTTCAGCCTAGGTTTATAATCAAAGTTAATCCAAGCCTCTCCAGTTCATTTCATATAATCTAGCCAAAGCCTCTTGTCCTTATGTCTATCTTTGACCAGTTAGGGAAGGAGAAAGTAGAAGAGAAATAGAAAAAGGAAAAAAAAAGATAAAGTGAAGGAGATAATAAATGTGTGAACATGGTCGAAGGGCCTAGGAAAGTGGTCAGACTTCTACTTGGCTTCTCTTGCCTTTCCCATATCTTTTATTAATAATATGGTTAAATATTCATAGATTACCTTATTTGAAGCAATCTCTGGAACCACCTCTGAGAAAGGCAAGGCTTTCCCATACTAGGTATTATGGGAGAAAGATGAAAAAAACTGGCAAGGAGACAAGCCTGTCCTCAAAAAGCTTACAATCTAGTTCATTATATTATTTAGGTAGATAGATAGATAGATAGAGCATTAATTAAGCCCTTATTATGTACCAGGCATACCTAAATACTGGAAATATCAATACAAACAAAAAAAAAGCAAAAACAAAAACAATCTCTTTCCTCAAGGTGATTACATCCAAAAGATGACAACAACTAAAAGAAAGCTAAAAACGAATGGTGGGTAGGGATAGGAAACTACTGAGAAGGGTAAGGAAAGGAAGAAGTCTGGGAGTCATGGGCTAAGTCAGGTATGAATTGGGTTTGACTTGTGTGGGGACTTCCTTAAATGGAGATTGCAGAGGAACTCATCAATCTGGAAGGGGTCTATAGGATTGAAGGTGTTACCAAAATAGCTGAAGCAATAGTTAATGGTTGCAGTATTTCTATCTAGCTAAAGAGGAAAGAATGCTGGAAGCCAAATATGTAGGCTTATCACAACCACATGAGATTGGAAACAAAAAATCTCCCTCACTATTGATATCTGAGGATGACAGATTTGATATTTATTACCTCAGACAACAAAATATCTATGTATATTACAGGAAAAACAAATCATGTACACTTTTGACAAGCAATGCCAGCTGAGAAGGTCATTGGGATGGAGGTGTAGAAGTAGTCCAGAAAGTCATGGGCTGAGATGTACAATAGTCGAGCAATATTGTATTTAAACAATAGGATCTTAGTTCACTATTTCCTGTGAATTCCCTACCACCTATGGAAATAGAATACACAATATTAGCAGTTTCTAACAGTTCAAGATATGTAAATTCCATTCAAGAATTGTGAATACAAATTGTTTTCTAATATGTTTCTTGCCCCTCTTTCAGGACATATCAGTCTGAGAAGCCAGTAATACTAGCAATTTCAAGCCTGATTTTTATATTTAAAGAAAATTGAATTCAATAACAAAAAAATTAATTTCTCATAAATCACCACAATATCAAAATTATGGAAAACATGGTTTTAAGCAACAAAAATAACCTCTAAAAGACTCTTATTTCTAGATGCAAGGCAAGATGACATACTTCAAAAGTAGACTAGGATTATTTTTTTTTTATTTCTTCTCAAGAACTAAAAATACATTTTTCAAAAAAGTGCTTCCCCTGGCCACCTTTTACTAGGATACATTTCTGCCCAGGCATTTCCTGTCACTAAATTTGCTTGTCAAAAGTTTACATGAATTTTTTTTCCTGTAATATACATAGATATTTTGTTGTCTGTGGTAATAAATATCAAATCTCTCATCTCCAGATATCAATAGTCATGGAGATTTTTTGTTTCCAATCTCATGTGGTTGTGATGAGCCTCCATATTTGGCTTCCAGCATTCTTTCCTCCTTGGCTAGATAGAAATACTGCAACCATTAACTATTGCTTCAGCAATATACATGAAATACCAGTGCTTCACTTTGGTTTACTAGTGGACAAGAGATTATAACTCCTGAGGTAGAACATCTTGTTATCTTTCTGCATCCAACCATTCTGTCCTTCATTCCCCAAAATAATGGGAAACGCCAACAGAGCACTCAGTTTCCAAGCAAGAAAATTCCAGACTTTTTTGAATTGGTGAATTCTGGTAATAGGCCTGCCTCTAACAATATCCTGGCTGTGTGATCCTACACAAATTGCTCAACCTCTCCGTGCTCCAGGCAATTCTCTGAGACTCTACATTGCAGAGAATGTGCCAACTAGAATTGGTAGAAGGAATTCCTCATATAGGAGTTCTCTATGCCACTGAAGCCACAGATCCAGTCCCTATTATTTTCCTAACTTTTAGTCGGTCAGGTAACCAAGCATTTAATAAATATTTATCAAATGCCTACTATGTGCAGGGCATTGCAGTGTGAGCTGGGCAAAATATGAAGATTAGATCAAACATGGTTCCTGACATCATTGGAGCCGATGGGTGCAGCAAATGTATCACCACAAGCACAGGTGACCATCATGATAAATTACAACGTGGTAAGCAAATCAAAGGAACCCAATACAAAGTGCTATGTAACATCTAAGAGGTATATCATATCGGGAGAATTGTTCCCAAAAGGAGAAAGATTAACAAAGGCTTTTTGGAAGAGGTAGCATTTGAATTGGGATTTAAATATTTTCTGAAATCTCATTTCCTCCCTGAAGTCTCTGGCTAACTAAAAACACGTAAGGCTCTCAGAAGAGAACTGTTCTTAAAGTGGCCATCAGGGCAACTCTTTGATATTCTGGTGAGTCCCTCTTTCCCACAGGGTCCTGCAAGTTTCCTTTAAGACTTCTCATATCATTCCGTCATTTAAGCACACCCCCCCACCCAGAAAGTAAACATCCTTTAGAGCAGGGGTTCTTAACCTGAGATTCATGAACTTTTAAAAAATATTTTGATAACTATTTCAGCATAATTAGTTTTCTTTGAAATCTCATGCATTTTATGCATTTAAAAACATTATTTTGAGAAGGAAACTATAGGCTTCACCAAACTTCCAAATGGGATTATTACACACAAAAAAGTTAGGAAACCCTCCTTTAAGGGTTGCTTACCAATAATCTTTTTGCATTAGAACTGCATGCTAAAGAAGATGAAATGGGCCATATCTCTTGCCTCTTCATTTTTTTTTGTGTGGTTTTGTGCTCTAAAAATGATGCTATTCAGGAATTGTGAATGGTTGTTTTCTTTTCCTAATAGGCAATGATACTCAGGAAATAGCCTCTCTTTCCACAAGATCCTATGCCCAAACTTTTGAATTTGGGAGCTCACCAATGGGGAACTCTCAAGGCTGGTGCTGCCCAAGAAATAGCCATTTACTTGTTAGAAAGCTAAATTCCCTGATTTCTATACCAAATCTTTAAATATAAAGACCATAGACTCACATGGACCATGAGCAAGAGGTCGGGGTTCTCACACATGGACCATAAACTATCCTTTAAGGCCACAGTGGTGAGCACATCATACCTATTTCTTCCATATTGCTCCTGCAGGAACTCTATGCCCAAGCTATTGTCATCTCTTCTAATGTGAGAGAGTTTAATTTATGACCTGGACCCAGAAAGGTGAGAGTAATCACATGTGCTCCCCTTCTAAGACAATAATTACCATTCCTAGAGGGAGTACCTATGTGCAGGTGAAGGCTTCCCTCCTCCAGGGATAAGTTTGCTCCACTGCACACTGGTCAAACTTCTGAATGGGGAAAAGATGAAGAAGAGAAAAAGGGGAATGAGTGTAAAAGAGACTGAACTGGTCTGTCAACTTGGCTGTCATAAAGATCATGGAGAGGTGTGGCTTCTTTGACAAGAGATCATCTTCCTAAGTACCAGTTGGCCAATCATCTCAGGGCAGCCTCAGTAACTTTAAACCAATCAGAAATTGTCTCTGTGTTCTACATAAATGACCAATGTGCAAATAAATCCACATTATATGTGAGAAGGTGACTTCCTAATCCCCCTACCCCCCTAAAAAATGCTTATACCTTATATATTCATCAAATTGATTAGGGAGTTCATCAAATGTCATAGGCTTCTAGATTTAAAGCTGTAATGGACCTCAGAAAACATCTTGAGGGACCATCACCTCTCCTTAAACAGATAAAGAAGACCAAGGCCCAGAGGCATAAATCCCAAGGACAACCAGGTAGTAAGTGACTGACAGAGTGGGAATTTGAACTCAGCAGGAATGTTTCCAAGTAGAATACTCTTGCCACTACACTATATTAGAAACTATCCTAATTAACCCCCACTTACAGTAGTATCACATTTAAAAAAAAATCATCACAGGGCAGCTAGGTGGTGCAGTGGATAGAGCACTGGCCCTGGATTCAGAAGGACCTGAGTTCAAATCTGGCCTCAGACACTTAACACTTACTAGCTATGTGACCCTGGACAAGTCACTTAACCCCACTGCCTAGCCAAAAAAAAATCTTTAGATAACATGAAAAATTTCATTCCATCTTGTTTGTATCAATATCTGAAAGACTTTCACAGGATATATTTTATTAGTGTCAAGGACTATGATAACACCACTGATTTTTAAGATAACGTTACAGCATGGCTACTTGAGGCTCACTCTGAAGTATGCTAGAAGCAACCTTATCATATTGCAATGCTACTGCTGGGAATACAGGGTATTGCTTTTGTCCATTCAAGAGTAAGATAGTCAAATTCAATTTTTGTACCTAATGAGCATTAACAGCTTGTTAGACTTGTACTAATATTTACAGTTCCAAAATCTTTTTTATATTCCAGCAACAAGGGGTCTAGTGCAACTAACTGAGATCAAACAGTTGTGATCATATGAACAGTCACGGGCATAAAGCTCAGTGACCTTGAGCTTCCAGCATGCCAGGTAAGACAAATTACCTCACCCCACGGAAAGCTACTGGGTTAAATGCATAGGACCAAATTTGCATAAGTCCTATAATATTTCCATTCTACTCTTCAATTCCTGAAGTTGGATTCATCCAGCATCAACATATCCATCGAGCCTTCAAAGTTGAAAGGCATTCTTTTTTGTCTACTCAAAATGCAATTAGATCCATGAGAAGACAGCCATAGTTGATCCCTTTACCAATGTCTCACCCGAGGACACACCTCTTTTTTTTTTAAAGGAGACAATATTACTTTGAACTACAAACCCAAACCCCTTACATGCATTGATAAAACTATGTGAACACCCCTTTGATCTTTTACAAAGTGTTGCAGACTCAAGAGACAAAGAACAAAATGATTGGATTGAAGCCCTGAGGAACCATGTTTTATAAGTCAGAATTCTAGTGCAGTTTAAAGAGGAATTCACTAAGAGCAAAGGAAGAATATAAATACAGCTTGTATAACAGGACTGTAATATCTCTGAGCTGGAAGGGGCCAAAGGGCAATCTAGTGCAACATACCTAAGGAGCAATCTCATTACTGTATACTACACAGGTGTTCAGTCAGTTTCCATTTAAATGCTTCCACTAATGGCAAAATTACCCTTTTCCTATGTAGTCTTATTCTACTTTTACATAACTCCAATTGCTAGGATGTTTTTTTTTTTTTTACATTGAGCCTAAAATTCGCCTTTTGTAGCTTTAATCCACATTCCTAGTTATGCTGTCTGGGACTAAGCAGTGCAGCGCTAGACTCTTTTTCATATAACACTATTAAATACTTAAAGATAATGCTCATCTTCCCCCTAAATATTCTCTTCTTTTGGCTAAATATCTCTAATTTCTTCAACTAATCTTCATGACAGTCTCCAGCACCCTCCTCTAGACAAACTCCATCATAATATGTGGCAACTAAAAGTGATTACAATTACCCAAATAACAAGACTACATCAGCTCGTAGAGAAGTGAAAAATTTGCATTACTTAAAGTGAAGAAGACACAGGTTGAATTCCTGCCTCAGAAACTTTTTTGTTGTGTAACTATGGGCACTTTAATTTTAAATTCTTAGTTTATTCATTTGCATAATGAGCATAATAAGCACCCACCTCACAGAGTTGTATCACTCAAAAAAAAATCTATATATAGTTTTATATAATGGGCAGTTACTGTTCTATCCAGATCACACTATAGAAACCACAGATCCAAGAGCATCTAGAGCACATGTCCAAAAGAGAACTTATTATCTTTCCCTGTAAATTCAACCCTCCTACTAATTTTCCTGTTTCTATCAAAGGTACCACCATCCTTCCAGTCACTCATGTCTGCATATTCATATTCAGAGTTGCAGTCTGCATATTGCAGAGTCATATTCAACTTGTAACTCACACACAAACACCCCATATCTAATCAGTTGACAAATCTTATCAATACTACCTCCACAATATCACCCTTTCTTTATGTAGCTACAACCCACATGCAAATTCTCCTCACTTTTCACCTAGACTACAAAATGCAACGGCCTTCTTATTCTCCTCCCTGCATCTAGCCTTTCCCTCTCTTTAATCCATTTGGGGCACAGTTGCAAAATTATTACTCCTAAATTCAAGTATTACCATTTGTTTCTACAATAAAACATAAGCTTTTCAGTTTGACATTTGAAGCCCTTCATGGTCTTGCTCTGATACAACCCAAGAATACCTTCCAAATGCTTAAGAATCATCTGGCTACACAGGTTCCATGCTCATCTTTCAAAAAGAGTTTCTTGCATGCTGGGTTTGGGTTTTTGGTTTGCAGTCCCATCCCCCATCCCCTCCATTGACCTTGTTTGCTTTGTAAAATTCTCTGGGTTTTTTGTTTATTATTATTTCAAAGTGATATTGTTATTTTAGAAAAGTGAAAGGTTTATAGCAGCTCCAGAATGAAATCTTTGTGAATTCATTTAGCGTAGGCTTAACATCTTTATATGCACCATGATTTTTGGCTTGTATTTTATTAGTTATTGCTTATAAGAACAGTGTGAGGTAGGTCAAAATTATTGTATCCAGTTACAGATCAACAAACTAAGAAGGCTATCAACAAACCTACCGGACCGTGCTGCCTTTCTAAATAATTCTCAATGAATACATGAGTATAAAGAATACTGAAAATATAATATGTCATGCGCATTTCAATGTCTTGCTAGGATTAGTCTTTCATCTAAAAGATGGGATCCTTGCTTGATCAGAGAGAGAATTACAGCTGGCATTTATAGAACACTTTACAGTTTACAAAGCACCTTATTTATACAATACCATCTGACCCTCACAATAGCTATGCACAGTAAGTCTGATTACATAATTTTAAAATGAAGAAACCAAGGCTCAGGGCGTAAAGTTATTGGCCCAAGATCATGCAGCTAGTAGGACAGAGTGTGTTATTTAGTGGAAATAATTCAGGACTAGGAGTCAAGAGATGTGAGTTCTCACTCCAGCTCTGCTACTACCTGAACTTGGACAAATTGCTTCATCTTTTAAGGCCTCACTTTATTTGTCTGTGGTGAGAGGGTTAGATGAGGTCTAGCAGTCCCAATGAAGCTGTACTATTGACTTGTAAACTAGTGATATGGTGAAAAGAGTCTGGACTCTAAAGGAAGTTGATCTGTTTAAATTATGAGCTCAGTAGCTTATTTTCTGCATAACTATGTCTCTCAACGTAGTCTAAAATCGCATTCCCTTTTTTTGGCTGCCATTATCGCGCTGTTGACCCACGTTGAGTTTGCAATTCACTTAAACCCAGACATCTTTCTCTGACAAATGGTTGTCTAGCCCCACCTTCTCCATTTTCTACTTGTGAGGTTAATTTTTAACCTAAGTATAGGGCTTTATATTTATACATAGTAATATCCATTTTCCCCTATTATATTGAGCCAAATATTCTATTACCCATCCCTCCCAGATTTGTGTCATTTTTAAATTTAAAAAGTATGATATCTATACTATTATCAGTGTCACTGATAAAAATAATGAGCAGCCGAGGGATAAGCAGAATTACCTGATATATTCCACTACAGACCTCTGTCAAATCGTTAATGACTACTTATAGCATACAGCCTCTTAACAATACTAAATCTAGCTCACGTTTTTCATCTTTTCCACAAAAATGGTTTCAGAAACTTTGTCAAATTCTTCTCCAAAACCCAACTAAATTATGTGTGTGTGTGTGTGTGTGTGTGTTGTTGGTTCGATAGAATATACATACACACACACACACACACACGTTTCCCCAATCTATCGAATAATGCCAAGGAAAAAAATGAAATGAGTTTAGTTTGGTATGATATCTTCTTGATTATGCCATATTTGCTCTATACAATCACCACTTCCTTTTCAAGATGTTCTGTCTTTATCCCTTTAATAACACATTCTAGAACTTTGCCAGAAATCAAAGTCAAGTTCATTAGTCTTTTGGTTACATGCTCCATTCTTTTCTCTTTTCTAGAAAACTGAGATATTTGCTGTTCTCCAGTCCTGTGGTATACCTCTGTTCTCCAAGATCTTTCAGAGGTCACTGACAGCATCTCAATAATCCCACTGGCCAGTTCTTTTGATATCCTAGGAAGTGGTTCATATTCTCCACTCTTCCACCCATACTGTTAATGTTACTTGAGGAAATCATGGAATTAGAATGACTGAATTTCCAATTTTTTTTCTTTAATATCAACTGGGTTCTCACTGTTTTATGGAAATCATTTTACTCATCCTTTTTGGTTCTTTTTAAATTATATTTTATTTTGTTACTGTGAATTTGACAAAACTACATTTCCAAATACCAAGAATGACTCCATGCAAATCTCTATGATGCACAGCCTGTTTAAAAAAAAATGCATTGAATTTAAATCAGTAGTTTTAACACTGCCCTACCTATTTCCCCTCATGTACATCCTTCTATTTCCTTCTATGAATTTTATAATGTTTCATTAATTATAGTATTAACTAATAATAATAATTAGTCTTTCTTTCATTCTTTTTTGTATCACTATCACTTCACCCCACTTCCTCTTTAGCTCTTTCAACTTACACACATATACCCTCCCTTCTAACAAATAAGCATAGTTGTAACAAAACAAGTATGCATTAGCCATGCCTGAAAAAGAATGTCTCATTCTACACCTCTAATCTATCACCTCTTTGCCAAGAGGTGGAAGCGTGTTTCGTCATTATTCTTCTGGAGTTAAAATGAATCATTACATTGATCAGATTTCTTAAGTTGCTTACAAACGTTTTCCTTCAAAATAAACAATTACCTAATTCTGATCATTTAGTTATTAATCATCCTAGATTTCTCTAAATCCTTCCCTCTTATCAATCCTTACAGTGTAATAATATTACCTCACATTACATACATACTTAAAGCATAATTTTTTTCAGCCACTCCCCAATAGATAGTCACCCCTCTCATTTCTAGCTATGTGTAAAGTGGCATTATACATATTTTGTGCATATGGGTCATTTCTTTTACTTCCTTTGGAGTATATGTCTCTTAGTTGTGTTGTTTGAAGTCCAGTAAGAATTGTTAATCCATCCCTGAACTCCAAGAGAGTGCTAGCTATAGAGCTGGAAGTCATCTATATATGCATGATATTTAATCTTACAGAGATGATAAAGTGACCAAGAAAGAAAATGTGAGGAAAGAAGGCCTGTAACAGAGGCTTGTGGCACACCCATAGTTACAGTAAGTGATATGGGTTGCTGATCCAAATAAAGGAGATTTGAAAGAGAAGTCAGAAAGATGGGAAGAAAACCAAGACAGAGAAGCATTATATAAATTCAGAAAAAATAAACATCAGATTTGGCAATTAATGAAACATTGGTAACTTTGTAGAAAGAAGTTTCAGCTGAGTGATGAAGTTGGAAACCAGACTAGAAAGGATAGGAAAAAAGAGAAAATAAAGGAAGTGGAGGCCGCAAGTGTAAAAAGTTTAGGACTTCTTTTTTGGGCCCCAGGTTACATTCATTATTCAAAAGAGATTGATATAAGAGATTGTTCAAACCATGCATTTGTAAGAAACAAAGTATTGGGGGGGGAGAGTTGGGGGGGTGCATATTGACCAGATAGTGATATTTTAGCCAGTTGGGCAATACCTTGACACATACACACACAGCAAATATTGTGGATAAATAATGGGCTGACACAGAGCTGAGTATAAGAATATCAGGTTGAATTGCTTTTAGGAAACTGAATAATGCTTTCTGTGTTTATAATGAGTTGTGAATTAAAATTGTCGTAAAAGATAGTTTAATGAAACATATAACCAGAAAGGGAGGTAAGTCCGTCATGTGGTGAGAATGAGAGGCAATGGACTGTCTGGATGTCTCATTGGAACCCTCCAAGCTATTAAAAGAACTCGACTTTATTGATATAGGGCTGATATCTTATGGAGACTGTATGGAAAAACATGAATGACAATTGCACAGGATAAGAAGCTGTGGCAGAGAAGGAAGGAAGGGAGGCAGGCAGGCAGGCATTTATTTAGTACCTACTATGTGTATATAAATATTACCTAATTCAACCCTCACAATAATCATGGGAGGTAAATGCTATTATTATCCCCAATTTATAGTTAAGGCAACTGAGGCCAATAGAGTTTAAGTGACTTGCCCATGGTCAAATAGCTAGTAGTTGTTTGAGGCCAGACTTGAATTTAGGTCTTCCTTACCCCAAATCCACAACTCAATCCACTGTACCCCCTAACTATAGTGAGGATAAGATCTGTACCAATGGCAGCAGTATCTACCTCTATGAGATCACAGTTTCTCCAGGACATCAGAGCAAGTGATAATTCTGTAGATATCTCATCTGCAATATTCTGGCTTATAGTGTTTTTCTCTTTATGCATGGCCACAAAGAGGGAATAATGCAATTAAAATTATTCCAACAGTCTACAATATCTTTCAAATAGTTGATATAGTTTATGATTTTGGCATAAGGAAATCTGTTCCAGTTTTAATTTTTTTTTTCAGGCCATCATGCTATGCTTTGTCTGCTACATATCTAATAAGAAATAGTTGATGTTAATCTTGCCAGAATGAATTTAAAAGGTTGGATGCAAAACCAGTATTTTAATTTGTGAGGAGATTTAAAGTGTGGTTTGATCAGCTGTTTTCTAAAAACAGATTAAATCTATTTCCTTTCCATAACTGGCAAAATACAATTGGAATGAATATATATATATATATATATATATATATATATGTGTGTGTGTGTGTGTGTGTGTGTGTAGTATATGTATATACACACACATATACATATATACATATATGTATATATACACATATATATGTGTGTGTATGTATGTATATGTCAAGTGGACTCTCTGACTTCTCTAACATAATGCTATTAGGTAGCAGTACTAATAGCTCCCTCTAGACTAAAGGGAGGTAGGAAATGGACTAACAGGTGCAGGACGTTGGGAGGGGAGCTTTATGAAGTGGTAAGAGGCAAGAAACACTATGTCAGCCCTGTGCTTTCCTGGAGGCAGAGCCTACCCCAATCTTCTCTCACCCCATCACTCACTCCAGCTCTCTTCTAGCCCTAATCATCTGTCATATATCCCCACCAGCTTCTTAAATTCTAGAGTACACATGGAAGTGACAGGATACTGTGGAAAGAAAACTTACTCTAGAGTCAGCGAACTTGGGTTTAAATCCAGCCTCTGCCTCTTATTACCAATGTGACCTTGACTAATCAAGCCACTACTGCTGTAGGCCTCAGTTATCCTATCCAAAACTTCAGGAGGTTGGACTACATGGCCTCTTAGGTCCCTTCCAGCCTAAGTTCCTAGAGGAGGTATGGTCAGGACTAGGTAGAGTCCTAGCTAAGGAAAAAAAATGCCTTGATTTTTCTTTCTCCAAGAATACTTATCAGATTATCAGCATCCTAAACCACATGTTCTGCAATGTTTTTCAAGCAAATCTTTTCCTTGCTGTGGCTCCTTAAACTCTTTCTCTAGTTCTTTTCCTTTCTTATACCCCTTTCAATTGATTCAAAATTGATCTCACTCACAAAGGATTCAACAGTCCAAAGAAGTGTAAATTTATACACACACACACACACACACACACACACACACACATATATATATATAACATAAAACACACACAGGCATATATACACAGACACAATACATAACACACACAAAATAACCAATCAAAAACAAATTCCTTCTCTGGTGTTTAGATATAATGCTACCTTTTATGTTTGGATCTTTGTTTTCCTTGCATTTAATTATAAATGCTGGTGGGAGGGCCCTCTGTCATTTTGGATGAACTCTCCTACAGGCTCAGTGTATCCCCATGAGCATGTGAATGCTTATTAAACATTACTCGACTCACTGATAAGACAAGTCATTGTGCCAGAGGAAATGCTAATTTTAAGATACCAACACTTTACGTGATGACTATCCAGTGGCCTGGGGCAGCTCCTGGGAATTTGTAATATAATACAGAATCTTTCCTCCTTTATGTCACCTGTTACAATTTCCCCTCACTTTTCAGTCTTTGAAAATCATTACCATCTGACATCTGTCTGGCTGTCTCAAGCCAGGTCTCCTCTTCCAAGGGAAAGTGAATTATTTTTTGTGCCAAAATTAGTTGCATAATGGCTGCAATCCTAACTGGCATAATTTCAATACTCCTTTGGTGGTAAAGACCTAAAAGTCCATCATTTTGCTGTTAATGATAGAGAATCTAGGCAAAGGTGAGAAATGGAAAATGCCACTCAAAGATAGCATCTGGTCTCCTGGGGAATGTAGTTAGTTTTGGCAAAGCAATTCTGTCCAAAGATCCAAACTTTATTTTGGCTGATGTAGAGTCCTTAAAATGAGGAAAGACATATTTGGAGAAAAAATAAAAGGTGACCGGAGTATAGTACGATGCCATGGACACAGTACATGATGAGTACTTCATACAATCATTACTTTAGAGCTAGAAGGAACATAGATATTGTCTAGACCAGAGCCCTAATTCAAATATATGCATACATATATGTATGCATGCATGTATGTATATTATATATGTATATATATCCATATACACATATATTAATTTATATGCAAATATTCATATATGTGTATATATACATATACACATATGACATACTGATATCATTCGTTTTGTATCACCTCATCCACTTCCTTTTCCTTCCCCACGTGCCATCTCTTGTAACAAAGTTAAAAAAGAAAAGTGGAAAAATAAAGCAGTTCAGCAAAATTAACCAACATATCAACTAAGTCTAACAGTATATTGAATTTTCCATACCCATTGTTTTCTACCTCTTCAAAGAAGGGAGGGAGATACATTTTCCTCCATCCCTCTCCAGATCCAAGTTTGGTTATCTTCATCACATGTCATTCACAGTTTTAAAATTTTTTTGTCCAGTTACCTTGCACTCATATATATCATTTTCCTAATTCTGCTTACTTCCATCTATATCAGTTCATATGAGTCTTTCAATGCTTCTCCTATGTCCTCATTTTACAAATGAAGTAACTAAAATGTAGCAAGTGAAGAAATTTGTCTAAGGTCACACAGATCAAGTCAAGTCAAGGAATTTTTCAGGAACCATGGGTGGCATAGTCAGAAAAGTGCTGAACTTGAATTCTGAAAGACCTGAGTGTAAGTCCTCCTTCTGACACCTAATAGCTATACGACCTTAGGCAAGTCATTTAACCTCTTAGTGCTCCTAGCAACTCTTTAAAACTATAAATTGCAGAGGGGGTTTCTTCATTGGGAAATCAGACCTACACTGTAGAATTATCACTATGGATGGATTGGAATAAAGAGGGGAGAACCTTAAGGTGTGGAAAACAGTTAAGAGGTTATTACACTAGTACTAGTTCCTTCCAACTCTGAAATTCTGTGATTGTATAATTCTATGTTGAGTTTGAGATGGCAATGGCACATGTAGGTAGAGATGTCCAGCAAACAGTGAAGTAGAACCAAAGGTCAGGAGAGAAAAGAGGGATGGAGGTATAGCTTTAGGAGTCATCTGCATGGAGATGATAGTGTGAACACATGGAAGCTAACGAAATCACTGAGAAAGAAGGGAAAACCCAAGACAAAGTCCTACAATATACCCACATATACAGAGCAGGACATGGATGATAATCTAACAAAAAGAGGCTAATAAGGAGTGATCAGGCAGATAGACACAGAACCAGGGAATAGTAAGATCACTAAAAAAAAAAACAACCCAGAAAGAAGGAAAAAAAAATATGGAAAAAAAGAGATGTTCAACAGTGTCAAACACTGCAAAGAAATCAAAAAGGGTGCAGACTGAGAACAAGCCACTGGATTTAGCAACTAAGAGAATATTAGTATTTGGGAAGAAAATTTCTTCCAGATGTGGGACCTGGATATTTGATTGCAAGGAGATAAAAAAGTGAGTGGAGGGGGCAGCTAGGTGGCGCAGTGGATAGAGCACTGGCCCTGAAGTCAGAAGGACCTGAGTTCAGATCTGGCCTCAGACCAAACACTTGACATTTACTAGCTGTGTGACCCTGGGCAAGTCACAATCCCAATTGCCTAAAAATTTTTTTAAAAAGAGTGAGTGGAAAATAAGAAAGTGGAGGCTTTGAGTGTAGTTGGCTTTTTCTAGGAGTTAGACTATGAAAAGGAGAAAAGATATAGGATGATAGCTTGAAGGGATGGCAGAAACAATTTTAAAAGTGGAGAACTGAGAACATTTGTAGTCAACAGGGAAAAAGAATGAAGGTTAGAGAAAAGAAATAATCAGAGGCACATTCTCAGAGGATATCTGGGGAATGGGATCAAGAGCACAAGCAAAGTAAAGGGTCAATTTTTCCCCCACTAAGATAAAGAAGAATAGACTGAGGGGACCTGAACTTTTTCACATGACCTGTGAAGACAAGCTGTTTCACTATTTGGGGTATGCCAGAAATGGCCCCAAACTCTTAAATTCCTTTAGATCTTTGGGAAAGATAGCAAAAGGAAGACTATGGGATTAGCCTCCATTGTACTATACTGGTCTGATTCCCCATACTCAAGAAGAAAAGTAATTACCTGAGGTGGCTAGGTGTCTCAGTGGACAGAGCACTGGCTCTGAAGTCAGGAAGACCTGATTTCAAATTTGGCCTCAGACCAAACACTTGACAGCTCTATGACCCTGGGCAAGTCACTTAACCCCAATTGCCTAAAAAAAAAAAAAAGTAATTCCCATTTGTGACAATGGTTTCCTACACCCAGTAAGTCCAGGTGGGACCAAGAAAAAAAAAAGTGGCTTTTACAGCTCAAGCATTGCTGACTCATCTGGGAGTGGGAGTTTTCCATATTATCAAGTTGGGCCAACCCCCAGGCTTTAAACATTAAGGAAAAAATATTGTATGGAGATTCTGGATACCATGTGCCCTGCTGCCCATATTCATTTAGGAAAGTTGAGAGGATCTTGAATTTAGAACTTGAACTAGATTTGGAGCTAGGTCACCTAGTCTATTCCCATCATTTTATAGATAAGGAAGGCAAAATGGAGCTAGCCTAAGTGGTTTACCTGAGGTCATAGAAGTACAAGGACAAGAGGCAGTATTTGAACCGATTTATTTTATGCCCTAAGAGTAGTATTTTTTCCACTATTTCATAAGAGTTCATTCTGGAATTGGGCAGAACTGGTGCATGGAAAGCTAGGCATGAACACACTTCATCCTTTTTCCCTGTTGACTACAAATGTTCTCAGTTCTCCACTTTTAAAATTGTTTCTGCTATCCCTTCAAGCTATCATCCTATCTCTTTTCTCCTTTTCACAGTCAAATGCCTAGAAAAAGCCATCTACACTCAAAGCTATGATTGATGGTAGGTAGCATTTCTATAAGACTGCTAAGTTTTACAAAGTGTTTTACATACACTATCTCATTCGGTTCTCATTAACACCCCTATACACATATTATTTATCCCTTATGTTATAGATGAGAAAAACTGAGGATCATTGATTAGGGTCCCATAGCTATTAAGCTTTGAGGCTGGTTTCCAAGCCAGTTCTTCACTCCAAAATCAGCATTCCATCTACTATGTCACACTAGATTTCCCAACAATGGAAAGATTAATGAAACACTATTTATCTTTTTTAAATAAGGGGAACTATAATAGGGGCCTGTAAAAGTAGGGAATATCTTTTACCAGGAGACAAAAGAACTCATTGAGATAGCAAATTAAGACCTTTCCTTAAGAGTGGCTTCACCCTTTCTTTAGTCTTTGAATTGTTTAGCTCAGCAATTTCTCTAGACAGCAGAAGTTACTGTCCCTCTTCCAGGTCAGGAAAGAATGTTTACATAGGATAGATCATTCTTAGGTGCTTCTATACACTAAATGGGTAACCCTGTTCTCTAAAAGTTCATTCAACTTCCAAAAGGTCTGATTTGCTCCCTGAGTATAGATTAGACACTGGAAGTATATAGCTTAACAAATCTTACGCAATAACTCAAGTTAAAAGGTAAGTATTGCTGTAGGTTTGACAAAGAGTGTATTCTGCGCTAATTTTAGCAGATAAAGGTATGTGGCATTTAATATGATTGCTTTCAGTCAGCTTTTAACGCAAAGCTGGATATCCTCTTGACAAAGTAAAGTCCTAGAAAACACTTCATTTGATGCTTCATACAGATTCATCATTGTATTCTAAATCATCACCTTTGTACTAGACTTAAGATACGTTAGCATGAAGTGAAAAGAGGACTTGTCTCTACATGTGCTCCCTTGCTGGATTGCAGAGGTGTGCCCAGAAAAAATGTCCATTCCCTGTCCTCCAATGCTTTCCCTCCCCAGTCCCTCCAAACTCTTGGAACCTTTACATAAAATTTAAACAAGAATAGTCTTTTAGTCCATTTCCCTACTTGCTTCACAGAACAAGAAATAAAGATGCTCTGAGGGCTAATTCAAAAGTGTAACAGTTCCTGGGAATTTGAATAAGTCGCCTGATCATGTCCAGAAACTTTTCATTTCCATATCATAATTTTTAAAAATCACCTGTGATAGAAATAGTCATACTTAAGGAGAATATCTGTAGAATTCATTTCATTCACAACTTTGAGCCAACTTATCTTTTCTGGGATACAGAATATCTAATACTTACCTAGCCCTCTGTAGCTTGCACAAACATTTTATGCATTTGGTTCTTGCAACACCTCCACTGAAGTAAGTACTACTATCCAATTTTGCAGATAAGAACAACAGAGGCTAAGAGAAGGTAAATGACTTAACCAGGGTCAGAGAGCTAGTAAGTAATGGAAAAAATATATATATTTTTAACCTAGCAATTCTGCTGATTCCAAGTACAGCACCCTTCCCACTATACTATATTTCCTCCATAGACTAGCTTTCCTTTCCAGTCACTTGCCCCAATGTTTTAAAGGACTTGGTGGTAGCAGCAAGTTCCCATCTCTAAATTATGGGCTTTTCACAATGATTCTTCTACATTTCTGCAACAATTTACAACCCCAGCACCACTTTCTTTCCCCTTCTTTCCTGACTCCCATTCTCCAGACAAATAAACTGATATACATATATATATATAAATATACATATATATATACATATATATATAAATATACATATATATATATAAATATACATATATATATATATATAACAGTCATTAAAAAATAATGATAATCTCCTGATAAGACGTTTCAAATATTTTTTCCAGACACTATGGTTAGCATATACAAATGTGAGTGTTGACTTTTTCATGTGAGATATACATAAGTAAAAACATATTTCATATATGTGATACATGTGTTATACATATGGCTGGGTGTAGTATAACTGTGATTGGCCTTATGATTTCATTAATGTGAGGGTCCCCTAGGTTTGGGGATTATTACCACTTCCAATTGGCAAACACTCTGCCATTTTTAACCTTAGAAGATAGCTTGGGGTACTAAAAGCTTAATCAGCCTGCCTAGGATACCATAGCCATGATATGTGAGAATTTGAATATTTATCAGGACTCTCAATCTACTACCTCAGAGACATCAAGTTCAAATGGAAATGGAGGCCACTAAATGGTATTTAGGGCAGCTAGGTGGTACAGTGGATAGAGTGCTGGGCCTGTAATCAGAAAGACTCATCTTCCTGAGTTCAAATCCCACCTAAGACACTTACTAGCTTTGTGACTCTGGACAGATCATTTAACCCTGTTTGCCTCAGTTTTCTCATCTGTAAAATTAGCTAGAGAAGTAAATAGTAAGCCACTTCAGTATCTTTCCCAAGAAAACCCCAAATAGGGTCTAGAAGAGTCAGAGGTGACTGAAAAAATTACTCAACAACAACAAACTGTACTTAAGGATCCCAGAGAGCTGCATATTGAGTTAGAAAACCACAAATTAGCATTGTCTATATTTTATTGAACTTTTATTTATTTTGTTAAATATGTCCCAATTACATTTTAATCTGGTCTTGGCTGCATTTGGGAGTGTTGCCAACAGCTTGTGGCCTGTATAATGTGTCTAACATCTCTGCACTAAATCACATTGTCTTTCAAACAGAAACATCCTATGAAAAAACATTGAGAGGACATATTTGTAAAGAGGGCGTTTTATTCTGAAAAATATAAATATTACAAACATTTCTTTATCTCCTCCTTTAAAGTATAGAACAAATATTACCAGCCTCAGTTTCCTGGGAAATAAGTTGTAGAAATAAAAATCTAGACCACTTGCTCAATAGAAGCAGAAAAATCAGTGGCAGAGTTGGAAACAGCAACCAAATCTCCTGACTCCTAGCTATTCGTTTATTTACTTTTCCAATCTTTGAAATTATGTCCTTCGCAAAATTGCCCTAGGGGACATATACAGAAAGTTAACACATTAATTATAACAAGTAAAACAATCTAGAAATAACAGTAACAGCTTAAATTATTTTTTTTTAAGTAGTTACTCTCCCATGGAAAACAAGACAGAATAGATTGAGGGGATGGGGGGGGTGGAGAAATTGTATCTAGATAGGGTAACTAGGCTGTTACATAACAGAAAAAGGACTTTGAGAGTCTCTTCACTGCCCTGGGACTCTGTTTTTTCATCTGTAAAGTGAGAAGGTTAAACTAATTTTCTTCTAGATCCAAACCCTACAATCTTATTTGAAAGAAAAGAGGATATTATTTACCTCTGCATAAATCAGAACTATGAAGAGTCCTTTAAAACTCCGCCATCTCCCACCCTCACAACCTGTTCCACAGTACCCAATATTGGCCAGCAGAACTCTTTTACCTGAAAACTACACCTCCAGGATTGTTAAGATGTTGGACAGTAATGGATATTTCCGCAGGGGGCATTCAGCAAGGATATTTTTTGTCCTTTTTCTCCTTTCTTCCACATTGCCCATTGGTTGAATGTTTCTTAGTCAAATCTCAAACATCTGGTACATAAATGACTATTCTGGTTTAGATACTGATGCTTAGTATACTGACAAAAGGATTTTCCATGTTTTGAACAATTTCTCATCTCTAAACTCTGGTTTGCTCCATTTTTAATGGATTTTAATTCTTTTCTTCAGGGGGAAAAAACAGATTTGTGCTGTAGTGATTGCCTGACTTTTGGTAAAATATAACTTTAGGGGGGGCAGCTAGATGGCACAGTGGATAAAGTTCTGGCCTCGGAGTCAGGAGGACCTGAGTTCAAATCCAGCCTCAGACCAAAACACTTGACACTTACTAGCTATGTAACCCTGGGCAAGTCACTTAACCCCAATTGCCTCACCAAAACAAAACGATATATGTGTGTGTGTGTGTGTGTGTGTGTATACATACACACACACACACACACACACACACACATAACTTTAGGATACAACTTTTAAGTGAAGTCCTTTGGAAGACAAATATGGATCACTGTAGCTATGTAAAGAGCATAGGGGTCAATAGTGGTCTGGTGGTATACTAGCACACCCTGGGGATCCCACCCATTGGCCGTTCTCCTTAAGGAGGTGTTACCTTAAGAAAGAGCCAATGGGAATGCTCCCTGATAGTGGTCCAGTGGACCTGGCCATGCTGTATGCAACTTGAGGAGGAAGACTATTATTTTTATAAATGTAAGACTTATTACAATCAAGCTTCAGTGCATATTAAAAAACAAAAAGAGGTTCCAGGTACTTTCAATAATAGCAATGATAAGATTGAGGTTCAGAACAAAGGCTTTATAAAGATACTATTAAACGGTAGTTCTAAGCTAACTTTTCAGTTTTGCTGGGAGAGGCCGGGGGGGGGGGGTGTATCTTGTACTAAGAACTAGCTTTAAAAAAAAAAAAGACACCTTCTCTCAATCCAGTGCATATTGCCAAAATTCCTTCTCTTCTTCCCAAGTAATAGGCAGTATATTTAGGCAAGCAGTTGTGATCTTTTGGATCATCAAAGTGTCACCATTATTGCTATACACACTAATAGGAAAGAAGGAAAGAAGGAAGGAAGGAAGGGAGGGAGGGAGGAAGGAAGGAAGGAAGGAAGGAAGGAAGGAAGGAAGGAAGGAAGGAAGGAAGGAAGGAAGGAAGGAAGGAGGAAGGAAGGGAGGAAGGAAGGGAGGAAGGAAGGGAGGAAGGAAGGGAGGAAGGAAGGAGGAAGGAAGGAAGGAAGGAAGGAAGGAAGGAAGGAAGGAAGGAAGGAAGGAAGGAAGGGAGGAAGGAAGGGAGGAAGGGAGGGAGGAAGGGAGGGAGGAAGGAAGGAAGGAAGGAAGGGAGGAAGGAAGGAAGGAAGGGAGGAAGGAAGGAAGGAAGGAAGGAAGGAAAGAAGGAATTGAATGAGCCATAGACCCTTTCTCATAATACCCTACTATATATAAGAAACTTCCTATCAATATGGAAGATTCAGTTTCTAACCAAGATAATAAAGTATATCTTTTAGAGCTAAAGATCATTAATAGAAATGTAAATGGCTTACATCATGGTGATTCAATTGTGTTATGTATTATTAGAAAGAATTCTGAATTAGGAGTCAGGGGATATGGATTCTATTCCCATCTCTGCCACTAACTTGTATGATATTGGGCAAACTAATTAACCTCTTTGAGTCTCGGTTTCATCATCTATGAAAAGGAAGCATTCAGAGTAGAAGAGTTCTCTAAGGTCCTCCCAGGTTTTAAATTTCTGTGGTCTATGTTATAACATATCTAAGAGGAATTAATAAAAATCTAAAGTGGAGTAAAAAAAAAACCATCCACAACATTAAACCAAAGAAACAATAGATAACAAATGTAATATCCTGAAAACTGTTAGACCTGAATTATATCAATAAAGATGAAAATGTGCTTGATTTGGCATCAGAACTGGGTTCAAATCTCAGCTCTGCCACCGTTCTTTTCCTTAGCTGTAAAATGAGATGGTTGGAACAGATGACCTCTAATGTCCTTTATGATTCAAAATCTAGAATCCTAAAAAGTGGTAGAGAATGAATCTCGAATAGGAGATCCCTCCTTGGAAATAGCCTTATAACCACAGGTATTTGTGAGACCTCCCTCACCCTTTTGTGTCACATTAACAAAGACTTCTCTTTGTTATGCTTAATATCTGACTTCTAACTCATCCTGCTATACCTATTCTTCCTAAACTTCAAACCTGATGACTTCCCAAAGTAGCCTCTGGCTACTGTTTATAAAATAAGTTCATGTTGCCACTAGCATACAGTAGTGTTTCATCTGAAAGGAAAAAATCTAAACATGTTTCACTCTTATTCTAGTCTAGAACCTTCTCTTAGATTATAATTTCTAAAAGGAATACATGTATCTCTACATATCTAAGCCTGATCCCAAAAGAATGTAAATCCCTTGAGGGTAGACAGGGACTTTTCCATTTTTTTTTCTGTCTTTGTGTCCCAATAATTAGCACACTGTCTGGCATATAGGATTCGCCTACTAAGTCCTCGTTGGATTATACTGAATTGAATTTGGTTGGATTGAATTTGGTTGACTTGAAATTAACTGAATCATATTGAATTAATTGAACTGAATTGGTGTTTTCCCTAGCACTTACCTCTTCTCATTTTCAACAGTAAAGGCTAAAGAAATGTTTGTTGAATGGAAGAAGGAAGGAACCAGAAAAGGCAAAGACACATTAAAAGTATTCATAAGACAAAAAAAGCTGACTCAGGCTGGATTGCTCTGAATTGCATGTCTTCTGTTTGAGCTAACAATGTGCACCAAGGAGATGCTGCATTCCAAGTTAAGTGAGAACAGCTCAGCTGATTGCTCAGATGCTGTGGGGTCATAAGAAAAATGATAGACTCTAGAGAATGTGAGCAGAGGAATTGGAAATAGCCTTGCCCCTTTGTTCAATTCTGCATTTCTAAAAAGAGGTTAATGCATTTCTTTTCTGGTCACAACACCTTACTTTCTCCTTGTACTACCATCCCTGCAGTCCAACATACAATTGAAGATGACAAACAAAACAAAATTACAAATTGGAATTCTTTGAACCCTAGTCCCTGAATTATTTATCAACTGATCAATAAACATTTATTAAGTTCCTACTATGTGCCAGGCACTGCCATAAGTACTTATCAAGTCATGAGGTCCTAAACCAGTTCTCAGAAGTTGTACGGATGCTTGTATTGGCTATTCTTGTTTCTTTAGGCGCGAACCTTATAGGTAAACATCCTACAGGAAGCAGAATAATTAGCAGATTGCTATTTGACACTGAGAGGCAGCATAGCTTAGTTCATTGAGTGTTGGACTTAGAATCAGGAAGATCAATGTTCAAATCCCACCCTACAACAGTTACTTAACTGTGTGACCCTGGGGCAGTCACTAAACTTCTCAAAGACTCAAGAAACTCTCTAAGACTAAGTTATAGATGGCTTGGAATTTGCATTAGTGGGGAGAGTTCCCACAGTGATGAAATCACACGTCCTTGACATATGAATCACTTGCTGTTGCATTTAGTATCTCAAAGATCATTTAATACAGCCCCTTCCATTAAGCATGAAATCTCCACTATCCAATCTCAAACAGTGATCCTTAGGCCTTAGGCTGAACATTAGTGTGGCAGACCAGAAAGAGTACTGGATTTGTAGTCAAAGCCCATGGATTCAAATCCTGCCTTTACTGTTTACTGACAGGGTGACCCAGTGTGAGCCAATCAACTCCGCCTGCTGTATGAAAGGGCTAAGACATGGGCTTGAGGACCTCCAACGTCCCTTCGAGCTCTAAACCTAAAACCTAAAAACTCTAATGCTTTGTTGTACATGGTCAATATTTGTATAGGCATCTAGAGCACTAAGTATGCACAAAGAAATATGCTTCCCTGAATATTACGATGCCCTCGGTATTCTTTCGATGCCTCAGGACCACATTTTTAAAATATGACATATTTAGTAAATACTGTCTGGGATGACCCACTGTGGAGTAATCATTCACAATTTCCTTTGGGGGCTCTGGTAGTTCTACACGAACAGAAATATGTTACATATATATACTATACATATACATATACATATACATATACATATACATATACGTATACGTATACGTATACGTATACGTATACGTATACGTATACATATACATATACATATACATATACATATACATATACATATACATATACATATACATATACATATACATATACATATACATATACATATATGTGTGTGTATATAGATAGATAGATAGATAGATAGATAGATAGATAGATAGATAGATAGATAGATAGATAGATATGGATATAGATATATACTATGTCTAGTTTGAAAGATGATCAGTGTAGTTTCTGGAAAGAAAATTACTTTGCAGCCTGTTGTGGTTTTCAAAGCCAAATCTGGAGGCACCTGCAAGGAAGAGAAAAATCTTAAATCCAGCCTCAGGTGCAGGAATAACCATTTGTTGAATGCTGGCCACGTGTCCACAAAACACAGAACCACACACTCGTGCTGAGTGAGATCAGCACATCCAGAACTACCACAACTTCCAGACACAAAGATGGACAGATGCACAGTTGTCTATGTGGTTTAAGATTAAGCTGGAGTTTTAATCCTGTTTTTGTTTGTTTCAAAGGCAGATGAATGAGAACTTGGGCTCTCTCCAGTTTCACCCTTTTTAAAACTTGAAGAGCCAATGAATTGATGGTCCTTCAAGGAATAGACTGCTCTCAACTATATCTCCTTCCTTTATCATCCACAAAATGAACTACTTCTTATCTTTTCAATCTAGACCCTACAAGCTATTTTTATCAATGCACATAAACCTAGAGGAAAAAAAAATCCATATGTTCTTTCCCTCAAAAATGATCATTTCCCCAATAAGCTTTTAATAGAGTTGTTGGTTTCCTTCTCTTTGAGGATAAGTGAAAATGAAAGGCTTGACAGGTTTTTTCAGTCTTTCTATTGGACAAAATTAAAGGACCGGATTTAGAATCAGGAAGATCTGGATTCAAATTCCAACTCTCATACTCATTAGCTATGAGACCATGGACAAGTCCCTTAACTTCTCTATACCTCACTTTCCTCAGCTACAGAATGGAGATAATCATACCTTGCAGGGCTATTATGAGAATCACACGACATAATATATGCAAACTTTAAGATACTGTATAATGATCAGTTTGTACCATGTGCTTTGAGTGCTTTCTTGTTAAATCAGAGACTTCATCCCATCCTAAACCTACCAACATTAGAGAAAAAATATTGACCTCCCCTCACCCCCAATAAAAGAAAAAGCAAGAACATTGACATCCATAATTCAGGGAGGTATGCGGAACAATGAACTTGGAGTCAGGAAGACCTCAGCTTGAATTCTGCCTCATACACTTACTAGCTATATGATCCTGGTCAGGTCATCTAATTTATACCTCATTTACCTGATATGCAAAATGAGGACTGTAATATCTACCTCATAGGACTATTACAAGGCTCAAATACGGTAACATATATAGAGTACTTTGCAAATCTTGTCAAATAAATGCTGTATTATTCAGAGCTGTAGGCCCCTTCTTTTCCTCTTCTTGTGTTTCCACATAGTCCTGCGGTTAGAGTCCCACTGTTCTTGGGATCTAAAACAGTCCTGGACGGTAATTTTCTAGTCTTCCATCCTACTCCAAGCAAAGGCCATGAATACCAATGAGGCCTATCCAGCTATAAGTGGACAACATGACTCATGAGAATTGGGGCAGTAATTACTATGAGGTACAGTTTCTCTCTCTTTTCAGCATCTCTTAGGACCTGCCTTTTTTTGCCTTCATATGGAATCATTAATTCTTTCACCAAAATTTTTCAAACAGAAAATGAAAAAGGCCATTAAAAATCCAAATGATATAAAAAGGCCAAACTGGGATCATTACACTATGTTTATTTTCATTTAAGCAAGCTGGTTCTAAAAATTATAAATAACAGATATTTATTAGAAACCCAGGGCCAGTAGTGTGAAAGTCAAAACTATGGGCCCATTTTCAGGGCATCTTTCCCAATGCAGTTCACTACCATTGGACCAAAATTTGAATAAATAAGAGTGCTAAGTTTATAATGACTAATAAATAAAAAGACTAAAAATACTCATTTTATTGGGTTATGGACTAATACTCCTCATACTCACCAGAGTCCATAAATGATTTTTTAAAAAATCTGTTTTGATGATATTCCATTGCAAATTATGACCTTTGTAGTTTGCACAAAATAATCAATATTCATTAAATTTCTTTTCTCTCCAGAGTATAGTGTTTGGATTTGTGTAATGGAATATCATGAAGCAGGCTGGATTTATATATTATACATGCATACATTATAAAACAAACATATGGAAAATCTCAAATGTATCTACATACTATAAAGAATCAAGAAATTTCTAGGGTCTCCTAAAAGCCCAAACATTTATTCTTCCCCAAAGTTTAAAACCTTCTGAATAATATCTTCCTCAGTTCCTAGCCTTTTTCTTGTTACAGTCCTCCATGTTCCCCATCCTTCCTTCCCTCCATATGTCTTAAATACAGTCGTTCAAAATAGCAAGCTTACGTTAATTACCAGAGACAAGTGTTAATGGATTTTAATTTTGCTTTATTAGAATTTATGCAAATTGAGCTGTGTTGAGATTTCAGATAAAATCCTCGCAGTCACAAGCTTCTTTTTCTTCCTGATATCTCTACTTATTGGGTAGGATGGGGCAAGTTTTAATTAGTATTCTGTGACAAGAACTGTTGATGCCAACGTTCTTAGGAGGAGAAAGAGGTGTCACAAAAATTATCTTTAAAACTGTGTGTTTCATAATTCATTAACTAGCACTGATGTCTCTCCTATTAAATGTTCCTAGAGCAAGCAATGCAATTTGGATTCCTTTTTTCTGGTTGTTTTGTATACTGACTGGTTTCTGCCTTTAGGGAAATTTGTCCCGTAGCATACACATGCAATAGGACTCTTCCTTTCTCTATTCAGTGGACTCCTACAAGACTGTACTGAACAGTTTGCTGGGATAACTTAGTCTGCATGTTGCTGTGTGAAAAAAGGACTCCGGTGTGGCAGTGTGATACCATGCAATGAGCACTGGTTTAAGAGTCAAAAGGTGTGGGCTCCAATTCCTCCTCCAAAACTTCCTACCTGCATGTGCTTGAGCAAGTCATTTAACTTCTCTGGGCCTCAGTTCCCTCATCTATAATATGGGGGTGGAGGATCTGACTAGATGTCCTATGAGGTCCCTTTCAGCTCTACCTCTATAACTATAACCCCTCATATCACAGAACAGCATCTCAAAGTTGGATGACCTCCAATGCAGCATGATAGCATACTGTGTTTGGAGTCAGGAAGAACAGGTTTGAAAGTCACCTCAGACACTTAGCCAGGTATATTACCTGGGGCAAACCAGATCACATAACCTCAGTTTCCTTATCTGTAAAATGGGAACAAACCCCTGTCATATCTATCTCATGGGATTGTTGTGATACTCAGATGAGATGTATTTAAAGCACATCATCTGGATCTAAGCAGTATGTCTTTTATACTAATTGAAGTAATAGGATAATAGTTAAAAATTTCAAATTATGTAAATGCTACATTTTAAAATTTAGAATTTCAAAATTTTAGAATTTTTAAAAATTTAGAATTCTAAAAATTATAATCTCTCAATAGTACATGCCTTCAAACACCATGATGTCTACCTTACCTACTTCCTTTACCACGAACAGGATGGCATCATCAGTTCTTGTCTAGAAATACTATTCTCCTCAGGAAAAATATTTGGAGTGAAAAGAAGCCCATTCTGACTAGAGCCAGAATAACCAAAAGACAATAGGATTTTAGATATAGTAACGGTTATTTTCAGGAAGCAGGTCCCTTAGAAATAGAGCTAAGAGCTTCAAGTAAGCCAGATTGGCTCTTAATATTCAGAGAGTGGAAAGGGCAGTTGTGAAAACACTTAAAATATTGAGAGAAGCAGGGTTCAGAAATCATAAAAAGGTAGAGAGGAGAACCAGAAGGGAGAAAGAATGATAGATGAAGATTTTACAGCTACATGAAGTAGTCAATTAGGATAGCTTTAAAGCAAGGGCTCCCAACCTTTTTCAATCCTCATACATCTTGGCTTTTCAATAAACTTTTCTGTATCTCCTATTCTATATGAAAGGAAATAGAGTTTACCATGCATGTTCCCATAAGAAATAAAAAAGAAAGAAATTAATTTTTCTTTTCTAAGGGTACACCAACATTTTTATGACTTTGTGATTGGAAATCTATTTGAAATTTCTGGATTATTCCATATTATATTATATCATATCATATCATATCATGTTATATTATATTATGTTATGTTATGTTATATATTATATAACCAATAATCCAAGTACTTTATTCACAAACAGGTTCTATGGATTTTTCACTTCTTCACCACCTACCTTGCCCCTCCACACCTACCCCAAACCTCCCTGCTGAGGCTTTGTTCTAATCTGCCTGCCCAGGTCACTATTTTAGGAGAGTATCCAATCATGTTTTACCTTATCATGACTAGACCCTTCAGATTTCTCTTCCACTTCACCACCTTGCCTGAGGTAGATATCTTTGCCCAGTCACATCCCTCCTCCACCCCTACTTTCCAACTCCCCCTTATGTGTTATCTTCTCCAAATACAAGGTTAAGTCCCTTAAAAACAGAGGCTGACTTTCCTACTCCATCTGTGTTTAAGCTTATTCCCACTACTTAACTCTAGTTATATAAAACTTTCTCTTCTTGGATTAAGTGTTTCCCTCTCTTAAAACAAATGCAAAGTTGGATCCAAACTGGCAATGTGTAATCTCAAAAGGGATTATTGTGCTTGCTTATTTTTTATCCCCAGTGCTTATCACAGTGATGGCCATAGAAAGTGACTGATAAATGTTTTATCTATCTATTTACCTTTTTGGCAAGCTTGTCCTAACAATACACATACCCCAAGTGGAAAACCCTATTTTATTTTTTTGGGGGGAGGTTGTTTTTTGTTGTTGTTGTTGTTTTTAGGCAATTGGGGTTAAGGGACTTGCCCAGGGTCACACAGCTAGTAAGTGTCAAGTGTCAAGTGTCAAGTCTGAGGCCAGATTTGAACTCAGGTTCTCCTGACTTCAGGGCCGGTGCTCTATCCACTGTGCCTCTAGCTGCCCCTCCCTATTTTAAAGCGGAAAAAAAAGAAGGACAAAGGAGTCTGTTTTGAATATTTTTCCTGGAAGTTTCCAGGACAGGTCTTGTCTAGTTCTGGAAACTTTTTGAACGCTTAAGGACATGCCAGAGAAACATGGAGACTCCCTGGTACCTAGACAGACTAACAAAATGTCTTGCTTCCTGAGTGAAAAGATGAGCTATGGTTAGAAAGGAAGCAACAGAAAACTAGAAATTAATCCTGGAGAGACCTAGGAAAGTCTGACCTATAGATCAATAGAAATGGACTCACAAATAATTACCTATAAATAGCTTCCCTGTTGGGGCAGCTTGGTGGTGCAGTGGATAGAGTACTGGAACTTGAGTCAGGAAGACTCATCTTCTTGAATTCAAATCTAGCCTCAGAAAACACTGAGCAAGTCACTTAATCCTATTTGCTTCTGTTTCCTCATCTGTAAAATGAACTGGAGAAGGAAATGGCAAACCACTCCAATGTCTTTGCCAAGAAAACTCCAAATTAGGGTCATGAAGAGTTGGACATGGCTAAAACAACTGAACAGTAACAACAGCCTGCCCACCAAAGTTTTTACCCCAGTTTTCATATTGTGGAGTAGTGGTAAGGATGGCAGTTAGGCAGCCCGCAGAAGCAGCAGCAACCCTGTTTTGATGTGGCTGTCCCTGTGCTTCCATCAGATAAGCAACACTGTAAGACACTCCTCCATCCATCCAACTACACCTGAGTGACATTTCACTTAATGTTAGACAAAACTAAAGGAAAAAAGTTACTTATATACATAAACTAAGGGTTTCTGCTCTTCATCATTGAAAATAGAGGCTGACTTTCCTACTCCATCCGTGTTTTAACCTTATTCCCACTACTTAACTCTAGTTACATAAAACCTTTTCTTCTTGGATTAAGTGTTTCCCTCTCTTAAAACAAATGCAAAGTTGGATCCAAACTGGCAATGTGTAATCTCAAAAGGCAGGGTTTGGAAATGGCAGCAGTGACCACTCTTATAATTAATACCAGACGTCCTCAAAGACCTTCTTTCACCTACAAATGAAACTAATTACTAGTATTTTTCACTGGGAGTCCCTCCTTGAGCTGTAGAGGAGCTGGGGCAGCTGCGTCGCTTTTCAGCTCGCTCCTGAAGAGCCTTCTATAAATCTGTTTCAAATTCTATCTCCCACCTCCCCCACTCCCTAAAAGAAACATTCAGGAAATAGAACCTAGTAAAGTGATTTATAACAGCACATAGTCTGGTGGGGAGCATGCCTGTAGAGAGACAATGAATTCCATCCTTTCCTCAGCTACGCCCAGGTGTAAACAAACAGCAAGTTCATGCAATCATCTACCCCACCATGGCATTGAATTGCAAGTTTGAAATAGCGCAAGACAGAGAAATAGATAAGTGGTAATCTGGAGAAAACTGACTAGAGATCCAAGTAGGTACTAATATAAATGTATGTCATACTTCTCCAACAACAAATTTAAAAGAAACAGAAAATGATTTGCAATGTAAGATTCCACAGAACAAATGAGTAAGAGGAAAACTTAGTAGGTATCATTTCTTAAGATGTATAAAGTTGAGCAAACTGGTTCACCTCTCTAGGGGTGTTCTGCTAAATATTCAACAAATGACTCTCCAGGAAAAAAAAATGTATGCAAGACACATTTTTAACTTCCATCTGCATCATTAACAATCTCTCCATTACTTTAAGTCTGAACAATCAACAAAACAACAAATCAAGCCTACATTTATGTACTTTGCCAATACCCGAAGTACAGATGTTCACCCCAAAAATTTAACAATAGGCTCTTTATTTGAGCTGGCTCCAGCACGCAAGAGGAAATGACCTCACTGAACTTTTGTCTGTGAAGTTGGGGTATTTTATAAAATCTTCCTCACAGTGCTGTTGAGAGGGAAGACTTTAATCTGACAGAGCTTTAGAAATGTGAGTTATTACTTTTAGATATAGTGCTATCTCCTCAAATCACAGAGAAGGAAATTATCGAGTCAGGTATCAGTGAATGGTTAAGGGAGTAGCAAGTCTTGGGGATATTGCAGAAGGGACATGGGTATGGGCTGGAGTGGATGGCCCCCAGGATCTCTTTTAATTCAATCCAATGAATTCTGTTGCAGCAAAACTATACTGTACCCTACAATCTAATCTACAGTCAATGCCACCATGAAAAAATATGGGAACACCAAGGAAACAAATACCAAGGCACACAAGGAGGACAAAATTGCTTCACTCCACTGGCATACATGTGTAACGCCTTCCTCCAATATTTATTAAGCACCTATGCTGTTCAAGGCGTTTTTTAAGGCTTTGTAGATACCAAGCCAACAATTATATAATCCCTTCCCTCAAGAAGGTGACATTCTATTTTGTGGAGATACCATGTGTGTATAAGCAAATGTAAACTATACAAGGAAATTTCAAGAGTGAAAAGATCGGCAAAGTCCCCATATAGCAAGTGGTACCTGGGCTATACTTTGAAAAATATTATATTTATTATATTCTCTCATGGAAATGCTTGTTTTATTTCATAAATTTAAAAACATTTTAAAAGCCAGCAATTCTTTTTTAAAAAATAATTATATCATGTTTTTTCTAATTAATAAGCATTTATTTTCTTTCCCTCCCACTCCTCAATTGAGCAATAAAAAGTAAACCCTCATAACAAATATGTGTAGTTAAGCAAAACAAATTCCCACATTACACATGTATAAAATATATGTTTCTTGCAGCATTTTAAGTCCATCCCCTCTCTGGCAAAAGGCAGTCAACATGTTTCATCTTGGGTACTCTGGACAAACTAGTAATTTTATGATGAGGAGGTGAGAAGGAAGGGCTTTTCAGACAAGTGAGAACATTTGTGCAATGGCACAGTGGCAAGAAATTAAATTTAATATATAGGGTATAGCTAACAGGTGAGTTTGACTGGAAAAGAGATTCAATTAAAGGAAGTAAACTGATATAAGTGAAAAGAGTACTGGGAGCTATATTGTGGAAGAATCTAAAATTCCAGGCTGAAGATTTTTAATTTAATCTTAAAAAAAAAAAAGGATCCATTGATGATTTTTTTTTATGGAGGTAGGGGAGCATAAAGATAAAATCTGTGCACTAGGAATGTCAAAATTGTGGCTGTCTGATCAGTGGTTTGAAGAAGGAAAAGATTGGAGGGATGAGACAAACTAAGAGACTAACAATGTTGTAACCATCCAGTAGGTACCTTTTTCTAATCTCTAAGATATGCTGGTAAATGTAGAAATACTAAGTGCCTCCATTTCAGCAGTTGAGGTGGCCAGAGAAGAATTATTGCTTCCTTCACTTTGTGCCTCTGGTTCAGTCCTCAGGAAATATAGGTGAAAGATCAACACCAGATGGCTCTAGAGGGGATACTTCTAATGGTTCTGCTGTTCTCAAGTCACCCTGGACAATGTGTCGACAACTTCCTGTTCTAAATGTTATAAATGCCTTGGACACTGATTTTTCAGTGATGGGAACCAGGTGCTTCCTAGGAGGATTCTTCTCTCTGTGATGGAATCCTACTGCACGGCTCCCCAGCAATATCAAATGAATATTCATTGTAATCTTGAAGAACGATTGGTTGCCTCAACAACTTTTAAAATGAACATCTTGAAAACAATATCATAGAAGTCAACTTTACAGAAAATTGATATAGCACATATAATGTCACCCTGTATTTACTGCTATTTGTAAGTACTATTGCAAATAGTAATGCATCTAGGAGCACTTTTTCCAATATCCTTTGAACAGATATAACTCCAGGGTTATGCTTTCATATGAATAACCAATGGCAGTGAGTGATAGATAACATAAAGGGTCATGACAGTTCCTGGGCTCCTTTTGGATGGCTTGACATTCACTCATCAAGGGGATCCTTCCTCCTGAAGAATATGAATGTCCCATCCAAAACCTTTAAGCAAAACATGATTGTAACTTCCAGTGGCCTTCAGCAGGAGGGGTTAATGTGTCTTAAATGATTAGCAACATTAGGGAGTGTGCATGCTTTGTGTTATGTACTGATGCTTTGGGTGATAGAACCATACCTGGGTTTCCTGAACAACATAGAAATTAGAAACTGTTCCTTTAATATCTGTCATCTCTGGTAATACACATTCAATCTTCATGCAGTGACCAAAGAGTTGATACTACTGAAGGCACTGAACCATATCTGTATTGATCTTCTTGCTATAAATGAAATCTGAAAGCATAAAGAAGCTGCAGATAAATGGAAAGATGACTCCCAGGCTCTTTTAAGAGAATCAAATAAATGTGTTCATTTTGTGGTCTGTCCAGAGAAACAAGAATAATCATTTGATGGGACTCTTGGCCATCTTGCCTTATAATACTCATGATGAATTTAAATAAGCAGATCACCATGAAGACAATTACGGTTTATGTGCCCACATACACTACAATAGGTAAGGTAGAGAAATTCTACATCCAAACTAAGTCAACGTGTATCTTTACTAGTAGACTTCAATAGGAAACTGAACATGGGAAAGGACAGGAATAATTCAAATATCCAAATGCAGCATGGATGTTTGCCCAATGATGCAAATAGGAATGCATCCAAGCCTTCCCATTCATTCAGCTCTTGTCCATGTCCTTGCAAAAGTTCTTTTCAGGGGGACCACCCTGTGTGTTGAGAGCTTTCCTCATTTTCTCTTAACTTCACAGGGATGCTTGTGGTACACACAGTAATGATCCATCCCTCTGTCCACATGACTAGAACATCTTTTTCAGCCATACATTTCTTTGAAGATACCCTACATTCTGATTTTTCCTTGTAGTCTCCATTTGTTCCATATTAGCAGCTACTTGCACCCACCATGGCCTTCTCTATTGCCCTCTGAATTATACTTATTTTTGACTCATTGACCTACAGCAACACTGATAAAACAGTCATTTTTAAAAGATAGGCTTTACATGGGGCAGAGCCAAGACGGCAGAGTAAAAGCAGTGACTTCTTTGAGCTCTCGCCCAAACCCCTCCAAATACTTGTAAAAAATTATTCTAAAGAAATTCTAAAGCAACAGAACCCACAAAAAAAGACAGAGTGAAACAAATTTCCAGCCCAAGACAACTTGGAAGGTCAACAGGAAAGGTCTGCTGTGCTGGGCTGGGAGAGGAGCACAGTTCAGCATGGGCCACCGGCAAAGACAGGGACCCAGCAAACCTGGAGCAGGCTTCAAGGACTGAATCAAGAGGAGCTGTGGTGGTTTCCAGACTTCTCAACCCAAAAATGCCAAAAACAATTCAGAAGATCAGTGAGAAAGGTCTATCAGACCTAGGTGAGAGGAACACAGTCCAACCCTGGCCCTAGTACAGCCTCAAGGCAGTGGCCGCAGTGGCAGCAGCTGCTTCCAGAGCTCTTGGCCCACAGATGGTGGGGGGATAGAGTGACTGATCAGAGGGGGACTGCAGGAATCTCTTTGCTAGCCCTGAGGTAGGATTCTCTTGCTTTGGATCTGGGTCTCAATCCTAGATAGCAGTCCTGGGACAAGGAGGAGTGCAGGCATGATGGAGCTTGCGGAGGTGGTAGAAAGAGAATCCTCCTCACAGTTTCAAGCCAGAAAAGAGTGCTTGTGGTCACTCATAGACCAGAGCACAGGCCAGGAACGGAGTAAATACCTCTCCTTTGATCATACCACCTTGGAAGAACTGAAAATTTACAGGTCCCTAGAAGTACCCCTGAAAACAGCTGAACAAACCCCCCAAAGCTTGGGACAGTACATTCTCCACACTGGAAGCAGACCCCTACCTTAACAAAGAGTTTAAAAGTCAATTAATTGCCTGGGATCATGAGCAAACTGAGCCAAAAAAAATCTCAGACTACAGAATCTTACTTTGGTGACAAAGAAGATCAAAGCATATAACCAGAAGACATTAAAGTCAAAGACCCTGTGCCCAAAGCCTCTAAGAAAAATATGAATCAGTCCCAGGCCATGGAAGAGCTCAAAAAGGATTTTGAGAAGCAAGTAAGAGAATAGAGGAAAAACTGAGAAAAGAAATGAGAGTGATACAAGAAAATCATACAAGAAAATCATGAAAAAACAAGTCAACAGCTTGCTAAAGGAGATCCAAAAAAATACTGAATAAAATAACACCTTAAAAAATAGCCTAACCCAAATGGCAAAAGAGGTCCAAAGAGCCAATGAGGAGAAGAATGCCTTAAAAAACAGACTTGGCCAAATGGAAAATGAAGTCCAAAAAGTCACTGAAGAAAATAATTCCTTAAAAATTAGAATGGGGCAAATACAAGCTAATGACTCTATGAGAAATTAAGAAATTATAAAACAAAACCAAAAGAATGAAAAAAAAAATAGAAGACAATGTGAAATATATCATTGGAAAAACAACTGACCTGGAAAATAGATCCAGGAGAGATGATTTAAAAATTAATGGACTACCTGAAACCTATGACCAAAAAAAAAAAAGCCTAGACATCATCTTTCAAGAAATTATCAAGGAGAACTGCCCTGACATTCTAGAACCAGAGGGTAAAATAGAAATTGAAAGAATCCACCAATCACCTCCTGAAAGAGATCCTTTGAAGGAAAACTCCTAGGAATATTACAGCCAAATTCCAGAGTTTCCAGGTCAAGGAGAAAATATTGCAAGCAGCCAGAAAGAAACCATTCAAGTATTGTGGAAACACAATCAGTTTAACACAAGATTTAGCAGCTTCTACTATAAAGGATCAGAGGGCTTAGATTATAATATTCCAAAGGTCAAAGATCTAGGATTAAAACCAAGAATCACCTACCTGGAAAAACTGAGTATAATCTTTCAGGGGGAAAAATGGATATTCGATGAAATAGAGGACCATCAAGCATTCTTGATGAAAAGACCACAGATGAATAGAAATTTTGATTTTCAAATACAAGACTCAAGAGAAGCATGAAAAGGTAAACAGGGAAGAGAAATCATAGGAGACCTATTAAAATCGGAACTGTTTACATTCCTACATGGAAAGATCATTTTTATAACTCATGAGACCTTTCTCAGTATTAGGGTAGTTGTAGGGAATTATATATATATATACATATATAGATATATATATGTATATATATATATATGTATATGTATATATATATATGTCAAAGGAGAGAATAGAATAAATGGGAGAGCAGGATAGGATGGAGGGAATTATAGTTAGTATTTCACAACATGACTATTATGGGAGTGTTTTGCATGACTATACATGTATAAATTGCTTGCCTTCTCAATAAGGGTGGGTGGAGAGGGAGGAAAGGAGAGTATTTGGAACTCAAAGTTTTAAAAATGAATGCTAAAAATTGTTTTTACATGCAACTGGGAAATAAGATATACAGGCAATGGGGTATAGAAATTTCTCCTGCCCTACAGGAAAATAGAAGGGAAAGGGGATAAGAGAAGGGGGTGGGATAAAAGGGAGGGCAGATTGGGGGAAGGGGTATTCAGAATCCATGCTGTCTTGAGGTGGGGGAAGGGGAGAGATGGGGAGAAAATTTTGAACTCAAAATCTTGTGGAAGTGAATGTTGAACACTAAGAATAAATTAATTAATTAAAAAAAAGAAAAAAGGAAAATGAAAAAATAAATAAAGGATAGGCCTTATTTCAGAGATAAGTTTAGGATCATTATAATAGTTCTGCAATTTCCCATAGGCAATCCAACTTGTACTCTTCCTCCTGTTTAATTCTGGGGCTTACTTGTTGTCCATTTGAGTATATTACAAGGTATTTATACCAATAGACTAGACACACAGGTTTCACATCATAGTTATAGGCTGGACAACAAATATTTCTTTATATTCTTGAGATTTTTTTTCCCCCAATGTAGATAATTATACCATGAATATTGAAGAGTCAATGGATCCCTTCCTGGAGGATGTGCAATGTTCTGGGGCTTAATGCAACCAGAGTGATGTCCAGATCTCATTTTCAACAATAATTTGTTTAAACTCAAGATGGGCACTTTTAATTGCATGCCAGATCGTTATTCTTTTTTATTCCTTTATAATCTGCATTAATTTTGATCTTTGTTCTAACAAGTTAATGGTCAGACAAATAGCTGATTCAGAAATGATTCCCACATCAGAAATTAGTCATTTCCTGTATGTTAAAATGTAATTAGTTTCATTGTTTGTGGTGATATCCAGTGTTCACCATGTTCAGTGCCTTCCTTTTTCTTTTCTAGAAGAAAATATTCATTACACAAAAACACACACAGATCTTCAAACATGATTTAGATAGTAGTGAAAGATGCCAAAGGTTTGTAGATTACTCAGAGGCCGCTATATCTCAGAAGACAAGAAACAACTGGTTACACATGCTGCAGTCATTTCAGAATCACTTGTCTGACAGCAGTCAAAGATCATAGACTGGTTGGAGCAAAAGTCAAAATAAATATGAAATTAAAAGAAAGTAAAGATGAGAAGATACTGCATGAGATTGTAGCAAATCCAACTCAACCTGTTTAAAAAAGCTGTCAACTCTAAAATATATATATTAAAGACATTAATGATGATTATCATCATTTCTTAAAGAAGTGTGACTGATGTAAACTATTTGTCACAATCAGAAGGCTGAAAGAGCTCAGCAACAGCCCCACCTAGCATTTGATCTTCTTGCCAAGCAGAGAGATGAGGCAGCAAAGGGCAACATTGGTTGAGCGTACCAGTTCATTTACAAAACATTATGGAGTTGGATAATAGGAGGTTATAATTATAAGCAGTATCACCTCACCAAGTTGTGAAAAACAGATGAGGGGAAAATGAGCCAGTAAAAAGCTTACAAGGAGACCTAGCTAAGCCAGGCCATCCTAAGAATGCTTAAAAATAAAACCAAAAAGAGAACAACAAACATCAAATAAAGTATATCTATGAATACTTGTAGCCATCAGCAATAAAAATGTAATCACCAAATTTAGACATCACTGTTACCTTAGCACCCAGGCTTTCACATGATGCAGTAGCAATGGAGTTTAAGGAGTGAGGTCTGAAATAAACAATACTGTGATCAAATGTGTATGAAGTAATCTGTCCTAGAATTCATAGAATTATAAATGCATTGGGGGATTTGATTTTCCAGGAAAAGCCCTAGCTAGCAATTTCACATCCAAAAGAAATGGTGGTAAAGAAAATATCAAAAACTAGCAATCCATAGGGCTTTCTTCTAATCTTTATCAAAATATCCATGAGAACATTTTTACATACATTAAGGCATTCATTGATGTAAGTACAAAAAGTAAATAATCCATTTTAGGGATCCTTTTTTCTAGCAGATCATGCCTTTACATTCACACAACAAAGTGAAAAGTTAAGAGAATATAAGATCCTACTGCAGCTAGTGTTTTCAGTTTTTTTTGATCACACATTTGGCAGCTAAGAATGAAATATAGGCTTAAAGAATCTCAAGCAAGGTTTCTTTCACACATTTATTAAGATTATATGAAAGTATATGATACTCAGTTTCTTATGAACAAAACCAAATTAAATTAAATTGAGGAGTACGTACAAAAATCAAAAATTACAGATCCTAAGCACCACCAAAAATTGAGAATTTAAATGACCCAGTCTAAGAAACAGAAAATGAACAAAACAGAAATAAACTCCTCCACACACACACACACACACACACACACACACACACACAAAACCCATAGGCCTATAGAGACTTGTAGTTAGCATTAAGTCAGACATATAGAAGGTATTTATTAAATGCCTCTTGACTTGACAAGAGAATTCTAACAACATCCAAATTATTAATATCTATATTATTTGTTGTTTGCAAAAACAGAAGTAGAAGTCACCTTACCACAATTTGTCTGTGAGACAAACATGATATTGATAAACATATCAAGCAGCAATAAATCAGAGAAAGAAAATGCATGCTACTATCGCTAATAAATATATTATATGAATGTGATATGAATAATATATTATATGAATAATATATTAGCAAAGCTATAGAAATATATTTGAAAAATTATTCACCATTGCAATTTGGATTTGTATGAGGAACAGAGGAATGATCAACATTAGGAAAATTGTAAGCAAATAGACTATATTAATAATAAAATAATCAAAATCACATAATATTAATAAATCCTAAAAGGACATTAACAAAATATAACCTTCATTTATTTTTTTTTAAAAAAAGCATAATGAATGGACCTTTCCTTAATGTAAGAGTATCTATCTAAAGCCAAGAGCTACATTATTTGAAATTGAGAAACACAAGAAGCCTTTCCTGCCTTTCCAATACTAACAGGATATAGGAAGTATACCCATCATCACCAAGATTATTTGACCTGGTTCTATAAATACTAGCTATGCAATAAAACAAAAAAATTGAGGCAACAATAACAGACAGAGATAAAATTATTTCTATTCATAGTTGGTATTGTTTATTAAAGAATCCTAAAGGTTCAAAATTAACAAAAAAAACTGAATGGTAACTTTAATAAAGTAGCAAGACATAAAATAGACACACAAAAATTATAATTTTCCTCTTGACTTTGCCATTCCACTAGATGACAATAGTGTTTCAGTTTATTAACAAGGGAAAAACGTAGTAATACCCCATCTACTACTATTAATCAGTCCTATGAAAGTACAACTTTAGATGAAACAATAGCATTAGGAAATGTTATGATGATTATGACTGTAAGTGATGGCAGGTGCCTAGGAAGAAAAGCTGGGGTGACTCAGTGGGTGGCTGATGATCAAGGGGTTTTTCTTTCTGCACTTTCAGAAATTTAGCCTAAGGTCCAAATCCTGCCTGACACTTGTTTTTGTATGGCCTACAAACTAACAATTGTTTTTACATTTTTAATACATAAAACTTTATTTTAAAATGCAAAAATCATTCTTAGCTCTGTGGGCCATTCAAATGAAATTGTCAGGCTAGATTCAACCCTCAGGCTATAGTTTTCTGACCCCTGGTCTAGGATGTATGATAGCACAAGGTAGAGACAAAAAGAGGGAGCAAAATTCAGAATCTGCCAAACAATTATATTGGCAATGACAGAAGACATGAGAGAGAAAGTAATTAGGGATCAGATGTGGCAGATATTCAATTAAGTAAGCAGTGAGGTCACTTACATATCAGGAAAGTCAGGAGGCATGGTGCCACCAAGTTGTGTGCCCAAGACCAAAAATTTAGAAAGTATTGAAACAGGAAAAATCTGGGGCCAAAGGCTGACTAAGGTCCCCAGGACAGTTTTCAGGTGTAAGCAGGAACAATAGCCTCAGTGGATAAATTACACTTCCTACTCTTTTCCTGTGTAATAAGTTCTTAGGATGGCAGAAGCAGTGCCTCAAAAAGCCAACTCATTCAAAGAAGCCTAAAGTTGAGGTCTAAATCTTTAACATTAGAGAAATGTCAATGAAGAGTCTGGGACTAATACAGAAGAATATGACTTAAGATGGTTATATCATCAACAAGAATACATAACAGACTTGACAGGGCACAGGACAGCTAATCAGAAAACTGAGGATAAGCCAATCATCTGATAATCTGGACAAGAATGGAAATGGTCTAGGTTCCTTAATTCTATATTTTGATAGATCTTCCTTCACACTGTGAAAATGACAAATTCAGATATGGAATATTGAAAATAATCCTATAATATGTATAAACAGAATAAGTATACATACTAAGGTGGCAAGTGAAAGGAAACCGTAGATATTATATTTTCAGAGGAAAGAGCTTAAGAAAACTTACCACCTTCTATTCAGTCAGTCAGGCAAGGTTTCACATAAGAGATAGAATTTTATTATCTATTGATAGGAAATTTTGATTTCATTCACTCAAGCTTTTTGAGATTCAAATTTCACCTACTCTATTTACATCAAATGAGTTTTAAAGGCCTTGTGAACGCTGATTAAAAGGCATTTCCAACACTGTTTCTCTGTACTTTAAATGAACTGTTTAAGTGGATTGGAAACATACAGATTACAGATTCCTGAAAACATAATAAGGAAAGGCAAAAATACATCATAAAATATTGTTTTTCTTCCCAATCTAAAACATTTAGAAATACATTCAAAACTCGGAATGTGGTCAGGTTCAGGACAACATTTTCTGTAACATATACAAACAAGAGTATGTATCCCTCCACTGTAAAAAAAAAAAGTTAACATTGGTGGAAGAGCTCAAAGAGGCAAGAGAAATCATTGCCTGCCTGCAGAGATTTAACTATACATATTGACTCCATTCCACACAGTGCATAATATGAATGATGAAGAGGAAATTCATCTTTGTGAAACAATATTTTATTACTCTTATCTTTAATGCATTTTTGAATAGTGGATAAAATATTCATCCCCACAAGATGTGTTTTCCTCCCAGAAATGTCTCACTGTCAAATACTTCCTACACTCCTAAAACTGATAAGAACAAATATGTAACAAATAGCTTGATCTACTGGTTAAAAAAAAAAAGAGGACTGGTCTCAAAGTAGCACAATTCAATTCAATTCAACAAGCATTTATTTAACACCTATTATATGCCCATTGGGGGAGCTAGGTGGTGCAGTGGATAGAGTGTGAGGCCTGGAGTCAGGAAGAATCTTCCTGAGTTCAAACCCAGCCTCAGACATTTACTAGTTGTGTGACCCTGGGCAAGTGACTTAACCCTGTTTGCCTCAGCTCCTCATCTGCAAAATAAGCTGGAGAAGGAAATGGCAAACCAGTCCAATTTCTTTGCAAAAAACAAAAAACAAAATGGGGTCACAAAAAGTTGGACACAACTAAAATGACTGAACAAAAACAACAACAACAATAACCCTAATGCCTATGTCATATGCTAGGTTCCAGTGATACAAAGACAAAAGAAATAGCTCCTGTCTTACTCTTTGTTGGTGGTGATGTTGTTCAGTCACGTCAGATTCTTCCTGACCCCATTTTGGGTTTTCTTGGCAAAGATACTAGTGTGGTTTGCCATTTCCTTCTCCAGCTCATTTTATAGATGACAAAACCAAGGTAAACAAGGTTAAGTGACTTGGCCAAGGTCACACAGCTAGTAAGTGTCTGAGGCAAGATTTGAACTCAGGACTTCCTGACTCCAAGCCCAGAGTTCTATCCACTGTGTCACCTAGCTGCCACACTGTCTCACTATACTTGGGTAGAAACACCTGTACATATCAGTGTGTGTGTGTGTGTGTGTGTGTGTGCGCGCGCACGTAGGAGGTGTATAGGACAGGGAGGACTAGTACCTCTGGTGTGAGGGCTTGCTGAGCCCTTTTCAGGGCTGCTCATCCATCTTTGGTGTTCACCTTCACCCAATTCTCAACTGTGATTCCAAAAAGGTGTAACATGCTCAGCGGCCACACCCTGTCTCAACTCAACCAAGCTGAGGGCAACTGACAGGTCTCAAACCCAGCAGTGAGTTAGGGAGTGCCTACTCCAAGCATGTGAAGACTTCCCCTTTGGAATGGTCAGATGAGAACAATTTGTTCCAACAGCCAAGAAATCAGCAACAGCCAGTGTTGTGGAATGCTTAGGGCTTGGTAAGACATAGAAGACACCAACATGGATGCATTCACTCTACCCTGGGCCATCACCAGTCATTCTGACTTTTGTCCCGCCACTGGACTTCAATGACTCTGGAAGAGAGAGTGAGGCAGATGACTTTGTGCAGCTCTGCCTCACTTAAATTCAAATTCACGTGCAAGTCAAGACATCACCCCATGATGTCATTGGTCTTCTTGGACAACAAAGAATGAACAACAATGTGCATGATAGATAGATAAGTATGTAGATAGATAGATAGATTTATATAGTGATTCTTATAGGAAGGGCACTGATCTAATTTGAATAGCAGTTTGTTATTTATAGAATCAAAGCTTCAGAGGACACAGTGGAGGGTGGAGAAAAGGAAGAAATGATGAGGGTGGCATGAACAGGTATGAGAGTACAGGGAGTGATGGTTAGGGAAGGAAACTTCAGACTAGGCATTCTGCAACTCAGAATCATAGTGCTTCTGAGTAGAGTGAAAGAGCATTAGATTATCACACTCTCCATAGTAGCAAAGGTAATGTTTATTTGACTATCAATCCCTGAGAAAGTAGTGGGGTTGGGGAGAAGGAAAATATAGTAGTCCAATCCGTGATCCTGCCTGTCTGTCAAGGCTAACTTGATTAAAAGGAGTGAGGAATATTTGAGATTCTCACCTTCACTCAGGTCAGCTCTGTCCCAGGACTCACTTTGCTGTTGAAAAGATTACACCCCTGATTCTGAATTTCTGCCACTCTCTGTCCAAGATCTAGATCAATCTTGAACAAATCTCTTAACTTCTCTCTAAGCCTCAGTTCCTTCATTTGCAAAATGAGGGGATTGGATTAGATGACTTCTAAGGTCCCTTCCAGTTCTAAATCTATGATTCTTTCAGTGCTTTATATGAGACTAAAGAACTGTCAGCAGGTGTAGGCACAAGTAGCAACCTCTGGGGGATGTACTATACTTCTCACTCTTTTCTTAGACAATATGATTGTAGAATATCAGAGAGAAAAAGGACCCCAGCAATTATCTATTCTCCTTGACTTGATTTCACAAGTAAGAAAACTAAAGCACAGAGAATGTTAGTGATTTGTTCACAGACTTATAGCTAAAAAAAAATGGCAGAGTCATGACTAGAACATGTCTTTCGATTTTCAGCCCAGTATTCTTTCTACTACACCATGCTAGTTCTAGATATGTAAGGACTAGATCTGCAGGATAAAAGGAATCAGAGCCATCCTTTTGCCCAGACAGTACAGTTACTATCAAATAAAGAAGCAAAGTCTGAAGATCGAAATGCCTCAGAAGGTGGGGTGGGGGGAGGTGGCACATCTGAATTTTGCTGCCTGACTACACCATCACCAATTACAAGTGAGGGAGAGTTAATAAAAGCAAAGCCAACTGTCAGAGCAGATTAGTGCTTGAAAAGAACAAGACAAAAGAGTAATGCCATCGCTATTATTTATGGTCATTAACTAGGGGTGAGTTCATTCTTGTTACATCCTACCTGTGCAGATAATATAATCACTAAATAATGTATTTATATCCCAATAATGTACTTTTCTCCTTTTCTGCTTCCAAGATAACTCAAGATTTTATTAAAAAAAAAAGCCAGGGGACTGCAGATACTTAGCTAACATCCTTAAAGGTTGTCTTTTGATTTTAACCTTTCAAACAACAACTATATTCAATGTAGCTGTATTACTATTTCAATTTTTTACATTATATTTCATAGTTTATTCTAGACTCCATATAAAGTAAAGACCCTAAAGTCCAATAATCAATTATTCTCTTCCTTTGGTATGATAGAATGTTAATTATGCTCCACTCCCATAGTTAGTAGATGAACTTTACCATATCTATTTTTGTTGATATATATGTGAGGATGTACACTTTGGGGGGGGGTGGAAAAGAGCACAGGTTTTTCTTGTGCAGTGCCTGGGATAGATTCCCCATGGAGCATCCCAATAGCACTAGGACTGTAGAAAACAGCTGAACTGAGTGGCAGCCAACTTTACCAGCTTTATAGTCAAGGGATTTAAGGCAGCCAGATAAATGGAAGAAGCTGGTGTATCAGGGAGCTAACTGGCCTGTGGTAAGAAAGCTTGTAGTAAGAATCAGGATAACAAATGTGGGCAAGTGATTGATTGAGGATAGGAGACAGGATGTAGCAGTGGCATCTGCCATTTTGATCTTTGGGTCCTTCTTTGTGTCATCATCTTGGTACTTGGAGGAGTTCATGGGTATCTCTCTTACTCTGGGCTCACGGCTTATACTGCCTCTGAACTCATAAACTGCACGTGCCAAAATCAGGGAAGTAAATTATGAAAAAAGCTACGGCCAGAACTAGCCTGGAGCAGTCTCACTGAACTGTTTCAGCTGGTCCTTCCCTACAAAAGGCTACCTAGCTGTAACTGTTAGGCAAATATGATTGTTTTTCTGTTATCATTATTTATCCAAAGATTCCCAAGGAGAATTTTCCAAAATTTTGCTACTTTTCTTTTTTTAAATTCAGAAACTCTCAGAATTTTCTATATTTTCTTAAATTATTTAGCAATATGTTTATGTCAAGAAACATTTCTGGATCACCAAAAATAGCTTATTATCATCAATGCCCCAATTTCTCACTTTTCATTTTATTGCCTCAAAAAAACTAAGATTTTTGAGGTTCCGAAGCCTTCATAATAACATTATTAAAATTGAAAATTATTAACAGCCATGGGAGATTCCTCCAAATTACTGATAAGAAAAATGCAAATTAAAACAATTCTGACTTTATCTCATAACCAGCAAGTGGCAAAAATGAACAAAGACAGCAATAGTCAATTGCTGTAGGGTTAGTTTACTCTTGGTGAACCTATGAATTGATCTAAAGTTTAAACATTATGGAAAACCATTTGGAATTGTATGTGGAAGTACTGTAAACTGCTCGTACCATTTTATTCCACTACTTGAGCATCTCAAGGAATTGAAAGAGATAAAGATTCCTCAAGTAGAGAATATTTATAACAGTATTTTTGTGATAACAAAAACATAGAAACAAGGTGGGTATCCATCTGTTAAGGAATGGCTAAGCAAACCACAGTAAATGAAAGTGATGAAATATTGTTATACTGTGAGAAATGACTCATATGAGAAATTAAAGTAAACTTGAGAAGTTTTTATGAACTGATACAGAGTGAAGTACGCAAAACAAGAAAAACAACATTCAGAAAAGACTACAATAATGAAAATTTAAAAACAATGAAACAAGAAACCTAATGCTACATAATGGGAATGATTGAGTTTAGCACCAGAGAAGTGAGGATGAAAAACACATCCTTCTTTTCACTGGCAAGCTAGGGGACTATGGGTATGGGAAGTTGTGTATGCTATAAGTAAAGTTGATATGTCAACTTGGCTCTCTAACCATCTCTTCTCCAGTAGGAACTAAGACTGTATCACTGGCTTCCCAGTCTCTGATAGGTGAGACTTTGCCTTGTCTATCTGGAAATCAGGGTACCACACTACTTCCTGCAGTTCTCCCTACCCCCTGGATCATTTATCTCCCTGATCCTTTTTGCCTTGATTTCTAGAATCCCTTTATGTGTTCTCTTCCACCATTAAAATGTAAGATCTTTAAGGGCAAAGACAGTCTTGTTTGCTTTTATATGTATCCCCCAGTGCTTAGCATAGTGTCTGGCTAATAAGTGGTTGTGATAGCCTGTGTTTATTGAATTTTCATCTATTTCCAAAGTTCATTATCAATCAGTTTAGTATTTTTTGAGTAGTATTGGAGAGGTAAAAATAAAGAAATTCCACAATGCTGAAAGAATGAATGAATGAACAAATGAATGCATGAATAAATGAATGTAACCACATTTATTAAGTACTTTCTTTGTGCCACAGGCACTTTGCTAAGTGCTTGGGATAGGAATACAAAAGTGAGACAATCCTTTCCCTTTGGGGGGTTTACACTGTAATAGGGAATGACAACACATATAGTTGAACAGTCCCCAGGAAGAGTGTTTTGATCTGGAAACTATCCCTGGAATCAGGAAGACCTGGGCTTGAGTCCTACCTCAGACTCACATTAGCTCTGAGATTACTGATGAGTCATTTAGCATCTCAGTGCCCCCAGGCAACACTAACACTGTAAATTACTGGTCTGCAACAGAGGGAGTTTCTACCACCAGGGGTTCCCTATGCTGATGAAATCGCAAATCTAGACCCCAAATTTATATTTTTTTAAGTAAAAAAATACTACAAATAGGAATGGTATGTCTAAAAGTAGAGAAGTAGAATCCATAAACTATCTTCTGTACCCTCTTTGAAAAGCTTAGCTCACATTTTCAGTCTCATCACTTAATGTGATGTGACACGAATGAAAAAACAATCAATACAGATTCATTTGACTGAATTATGAGTCACTCACCAGTGAAACTATGCACAAGAAACTGACTAGTGATTTTGATGTGTGGAAACAACTGACTACTAATATTGTGCCATAGGGCAAAACTTAGATCATTGTTTTCTTCCTAATTTTAAAAAACACCCTTCTAAGCTATTCCTTAAGGAACTGTTAATTATCAAGGAGGACATATCTACCATGAACTGTAACAAAAAGGATCTTTTTCAACTTGGCAATAATAATACTTTGTCCCAGAGAATTCCAAAGAGGTCAGGTTGGGCTCACCTGTGTAACTTGTTTGAACACTTCAAACTAAACTTGAAAGGATAGCATTTATCAGAAATTACTGACAAGTATTAGAGAAGGCTTCTTAGATGGTGCATAGTGTTGTGAAACACTTTCAACCTTTTTTAAAAATTTCCAACTTGCAACATGAGTTGTTCCATATACATATGCAGAATTATTATCAACCAATCAATTAATGAATTTTATTGAATTATTTTAAGAATTTCCTAGGTTGTAGGTCTTCACATTAGTTGCTTTTACCTATCCTTTTCTGCTTGTGGCCTTTTTATTAATTTTCAAAAAAAAAACTCCAAAAACTGTGAATCAATAAAAAGATAGTATTCAAATATTGAGATCTTCCCTTTTATTTTTCTCTAGCAATAGAAATATAAAACATCATAATTTGGTAAATTCTAAGTTAAATGGAAGATAACTGAACACACTATTGAGTAATGATATTTTTTAAGTGTTGACTTCTTTGGCTGGAATGAAGATGGGCATATGTTAATGTTGTAATTAAGTAAGAACCATAGGGATGCAAGGACAGAGGGAAATATTGTTAGTAATTGTGCTGCATTTCGAAAGTATACTGAGGCAGTGTTAGCTGGGGGTACTCAAGGAGTAAGAAGGACTATTACACATTGCTGATAGGTGTTTAGGTTGGACATAATCTTGTCATCTTTAGATGGTTTAATTTGTTCAGAGAATGAGAGCCAGATCCAGGTATATTTCTGAAGCTTGGAAAAGCTACATAGCTGGGAGTGTGTGAGGGGTTGAGGTGAGGGTGTCCTTTAAAAGCACATTTCTCTATTTCTGGGATTTGGCTCTGTGTGTTAAAAGGCATCTAGGAAAACAGTGTGGCTCTGTATTTCCCCCCTTTTTTGGCTATTTTATGTCCAATGACAGCCTTTGTTATTGTCGCAACTGGTAAGGGAGAATCAGGTTCCCATAAGAACTCAGTCTATAATGATAAGATCACTCTAAGACAGTTTGGGTGACATCTCTGATAAGGCGATTGTCCCCTACTCTACTCCACATTACCCTTGGAGCATGTTGGAACACCCTAAACATAATAGTAGATGTAATCAAAAAGATCTGAGTACCTGTAGTTCAAAGTTCAAGCACTTCCTGGGATAGGCCAATTTATTAACTGGGAATATTTAAGAAGATCTGAAGTTCAAGGAAACAGACAGTCAGTTAAAAAGGTTCCACCAGTCCTGACGGATAAAAAGCAATTTAGGAAAAATGGAAAAAGATGAAAGAAGTAAAGCATCAAGGGGCATGTCATGGGAGGAAAAGGGAAGCAGTGGCAGTAATAGTATCTATAATAACAGCTAATATTTTGATAGCATTTACTATGTGCCAGGCACTGTGCTAGCACTTTACAATTATTATCTCATTTGATTTTCACAATCCTGGGAGGTAAGTGCTATTATGATCCCCATTTTACAGAAGAGGCAACTGAAACAAACAGGGGTGAAGTGACTTGCCCAGGATCACACAGCTAGTAAAGATCTTCCTGATTCCAAGCTCAGCACTCAAATCACTACACCACCTAGTTGTCAGGTGGTGACATGCAGTTAAAGGGATAGAAAAACTTCTGGGGTGGATGGAAGAAACAAGAGGGGATGTAAACAAAGTAGTAAATGAGGCAAAGGAAAAATAGAAGGAAAGTGAGATAGCTATTGTATTGTCAAGACAGTCTTACAGTTGTATATTCCATGGGACAAAACCTAGGTCATTGCTTCCTCATTTTAAAAGCATTCTACCTAATTCTCCTTTAAAGAAATTTCTCCTTATTATCATAGAGGACATGTGCTAGCATGAACTATAACAAGATTGTGAACTCCCCTTTAATGAGCACAGAAAAGCATGCCATCCTAAAGAACATAACAGAAAAATTGCTGTATTGAATAAAGTCATACCTCTGAGTCCATCGATTCTAGGGTCCAGTCTATAATTACAACCAAAAAAAGACATGTTGATAGTAAGGGAGGAGAGAAGGGATAATTATCCTCCTTGAGAGCAAACTCAAAATTAGAGACATACACCTCAAAACATCCTATCTAGAAGTTTGCAGGAGACTGAAAAATAAACAAAGCAGACTATAAACTTTAATCCAAGTACAATGGAGGTTTAATCCAAGTATAATGGAGGTTTGGCATAAGTCCAGATAACCTGAGATGGATCTATTTTTGGAAGATAGAAGAACTGAAGCCTATATGGACATTCTGCTGTTTGTCATGTGGTTGGGAGTAGCATTTTTCCTGAATTCTTGACTAAGGGCAAAAGACTCCTTTACACCCAGCAGGTGATACCATGCTATAAGGGGGAGAGGAACTGAACCCACCTCTCTTCCCTTTTAATCAATATAACCCCAAGAAATGTACCTGGGTTTCGGTTCATTTTCTTTGTCCTTTTCAGCTTTAGGTGTGGAGAGGAGAGTCTTTGACCTGGACCTCAAGCCACAAGGACCAGAGAGTCCAGAAATCCAAGCTGGGTATTGCAGCAGTTCAAGCAATGAACCCTGAGGAGCAAAGGTCAGGCGAGCTGGCCTAGTGAGGTTTAGGACTTGAACTTGGTGGGAGTGTATGAACTATGACCTATGAACTTGAATTATGCATGTAGAAACTTAGGTAAGCCATAAGCCCAATCACCTGCCCCTCTCTAAAGACAGAGGTGGTGTAAGGGGGAGTGATGCTGCTGGAAAGTGTATGTGTTTGCTTTTGCCGTATCTTTGAAGTAAATAGTCCTTTGTAAATGCTAATCAGATTTTAAGTGGTTAAACAGACATGAGATTCCCTCCAGGGGTAGGGAACTTGAAGCCTGGAGGCCACATGGGACCCTGTAGGTCCTCAAGTGCAGCCCACATGTGGCCTCGATGCTGCAGGTTCCCCACCCCTTGAGGCCGAGAATGGGGGAATACAATCAGTGAAGGCTTCAGCCAATGAAGAAGTGAGACTCCTCAGTTCTCCCAGAGTCCTGGAGGGGAATCTGAAATATAACACATCTAGCCCTGAGAAAGTGTGGCCAAAGCAAACCATGTTACATAAGAAATTCAGCCTTCAAGATGTCACCATGACTTCGTGGTGATGAGGATAGAATCTAGACCCCAGAAAGGAAGAACCCTATTCTTTCCCACATGACCAGATCTCTGGCTTTCACCTGAGGTTAAAATCCCATCAACTGGCCTCTCATTATGGCTCTTACCTCCCTATGGCCGCTGGCCATTTCCCACACTTAATCCTTGCTGGGCTCCATTGTCCCGGCCCAGTTCTGTTCACCCCAGTTTACTGGCCACTCCCATCCAGATCTCCTTAGGCCCCTCTTCCTGTCACTCCACACTACTTGGCCACTCCTGGATCCTTCCCACAGCTTTCTGTATGTAAGGTCCATCTTGTCTCCATTAAGATGCTGGGATTCTGTAATCTAGCCGCTGCTTAGATTTTTATAATCTAGCCAATAAGCCAATAGTTTACTAATGTTCAGATTCCTTAAGAGTCTGACCAATAATGACAATGTTCTAATAAACTTTGTCTTTGGCTGAAAGAAGGCTTGAGTTGAATTCTTTTAGGCAGGACCTATATGTTGTGATTTGGGGTCCCAGGACCCCTGAACCCCTAAACTGCATCAGTGGGACATGACAGTCATTTAAAAGTGGGAGAATATACCTATTTTAAAAGGAACAGACTAAGCAAAGGAACTACTGAAGTAGCACTCCATTATCAGGAAGTTGTATTCAAATTCACAAATTGGCAGAGAGGTAAAGCTATTTGGTTCAGGATCAATGGATATAGAAAAAAAAGTGTTATGGATTATAGATGAAGTATCCCATAGAAAATCAGGCTAAAATATCTTAATCATGAATTCTGCAAGCAGTAATATGTTATGTTAGTGATGGAGGATTTCAAGTATTTAGACTAAATCTCTCTCTGCCAAGAGCTAAGCAAATGGTAATAGACTCACAAAATCTGAAGGTTAGAAGGTAGCTCCAAGGAAACAGCAACAGCAACAATAGCTAGCAACTATACAGTGCTTTGAGGTTTGCAACATGCTTTAAAAATATTGTTACATTTTATCCTCACAACAATCCTGGGAGGTAGGTGCTATTATTATCCCCAATTTACAAATAAGGAAACTAAAACTGCCAAAAGTTAAATGACATGCCCAGGGTCACACAGCTAGTACACATCTGAGGCTAAATTGGAACTTAGGTCGTACTGACTCCAAGACCAGTGCTCTATCAACTTTTCCACCTAGCTGCCTCTGGGATATCAAGTCTAATCCATACGTGAAGGGAATCCTCACTATAAACACCAAAAGTCATTCATTAGTCTCTGCTTGAAGATTTCCAAGAAAGGGGAACTTATCACCTCTTAGGGCAACCCATTCCACTTTGAGATTGCTCAAATTATTAAGAAGCTTTTTTCTGGTATCAAGCCTAAATTGGTCTTTGCAACTTCCACTCTGATTCTTGTTTTACCCTCTGGGATCAAACAGAGCAAGTTTATCCTTTTTATCCCTAGAATAAGTTTAATCCCTTTTCACATGGCAACCCTTCAAATGCTTGAAACCAACTATCATGTCCTTCCTGAGTCTTCTCCATGTTAAACAGACCCTGTTCCTTTACCAGGTGTGGGGAACCCATGGCCTTGAGGTCACATGTAGCCTTCTAGGTACTTGGGTGCAGCCTTTTGACTGAGTCCAAGTTTTACAGAATAAATCCTTTTATTAGGGGAATTTGTTCTGTGAAGTTTGGATTCAGTCATAGAGGTGTACTTGAGGATCTAGAGGGTCACATGTGGCATTGAGGCCACAGCTTCCCCGCCCCTGCTTTAACCAATCCGCTTATGACATAGGCTTGTGGTCTTTCACCATTCCAGGTTGTCCTCCACTGTACCTTCCCCAGCTTATCAATGTTCTTCTTAAACTAATCAAAGTAAAATGTTCCTGTTCCAGAGGCCATACCCTTCTTAATGCAGCTCATGATCAGTTTTTCAGTAGATAGGAGATGGTAAATAAAGAAGGGAATTGCTGTTTGAACATATTTCCGAGCAATAAGAAGGTCACAGAAATAGAAATGATAGGAACTTTGCGATGGAGTGACCATGCCTCCTTAGACTCCATAATAGAAGAGGGAAAACCAAAACAGTCTTATATGCACTTAATATATGGGCAGAACAACCTTTAAAGAGTGCAAGACCTCAGAGGCTAAATTTCTTTGGATGTGAGGCTGAGAGATGTGATATTCTCAGAAACAAAATTCTGATGAAACTGACACAAAATTGTTCCATTAAGGAAGAAATGGGGTGATGCCTAAAGGTATTTTTTCTGTGGTCACTCAGCAAATAATTGACAAAGCTTAGATTCAAAAACAAATCTCCTAACTCTAAGTTCTATCCAATTTCCATGACACTAAGCTAGAAGTATAATATTGGCATTGGGGGAGTTTATATACAAACTGTCTTCTGCTTCACACCTGGTTCAGACCAGCTCTGGAGTATCTTATTTAGTCCTAAGTGCCGTATTTTCAGGATGAAATTGATCAGCTGGTGCATAACCAGAGGATAGTGACCAGGACAGTGAGAAGACTCCAAACCATGCATGTCATTTGGGGATCAGTTGAAGGAAATTGGGATAATGAACCTAAAAAACAGAAGACTTGGTGAATGGCAGGGGAGAGGAAAGCTATAGGACTTCCACATAGAATAAAGATTGGATTTATTTTCCTTAGCCCAGAGGAGAAAATATAGAACAGAATTGCAGTGAGGGCAAAAAAAAAAATTAGATTTAGCCAAAAGGAAAATGGGAAAGCTGTAAGCTCCCCAGCCTGAAATCTTCAAATGGAGACTGAATGTGACAAAGAGGATTCCTAATTCACGTGGTAGTTGAACTACACAAAGTCCTATCCAGTTATGATTCTGTGTTCCATGCTTTCCCTAATAAAACACTATAGAACTGTCTCACTCATGAATTTACTGAAGCCTTTTAATGAAACTATTCATATTTCAGCCCACACCAACTCTTGGTGTTCTTTTTATTTATCATAAATTTATCTCTTTCAAGCATTTGGTGTGCCCCAGGACTAACATAACGTGTTGGATATGCAAGTCTATGTTTGTAGTCTGCAAACTATATAAGATTTTACAAACTTTAATCATCCATGTACTCTGAAGAGTCTTTTAGTCTAGCCCCATACAACCATCTCCTTATTTTTCTTAATCATTTGAATTTCCCTTTGGACTTTTGCCATCTGGGAATGGTTTTGTTTTCTTTTAAATCCTAGAGTAGGAGCATTCTGAAATCCTTTCAGCTCAAGTGATGCTAAGATCTTTTGTGGCATTAGTTTATAGATGTCTTTCACAAAAATTTCCTACCCCTCCCAGCTTCCTATCACCATCTCTTATCCCCCTTAGCTAGAAGCTATACATCCTTCCTGGAATCTCTATGCCCACTACTTGATCTTTCTTATAAACTTACTATGTCCTAATTAATTTCATTGTTATTTATGTACATGTAAGCCAACCAGAGTGTACTTGACTTCAACTTCTGACAAAATTCCATGATGTATTAATAATAATAGCAAGCATTTCATGTACTTTGTAAATATATCACTTTATCCTCATAACAAACCTGTCAGATTGGTGCTATTCTTATCCCTACTTTGCAGAAGAGGAAAATGAGATGGAAAAAAGGTTAAGTGACTTGCCCCAGATCATAGGGACAATAAGTGTCTGTGGTTGGATTTGAATTCAAAAGTCTTCCTAACTTGAGGACCAATGTTTATCCACTATACCACTTAGTCATCTATTAAAAGAATGATTTAATGAGCATCTAGAAAAGGTAATGATGACTACAAAGAACCAACATAGCACCATCAATAACTTTATCAATTTTCCTTTCTAGATCTCCGGTTCCTTATGGGAAGATATTTTTTTTAATTATTTGTATTCTCTGGCACCTAGTACACTGCACTGACCTAGTAGTGTTTAATAAAAATGTTAGTTGAGAAGAAAAATTATTCCTTTTCATGACCAGACATTGCCCTTAATCCTGACGTTGTCTTAAAAACCTTTCAACTAAAACCTATGCTTTTATCATCAATAATCCCTTATATTTGTATGTCATTCAACAAATAACAAAGGTAAAAAAAATAACTAAGTAACTAACAATAACTAACAATTTCATATAAATTATCATATTTTATCTCATACCAACCTTGTGACATAGCAAGTGACTATAAAATAAGCTTACATACAGCACTTACGGCACAAAGTAAATTCTACTCAAGGTATGTCCTTGACTCAATCATAGATTTATCCCAATTTCTTACATCTTCTATACTTGCTAGAATCTGTGTTTATAAGCATGTATAATTTCCATTGGTAATTGGTAATTAAGGATAATCCTGAAGCACTGCAAGATCCTGAATAATGAACAAGAGTTCAATTTACTAAGATAGAAAAGTGGATAATTGAATATAAAATATTATTTCACAAAGATTGATCAAAAAGGCATACAATGAGTCTTCTAGGAGGAGGGGGAGGCTGTAGAGGTATTAATCCCTTATTTCAACAGAAAATTTGATTAACAAATTAAGAAGAACATTTGAATTCTATGGTATTTCTATTAATGGATGGGGTTTTTTTAATATAAATGATAAAATAATTTAGCAACTAAGCGTAGAGGAGATATCAACACTGAACACCCATGTAAAAGCAAAACATCAGCAAGTTGATGTGTCCTTAGACCCTCCTTTCTATTTCAGGATTCAACTTGAAGCCTTCCTAGCTTTGTAGGTCCAGCCAGAACTTTTTGCTTCACTGGCAGAGGCTTTAGAGAAGCTAAAGTGACCTGTACATCACCATGAGGTCTTGTCATTGACCTTTAATGAAAAATTCAATGTGTAATTACAAAATCCAACAAGCATTTGTTAAGCATTTGCTATGTGCCAAGCATTGTGCTAAATACTAAACAAAGATGATCCATATTTTCAAGAAGCTTACCTTCTACTATAGAAGAAGTTTCCAAGTTGAAAATCATTCTTCCTAATTCTCTACTATATTCATGAGCCTCTTACTGAGTATCCTAGCCACTTTCCAATCAAGTTGGAAAATCTTTGCTGATTCCTCTCTCAATTGAAAAATAGGTACAATTGTGAGTGATCTTGATTAAGGAAACTTAGAGTTAAATATCAGTGAGACTCCAGCATCTTATAGAATCTTTTACCCTTAATCTTCTACAAACTTGGAATAGTTAAGTGAGTGTCAATGGAACTAACAAGGGATGACTTGATAATCATTCAACTGAGTATTTATTAATACAATTCTTTATAGGGCATGCTTTTAGAAATTGCCCAATACAATGGGTTATCTGGCATGATCGGAAATTTCCATACACTTTCATGATCCATGTTTTTGTCCCTCTGGGTACTCCTTCCACCAATCTAGAACCAAAGAATTTCAGAGTTGGAAGAATCCTCAGTGGCAATTTGGTCCAACCCATATTCAAACAAGAATCCTTAATAATGTATATTTTAAAAATGGGAAGAGACAGAGTCATCAAGTGATATTTTCAAGAGGAAGAATGAAGTATATAAATAACAACTCACATTTGTGTGGTATTTTAGTGATATCGAAACCATCATGCTTGATTCTTCCAACAATCCTGTGACATAGGTAGTGAGTACAGTTATTATAATCTCTGTTTTACAGAAAAGCAAAGTAAAGTTCAGAGAGGTCCAAAAATTCTCTTTAACAAAGGTCTGAGTTGGCTGAGCTGGAGAATTTAATCACTCACTGTCCATCCAGTAGATCAAGCCCCTCCCCAAGTATTTCTACCTTCTTCAAGGGTATTATTATGCCAGGGCTATATTACGTCCCTTCCTAGATTTCAACTTTCTATCAGCCATTTTTATTCTGACCATTTCAGAGCAAAGATTAATCTCATAGAATGATTGGATCAAAGAATTGGAGCTGGAAGGGATCTCATTCATCACACTCCCTCCTTTCTTTTACAGAGGAGGAAACTAAGGCCTAAGAGGTTTAATCACTTGACCCACTTCCCTCCAATGGAAAGCATCAGAAATGTGGCTTGAAACTTTGTTCTCTGAGTTCAGAAACAGTTTTCTTTTCACTATTTCATACTTTCCCTTTGGAAAAAAAAGAGGCAAATTAAGAGACAAGTCCTTCTGTCATTGACTGTTATCATCTCACTCACTTTCAATAATGATCATATCTCTTCTTTGGTGTTATTTTCTCCAGGAAACTTCTAAAAACCATGTTTTTAGTGTCCTTTGAATACCTCAAGCACCTCAGCCCTCACGACCTTCTCCTTATCACCATGCATTCACCTTTTGTTAACCTGCTCTGGTTTCAATTCTATATACATCTTTTAAAAATCTAATTTGGTCTGTTAGGCCTGTATCCCAAAGACATAAAAAGGGTGGGGAGGTTGTGGTGGGGAAAGACCTATTTGTACAAAAAATATTTATGGCAGCTTTTTTGTGGTAGCTAAGAATTGGACATTGAGAGGATGCCTATCAAGTGGGGAATGTCTGAACAAGTTGTGGTATATGACTGTAAAGAAATATTATAGTACTACAAGAAATGACAAGCAGGATGATTTCAGAACAACGTGGAAATACTTACATGAACTGATACAAAGTGAAATGAGCAGAACCAGGAGAACATTGTGCATAGTAACAGCAATATTGCATGATGAAGAATTGTAAATTACTTGGATATTCTCAGCAATACAATGATCCAAGACAATCCCAAAGGATTCATGATGAAAAATGTCATTGGCCTCCTGAGGAAAACTGAGGTTGTCTGAATACATACTGAAGTATACTATCTTTTTTGTCTTTCTTTCTTTCCTTCCTTCTTTTCTTCTTTCTTCCTTCAAGTCTTCTTGCACAAAATGACTAATATGGAAATGTTTTACGTGATTGCCCATGCATAACCTATATCAGATTGCTTGCCATCTCAGAGAGGGAGAGACAGAATTTGGAACTCAAAACTTTAAAATCAACAACAGCAACAAATGTTAAAAATTGTTCATACAAGTAATTGGGGAGAAATTTTTTTAATCTAAGTTGATTCATAAATTCCTTCTCCTTCCATCCACACTAGCCTCTACAAATGATTCCTTATTTTCTTCCCCATTAGAATCACTCCTCTTTGTGACCAGAATTTCATTCTTGGATGCTTTCTATCCCTTCCTATCCCTAGGGCTGACTTTCCCAATAGATTTTTGCAGCAAGAAGATAAGCACAAAAGTAGCAAAAATTTACATTCTACTTAAAAGTTGCGAAGTGCTCTATAGACATCATTTCGTTGAACATAACAGCATTATGGGTATTATTGTTCCCATCTCATGGATGGGAAACTGAAGCTTAAAAGTACCAGTCTGTCTCAAGCCCTTCCACTCAACAGTAACAGCTTCATGAGTTGTTGTGCCCAAGGAACAATTGCCATTTGTTGATCAACTTTTTGAAAATAAGCTTTTCTTTACTTAACTGGGTTCTACTTCAGATGACCAGCAAACAGTCTTTAATAAGACCTTGTACCCAACAACTTTCCAGCTGAGTAGGCATTGTATTAAAGGTTTATCAGAGAAACGTATTTGAAATGACTAAATTTTCTGGATAACCAAGATATGTCCCATCAAGTGCCAAAAGCTTATATTTTTAAAATTTCACCATTTCTGGATGGAAATCAGTCAAAATGTGACTATTTTGTAGTGAGACTGCCATTTCAGACACTTCTCTACCTTCTTAAAGAAAGGAGACTAAATGTAACAAAATGACTTTTAATATAGTTTTGTATTTACATATTGGGGCAGCTAGGTGGCAGAGTGGCTAGAGGGCCGGCCCTGGAGTCAGGAAGGCTCAACTTTCCAACTTCAAATCTAGTCTCAGACATTTACTTGATGTGTGACCTTGAGCAACTCACTCAACTCTGTTTGCCTCAGTTTCCTCTTCTGTAAAATGAGCTGGCAAAGAAAATGGCAAACCACTCCCATATCTTTGCCAAGAAAACCCCAAATGTGGTCATAAAGATTTGGACACAACTGAGAAACAAATGAATTTACATGTATAAAACTCTAATTAAATATGCTTATTTAACTGTTCTGTGTTTTATGTTCCAATTTAGTGCCTTTACACTGGAAGTTCCCTCTGCCTAGGATGCTCGCTCTCTCTCTCTCTCTCTCTCTCTCTCTCGCTCTCTCTCTCTCTCTCTCTCTCTCTCTCCCTCTCTCTCTCTCTTTCACTGGAGGGATTCCATGGTTTCTTGAATATCACTTTTTGTAAGAGCTCTTTCCCAGTTCATCTGACTACAGTTAACCCTTCCACATCCCACCTTTTCCCAGTGTGGTTTTGATATATCAAAGGCCGCTTAAGAAATAAAATGAGACTATTTGGGGAGTTTTGTAAAAGTTGCAGACAGCACATGAAGGCCAGCAGATGACACAGAAAAAATTTAGAAACTCAGAAATGCATAAAATATATGTAGAGTATTATACAGTATCAACATATAGTTTTCTTTTAATACCATGATAATTTAGACTTCTTCTCTGGTATGAAGGGAGGGCAAAAAAAAATTATGTAGATTTTCTAGATCATGAGGGAGGGGTACCGCACCCCTAACCCCCATGATGTAGAAAGGATAACTGTACTAGTGCCTTCCCTCTGAGATTACCTTCCATCTATTCTGTATATATCTTATACATAACAAAATTCTCTCCACCATTAGAATGTTAGCCCCTTGAGAACAGGGATCTTGCTATTCTCAGAGTCTGGCACAATGGCTGGTTCATAGTAATACATGCTTGTCAACTGACTGACTCACTGTTTTGTTTCAGTTTTTTTTTTCTGTATCTACCCTCCATATCAGACTGCTGGACATCAACTAACTTCTAAGAGCTCCTTTACCCTTTGCCTCTTTGATTTTGCCACTTTTAATCTGCTGAGAACTGAGAAATCATATACTCCCTATATCAATGGCTCCATGATTTCATTCATATGAGTATCATCTGCCATATGTCCCAGCATTCATGCAAGCTCACACCTGATCCATGTGCAATTCTTGATCATATCCTCTTATAAATTCTCCATAGAGGAGAATTCTCTTATCATATGAGAGTTCCTCCTCTAAGTCTTGGAACATTTGCTGAGTTCCTGGTCAGTACCTGGGCTACCACTGGTTATCATATGTTCTACCAATATGCTGCCACTTCTTCCCCTGCCCCATACCCAATCCTGAAAGGCCCCAGCCAAAGCTGACATTAGGGGGACCATCCTCACCCTTCTCCAACCTAGGTTGCCCCTGAAAGTAACACCAATCTTTCTGCCAAAGCCTCTTTTCCCTCATCCTCCCACTTCTTCACGCCAGAGGAAACCTGACTTTTAGACCAACTCCCTCTTTCCAGGGGTGGTAGGCCAGTCTCCTCCAGGTTTCTCACCTTACAGGGCAGATGCATGTACTCCATGAATTGAAAAACTCCTAGGCCTTGCCATCTGCCCTGCCTCTGAATTCTTAGAACCTATAGGATTTTCAGTTCATCCTGTACCTAAAATCATCTATATGTGTTGTTTCTCTGAATTAAAATGTGAGCTCCTTGAGAACAAGTGTACTCTCCTTTTTCTGGCTGTGTCTCCAGCATTTAGCACAGTGCATGACCCACAACAAGCACTTAAGAAATGCATTTTCATTCACTCATTCAAATAATCAGGCTTACTAAAAATAAGTAGCTTCTAGTGGGCATATCAGTAATAAAGGTCTAGCTTTAGTGAAGCGGCTTTGTGACAAGCACTCTTTTCCACTTATTTCCTGAAAGGAAATTTTTCCAAACTTCTGGATGTCAATGGATTTGACATCTGTTTTCCAATGGATTGAAACTGTAGGCTAGATAACACCAACTAGATAAGTAGTGTGTTACTATATTGTTTAAGACTACAAATTACTTGTGCAATAAGTTTATTCTATTAGAATCCGTGCTCTTCAATGCCTAGGAACTCTGAATAACCAAGCTGTCTTATCAGGGACAACCAAGACCGGTCTTCAGGACTGAGCTGGTCTCTTTGTATATATAAGTCAAAGTCAATTCTTATAGAACCTCCTACCTCAAAGATCTCATCCTCAATTTCTCCAAGAGGTCCCATAGTTCTCCTAACCATTAAAAAGAGTTATATCCATCCAGCTTCAATAACTGGAAACATATGCCAGTCAACTTGATTTCTTCTGTCATGATTTCCCACAAAAAGCAACATCCATTTGCCTCATTAGCCTTATACCAGCCCTAAAAAAGAAATAACAGGCAATCATTTTTTTAAATAATCAAACCACATATTGCAAGGAAAAATAGATAGGAAATGATGAACAAAGCCACAGCAATGTACCCCAAGCAAATTATCTTTGGTTTCATCTTTTATTTGTAGACTATTCATTTAGACACTGGTTTTTCAGCAGAAACATAAGCTTTACATCAGCTGCTATTGTTCCCAATTAGGAAATGTTTTGGACTCAGGCAGATCCTGAAAAAATGAGGGAGGTCCTTTGAACATGGTGGCAATGGGATTTTGTTTTGCTAAGCTCTTGGCATTTGGAGTTGGTCTCTCTCTCTCTCTCTCTCTCTCTCTCTCTCTCTCTCTCTCTCTCTCTCTCTCTCTCTTCTCTCTCTCTGTCATTGGATTCCTTTGGGGACAAGGATTTTTTTTTAACGTAAGGCAAAATAAAGTTCTCTTTCTTCTTTGAAGGAAATTGCTCTAGATTTTGCATAGATATGAACTTCTCTTGGTTATACCTACCTATGTGAAGAATGAATTGGCATCAGCAACAATGACTTCTGCAGTCAATTAAGGAATGGCATTGATCAGGGACTTCAGTCCAATCCTGAGACAAAAGAACAATGGGTACAATCACCCATTTGCATCCCTTCAGGGCAGCTGCCTATCTGGCCTGTGCCATGGGAACTCTGTTAATGGTGGAGACACAGCCACACAGAAATAGATGAGAAACAGGCTAAACAAGGACCAATTGCATCCCTTGGATAGGATCAGGAAAGCTCTGTTCCTGGATTTAGGAGACTATTTCAAAACTACCATAATCCAGGTCCATGAAAACACACACACACACACACAACTTGGACTTGTAAGAAAACCATCTCATGTGTAGTAGGAGAGTAATCAGTGGAAACCACAACTGCTACTACATCCTAGGCTGGAGCACTTCCCCAGAAGCTAAATATGTGCCTTGACCCCTTATGATGAGGGGTCATATTATATCCTTTGATAAAGGATATGCTAAACCAGAGGCTTCTGGCTAGTCCTCTTTGTGAGCCTCCTCCTACTCCAGGTAGCATCAAAGAGGATTGAGGACTGAGCAGCAAAGTTTGCTTAATCAGTAAACTTTAAAGGGATACATGATTTTGGCTCTCTTTCCTTCTGTTTTCACATTTTTGACTTGGATTTCCAATAGCATTTCCCTTCAATTTGATGGTATGGGAGGGAGGTGGGAATTTCTTCTTCTCATGAAGCATTTGTGAAAGGTGGTAGTGGTGGCTGTAGTAATGGTGGTGGTGGTGGTAGCAGTAGTAGTGGTAGCAGAAGTAGTAATAGCAGTAGTGGTGATAGTGGTGGTGGTTATGGTAGTGGTGGTAGGAAAAGAAGAAGGATCAGCAACAGTAGCTATAGTCATAGTAGCTATTATTATGATTACTATTATTAATGGGCAGCATCCCCATGAATTCAACCAATAATATGTCAAGTATGTTGAAAGAAGCATAGAAAAAAATGATTGGGTCATATAGCTTTTTTTTTTTTAGTGAAATGCAGGTGGTTTATTATAGTGGTGGTGTGTTGAGCCTAGTACATTGTCTATATGGGTTTGTCTAGATGTGGCTTATAGGAAGGCATGAACAGATATCTCCAGTGTGTCTTCTCCCTTCTCCAAAGACAGATTTTGATTCTTGGCTGGAGAAGTAAGAGTTTGGGGCCAGAGGCTGACCACTCTGTTCTCAGAAAAAATAAAACAGTAGTAGGCTTGAATTATATCTATCTATTAGTATAGGTAAGACAATTTTTATGTTCAAGCTGAGCTCCTGATCACTGTCTCTTAACAGGAAAAGAGTTCCCCAAGCTGTTTATCCAAATCTTGACTCATTTCCCACCAAATGCTAGTTACACAAACACATGTAGCAAATAGCAAATAAACCCATTTAATCTAAGCTGATAACAAATAGAAACCAGAGAAGGTAGACAGATGAGAATATGCCAGACAAAACACAGAGTGAATTAGCTTAAACTTTAAATTGTCTAAATGTATTGACCAATTAAGATTAGGCATTGAAATGGTAGAAACTATGCAACATATTGCAGGTTGCAAGAATTTTTCATCTACCAGATACTTGAAAAAGTACAATTAGGTTGCTAGAATTTTACATGAGAAGGGTAAAATCATCACACTACAATTATAAATCACAAAATATCCTTCAGTAGTCAACAAATCAACAATAAATACAATAATAATAGCTACTATTTATATAGTGTTTACTATGTACCAGGCACTGTGCTAAGCACTTTCACAACTATTATCTCATTTGATCCTCAAAATGACCTTGGGAAATAGGTGCTATTATTATCCACATTTTAGATGAGGAAACTAAGACAAAGAGGTGAAGTGAAGCCCAGGGTCACACAGCTATTAAGTATCTGAGTCCATATTTGAACTCAGGTCTTTCTGACTCCAGTTCTAGCACTCTATCCACTGGGCCTCTCACTGCTCTACCAGCCCTAGACTAGAACATTATTTTAGATAAAATTGTTGCCTACAATGTCTAGGACGTAACATTGATCTATAAAAATATAAGAATGATGCTTTCATTGATATTACCAAACCAAATATTCAAAATCTCCAAACTACATGGAATGAAAAGTTTTCAAAATGTACAGACCTGCTAGAAGAAATTAAAACTATGTGCAATTGGGTGGTTCTAAATAATTTCCATTGTCCCATCTGCTGCTGGAGTTATTCTGAGGATGCTTTCAGTGAATCTGTAGAAAATAAGCTTGCAGCGGAGCCAAGATGGCAGAGTGAAAGCAGTGACTTGCTTGAGCTCTCCTCCAAACTCCTCCAAATACTCATAAAAAATGGCTCTAAACAAATTCTGAAGCATCAGAACCCACAAAAAGACAGAGTGAAACAAATTTCCAGCCCAAGACAACCTGGATGACTGATCAGAAAGGTGTATTGCGCCAGGCTGGGAGCGCAGCACCGCCTGGCATGGGCGCACAGTCCTCAGTGAACCTGGAGCAGGCCTCAGAGGACTGAATCTCAGGCAGCTGTGGAGGTTTCCAGACTCCTCAATCCACCAATGCCAAAGACAACTTAGAAGGTCAGTGGGAAAAGTCTGTTTCTGTCAGTGCTGAGACAGGAAGGTGGGGTTTCAGCTCCATTCCCCAAGAGCATGGCCCTGGGGGGTGTGGGGGCAGCTGCTTCCTGAGCTTCCAGCCCACAGACTGAGGGGGAATCCAGTGGCTGATCAGAGAGGGATTGCAGGGATCTGCTGAGGCAGGAATCTCTTGCTTTGCCCTGTTTGGATCTGGGTCACAGTTCTGGGCAGTGCTGGGTGAGGAGGAGCTGGCTGGTGAGCTTGGAGTGGCTGTGGAGAGGAACCTCCTCACAGTTACAGGACAGAAAGGAATACTTGTGGTCACAGGCCAGGAAAGGAGTAAACACCTCGCCCCTTATCATACCACCTTGGAAGAACTGAAAATTTACAGGTCCCTACAAGTATCTCTGAAAACAGCTATACAAACCCCTGAAGCTTGGGACAGTACATTCTCCACATTGGAAGCAGACTCTTACCTTAACAAAGAGTTTAAAACTCAAGTAATTGGCCGGATCATGAGCAAGCAGCGCAAAAAGAGTCAGACTATAAATCTTACTTTGGTGAAAAAGATCAAAATATACAACCAGAAGAAGACAACAAAGTCAAAGCTCCTACATCCAAAGCCTCCAAGAAAAATATGAATCAGTCCCAGGCCTTGGAAGAGCTCAAAAGGGATTTTGAGAAGCAAGTAAGGGAAGTAGAGGGAAAAACTGAGAGTGATGCAAGAAAATCAAAAAACAAGTCAACAGCTTGCTAAAGGAGACCCAAAAAAACTGAAGAAAATAACACCTTAAAAATAGCCTAACCCAAATGGCAAAAGAGGTCCAAAAAGCCAATGAGGAGAAAAATGCCCTAAAAAGAAAAATTGGCCAAATGGAAAAGGAAGTCCAAAAGCTTACTGAAGAAAATACTTCCTTAAAAATTAGAATAGAGCAATTGGAAGATAGTGACTTTATGAGAAATCAACACAGTAGAACAAATCCAAAAGAATGAAAAATTAGAAAACAATGTGAAATATCTCATTGGAAAAACAACTGACCTGGAAAATAGATCCAGGAGAGAGAATTTAAAAATTATTGGACTATCTGAAAGCCATGATCAAAAAAAGAGCCTAGACATCATCTTTCAAGAAATTATCAAAAAATGCCCTGATATATTAGAACCAGAGGGCAAAATAGAAATTGAAAGAATCCACAGATCTCCTCCTGAAAGAGATCCCCAAAGGAAAACTCCTAGGAATATTGTAGCCAAATTCCAGAGTTCCCAGGTCAAGGAGAAAATATTACAAGCTGCCAGAAGGAAACATTCAAGTACTGTGGAAACACAATCAGGATAACACAAGATTTAGCAGCTTCTACATTAAAGGACCACAGGGCATGGAATATAATATTCCGGAGGGCAAAGGAGATAGGATTACAACGAATCACCTACCCAGCAAAACTGAGTATAATCCTTCAGGGGAAAAAATGGTCATTCAGTGAAATAGAGGACTTTCAAGCATTCTTGATGAAAAGACCAGAGCTGAATAGAAAATTTGACTTTCAAATACAGGACTCAGTGGAACATGAAGAGGTAAACAGGAAAGAGAAATCATAAGAGACTTATTAAGATTGAACTGTTTACATTCCTGCATGGAAAGATGATATTTATAACTCATGAGACCTTTGTCAGTATTAGGGTAGTTGGAGGAAAAAAATTATATGTATGTATATGGATATAGATAGAGGGCACAGGGTGAGTTGAAGATTAAGGGGTCATATCTGGAGAATAAAATTAAGGGATGAGAGAGGATTATACTTGGAGAAGAAGAAAGGGAGAGGTAGAATGGGGTAAATTATCTCACAAAAAAAAACAGAAAAGTCTCTTACAGTGGAGGGGAAATGGGGGAAGGTGAGAGGGAATGAGGGAATCTTATTCTCATAGGATTTGGCTTAAGGAGGGAATAACACACATTCAATTGGGCATGGAAATCTGTCTTACCCTACAGGAAAATAGGGGGAGAAGGGGACAAGAGAGCAGGGGATGATAGAGAGGAGGGCAGATTGGGAAAGGGAGTAATCAGAAGTAAATACTTCTGAGGAGGGACAGGGTCAAAAGAAAGAATAGAATAAATGGGAGGGCAGGATAGGATTAAGGGAAATAGAGTTAGTTTTTCACAACATGTCTACTATGGACGTGTTTTGCATAACTGCACATGTACAACCTATATTGAGTTGCTTGCCTTCTCAATGAGGGTGGGTGGGAAGGGAGGAAGAAAGATAATTTGAAACCTAAAGTTTTAAAAACATATGTTTAAAAAAAATGTTTTCACATGCTACTGGGAAATAAGAAATACAGGAAATGGGGTACAGAAGTCTATCCTGCCCTACAGGAAAGTAGAAGGGGAAGGGGATGAGAGAAGGGGAGAGAGATAGAAGAGAGGACAGACTAGGGGAAGGGATATTCAGAATGCATGCCATCTTGGGGTGGGAGAAGGGGGGAGATGGGGTATAAATTTGGAATTCAAAAACTTGTGGGAGTGAATGTTGAAAGCTAAAAATGAATACATTTATATTAAAAAAGAAAAAAGAAAAAAAAGAAAGTAAGCTTATATCTAATACCTATATTGAATTACAAAAGTGACTCATTTTATTCACCTGCATGATAAAGCACAGAACATTAAATATAAAAGAATAATGGTTTATTCCTATTAAGGAAGAGAACAAAATAATAGTAATAATAATGTCTGGCATGTACGTGGCACTGCAAGGTGTACACAGAACTCGATGCATATTTTCTCATTTGATCCCAACAACAGCTCTTTGAGGTACATCCCCCCATTTTCCAGAGAAAGAAATTGACTTGCCAACCAATAGTAAATGTTGAGATAGTGGACTCAAAACCAGGTCTGTCCCAACTCCTAGACCAGTTCTCTTTGGCATGGAAGTCCTACCATTTGTCCTAAGACAAAGGGAAGAATTTTATGGTTATTAGTGTATTTATGAGTTATCACACTGCCTCATGAATATGCAAATAAAAATATCCCTCATGCAAATGCTACCTGAAGCCTCAGAATGGCCATCAGTGGGGAGTAAGGCTTGTTCCTGTGCTGCCTTTCTCTGTCTCTTAACTCAGCTTTGGTTCTCTCATCTCTGACACTTCACATGGCTCTCCCCACCACCCTTCACTATCTCTGGGAAGTTACATGTCCTGTACTAGCCTTGCCAACATATCTCCTATGCAAGAATAGAATTACTAGTGCTGAAGAACTAGATCAATGGGAAAGAAAGATGCCATCACTATACCATTCGTTTAACACTCAAAATGCACTGGAGTCATCTTTTTGTGCATCTCCTATATGCCCAATTAGATTATTTGCTCCTTGAGGGCAAAGACCATAACTTTTCCTTTTCTTCATTCTTAGTCCCTAAATAGTCTTACATATAGCAGGAACTCACTGTTAGCAATGATAGCAATAAGTGTGACAATCATGAATACAAAAGAGAGAAACAAAGGTAATCTCAACAATAACAATAATGCCATTTACCTTGATACTTAACTTGATATCAAGTTAACATATAGTTAACTTGATAGTTTCAAAATCAGTAACAAATTATTAAGACATCTTCAAGTGATCTGCAAAGTTTATGTACATTTTAATGCAACTGCACCTTGATTTTCAATCTCCTATTTCATATTATCTCCACAGGATTCTAAGGAAAATTTATAAAGAGACCGGTGTTATATAAATGAAAAAACAAAATCACCAAAGATAGGCAGAAATAGGATTAAAATGTTAACCTCTTAAAATTAGAAACAAGCATGGATAGCCAAGAAAACTAAAGCTACTATTTTCTCTGCAGTTCCTCTATTTTCTCTCCTATCTTGTTTGTATTGTAGCTCCTGCCCTTGCTTGCAACCTTCCCTACTGCTGAAACAGCAAATACCTGAAATAGTTCCATCTGTTAGGGTACTGGAGAAGGAAACGGCAAACTACTCCAGTACCTTTGCCAAGAAAATCCTATGCAGTTCACGAAGAGTCAAATACAATTGAACAACAATTAAGCTGGGTTACAAGAAATAGCTAACCTGAAGAAGAATTGTTCCTATTACCGGCTTCAGCAACAGGCCCTGTCCAATCAAGGGATACCACATACCCTGTTCCTACCCTGCAAGCTCCCAGGACTAAGCCCTGTCTAATCTAGAGATACTCCATACCCAATGTACCTCCTGCCTAAATTGAATCTTACATAAGCTTTGCCCTTTTCTTCCTATGTTATATTTGGCAGTGAATATTAATAAACTACTGGAACTCATTCAGGCATAGCTGTGTGTCATTCATCCAAACTCCACCCTAAATTTTGAGGACAATTGCATGTGGCATTTTAGGGTTTATTAGGTTTTTTCATATGTTTTAGTTAACCTCACAACAACTCTGTAAGGTAAAAAAGGGAAGTTACTATTACACCCATTTTACAGATAGGGAAACAAGACTTAGAAGGCTGTGTCTTCCTGTTTTATGCTGTCCAAACCTAGAGTAGCCAATTGTCTATATGAACAAAATCAATATCATTAGAATGGTATGAGAAGCTGTTGACTGGGGAAGATAATCTTTGCATCCAATGCCCCTGATTAAAATTTGATATGCAAAATATATAGGAAATTGACAAAAATATATGTCTAACTTCTGTAAAGTCCTACTCTAGTCTTCATTGTGGCACTAAAGTGACCCTGACTTTTTGAAAGCTATGCTGACATAGCAAAAAGCCTAGAAAATTCTAAAACAAAAAACAAAAACAAAACAGAAAGGCTTCAAGCACAGTCTTAATGACAAAATCAGTAATCCTGCTAACTACGGAAAGGCTAATTGCCAATGAGTAGGCCACTTGATGATAATTCTGTGGCCATGGCAACGCATAAAAAATAATAATGGAACATGCCCCTCCATGCTGTGTGACTCATTTTAGGTTCTTCAATCTTGTTAGAGGAGGGGCAAAAAGGGGATTAAAGACCATGCCATTTTTAGATCATCTGTAAACAGTAATTTAAGTCATTGTTACTCTAAATGTGAGATCTTTGTCTGTTCAGTGACCAGCAGAACTACTATTTAAGAATCTGAATTACATCAATATTGACACTGTCACTATAAATCAAAGAAGGGAGGAAGGGGATAGAAGGGGGAAGGACTTTGCAGCAAAATCAAAGAATTCAGCTAAATGAAAGACAGTTTCTTCTAGGAAAGGAAAATTAAAAAGTTGGCAAAACTGGTTTTATGATGCATCCAAAGAAAACAAGAAACATCATTTCATGGGACATTTGGCTATCTTGTATTACAATACTTGTAATAAATATTTCTACAACCTATGTGCAAGCTTCTTTTGTAGAGGATAAAGAGCTAGAGAAATTATATGAGAACTTGATAAGACCCTCCATATTGCATCAGCCTATGCTTTTGAGTTAAGTGCAAAAATGGATTAGGCAGACTTGTCCAAAAAAAAAAACCAAACATTGGAATAGATGGTTAAAGAATAAGGCACATGAGAAGCCAAAAACTTGGATGCTACACAGAAACCTCATGCTTATATACTGCAAATACTTCTTTGAGGAAAGAATTGGGAGTCGGTAAACCTGAGGAGAACCAAATAACATCTTCAGAAATAAAATTGATCATATTTTACACACAGGAAATGAGTCATTACTGTGAATCAATTGTGTGAACAATCAGGCTATCCATGTGTTAGAATAAAGATCAAAGTTGATACAAAGTAGGAAGAAAGAATAAAAATAAGAAAAAGATTTGACTTGTAATAAAAAACAGCTCCAAACTGAGTTATTAACATTGAAAAATGGGGAATGAAAATACATCAACAATGATTATAAACAATTCCATACAGAACTGAAGACAATGGAAATCAATTGTAGTAGTAAGAAAAAGAAGGGAAGGAAGGAAGAAAAGAAGGAAGGAAGGAAGGAAGGAAGGAAGGAAGGAAGGAAGGAAGGAAGGAAGGAAGGAAGGAAGGAAGGAAGGAAGGAAGAAAAAGGAAGGAAGAAAAAAATGCTTTAATTAGCAAACAGTTGACCTAGTTGCCAAGCAGAAAGACATGGTTGTAAAAGATAGCAAAAGTTAAGAATATTGACTCTATTAAAAAATCTAACAAATGATAGATGATGAAAAGTAATCAACTCAAAAAACAAAAGACAGCAATAGAAGGAAAAAATAATTTAAAGGAAGTTTGTCAATGACCCTGCTGGTGGTATTTAAGGATGAAACTAGAAGACAACAACCAGAGGAAAGAGGTCTCTAAGGATTTTCATAACTCTTTTCACCATCAAGGACAATGGAACCACTGCATTTTGACTCCAATATGGCAAAACCAAACATGTGCTTAGAAAAAATAGATTAAAATGATACTGGGAAAAAATATAGGGAAAAAAATGGAGAGACTAAATATATACAGCGTGGTTCCATGCTGGAGGCGGCACAAGTATGAGATAGCACTGCAGCAATCAATTTTTAAAATATCTGAAGGAAGGGAAGAATTGCAGAAGAACAGCAGAAGTGGAAGAGATTTCAGAGGATCTCTAGCCCAACTTATTCAAGAAAGGAATACTCAGTGTAACTTACTCAACAAGCATTAGTTCAGTCTTTGCTCAAAGATCTCCAAGAAGGGAGAATCCAGTCTCTGTGGAAGCAGCCCATCTTACTTTAAAATAGCTCTAATTGTTAAGAAGTTTGTCCTGACATTAAAATTAAATTTTCTCTTTGTAACTTCCACCCTCAGTTCTTTGCTTTGCCCTCTAGGGGCAGACAGACAAACATCAACTCTAATTTCTCCTCCGTGCAGAAAATTTTTACAGTTCAATGAGGGAGACAACAGGCAACAAATATATGCAAACATGATGTATACAGGATGAATTGAAGACAACCTCAGTGGGAAGGCACTAAGAATAAGGAGGACTTTTCTGTTTCACAGACCCCAACAAGCACAACCACATGGTCCAGACTCATCATCCCTCCCATACTACTGTCTCTAGGTCAAACTAGGAAGGGCCACTTTGTCTTGAGGGTAGAGTAGTTCCTGAAATATGTCAGAGGTGTGCAGGAACAGAATGAACTCCCAAAACATCATGTATATGCTGGAATACAAAGTCTCCCCAAAACTGAAAAGACATGTAACCATTTCTGGGCTTAGTGTACTATTACAACCACATTTTGTTTTTGTTTTGTTTTGTTTTTCTCTATTTAACAGCATCCTTAGTAGATTTTCTGAAGGAACAGAATGTTTTTAGTAGTATGCTATAGGCTGCCAAGCTAAACTAGTATATGCCTGCACCCATCCTGGCCTATCCTGACTCACACCGGCCATTTGGGGAAGCAACTTCTTCCAATATGATGGCAGAAGTCATCCTTTTGTATGCAGTCTACCATTCTATCCTGCCCTTCCTATGTATCTGCTACTGCTAAAAGTTAAATTCTGATGAATGGGAGCTCCTAGCCTTACGACAGTGCCAGAAGCCTCAACACACCATATGAAGTAAGTTCAACATCTAATCACTGTACAAAATGACCTTACTAGAATACCTAGGGATAGCTCTATAGCTGTTTCAGTGCTATACCTGCTCTTTCCAATAGATTCAGTTCAATTTTTTTTATCTTTCTTGTCATGATAAAAACCAAGAATGAGGAGCCAGCTATGAAACAGTCCACATAGACCCTCCTGCACATGAAGGACTTTTTTTTTTAAACAACATATCCCCTGTCAATGTTTGTGGCAGGAAGAGGACCCTTATGCCTAGTTATTGTAATCCGCCTACCATGAAGGCTCCACCTGGGGAGGGCTCTATGTCATATGGGATACTCCAACTACATTTCAATTTTGCATATTCCCACAGAAGGCTCCAGTTGGAGAATTGTATTTATGCCATGAAATGCTTGATGATCCTTCATATTGTTATCTACAACTTTTGGCGGCCTTGATTCTGGCATGACATCAGGTGAAGTTACAGTTTGACAAAGATCAACTGACAGGTAAAAGATCCTATAGAGAAAAAGAAGGCCTGTTGTAGGCATTCACAAAACCTAACTGTGCTGCGCCAAAATCTCATTGGAATTTATTACCATCTTACCCAAATCCCAGAAACATAATGACACCTTATCTTACCTTGAACACAATCAAACACTTCCTTCCCTGGCCTAGACCTTTTCATTGTAGCCAAGCATACCCATCTGTTCCTCTAAGCCCTCCTACCTTATATCCAATTATGGCCCCTTTGTACTTTCCATTTTTTAATCTTGTTCTATCTTGTCCTGTAAAGTCTATTAAAATTGCTGTATATTCATTTATTCAGTTCAGTTCCTTTCAATGCAACTAGATCTTCATTTCTGGTACTTCTTTTCCCTCATAACATGGACTGTGCTCCCCACCATGATGCCATGACACAGCATGGTATAGTAGAAAGAACTAAACTTGGAGCAATATGATTCCCCTCTCCACAGCTCACAACTCCCACTCAAACTGCAACAACGCCTTTAAGCAATGCCCCATTGTTCTTGGTTGGACGAAGATGCCTGGCATGTATTTCTTCCCACAGCTGAATTCTTTAAAATAATTCTATCCAATCATGTACCTGGAGTAAGATCTCCTAAGGAGACTAACTTCCTATCCATGATTCTTCCCAGAAAGAATATCATATCATAGACCACAGTCCTCAATGTGGTATGATGGAACAACATGGTATACCAAAAAGACCTTCAAAGGCTTTGTTCAAATTCTAACTCCATTATATACTACTTGTATTACCTTGGGTAAGTCATTTAACTTCTCCACCCCTCTTTTTTCTGATTTAGAAAAATTAGGGATTTGGACTACATAATCTCTGAAGATCTCTTCCCATTCTTGATCCCATAATAACTAAATGCTGCCTAGTCTGAACTACAGGTAAGTATTTTTAAAAATCCAACAGTCAACTTTATGCCCTGAAAAAAAAAAAGATTAATAAAATGAAGCATCATAGGGCATCAGGCAATACATCGTGCTTCAGTCTTAAGATATGCTTGTCTTACACGAACTACATCAAAATAATTACCACTGATATTAGAAATCCAGCATTACAATTTAAGCAAATAAAAATTAAACTTTTTTCCCAAATTGTACTATTTTTACTTTACTCATAATTTAAAACAAGTAAATTGATATTTTCTTTTCTTAAAAAAAAATTGTGGGGGAGAAAATGCTCTGGGCTAAGACCCCGTAAGCAGAGTTTTAGCCTACAGCCAATTTTTACAGCTGAGTTATAAACCCCTGAAATAGGAGTTCATAATGGAAACAGCTGCTCAACCTTAACTATTGCGGGTGCCACTATAATAAAAACTGCAGGAGTTCACATTAACAATGGCTTCCCCTTACACTCTTTCCTGTTACCCATCCATTAACCAAACCACACTACTTAATGGAGGTAAAGGCTACAGCTTTATTCACAACAAAAATAACGAGATAGGCGACTTACAGGTGGTAAATAACATATTCCCCAAACATCAGAGTGTACAAACATCCCCTGGAGGGCTGCTCACCAATCTAGGGGATAACATCCCACTCCAATGATTTCCAATTAGGAATAACATCCCAGCCCACAAAACACTACTAAGCAATGACATCTACTTCCTGTTTATTTCTTAAAATGTATTGCACATGCAAAACATGCAAAGAGGAAAGACAATATAAAGCAGGAAAGGTTTCATAGGGAAATAGTCTACAGTTTTTAATAGTCCTGTCTCCGTCGTCCCTGCACTGAATGCACTAAAATAGAGTCATTCTCTACAAATTAAATGCACATCTCACATTTTTCTGCCTCTCTGGGCTTTTGATCATGGCATTCCTCAAATGTCCTCACACTTGGTCTCCTCTTGCTAAAATCCCATATACCTATGTAGACCCAGCTTAAAGACATCTTCCTCCATAAAACTCCTGAATTCTTACTCCAATACTTAGAAATGATGCTTCTTTCCTCAGACCTCTCATACCATTTTGTACATCTTCTGGGCAATTGCCACATTTCATTTCCTATTACAGTTCTTAAAATATTTTTTAAGAAGAGGGACCCAATCTTATTCCATATCTAACCCATTCCCCACACAACTTACAAAATGTTTTAATTAAAGCATAGGTCTGACTGTAACTCCCTGCCTTAATGAGCTCCAGCAGCTCCCTATTACCTCTAGGATCAAATACAAACTCCTCTGTTTAGCATTTAAATACTTCACAGACAGCCCCAACCTATCTTAGTATTATTATATACTACCCCTTTAGGGGCAGCTATGTGGCACAGTGGACAGAGTGTCAGGTCTGAGTCAGGAAGACTCATCTTCCTGAGTTCAAATTGGGCTTCAGACACTTACTAGATGTGTAACCCTCGGCAAGTCACTTAACCCTGCTTGCTTCAGTTTCCTCATCTGTAAAATGAGCTGGAGAAGTAAATGGCAAACCACTTCAGTATCTCTACCAAGAAAATCTCAAATGGGCTCATGAAGAATCAGACATGTCTGAAAATGACTTAACGATTCCCCTTCAGGCACTGTACAGTCCAGACAAAGTAGCCCTCTGCTATTCCTTACACAGGACATTCCTCACATCTGTGTTGCTTTGCAAAGGCTGTCCCCCCTCTTTTCCATCCCTGAAATGCATTCAATCCTCACCTCTGCCTCTTAGATTCTTAGTTCCCTCAAAGTTTACCTCAAGCACTGCCTTCTAGATGAGGCCTTTTTTGATTCCCTCCCCCTACTAAGCAAAACTCCCTCCAAAACTACTTCATATACATTTTGCGTGGGGGTATATTGCATATGCATATGTGTGTGTGTGTGTGTGTGTGTGTGTGTGTATACACAAATAACATAGGAGATATATAGATAGAAAAAAGAAATAGAGAAATAGATACATAGGTAGATAGATAGATAGATAGATAGATAGATAGATAGATAGATAGATAGATAGATAGATAGATAGATAGATAATCTCCTATGTCATTTACTTTGATAGAATGTAAATTTCCTGAGGACAGGGATGGTTTCATTTTTTTATCTCTAGCATATGACACATAGTAGCTACTTAAGAATGATTAGTAATTTATTGGTTATAGTTATATCTCCCACAATAAAGAGAATAGCACTCTGCACATCGTTTTCACCAGCAAATCTGTTGTTAAATCAAGTGACTATTTTAATACTAGGTATTACCCAAGTATGGGGAGCTATGGGCTCAGAGCAAAACTATGGTGGGGCTACAATACTGTCCTTTGGATAAATTCCATGGGATTGCTACCTTATGAGACTCTTTTGATGCTTTATTAACTAAGCCTCCCTTTGCTGTGAATATTATTACTTTGAGATTCCAGCATTGAGTCCAAAGCCATATTCTGTATAAATGTGAATAGCATTATTTGGAACCTATAAACATTTAAATTTTTGGTTGAAAATCTTCAATTCAAATATGTCCCTGAATCAAAAAAAATATCCAATACTTAAATATCTTGTATTTGCATATAACTAAACTCAGTCAAATTCACAAATCACCTGAGGACTCTTTTGGCTGTAAGAGGGGTGGGGAAAATGAAAAAAAAAATTTCAATTACGTCTAATTCACAGAGCTTTTCCTGACGAACTGGAAGGGAAGTGGTGATTTCTTCCCCACTGTACCTTGTCTGTACATGCAGCTCCTATGACTCCTCAGCATGTTCCAAAACTGTAGTTGCACATTTGTTTGTCTACAATGCAAACGCCCAATTTTCTCGTGGGATTTCTATATTGGTTCCCTGTGTATGCTATATGTATTCTTTTATGTGCTTTTCCCCACCAAAGTTAACCATCTAAGGATGTAAGTTCCAAAAGCATAGTGACTCTGGCATTTTAAATTCCTCTGTATGACACAAAGCAAAGCACCATGCCCAGATCTATTTCTAATAAATGTGATGTGGACAATAAATGTAATCGTCCCACAAGTAGCACCATTAAACAGTTCTTAATTAATATACGTATTTAATTCCTAAAATTTTTAAAGGTGTATTTAATCATAGAGCCTTAAGGCATACTTCAATGGATCTATTATCCTACCCATATGGGCAATCTCCCTCCAGTGGCCAATCCATCCCTTCTCATCCTGTGTGAGTAATATACTTGTTCTCCCACAACTTTTCCATAGGGGATCTTCCCGACACACTGAAGGCCTTCCTTTAGGGCTCTGAACATTTCCTAGGCAAACAGAGCTTCTGAGCTGTCCATCTATTCTCCCTCATTTTCCCTTCAAGCAAAAGGTGAATCAGATAAGCTGGTTTTATAAAGAATTGTGTGAGGTTTTTTTGTTAACATTTTTATTTTAAGTTTTGAGATTCTATCCTTCCCTCTCTCCCTTCTCTCCCCACTTTCTGAGGCAGTAAGCAATCAGATATAGGTTATACATGTGCAATTATGTATAACATTTCCATATTAATCATCTTGTGCAAGAAGACTAATAAAAGGAAAAAAGTGAAAAAGTGAAAAATAGCATACTTTAGTCTGTATTTAAACAATATCAGTTCTTTCTCTGGAGGCAGATGGTATGCTTCATCATTAGTCCTTTGGGATTGTCTTGGATCATTGTATTGTTGAGAATAGCTAAGTCAATCACAATTTTCATTGAACAATATCGCTGTTACCATATACAACATTCTCCTGGTTCTGTTCACTTCATTATGCATTAGTTCATGTAAGTCTTTCCAGGTTTTTTCTGAAATCATCCTGCTTTTCATTTTTTACAACACAATAATATTCCATTACAATCATATACCACAGCTTGTTTAGCCATTCCCCAATTGATGGGAATCCCTTTGATTTCTAATTCTTAGCCACCACAACAAAAGCTGCTATAAATATTTTTGTACAAATAGGTCCTGTTCTCTTTTTTGGGATGTCTTTGGGATATAGACCTAGCAGTGGTATTTATTGCTGGATCAAAGCGTATGCACAGTTTTATAGCTTAGGACATAGTTCCAAATTACTCTCAAGAAAGGTTGGATCAGTTTACAACTCCACCAACAGTGCATTAGTGTCCCAGTCTTTCTATATACTCTCCAACATCCAACATTTTCTTTTTTTGTCATATTAGCTGCTCTGATTGGCATGAGGTGGCACTTCAGTTATTTTAATTTGCATTTCTCTGATCAATAGTGATTTAGAGCATATTTTCATATGACTATAGATAGCTTTAATTGCTTTTTCTGAAAACTGCCTGCTCATATCCTTTGATCATTTATCAAATGGGGAATGACTTGCATTTTTATAAATTTGACTCAGTTCTCTACATATTTGAAAAATTAGGCCTTTATCAGAGATACTTGTTGCAAAATTTTTCCCAGTTCTCTGTTTCCTTTATAGTTTTGGTTGCATTGGTTTTGTTTGTGCAAAAACTTTTTAATTATAAATAATTAAAATTATCTATTTTACATTTTATAATGTTCTCTATATCTTCTTTGATCCTAAATTCTTCCCTTTTTCATAAATCTGACAGATAAACTATTCCATACTCTCTTAATTTGCTTAGGGTATTATCCTTTATATGTAAATCATGTACCCATTTTGACCTTATCTTGGTGTATGGTGTGAGATGTTGGTCTTTACCTAGTTTCTGCCATACTGTTTTCCAGTTTTCCCAGCATTTTTTGTCAAATAATGAGTTTTTGTTCCAAAAGCTTGGATCTTTGAGTTTATCATATACTAGATTACTATGGTCATTTACTATAACATAGTTTGTACCTAATCTATTCCACTGATCCACCAGTCTATTTCTTAGCCAGTATCAGATTGTTTTGATAATAACCACTTCGTAATACAGTTTGAGATCTGGTATGGCTAGACTACCTTCTTTTGCATTTTTTTTCATTAATTCTCTTGATATCCTTGAGCTTTTGTTCCTCCAAATTAATTTTGTTATTATTTTTTTCTAGCTCTATGAAATAATTTTTGATAGTTTGATTGATATGGCACTGAATAAATAGATTAAGTTAGGTAGAATTGTCATTTTTATTATATTGTCTCAGCCTACCCATGAGCAATTAATATTTTTCTAATTGCTTAGATTAGATGTTATTTGTGTGAAAAGTGGTTTATATTTGTGTTCATATAGTTCCTGGGTTTGTCTTGGCAGATAGACTCCCAAGTATTTTATATTGTTTACAGCTATTTTAAATGGAATTTCTCTTTTTATCTCTTGCTGCTGGACTTTGATGGTAATATATAGAAATGCTGAGTTTATTTATGTGAGTTTATTTTGTATCCTGCAATTTTGCTAAAGTTATTAATAATTTCAAGTAGGTTTTTAGTTGATTCTCTAGGATTTACTAAGCATAACATCATATCATCTGCAAAGAGTGATTGTTTTGTTTCCTCATTGCCTATTCTAATTCCTTTAATTTCTTTTCTTCTCTTATTGCTATAGCTAACATTTCTAGTACGATGTTAAATAGTAGAGGTGATAATGGGCAATCTTGTTTCACCCCTCATTGTACTGGGAAGGCTTCTGGTTTATCCTTATTACAGATAATACTGATATTTTAGATAAATAGTACTCATCATTTTAAGGTAAGCTCCATTTATTCCTATGTTCTCCAGTGTTTTTAATAGAAATGGGTATATTTTGTCGATAGATTTTTCTCCATCTATTGAGATAATCATATGATTTCTGGTGGCTTTGTTATCGATATATTTTTCGTGTTGATACAACTTCATTATCCATGCTATGTTCAGCGAGATATGGGTTCCCTTTCTTACTTCTTTCAGTTAGATCTATTTTTCCTTTTGCTTTGTCTGAGATTATGATTGCTGCCCTTGCACAGACTGTCTCATTCCCAGATTGCAAGTTCTTACCTACGCCTTATAGGTTTCCTAATAAAGCTCACCTCAAGTGCCATGTCTTATAAGAAATCCTATCTAAATCCCCTTGGGCTTTTTTAATAGTCCATAAATACTATGCAACAGGAGAATGAGAAAAATAAACTTGTCATCTTAATAATGACAGCTACCTAGCAAAGACATGGTGCTTTAAAATTTGCAAAGCACTATGTAAATGTTAATTTGATCCTCACAACCCTGTGAAGTTGGTTCTACTCATCCCCAGCTAGGTGGTGCAGTAGATAAAGCACTGTGCCTGGAGTCTAAAAGACCCGAGTTCAAATTTGGGCTCAGATGTTGTGTAGCTGTGGGATCCTATAAAAGTCACTTAATTTCTGTATGCCTCAGTTTCCTTAATTGTAAAATGGCTATCTATTTCACAGGATTGTTATTAGAATCAGATGAGATATTTGTAAGGTGCTTAGCAGACAGAGTACCTGGCACATAGAAGGTACTTAATAAATGCTTGTTCTCTTCCCTTCCCCATTTTACAGAAGGGTAAACTGAAACTTGGAGAGGTTGTGATTTGCCCAGGGTCACACAGCTAGTAAGTGTCTGGGAGGCAGGACTTGATTGCAGGTCTTGCTCACTCGAGGTCCAATATTATCCACTGTGCCATTTTTGTGTGTGTATGTGTATTAAACCTCATATTTTCAGAAAGCCCTCTGCAGTTTTAGATGCATCCTAATGTGCTTCAGATATATTTGTAGTTCACATAAGTTTGTCTAAACTTTCAACATCTGATCCTTACTCCTAGTTAATTGTTAGTGCTTTCCCCACAGAAATTACTTTTCATTTTTAAAATGTTCTTTGCATTTGCTTTGTAATGACATCTCTGCACACATTGCCTTCCCCATAGGAGATAGGCTCCTTGAAAGTAGCTAGTTTCATTTTCATCTTTGTTCCCAAAACTTAACATAGTACCATACTCATAAGAGATGCTCAATAAGTGCTGGTTGAATTGAATTTAGTTACATTTAATTAACAAATTTTAATGGTATAAAATGCACTAGATCAATTTCAATCAAATAAATGATGATCTTGCTATTTAACAGATTTAACTACATTCTGGAATTCCAGGAGTGTGTGCAACATATTCAGACAGAGCATATCTCAGTTCTGACAACAGGTTTACATCACTGGTGGTGGCTTTCAGCTCCAATTTGAATAACTATATGTCTTTTTGCAGAGGCAGATCCCTACTAGGCTCTTGTGATAAGTGGACCTAAACATTGCTCAAGATCTGAATGAATCTTTGAAATATGCTATTACAGTTGATAGCATCCAGGAAGTGTAGGATCAGAAAAAGAGGTGGGCCATTCCCATGGCAAGAAATTTCAGTTGATTAGCTAGGCCCTAATAACCATATGTGCCAGCTATTTTGTTTTGTTTGTTTGTTTAATGGCTGAAAGTTTCAGGCTAGTGGTCAGGGCAGCATTGAATCTGGCCAGGATGCTTCATGTTGAATGTCAGTATTCTTATGATAACATTACAAGAACTTCAGGCATTATTTTGTGAGACGAGGAAAACAGAGGGAAACCTTGGTCCTTTCTCAGTCCTTTAAGTCTCTGGAGCCAGCATTTCCCAAACTAATTTGACCATAAAGCATTCTTGAGTGTGAAATATATAGACAAAAGTCATAAATGCTGGTTGGGGGTCATGGGCAAAAAGGAAAGGCAAAGAAATATCCAAACAAAATACCTATTTTTAATACAGAAAAATTGTTATATGTAATATTTTTAAGCATAGGCAATGTCATATTTATTGTTTTGAAGAGAAAACATCATTAGTATTAAGATCTCACAAAACTACTACCAGAAGTTGATGAAATCAAGGCTCAGTACAACATTTCGCTGTCAGACATAGTTTCTGATTCTACCTATAAGTAAGACCAGAGGCATTCTGGGAAATATTTTAACAAATGCCTTTCAAAAAAAAATTTACACAGGACACGCTTCTAAGTCTAAAGTGATTTGTTAATGTTTTCTCTATCACCTTTTTAATGTCTGGACAATCAGCAAAACAATACACCATGTCCTGCTTTGCAGTGTTTGCCGATTTCATCAGGCTCTCATGAGCTGGTTTCATCTAGCTCCCATGGACCTAACTCTGAAAGACCAACCTAGCTTGTATGAATGCAGAATTATAAAATTTCAGAGTTGGAAAGAGCAGACAATATGATATAATGAAAAAGGGTCAAGAGATCAGGATCCAACCTTACCACCTATGTGACAGAGAGCAAATCATTCAGCCTCCCTTGGCTTCAATGTCCTCATCTGTAAAATGAAGGCTAGCACTATCTGATGCTGTATATGGCCTCTAAGGTCCTTTCCAGCTCTTTATCTATGATCTATGATTTAACTTTCAAAGGTTTCTAATTCCACCTACGTTTTTCTTACTCTAGTTTAGTCATTTCAGTTAGCTCTCTCTCACCCCATCTGGGGTTTTCTTGGCAAAGATACTGGCGTGGTTTGCCATTTCCTTCGCCAGCTCATTCTACAAATGAGGAATTGAGGCAAGCAGGGTTAAATGACTTGCTCAGGGTCACACAGCTAGTAAATGTCTGAGGCTGGATTTGAACCCAGTAAGATGAGTCTTCTTGACTCCAGGCTTAATGCCCTATCTACTGTACCACCTAGCTGCCCAGTTCTATTCATACTTCAGCAAGAATCCCTTCTAGAACATCACCAATGTATATTAATATAAAAAATAAAATATTTATATCTTTTCATTGTTATTGCTTCTATTTGGCATGTATCCTATAGTTTATTAACATCCAAGAAAACTACTCAGAATTACACCAGAGACTCAGTGATGATGCTCATCATTGGAAAAATCCTAACACTTTAAATTACAGTTACAAATCATGCTTTTTTTTTACTTTTAATTTTCACCATACTGTATAAATATATCTAATTATTCTCACTCTACATAAAATGCTATAAGTGCCTTGGGGGATGGATTAGTTTATCAATTCAATTAGAAACTTGGTTGTTTTGATTAACGTCAGCTATTATCTATTATAGTGAGTGTCATAATGCCGTCTAATTAAGAAAAAGCAAGTGCTTAAAAATTACCAAACCTACATCCCGAGTGGTTAAAAGAACTCAGGCACACAGTCTCTGAGTTTTCAGTAGTTAAAGTCAATATAGACCCAGTAACTGAAGTTTCAATCTACTGGGTCCTCATCCCCCAAAACACAATGGTCTTGTCAGGGTAGGTTATGAATATCCAAAAGTAGACTAATGCCTATTAATTTAAAAGAATAAGTAACACCACCTACAAACCTACTGGTTGGATTTCATGGAAACAGCCCCATCCTAAAAAAGCCTTGAACCTACAAGCCTCCAAAAAAGATCTCTAAGTAAAGAGAAAATTAGCTATTCAAAGGCCAAGGATCATCCAGAAGACAAGAGCTTATTAAATTGAACTTGCATGTTAAATTAAATTTACTGATTTAACAAGCTTAGTTTTCCAGCTTTCACCTGAAACCTTCAGTTGTTACCAGGTTATAAAGAAAGAATAGACTAAAGAAAATGTAGAGGAGGGAAATAGAAAGAGTGCTAGGTGATAAACTTGAAAAGTAGCAAGTAACAGAAAGGAAGAAGAGAGCACAACCAATATAGTTATCAACTATAAAGTATTTGGGACTCTCAATGTAGGGGCAAAGTGTTCTACATGCATCAATAGCCCCTGAAGGCCTCATCATATTCAATTTGTACTAAAATTAAATTGTGACCAGTATAATCCATTTGAAAAGGTAGAAAAGTATATAATTTAGAAGGCTTAAGAATAACTAAGATAATTTTTTTTATTTAAAGAAAGAGATAATATACCAATTGTCTCTTCTTTGAAATTGGTAGTATTTTCAAAGATCTTGGTCTAACTACTCACAAGGGAAAAACAAAGTGGATGAAAAATGTCTATTTCCTACATTGACACAATAATAATGAGATATACATATACATGTTTACACATATATGTAACACCTTACATTTTGGGGGAAAAAAACTAAACCTTATTAATATTACAAAAAAAAAAAAGATGTCCTAGAGAATCTAAAACAATACCACCTTATAGGCCTACTCTGTTATCTAGATAAATATTTATAAGATTCATCTATACATGAATAAATGAGGGTATTAGTAAGGAACAAGAAAGCATTCATAAGTGATATTCAACAACAGGCTACATCTTTACCATTTCACAATTAAATGAAAAAGAGGAAGGATTCGTACCCAGTTATGACTCCAAATCTATCCAGGGAGACATCTATCTCTACAGAGAGACAAGGAGAGCTAAGCCCAGATTTAAACAGGAAGAGGAGAATGGAATAGATTACCTTCCAGAAATTGCAAAACTCCTTTACTGACCCCAAAACTCCCATAAAAGAAGAGTCCCATCATTTTAATCCTAACATTCTAATGATGGCAGTATATGGCATTAAGACATGAAATACAACTTCCTCCAAAGAATTAAAAATTACTATACACAGACGGCAATGGAGAGGAGCATTGTCAGTGAGCTGTGACATAAAACCAGTGAGGAATTGTACGGAATAATAGAAAAATATGTCTTCTTGGAATTGTAGGGCAAGAGGAGAAACCATACTGATCATGTGCCAAGAATCAGGGGTTAACAGGTAGATGGCCAGAGTGCTCTACTTGTACCCTTAGAATGTTAAAAGCAAAGATGGCTCCCAGTATATTGGATACTGCCCCTATGGCAAGCTTAAGGACAAGAACTAAGCAGATTGGGAAGGCATGGATGGTTGTGGATCTGCTTAACTAGGGGAAAATCTTGACTCCATTAGATCACAGATCCATTTTTTTTTAAGGTTTTCACAGTAAAATAAGCTGGATAAGGAAATGGCAAACTAATCTAGTATCTTTGCCAAGAAAACCCAAAATTGGTTTGGACAGCATTGAAAAATGACTGAACAACAACAAGGATTTGAAGCCAGATCTTCCAGAGTCCAAGTGAAGCCCCCTATCCATTCTTCCACATAGCATCCCCATCTATAAAATGAGAATATTAATACTTTCCTATCAACCCTCACAAGACTGAGGGAAGAGCCAATAGTAATGCTGCCTCAGAGTGTACCAGCACACCCAGCGCATGCCATATGCATACCCATGCTCTCTGAGTCTGTTTCCTCTGTCAAATGATAACGGAGGACTAAATATCCTCTACAATCCCTTCAGATCCAAATCTGTGATTGCATTAAATGCATGCCTATAACATTTTGTTCAGTTCAATAGCTATATGAGGCAGGAATGTGAATCCTAATATTCCCATTTTACAAATGAAGAGATAGTGGGGTGTAATGTCTGGATGGAAGTCTCAATATAGAATTAGAAGGAAAAAAAACAGATTTGAAGTTTTGTCATTGTCACGTACTGGTTGTGTGACCAGAAGTAATTCATCTATTCTCTCAGTGCCCCCAGGCAACTTTCTAAAATATAACTTGAATCCCAAAGCCTATTGGTATAGGACTCTCTTCCTCTTGGTAGAGATTGATGCTAGTGGGGTGAGACTGGTGAATGGGTTGGTGAGTTGCAGAGAAGATCTCTCACTAACTCCCACCAGTCCCTCAAGAAGGTGCAAGGCACCAATCTCTACTAAAGAAGAGAGAGTCCTACACTAAAGGGCTTTAGGAGTCAGGTTACAAAGACTTTAAGTTGCAGGGGAGTTTGGGGATTTATGTTATTGGAAACAGTTTCCACAACCAGTGTCACCCCACAAGAACAAATTACAGATCTGGACAAAAGGAAAAAATATTCAGATGAAGAAAGTGAGGGTCAGAGATGTTGTTACTAGCTCACAGCTATACCCTTCCTCAGAACAACCCTGGAAATAGGTCTCCTGCACTCTGGCCATCCTCCTCCTACTCTTCCCACCAAACTCATGCTCTGACTCTGGGACTCTGAACTCTGTTTGGTGAACTTCTACCTCATCTTGTCCAGGACCAAGCTACCAAACCACTTTCTAACCATTTCCAAACCATGCTGCCACGTGTGAGGCCATCTGTCTTGTTTGCTCATATATCTATCCTTAGCACCTAGCACAGTACATGCCACATAGGAGGTGCTTAGTAAATGTTTTTTCATTCATTCATCAACTACCCTCATAGGATTGCTGTAAGATAATGTATTGCAAATTTCTAAAGCACTATTCATTTATTTGATAAACATTTATGAAATACCTGCTATGTGCTAGGCACAGTGTTAGGCACTCAGTATACAGAGACAAAAACAGTCCTTCACCAGAGAGTTTATATTCTATAGAAATGTCAGCTATCAAAATTATTATTAATAGTAGTATTATAACCTAGTAGGTCAATAAAAATATTTGAAATGTCGCTATTATACATATTATCGGCATTATCAATTCAAAATAGAAATTATTTCAATTTCTAGCTTCCAGAAACAATTTTTTTAACACCACAGTAGACCATAGTCTACTCAGGATAAAATTTATAGAAATCATATGGCTGCCTTTTTAATAAAAGCCCAGAGTATATTCTCACCCGATACATGTACCTATTTTCAATTAATGTTAATTGAAATTATATTCATGCATCCAGAAAAGCAATTAGCAAAACCATTCTTATTGATTATTACAACAACCATTGTGCATGTAGAGCTGTCTACAATTGTCAGAACTCAATACTATTTTGATAATTTGTTGAGCTTTTCTCAGTATAGTTAAAATTACAAACCTTTAACTTAAAGCCTTCCCAGCTGTACTCACTACTCCTTTTTGGCAGCTATCTATTTGGAGAAAAATATCTAATGTCTTCTCTTTACCAATTACATCATTATTATAATGGATTCTTGTCCTAAAGAATTTTAGTTGAATGAATGCATGTGAATGAAAAGCATTTATTAAGCACCTTCTATATGAACGAATGTTTGAATGAAAGGCATTTATCTAATATAAACTCTATGTGCCAAGCACTGTGCTAATTTCTGGGGATACGAATACAATCCAAATACAAAAGTGAATCCATCCCTGCCCTCAAGGACTTCACATTCTAATGGGGGAGAGAACACACATAATTCACCAATCAATCAATCAATAAGTATTTATTAAGCACTTACTCTGTGTGAGGCACTGTGCCAAGAACTGGGGAAGCACAGATAAAAAATGGAGCTGTCCCTGCATTCAAAGAGCTTATATTTGAATGTGGGAGACAAGATTCATACCTCGGGTATAAATAAAATATATACAAATGAAAACAGGGATCCCTCCTTTTACTGAGCTTTACTTTATTATGCTTTGCAGATACTGCATTTTTTTACAATTTAAAGGTTTGTGGCAACTCTGTATCGAACAAGTCTATCAGTGCCATTTTCCAACAGCACATGCTCACATCGTGTCTCTGCGTCACATTTTGGTAATTCTCACAATATTTCAGACTTTTCATTATTATTATATCTGTTATGGTGATCTGTGATCAGTGATGTTTGATGTTACTATTATAAACATTTTAGGGCACTGCAAGCATTGTCCATATAAGATGGTGAACTTAATTAGTGAATGTTGTATGAGTTCTGACTGCTCTGCCAACCTGCCTTCCAGACTCTCCCCTCCCCCAGTTCCCCTCCAACTCTCTCTTTCCTAAGTCACAAACAATATTGCAATTGGGGTAATTAATAACCCTACAATGACCTCTGTTCAAGTGAAAGGAAGACTCAATGGATGTGGCAAACTTCATTGTTGTCTTATTTTAAGAAATTGCCACAGTCATCCCAATCTTCAGCCACCACCACCCTGATCAGCCAGCAGTTATCAACATCAAGGCAACACCCTCCACCAGCAAAGATCATGATTCACTGAAGGGTCAGATTTTTAGCAATAAAGTATTTTAATTAAGGTATTTAAATTTTTTTAGACATAATACTATTACACACTTAATAGACTATAGTGTAGTGTAAACATAACTTTTATATACACTGGGAAATCAAAAAATTCATGTGACTGACTTTATTGCAATATTTGCTTTATTGTGGTAGTCTGGAAGTGAACCCACAATATATCTGAAGCATGCCTGCATAAGGTTGTTTTGAGAAGGGCCATCTTTAGCAGCTGGAGGGACAAGGACAGATTTCATGAAGAAGATGGTACTTGAACTGTTTTCAAGAAAATCATGGATTTGAAGAAGCTGAGGAGAGGAAAGAAAGTATTCCAGGAAAGGGGGCAGCTAGGGCAAAGGCAAAAAGCAGGGGGACAGAAGGTCAGAGTTATAGAACTATGACTAGGCCAGTGTGGCTGAGATGTTATGCAAAGAGTGAAGATCAGAAAGGTAAGGAGGAGCCAGGTTGTGAAGAGATTTAAATGTCTAGCAGAGGATTTTCTATTTAATCCTAGAGGCAATGAGGAACCACTGAATTTTGTGAGGGGGCATGGGTTGTGACATCATGAAACCTTTATTTTTTTTAAGGAAAATAACTTTGATTGGAGAATAGATTTGAGTAGACTGAAACATGAGTTAGGGGGACCAAAAAATGAGGCTATGCAGTAATATATGTGGTAGTATAGGGAAGAGGAGATCAGGTTCTGAACTAGAGTGAGGGCTGTGGGAATGAATAGAGGAGACACCAAATGTGAGAGATGCTGTGAAGATAGAAATGGCAAAATAAAAATAATTAATAATAATAATAATAGCTTGCATTTATATACTGCTTACTGTGTGCCAGACACTGGGCTAAAAAACACTTTGCCAACATTATCTTAAATAATTCTTAAGAATCATCATCATCATAATAATAATCACCAATAATAAATGTTATTATTATAGAGGAAACAGGCACACAGAGGTAAGTGATTTACCCAAAGTCACATAGCTGCTTCCTGACTTCAGGCCAACCACTCTAACCACTGAGGGTCCGGCAACTGATTGGATATATGGACTGAGAGACTAAAGAGCCAGGAATGGCAATGAGGTGAGCTGAAAGGATTGTGGTGTTCTCAGTAACAGGCAAAAAGATAATAGGCTTTGTTTGGACAAGTTGAGTTTGAGCTTCCTCAAGGATTTCCAGTTGGAAATGTCTAATAGGCAGCTATTAATGGGGGACCAGAGCTCAGGATAGAGACTGCCTGGATATATAGATCAGGAAGTCATCTTTGTTGAGATAATTGAACCCATGAATGAAAACCATGATAAAATGAAAGAGTTTAGAGGAAAAAAGAGAGGAGAAAGCTCAGTACGAAACCTTGTGATATACCTAAAATACTTAGTTGGTATGATATAGGTGAGGATCTAGCAAAGATGCCTGATAAAAAAACAGACAGGTAGAAGGAGAACCAGGAGAGAGTAGTATCCCAAAAACCCAGAAAGGAGCCAGTAGGAGGAAAGGGTGATAAATTACGTCAAGGAGTAGAGAAGTGAATGTGGAAGAAGAACGAAAAGAGGTCAATAGATTTGACATGTAAATTACGGTAACTTTGAAGAGAGTAATTTCAGTTGAGTGATGAGGTCAAAAGCCAGATCCATGGGATTAAGAAGAGTGAAAGAAGTTGTTTTCAGGAAGTTTGGCTGAGAAAAGGCTGAAAGATATGAGACAGTAGATGATGGGGCTGGTAGCTAGTAGTGTGCTAGGGAGGGTTTTTTGAAGTTAGGAAAGACTTGGGAGTGTTTGTATAAAGCAGGTAAAGAACCAGTAGATAGGAGAGATGGTAGAAGAGTGAGAGGAGATGGTAATGAGAAGCAATATACTGGAAAAGACAGGAAGGAATGGGGTCAAGAAAACATGTTGGTCTTGGTGAGGAGAGGTCACCTCATTCTTGGAGAAGGGAGAAAAGGAAGAACTGGTAGGGATGATATAAAGTTGTGAGATGAGCAGAAGGAGAAAATGGGTACTTCCTCAAGAAATAGCCTCAATTTTTTTTTATGAGCAAAGTGGGAAATAAGGGCCTTTGCTAAAGAAAGGGAGGGATGTAATTAGAAGTTTGAGAGAAGAGATTTGGAATGATATTGTGAAGAATGGGATTAGATAATTAGTTGGGGAGAAGGATTGTCTTGCTGGCATGAGGGCTCAGCTGAGATTAGATAACATAAATCTGTAGTGTATCCAGTTAACATAATTGTTTTACTTTCTCCAGCTCTGTTCATTAGCACTTGAGTAGGAGTACCTGAGGTAGATGGAAGGAATAGCCCAGGTGTGGGGTTTGGTGATGCATGAGCAGTGATAGGATAAGGGAGCAAGGGATTCAAGAATACAGAAGAATGAAGACTTGAACTTGGTTTGCTAAGTGTATGAAATTGTGAAGCGGTGAGAGTATAGCTAAAGCTAGGGTAAGGAGCTGGAAAAAATGGGAAAATACTTTTTTATTTTTGTTTTTGTATTCTTCGCAGATTATATAAATTAAACCCTGAGCGAAAAGAGCTTACATTCTATGGGGGGATATACAGATACATAAAATTTTAAAATGTAAAAATTAATCCAAAGTAATTTCAAAAGGAGGAGTGTGATCAGGAAAGATCCCCATGTGAGTGAGATTAGCCAAACGGTACTTTAAAAGAAGCTAGGGGTACATGTGAGGAAGAAGTGTTTTCAAGACATTGGAGGCCACTTTGCAAAAGAAATAATAATAATAATGATAATAGCATTTTTATAATACCTACTATGTGCCAGACAGTACAAGGAGCTTTATAAATATTATTTCATTTGATCTTCCCAACACTCATGGGAGGTAGATAGTATTATTGTCCCCATTTTTATAGATGAGCAAACTGAGGCAAAGAGAAGTTAAATGACTTGCCCAAGGTTACACAGCTAATAAGTGTCTAGTGAATAAGGAAGCTGGGTAGCTCAGTGGATAGAGCAGTGGGCCTAGAATCAGCAAGACCTGAGTTCAAATCTGACCTAAGATGCTCACTAGCTGTGTGACCTTGGGCAAATCACTTAACCTCCTTTTGCCTTAATCCCCTGAAGAAGGAAATAGTCAACCACTCCAATATCTTTGCCAAGAAAATCCCATATGGGGTCATGAAGAATTGTATACAACTGAACAACAGCAAGTTTTAGAGGCAAAAGGTGGAATATTACATAAGGAAGGAAGGAACAACCAGTAAGTCATTTAACTAAAATAAAGAATGTGGGGATAGGAGTTACAGAAATTAAGACCACAAAGGTAGCTGGCAGGGAAAGGCTCAGAATTCCAGACTGAGGATTTTATATTTTAACCTCAAGGCAACAGGAAAATAAACCTGATGTATTTAGTACCTTGTATTTTTTATTTTCTTTTTCATACAAACTCATTATTTTGACCTCACGCCTATCCTAAATCTTTGGAAATTAGAAAACTCTCAATAGGGGGCAGCTAGGTGGCACAGTGAATAGAGCTCTGGCCTTGGAGTCAGGAGGACCTGAGTTCAAATCCAGCCTCAGACTCTTAACACTTACTAGCTGTGTGACCTTGAGCAAGTCACTTAACCCCGATCGCCTCATCAAAAAAAAAAAAAGCAAAAAAGAAAACTCTCAATGATGCAAAAAATTGGCCAAAAAAAGACTTTCATCAAATATCAGTTCTTTCCCTAGAACCACTTTCTCATCGATCAATGTATGGAATGATGAGCCTTAAACTTTATTTCACTAGTGCATGTTGGTCCATTAACACCACCACATCTCAATGGACAATCAGATTTTTATAGGCTAGTGCCATACACATAAGCATTATTGAGCATATCCGGTGAGGAGAATGTGTTGAAGCTGTCTGTTGTCCCAGGACCCAAGATTTATAATTCCCATGCTTCACAGACAACAATAATTCTTTTCTAAAGTTTAAGACACTGCAGGGATTCTCAATATTATTGAGCAGAACAATGTTCCCAACCTGAACATATAATAAAATGACAGTCCTAATATCCACGGGGGGGGGGTGAGTAATTCACTAAAGAATTGAGAAGTGTACAGGGACAATTCAACCATTCCACCATTGTTAAATAATGGTGATATCACCATGGAGCCCCTAAGTGGCACAGCAAATAGAGTACTGACCTGACTTCAAATCTGGCCTCAGATAATTGCTAGCTTTATGACCTTGACTAAACCACTTACTCTTTGTTTGCCTCCATTTCTTCATCTATAAATTAATAGCACCTACCTCACAGTATGTTTGTGAGGATCAAATGAAACAATAATTTTAAAGTGTTTAGCACTAATTTGGGGAATTCATGGGTGGGAATTATTAGTAAAAAAGAGTTCTGGCCAAGGTTGAGAACTAATTTGTATAAGATTCTACATTTGGCGATTCAAGACAGTTCCAAAGGGCTTATAATAACAAATGTTACCTGCCCCAGAGAGAGACCCAATGGAGTCTGAAGGCAGATCAAAGCATACTTTTTAAAACTTTCTTTATTTTTCCTGTTTGTGTGTTTGGTTTTTTGTCTGTGTTTCCTTTCACAACATGACTAATATGAAACTATGTTCTGCAAGACTGCACATGTATAACCTATATTAAATTTTTGTCTCAGGAAAGGTGGAGGGAGAAGAGAGGGAGAGAATTTGGAACTCATAATTTTAAAAAATAGATGTTAAAAATTGTTTTTTTACCTGCAATTGGGAAAAATAAAATATTAAACAAAAACTGTTTCACACACTACCTGGCACATAGTAAACACTATTTAAATGATGATGATGATGATGATGATGATTCAACCATGTTCTAGCACTCCACTCTTAAATGTGCATTCTCCCCATTGTAAACAGTTTGTAGAGAGAAAATAATAAATTTCCCTCGGTTTATAGCATCATAGATCTAGCACTGGATGGTACTTCAGGGTCCATTTGGTCAAAGCCCTCCATGACACATATGAGGAAATTGAGGGCTGGGGGGATTAAGGTCATAAAGGTGATGTCAGAGATGATGTTTGAATAAAGATTCTCTTCTTGCAGGGTTAGTGCTCTTTTTATGGTAATACATTATCACTGAATATCCTAGCTTTTCCATTATTTCACAGACAGAAGAATGGAGAGATCCTGATTTTGCCACTACAGATGGAAAAATTGGTCTCTCTGTGCCAACATAAGGTCTGCCATGGTTCATAATAAAGTTTGCAATTATATAGTTCCTTTTGTTTTTGTCATAATATTTTAACACTTATCATTTTATCATTTGTATTATTTGTGAGCCTATAAAAAATAGGTTTAACTATATGGTCTCTGAGACCCCTTCCAGTTTTAAGATTCTATGACCTCATTTTATCTTACAGCAATCTTATGAGTTAAGGAAAAAGGGTATTATTTTCTCTGTTTTACAGGAAGGGAAGCTGAGATTCAGGACTATTAAACCCGAAATCATATAGTGACTAAAAGGCAGAGCCAGAATTAGAAGTGATTGTCTTGACTCAGGCTCTTTCCAATAGATAATGCTGTAGTGCTATAATTAAGTCATTGGACCATCACTGTCTTATCCATGTATGACTTGGAGAGGACCAGTCTAAATATAGTCGATGGATTTTTTTTTTGAGACAGAATCTTCCTATCTCACAAAGATTGGAAGTGCAATGGTCATTCATGGACACTATTCCAATACTGGAGGCCTGTTCCTTCTTCTAACCTGGGACAGTTTGCCTCTCCTTAGCCTGGTGACCTCTGTCCCTGAGAGGCTCACCATATTAGTGCCAGACAATGTAGGCACCCAATTCATGTAAGCCCTACCGCAGCTCAGAACTCTGGAATTCAACTAATCCAGTAGCCTCACCCTCCTCCTGGTTACAATTACCTTGCCTGATGAAGATGATGATGATGAATTATAATTATTGAATTAATTAATATTAATAATTCACATTTCTAAGATTCCACAGTTTACAAAGTACCTAACTCATGACAACACTACAAGGTGCATACTGGATCACCACAGTTATATTCAAACACCACTATGTTATATTCAAAATTCCTTCTGTGTATGGATTGTCCCATATGGACACTGAAGTCCCTTCTAACTCTTAAATTCTGTGATTCTGTGATGAGCATATCTGATTTAAGAAAGCCAATTTGGCAGCTATAGAGAAGATGGATTGGCGAGGGGAGATCTCTAAAATGAAATTGTGAAGATACAGATAAAAAATGGGGGAGCTATCTAAAGAGAATGATATAGCAAGATGGAAAACTCATCAAATAATTCAAATTTTTTAAAAAGAAAGGTGGAAGAAAAGAACATGAAAACAAATTCATGGCAAAATTCTATAAGAGAAGTCAGAAGTGCTAAAAGTCAGAATGAGCTAGGCCAGTGATGAATGAACAAAAAAAAAAGACATTTTAGCTATGTTAGGAAAAGAAGGGATAGAAGCATTGGTCCAGGTAAATTGGATGACAAGAGAAAACAACTCCCATTTCACTTCTGTTTAATCAGCCAGAAAAAAATGTATTTTTTTTTTTGGATTGAGGAGGGTAGAGAAAAAATGGTTGACATGGAAATACAAGAGCACCTAGCAGCATTTAGCAAGTATGAGTCACCAGGTGATGAAAATCTACATCCCAGCAGAATGATTGCTGAAGCTCTGTACAGGAACTTTGAAAGAGATCAAAATAATAGCATACTATTGCATGGGCAGCTAGGTGGCACAGTGGATAAAGTGCTAGCCCTGGAGTCATGAAGACTTATTTTCCTGAGTTCAAATCTGGCCTCAGACTGACCCTGAGCAAGTCATTTAACCTGTTTGCCTCAGTTCCTCATTTGTAAAATGAGCTGGAGAATGAAATGGGAAGCCACTTCAGTATCTTTTCCAAGAAAACTCCAAATGGAGCCAACAAATACTCAGACATGATTGAAAATGACTGAACGACAACATTGCATGGTTTAAAAAATTAAGAAATGGATGATTTCAACAAGACATGGAAAGACTTATATGAACTGATTCCGTGTGAAGTAAATAGAACCAGAAGAACAATTTATACAAACAACTTTGAAATCTGTAAGAACTATGATCAACTTAATGACCTTCCATGATTCCAAAGGACCAATGAGGAAACATACTATCCATGATAGAGAGATCATTGGTTTTATTTATTCATGATTTAGGGTACAGAATGAGATGGAGATAGATAGATAGATAGATAGATAGATAGATAGATAGATAGATAGATAGATAGATAGATAGATATGCACACACACATACATGAATGCACATACATATTATATATACATATATATATATATATATATATATATATATATATATATATACACATACATATATACAATACTACCTTTGAGGGAATTTGATATGCTTGATTATGCATATTTGTTATGAGGAATTGTTTTTTTCTTTTTTTTTCCAATACGATTGAAGTGGGAAGGAGAGAAAATAGATTTCTGTTCATTTTTTTTTAATCAAAAAGGGAGCAGTGCTACAGATATGGAATGATGCATACACTTTCAAATGTGGTCACTGTATTCCTAGTTTCCTTAACTGTTATACTTTGTTAAAAGACACTTCTTATAAAGAAGGAGTAATGTTTATAACGTAAAAACAAAACAATTTTTTTCAAAAGAAAGATAATTGCAAATGAGAGATTTGTAGGACAAATACAGTTCTATAATTTTTAAAATAAGAAGAACATGCATCTTCAAACTGTATAGACAAGAAAACTTAACTTCAATTTTCACTCTTAATGAAAATTCCTTTGGTGGTAGGGAGGGGAATGGAAGAAAGAGAAGTTATTATGGAGAAGAGGTTGTTGTTTGGACTTCACTAGCTATAGGAATTTCCTGATGAGGAAGCTCCTATATCAGTGCAGATTGGTAGTTTCTACAATTTATAGCATAGAGTCACTGAAACACTGAGATTTTCTGTGGAATATACATCCAATACGTGCCTAAGGTAAGACAAGTCTTACTAGGTCTTTCTACCTCCAAAATCCACTTTCTTTACACTATGTTATGATGCTACTCAACAAAATTATTGGAGGAATTATAAAATAATAGCAATAGCTAACATTTACATAGCATTTTAAGGTTTGCATTTATATACACATGCATACATATGTACACACACAAATATATATATATGTATATAAACATATAATGTCATTTGATCCACATAGGTTCTGTTAGCCACATTTTACAGATGAGAAAACTGAGGGATAACTTATCCAAGATCACACAAATTATAGATAACAGGTAAGAGACAGAATTAAAACTTATTGCAAGTTCAACATTCTAACCACAATGCAGCCTAGCCTGTTTGTGAATGGTTTAAGATACTTTAGAGAGAAGCAATGATTTCTAAAAGCTAGAATGGTTTCATCAAGAACAGGTCATGCAAAACTACCACTTACCTCCAGGACTTCTTAAATTTTTTCCACTCGTGACCCCTTCAGCACTTCTTAAACTGTGGGCCACAACCTCATGTGGGGTTGCAACCCACAATTTAAGAAGCGTTAGGACACTCTAGACTGGTAGATAAAGAAAATGCTGTAACTGTAGAAAACCTAAATTTCAGCAAATTATTTGATGAGGTCAGTCATATTATCCCTGTAGACAAACTAGAGAAATGTTCTGCAGGTAGATTAAGAACTGGTTAGATAGGTGGAATCAGAGTAGTTATTAATGGGCCAATGTCAATCTGGAAAAAAATATCAAATGGAGCACGCAGGGGGTCTGTCTTTGGCTCTGTTTTGTCTAACACTTTTGTGAATAACATAGATGACATACTTTACAAATTTGCAGGTTACGTGAAACTGTGACAGATGGTTAACACATTGAAGACAGAGTCAGAATTTTAAAAGATGTCATGTACTGAATCTAATAAGAAATTTAATATGGTTAAACTGGTCTCTAAAAAAAAATAACCACCTACCCTCACTAGTGATGGGGTAAAATGAAGTTGTGGAAATTGTAATCCACTTGGAAAACCTAAACTCCTGTCTTGTTTCAGGAGCTTTTTAGCTAGAGGATCCCAAACAAGTCATTTAACTTCTATCAGTTTCTTCATCTATAAAATAGGGATAATAATATAATTAAATAAGTCATATCTTATATATGTATATATAGTTATTATAGCTTATATATCTAAATTATAATTAATTAAATAAATGAAAATAGGGACAATAATATAATACCACCTACTTCACATAGGGCTGTTGTGAAAGTAGACTGCGGTAATATATGTAAAGTGCTTTGTAAACCCTCAAGCGCCATATAAATACTCACTATTATTATTCTTTTCCCCTCCCTCATAACTCTGAAGGTCATGGACATCCTTAATGGAGGAAAGGAAAAAGCACTGGCTCATACAACCTTGGATCAAAGAAGAGCTCCATTAGCCAAGCCTGTTATTAGCAACTATAGCTACAACCCGGCTGCTTTGCCTTCCCTGTCTATAAGACCACACAGACCATGGACATGACATTGTTTATAAATTCCTCCTAATTTCAGAGGATGTTTTTCCCTGTCGTTGAGTGAGAAGGAGAGGGGGAGAAGCAGAGACAGAGAGAGACACACACAGAGATAGACAGAGAAACAGAGAGAGAGAGAGAGAATTGTGCCTGTGAATTCATTGATTTAGCCATCCCCATCCAGGATGAGGAAATTCTCTGTACAGGTTAGCATCTTCTTTGTAATTTATAGTTTTAGAGAATTGCCTAAGACAGGGGTCTCCAAACTGGGGCCTATGACTTGACTCCAAGTGAATGAGAAGATGCATCACATTCCACCCTCTCCATAACAGTGAATCATAGGCTTAATACCAACATAACTACACCACCCTCTTCAATGCTATGCCATTCTGTCTCCTCCCAAAGTTGGCCTTCTTTCCCTAGGGGCTGAAAGGATATAACCTTAGCTGACCTAGGCAACTTCAGTAGTTGCACAGGCAAATCTGTGTTCCTCTGTCTCTGTCTGTCTTTGTCTCTCTGTGTCTCTGTGCGTGTATATGTGTGTGTGTGTGTGTCTCTCTCTCTCACGTGTGCACACACACACACACACACACACACACACATCCCCATACACCATCTCCCATCACCACAACAGATGTATGCACCATGACAGAGACCAGTGAGTAAGCCTCCTACCTCTTCCCAACATATTCATATTTTTCACTCTTTTCAGGTGAAAAAGTGACCTGATGATAAGGCATGAATGGGTTGTGATTACATCATCTTTCCCTGAAAACCCCTCCCTGTTCCAAATTTCCCTATTTCTGCAGAGGACACTCCTGTCCTCTCACTCTCCAGTTCTCGCCCTCCTCCTTACCCTTGAATCTTCTTTGAATTGAAATTGCTCTCTTCAAAGTTACCACTGCTCTCTTAACTGCCGTATCAAATGGCCTTTTCTCAATATTCATTTTTCTTGGTTTCTCGGAACCATTTGAGACTATCTTCTTCTGGATACTTTCTCCTCTCTGCTCCTGTTATCTTGACACCTTCTCTTTTGGATCCTACCTTTCTGGCTGCTCCTTCTCCTTTGCTGGATCATCATCTATATTTTGCACATGTCCCTGATGTCTGTGTATCCAGTCCTAGTCTCTCTCCTGACCTTCAGTCCTTAATGACAAACTGCCTATTGGATATTGAGAACTAGTATGTCCCTTAAGTATCTGAAATTCAAAAAGTTTTCAAACAAACAAACAACAACCAAAAAAAAAAAAACAACCCAGTACATTTCCCCAAAAAACAACTCCTTTTCTGAACTTTCTAATTACTGTCAAGGGCATCACTGTCCTTCTACTTACCCATATTCTCAACCTTTGAGCTATCTTTTACTCCTCATTTTCCTTCAACTCACATATCCAATCAGTCTCCAAATCTTGTCATATCCCCCTCCACATGTCTCACAATTGTCCTCCTCTTGTTACTCACATAGCCACCACTCTAGTTCAGGCCTTATTACCCTTATCATTTATAATACAGAAGCAGCTTTCTATTTGATCTCCCTGCCTCAAGTCTCTCCTTACTCCAACCCATCCTCCACATACAAATATCAAAGTTACTTTCCTAAAGTGCAGTGTAACACTGCCACTTCTAAGCTACATTGACTTCCTATTGTTTCTAGTATCAAATATCATTTCATCTTTATCTCATCCTTTTTAAATTTCTATTTTTGAAGAAGTTTTATAAGGAGCATAATTATTATACAGTAGCACATGCATATAATTCATAAATAAGTAAATATACATTCACGGGGGTATGGGCACCAAAAAAATATTTTACTGATAGGGGCAGACAAAAAGTTTGGAGATCACTGATAGATTGTCTAGTCATAAAGCCAGCATGTGTCATAGGCAGTACTTGAGACAATGGCTGGTTCTCTATCCAGTATACCAGCCTGTCTCTCATAGATAAAACTATAGATAAGGCTATTGATACATTTGATTATGAGAGAAAGCATTGGACAGTGGTTAGAAAGCCAGTCTTGGAGCTAGGAAGATGTGGGTTCAAATTCAGTATCTGACACACTATCCCCTGACTTTTGTTCAATCATTTCAGTTGTGTCCACCTCTTCATGGTCCTACTGGATTTTTTTTTTTTAGCAAAGATACTAGAATACCTTTACTTCTTCTGCTCATATTATAGATGAGGAAACTGAGGCAAACAGGGTTAAATGACTTGCCTATAGTTACACAGCTAGTGTCCGAGACTTGATTTGAACTCAGGTCTTCCTGACTCCAGACTCAATGTTCTGTCCGCTGTACCACCTAGCTGCCCATACCCACACACACTGGTTGTGTGACCCTGGACAAGTCACTTAATATTTCAATGTCCCAGGTGGTTCTTTGCAGAGCAGTTGCTGACTTTAATTAATAGAGGGAGTTTCACACACACACACACACACACACACACACACACACACACAAATAACAGATTAATTTATATTTTCAGTAGAACAGTCGCATTCCTAATATAAAAAGGGTAACTGCAGGAAGTAGAAATTACCCTGAACTAACAACTCACTTATATTGCTTTAGGTGTTACTAAGCATTTTCTTCAAGGCAACCCCATAACAAAGGAAATGGAAGCATTATTAATAGTATTATTATGGGAGTCTTGATTTTACAGATGAGGAAACTGAGGCACAGAGAGACTGTAGCTATGACTTCCATATTGAATGTGTGTATGTATCTTGTACACATGCACATATATGCATGTATATTTAGAGCATCACAACGTATCTTGCTCCCCTTTTAGAATACGTACATGGTTAGCACAATAAATATTTGTTGAATTGAATGTGAACTCTGTTAGAAAAGACCTTGTTTTGTATAATTCTCAACACGGCATTTTATAGCAAGTACAACATGAACTCTTAGCAGATGTTATAAAGAAAACTTTGGGAGAGAGCAGGAAATTGACAGATTCAGTCTGTTTTGTAAAACAGTTTGAGTTACCACATAAATGTACAATAGGGATGTCAATGATTAATTGAGACACCAAAAAGTAGAAGTTAATGCTTTTGGAAGGGAGGAAAAGAAAATCAGTGGCGGAAATATAATTTCACTGATATTTCTTTAAATAAAATTATTTGGAAGGGCAATTTCTCTAAATCAGTGCAAAATGTCTTGTAATCTCTTTCCATTTTTGTTTATCCCTAACTCTTTTTTTTTTTTAAGTTCGGGAAGCATTACCAGGATTTACTTAAGACTTCACATTATTTTCCCTTTGTTTACAAGTTTACAGTTGAGGGGAGTGGATGAGACTAAAGTCAAAGGAAACGCTACATCTGTGAATTAACTCCAAAAAAGCATATCCCCTTTCATCCTCTTCCTTTATCTACTTAATATACTCATTAAGGCTCCAGGGACATTTACATAGCTAAATACTTCAAGACTGGCAAAGGACTATACAACACTTCTATCCATAGGTAATAAAAGTCTTTTAAGAGAATTTAAAAGACTACCCTGAGGGTAGTAGTCAGAATTACCAAACAGGAATGTTTACTTGTTCACATACATGTATATATACATATATGCAATCATTTACACATTGTATGGGTGCATGTATGTATACACATGTGCATTATATACATATATGTTGTTACATATATATGTAGGTTGTTACATACAAACACATATGCACATCTATCCTTAAGACTGTAAATGTCTGCCTTTTTAAGTACGAAATCTCTCAAAATTCAGGAACAAAAGGGAAGGGAAAAAAAAGAAAAACTTTTATTGTCTTAATGGCTCACATATGCATCAGGAAAAGATTAGATGTGGACACAGCAGTATCCTCACTACTCACAATCTCCTTTTTTCTTACTATTTCCAGTGTTATACTTAGGCAACTTACAGACCCCCAAACTGAACCAGTACTTAATGCATTCTTGTTCCGATCCTGCCTTTGTTCCATCTTAGAGTATACTCACAAGGTAAACCAGGTCACTTCCAGTTCTTGCAAACCTGATAAAGATTAAAGGATAGCATTTTAGCTGATCATAGAAGGGACCCTAAGATGTCTTACTAACAGCATAAGTAAAATGTCCAGCAGGGCTACCATCTGTGAGGTGGAAGTGCTATTATGACTCAGGCTTGAAATCACCTCACTGACTAATACAAAGAAATGCCAAGTTCTGAGATCAACAAATGTTCGTCTCAAATTTTCAGCCAAGTTTCATGGGATAACATGGATGATAAGGCGCAAGAAAGTCAGAGGGGAGAGCATCAGAGGTTTGCAATATCCTCCATCCCCCTCACCTATAGCTGTATGTAATACTTCAAAGGAAATAGGTACATCCTGTCTACAGAATTCCACAAAGAATTCTATTCTGTACCTGAGGAATAAACACTTGCCTAAAAGACACCTGAATTGTTAAGGATGATCAACTCCCAGTCTATGTGATGCCCTCTCAGGACTTGAATCAAATAACTCAGGCTCTGGTTAAACTAGGGCCTTTGATCATTTGGGGGTTATACTATCAGAACTGTTTTTTTCTGTCCTTCTCTAAACTTTGAAGATAATTAGCTCAAACCTTTGCAAGCAATTAAAAGGTGTGGCTGCCAAGAAAAAGTGAGTATTTTTCTTTGAAATGGGCAGAGTAGGCAGTTTGCTCCTCATACAGCTCTAATTATATCACCTGTGCTTATTTGGGTCCTGATATGCTGATAGGCCCACTTACAGCAGCCACACCTAAGTGCTAATGAGGGCCTCCTGCAACAAATCATAGCCATTAAGAAACAACAAACTCAGATGTCAGAATGAGTCAATTCTTTATCACTGACTGGCAATTTCATCTTTCTATTAGTAACTCATCTTTAATTCACTGAACAAGAGGAAGGAAAGATTGCACATTCATTCTACTGTACATGATGAGTAGGTTATAGTTTTAAATATAAACATTTCTTAATATTCTGTTACTAATGGAAGTGGGGTGGGGAGAACGAAGGGTAGAGTGCATGGGGTGTTTAGAGAGGACTAGCACCTCTGCTGTGAGGGCTTGCTGAGCCTTTTTCAGGGCTTTTCATCCACCTTTGGTGTCTACCTGTCACTCAACTCTTACCTGTGGCTCCAAGAAACTGTAGCATGTGCTGTGGCCACGCCTCAGGAAAACTGTCTCAGCAAACAGGCTAAAGCAGATAGAGGGTAACCACCAGGCCTCAAACCCATCAGTGAGTTAGGGGAATGTCTACTCCAACCATGTGAAGACTTCCCCCTGATGGAATGGACAGATCAGAACAATTTGTTTCAACAACCATGAAGGCAGCAGAAGAGGCCCTGTGGAATACTTAGACATCATAGGTCAGACATCAAAGATGCCATGGTTATCCACTGCATCCTGAGCCATTGCCAATCATCATGACTTTTGTCTTGCCTCTGGACTGTGATGACTCAGGAAGAAAGAGTGAGGCCGACAACTTTGTGCAACTCTGCCTCACTTAAATCCAATTCACATACAAGTCAAGACATCACCCCATGATGTCATTGGTTCTTTTTAAAAACAAAGGACGAACAACAACAATCATCTGTAGTAACTTGCCAACCAAAACTTCTTTAACATTGAGAAGAACAAAATTTTCATGTATTCAAACATTCTGTTACTTGTTCATAGTATAGTATAAATGTTATCAAATGGTTAAATTGACAAGCCATGGAGTGAAGTTCTAGTTAGGAGGAGTATAGAACATCCCTACCTTAGATAATTAAATGTTAATTCTACTTTTCATCTGCCTGTGATCTGACCTAACTCTACTCAATCCTATTCCTGACTTAAAAATGTAGCCAAATAGTCTGAAAATATCATTGATTCTAAAATCCACAAAACTTAAGAATTAAAGAAACTTCTGAGACCATGTAGTTCAGTCCATATATAAAGTGAATCCTTACTATATCACATCCAACAGTTAATCATTCAGCCTCTGCTTGAAGCCCTCTAAGGAGAAGGAACCCACTTCCTCTTAAGGCAGTCCATTCCACTTTTAGACAGCTCTATTGTGAGGAGATTTCTTCTCACGTCAAGTTCTAAAGATAATTAGGCAATTCCTACTCACTGTTCCTTATTCTGCTTTCTGGGGCCAAGCAGAATAGGTCTTATCCCTCTTCTGGCTGCTATGTGGCTCAATGGATAGAGCGCTGGGCCTGGAGTCAGAAAGAACTGAGTTTGAATCTGGCTTGAGCCACTTTCTAGTTGTGTGACCCGAGGCAAGTGTCTTCATCCACTGGAGAAGGAAATGGCAAACCACTCCAGTATCTTTGCCAAGAAAATCTCATGGACAGTATGGTTCACGGGATCACAAAAGGTCGGACACGACCGAACAACAACAATAGCATTTCCATATGGTAACCTTTCAAATATTAGACTTGATAACTTCTTGACTTGGAAGGCAGTTATAATCTTTTCTCTTCATTTGGCTAAATATCCCCTGTTCCTTCAGCTATCCTCATAAGATATGGATTCAAGTTCCTTCCCTTTGATAGTTGTCCTCTTCTGTATATTCTCCAATTAGTCAATGCCGTTCTTAAATCATGACATCTGGAACTGAACCCAATACTCCATAAAAAACCTGATGAGGGCAAAGTTCAGTGTAATTATTACCTCCTTATTCCTGTAATCTATTCCTCCTCTGTTAACACTTCCCAAGAATGTATTAGTTTTTGGTGGTGCCACGCCATACTACTGATCAATATCGACTTGTAGTCCACTAAAACCCTAAGATCTTTTTCAGACAAACTGCTGCCTAACTATGCCTCTTCTTTCCCCCATCTCATACTTGAGAAGTGGACTTTTCATACCCAATGGTAAGATTTTATATTCATCCCTGGTGAATGCCATCTGGTTAGATTTGGCCCAATGCTCTAGTTTTCTATATCTTTTTGGATCCTGGCTCTCATATAGTGTGTTAGCTATTCTCCTGGTTTTGTGTCATCTGCAGATTTGGTGATCAGGCCATCTACATCTTTATCCAAATCCTTGACAAAAATAATTCAAGCATAGATGACTGGGGCACTTCACCAGAGACCTTCTGCAGCACTGACAATGAAACATGAACAACAGTTCTTTGAATCCAGCTACCTAACCAGCTCTGCATCCATATAATGATCAAATGGCCCAGATCGTTCCATCTCATCCACAAGAATGATATGAGGTACTTTATCAAAAACTTTGCCTAAACCTAGGTAATTAAATCTATAAGCATTCCCGACGTCTACCAGTTTGGTAACCATTTCAAAAATGGAAAGATTAATCTAGAATGAACTGTTCCTTATGCAGCCAAGGTGGCTCTTTGTAATTGCCCCTTCTCATTCACAATGCTTACAAACTATCTCTTTAATAACTTATTCTAGAATTTTCTGGAATTCGACATCATATTCATCAGTCTATAGAGTGTTCTCTTCCCCCAATTTTTTTGAATTGGGACATTTGCCCTTCTATAATCTTGTGGTATCTCTACTATTTCCCACAATCTTTGAAAAATATTACTAATCGTATCTCAACAGTCACATCCTCCAGAAATTAAATGGGGCCTTAGAAATCATATAGTACAATTTGTCTCATCTTAAATATCATATAACTAGATCCAGGGATGCTAAGTGATTTACCATAGTCACATAGCTAGGTAGTTGTGGAGCTTGGATTAGAACCCAGAGGTACTGACTTATATTTCTGAGTTTTCTTCTGCACAGAGACTCCAACACCATTTAGGGCCAGGGCCTTACACTGCCCCAAGGAGTGTGTGGTGAACCAATCTGAAAGTAGGAAAATGGATCACATCCTATTATCCCAGTGACTACCAACCATAAGGCTTGTCTCCAACACAATCCAACTTAACTTTATCCCCTTAACTCATCAACTCCATCTTCTCCCTCCCCTATACAAAATCTTAATCTCTCTCCTTGTTTTGGTCCTGAAATTATAACCTAACTAGACACAGATACTCACAGAAGCAGAAGTGGGAAAATTTCTCTCTCTCTCTCTCTCTCTCTCTCTCTCTCTCTCTCTCTCTCTCTCTGTTTTCCAAAGATAACCAACATCACCTTGTAGCTATAGCAGGTACCCTCAAAGGGAGGATTCTGTGCTCTGGAGGAGTAAGAGTCTGGCTTTGCTATTTCTACCTCTGTGACCTTTGGCAAAGCCACTTTACCTCTCTGGGCCTCAGTTTCTTTCTTTGAAAAATAAAGTTTTACTACATGAGAAAAGGCAACGTGGTATGGCAGAAAGAATATTAGCTCAGAAGACATGAGACCAAGGTTCAAATTCCACCTCTGACATTTACTACCTGTGTAACTTTGGGCAAGTCACAACCTCCCTGGACCTCAGTTTCCTCACCTGTCAAATGAGGGGAATGGACTAAATTTCTTTTGAGGACGCTTCAAGCTCTAGGGATATGATCCTACAATCTCTAAAGTGATCTCTTGATCTAAAAGTCAATTTGTAAAGGAGAATATTCCCTTTGTGAGAGGCTGTTATGGAATTTTCGGTTCTCCTCTAGATATAACGATCTAAGGATCAACAAAGTAATGCAATCCTTGGGAGGAAAGCAAGTTGGAAAGATCAGGATTCCAGGAGTTCTACCCACATCAACAGAACTATAAGACATAAGGGTACCTCTGACTCAAAGAATGGTGCCATTCAAGAATCCAAAGAGTATGGTGGTGATTCTGTGGATGAAGCAAACTCTCAGAAGCCCCAAGGGATGACTACTGTTTATACACATTCTCACCTGCTCACACTCTGCCATAATTGGATTGGGTAGCTCCAGGTAAGGCTGAGGTGCCTGTCTCTGAAATGTGCAGGTAGAATCTGATGAGAGAGGGGTGGAAATGGTATGGATTAGTTCTACTATTGAGTTATTAGGTGACTGAAATAAAAATCTCCCTCTTCCCATTGATTTACTTCCTGAAATTTGTTAGACCATGAATGACTGACAGGTAGGAAGGATCCCAGCTAAGATCACCACTTCATTTTCCTTAAGGAAAAATGCCTAAAAACAGCAAGGTGGCCCAGTGCACAGAGTGCTGGGCCTAGAGTCAGAAACACCGAAGTTCAAACCTGGCTTCCAACACTTACTAGCTGGGTGAGCCTGGGCATATCACTTAAAAGCTGTACGCCTGTTTCCTCATCTGTAAAGTGGAGAGAATAAGAAAACTTACCTCCTAGGACTGTTGCGAGGATTGTCAACCAGGTGAAGCCCACCTTTCAAAATGCAGAAGAGTCCAAGCTGGATTGAAATTAGAAAAGTTTTATTAGGAGGAAAATCAGACACTAGTGTTGAGGCCCCCAGTACAGAGTACAAAGGAGCCCCCAGCCCATGAGAGGCAGGGAAGATTTATACTTGAAAACCACAAAAGGGAGGTTTAGGGAAGGATTGAGAAAAAGAATGGACCATCTTTCCTAGGAAGAGATGGACACAGAAGCAGGATGTTTTATAGAAACAATTGACCACAAGACTGGTTTGGGCCATTCTGGGGGGACACAGCTCAACAAGGTCCACCAGCAAAACACCAGCAAAGGCATCTGGGAGTGAGCAAGACTTTGGCTCACTTCGGGCTCCTAATTGGCTCCTTTCAGGAAAGAGGCTTGCTCTGTCTGTATCCAGTGCATCTGCCTGGTACGGTTACTCATAGAAAACAGACATGTTAATCTCAGGGGCACTTCATTAGGATCAAATGAGGTAATATTTTTAAATGCTTAGCATAGTGCCTGGCACACACTAGGCACTTAATAAATGCTTGTTTCCTTCCTTCCTTCCTTCCTTCCTTCTTTCCTTAATGGGACTACCTTGTGATAAATTTCTCCAGCATCATTTCCTCTACCTTCTTTCGGGAACCATGAGCAATGCAAGCAATTCATAGAATCATCAGATCTTAGTGCTGGAAAGACCCGTAGAGGCATCCTGTCCAGTCTCTGATGAAGGTGATGCCCCAGGAGATGAAGTGATTTGCCCAACATCTTGGAAGAGTCAGGATTCAAATACAGGCCTTCTTAACCAAAAATCCAGAATTCTTTCCACTACACCACACTGCCTTTTACAGGCTCATTTTTCTCATGAAAAAAAAAATAGAATCTGTGGGAAGGAGTTTAATTTTGAAAGCCCACAAAGGATTACTCAATAAGCCATTAAATACCTCCCCCCCCAACCCCCTTGCCACAAAGGAGCAATCTGGCATGTGAGTATTTTTCTAGGCATATAATTGGTTAGGAAATTGCAATGAGAAAAGATGAATTTGAATACAGGAGAGGCTTGTGATAATTTACTTGGAAGTTATCATATATGAATACATGGGTGGGGAGTATATGTCATCCTGAAAACATAAGCTTGTCAAAAGGAAGTGAGTTAGTACTCCAAAGTATGTTTGCCTTTATTTAACTCAGTTCAGTGTATCGCTTCATGTATGATTCAGCTTGGATTCAAACTGTCTTGATGTTCTTTTTAAGACTGTGGTCAAACTCTGTGAACAATTAATATTAACATTTTCAGGAGAGGAATATACCAACCAACACACTTCTTGAAACTTAAAAAGATCCTTCTTTTTTTTTTCTTTGTAATATGGCTTCCACCAATGCCAATGACAGTTCATTCATGGATGACTTGCTATGCTATACCTTCTAGCCGACACTTAGAAAATGAACTTCTCTGACTCAACTTGATGGGTGTTAAGTGGACACACAAAGTTGGTCACTGGGACCAGAGCTCTAACTTGGATTTTTTTTTTAACCTGGGGAAAGAATAGCTCATGGAGGGGATGAGAAATGGGGAGAAATTCAGAGAATAGTCTGACAGTGAAAGGAGAGAGGCACAGCTGTGGTACAGAATACAGTCCTACCATTAATACATTAGCACTAGGAGAGGGGTACTGTGAGTATTCTCTGGTACTTCTAGCCCATATCCTCACAGGGTTAGAGGAAAGACAAGCCCTGGGAAAGAAGCACTATGCTGCCAAGATCCTATGAATGCTAGTCTGAATACACTGAAATTACAGTCTGTAGCACAGACCAATGAAGCATAGGCATGAGCCCCTAGACTTTGTATCTTTAGGCAAAGCCCCAGTAACCCCACCCTAGTTATGATTCTGACGATGCCCCTGCTTAAAGTCTTTGTAGCATGGTAGGACCTGCCAAAACTTGTACTGAACTCCAATGTCTATCCTTTGAGAACAAGGTCATTCCCATGCCATGAAGCCTTAGAATAGGACTCTAGTAGAGGATCAGCCAATGTAATTTGATAAAATAAAGAGTAAAATAATAATGACACTTTCTGAAAAAGTATTTTCTAATTTTTAGACTATGGCTATATTTTCCTACTTAAGCACAAAATCATTACAGGAAGTTAACTTGTTTCCACAATGCATGATAAAACAGCTACTGAAAATTCCTAATAATAAAAAATAGTAACATGTCTTTGTCTCAATGCATCATTTCAAGATTTGGTGTAAAAAGTCCACAGGAGTACACGAAGTTGGTAGAGTGCTTAGCACATCTTGTACTGGGTACCCTCTATACATGCCTGTGACATTAATAGAGATGAACAGAAATATGCATACACATAGATAAATATACAATATATACATGTACTATATATGTGTATATATGCATACATATATATACATGCATACATAAACACATATACATACATATAACAATTATTGAACAGACTCAAAGTTAGATATTATTTATGAAATGCAGCTAGAGAATAGGGTGTGACATTAGAAAGACCTGGGTCCAAGCCCTTCCTCTGATGCATCCTTACTACATGACCCTTAATAAATCCCTTAACCTCTCAGTGATTGAGGTAACTGTCTCAGATTGCAAACCACATAGAAGGTATTGACCTGCATTGATAGAGGGAGTTTCCTCACCTGGGAGTTCCTTATAGAAATGAAATCACAAGACCGCTCCATATCTATATGGTTTTAAAAATCATAACAAATAAAACTGTATCAAATGTTATGGGCCATTACATCATTCATTTCTTCTAGCATCTAAAGCCAAAATTCTTGGACTATAGGTTATATTTTCAGACTCACTGAGGAGAACTAAAACCAGAATAAAACCCAGAAATATAGATAGGATATCCCAAAAACCTTAGTGCAGCTTTAGTGGCTTAAAACTGCCTTAAGACTTTGAGGACATCTTGTATATACCTATATACACATACATATGTGTACATGTATATACATTTATCTTGCACGCGCACGTGTGTGTGTGTGTGTGTATACATATACATACATAGATGTATGTATGTATATGTAGGTATATATATACACACACACACATATACATACATCCATGTGTTTAGGTTATATGTATTCCTGGTTTTTAAACCACAACAAATAAAACTATTGAATGTTATATGCCATCATATAGGTCATTTTTTCTAGCTTCTAAATCCCAAATTCTCAGGCTATAAGTTACATTTTCAAGCTCAATGGGGAGAAATAATAACAGACTTACCTCTAGCTCCATATTCTAATGTTTCATTTTATTGTCTGGCCCCTTGTTTTCTTCTGCTCTGTTTGTGACTATTGGCTATTTGAAAAAAGCCTGCCTTTAGGAATTTGGTGTGGGAGATGGAGTCTAGGGTTTGAAAATATTTCTAAGTTCTGGCACAGTTATACACTGCTCCCAGTTGACTTTGAAAGTACTGCTTTGTATTCCCCTAGATGACTCTCACTTCAGATATATTAGTCACCTAACTAGTTGTGCTCAGGATTGTGGCTAAGCGTTCTTGTTCTTAAGGGAGGTCCTTGCTAAACTTTTTGGCCACAGACAATACACTTAAATTGCAAAATATATTTCTCAGCCCTGAGTATAATTAAATTTTGATGATGATTTCATTTTGTATTTTGGTAAAGAGAACGCTGGCATAATTTAGGGTAATTTATGACCTAGTTCATTAAGAGTGAGATCCCAGATACTTAATGGGACTTCTAAAATTTTATGTACAACTTTGTTCCAGTAATACATACAGCAATGGATATTTGTAAATGTGTCTACAATGTATTTTGGGATATGGGAAGTGGGGGATGCAAACCTATGATTTCATCAGCATGGGAAATTCCTTGCACCAATGAAGATCACCAAACAATTCTGCCATTTAAAATCTCAGCTAGTTGTCTAGCACACTGGGAAATTTAAAAACTTGCCATGGTTACCCAACTAGTGTTTTGGAGGCAGAAAGGCCAGCCCTTGAATCCATCATGTCACACAGACTCTCTCTCCATGATATATAATAAATTCCAGAGACAAGAAAATGCAATTGTCCATAGAGTTAACTCTCAATTAGCCATGCTAATTAAGAGGAGCTTCAATTAAAATCCTCCTCTAATGCCTCAACTTGGCATTGAGGTGACCTTAAGCACTTGAAGGCTGTGGTTTCTGCTAGAAATGCTTCCAGAACCATCTGGCAATGAAGTCATCTGTTGTCTAAGGACCAACCTGGCTGAATCCATCAACAAGTTGGCCACAAAGTGATGGACTTGTCAGGCACAACTCTCAAATCCCCTACTGACAAAAAGAGAAATCTCCCAAGTATTGAAATAATCAAGGGAGAAAGGGGGCATTAAGTACATTTAATTGGGTAATTAAGACAGCTGATGTATCACTTTTTGAGCTGCTATTATGTCCCAATGGAAAGAGAGGTGAATCCAGAGTCATAGGCCTGGGCTGATATCCTAGTTCTGTGATATACTACCTGTGTGTGTATCCAAATCACTTCATTTCTCTGGGTCCTCAGTTTGCTTCATCTGTAAAATGAAGGGTTGGGACTGGACAATTTCCCGTGTCCCTTCTAACTCTAAATCTCTGTTATTATGTTTTTCATCCTAGGGCTATAATCTCATTCAAAGAGATCTACATATACGAAAACATAAAAATACATGAAGGAAGGAAGGAAGGAAGGAAGGAAGGAAGGAAGGAAGGAAGGAAGGAAGGAAGGAAGGAAGGAAGGAAGGAAGGAAGGAAGGAAGGAAGGAAGGAAGGAAGGAAGGAAGGAAGGAAGGAAGGAGAAAAAGAAAAGGAAGGAAGGGAAAGAAAAGGAAAGGAAAGGAAAGGAAAGGAAAGGAAAGGAAAGGAAAGGAAAGGAAAGGAAAGGAAAGGAAAGGAAAGGAAAGGAAAGGAAAGGAAAGGAAAGGAAAGGAAAGGAAAGGAAAGGAAAGGAAAGGAAAGGAAAGGAAAGGAAAGGAAAGGAAAGGAAAGGAAAGGAAAGGAAAGGAAAGGAAAGGAAAGGAAAGGAAAGGGAAGGGAAGGGAAGGGAAGGGAAGGAAAGAAGGAGAAGGAGAAGGAGAAGGAGAAGGAGAAGGAGAAGGAGAAGGAGAAGGAGAAGGAGAAGGAGAAGGAGAAGGAGAAGGAGAAGGAGAAGGAGAAGGAGAAGGAGAAGGAGAAGGAGAAGGAGAAGGAGAAGGAGAAGGAGAAGGAGAAGGAGAAGGAGAAGGAGAAGAAGGAAAAGGAGAAGGAGAAGGAGAAGGAAAAGGAAAAGGAAAAGGAAAAGGAAAAGGAAAAGGAAAAGGAAAAGGAAAAGGAAAAGGAAAAGGAAAAGGAAAAGGAAAAGGAAAAGGAAAAGGAAAAGGAAAAGGAAGGAAAGAAAATCCCCACCTCTGACCCAGGCTTTTTGATTCTGGACAAGTTAATCTCCCAATGAGCCCAAGAAACTCTCCAAGAACATAAAGTTGAAGAATGGTTGTAACCTGCACCTTACACTGGAAATTCCCTAAACTGATGAAATCACAGGTCTGGACCCCATCTTCTCTCACCCCAGCAGAAAGTTTAAAAAAAAAAAGTTGAGCAACCATGTCTATGCCTGGTTTCAAATCCAACTTCCTTATTTCAGTTAGAATGTATTTCCCTTATACTGTACTTTCTACCAGTCAGTCTCATTGCTTGTTAATGGCCCTTGTCCTTCGTACCAAAATACATACAAAGAATAATTTTAGGGGGCAGTTAGGTGGTACAGTGGATAGAGCTCCAGCCTTAGAATCAGGAGGACCTGAGTTCAAATTTGGCCTCAGACACTTGATACTTACTAGTATCAAGTGTGACCCTAGGCAAGTCACTTAACCCCAACTGCCTCACCAAAAAGAAAAAAATAAAGAATAATTTTAGAGTTATAGCTATTTAGCTTACCAAGGCTATTCATGACCAATGACTAGAGACAATGATGGAACCAATTGTGTTGTCCATTGCAGCTCATATCCCTCTATATTCTATGACATGCAGTCTCATGTTTTTTCAATTAAGAGTCTAGAGTACTAACAAGAGGAATTCTCTAAAATCCACCTTAAACAAGGAAATTTTGCTTGCAATGTTTCAAAGTTGCTGTTTTATTTTATTCATCCTCTAAACTATGGAACAAAAATTCTGCCCTGATTTCTAACACCACATTTTCCCCCTCACCTCTTATTTATCATCCTTAATAATGGTATATTATTTAGAACTCTCCTTCCAGGCTGATATTGATGGGGTGGTAGAAAAAAAGTAATCACTGAGGGGGGAAAAAATCTGTGGTAAATTGATAGGATGATTATAATACAAGTAAATAATAATAGCACAATGCTACATTTTATGCTAATAAAACTTATTCTCCCCTACAATTAGTACCAATGTTTTTAACATCAGCCAAATTAATTTCATAACTGACATTTCAAGCACAAAGCATTAGTAATTTGCAGTCTTGTGGTTTTTAATCCCAGCACCACCTACTACTAATGCTATAGAATGTTTAAAACTACTAATAACACTGATTTAAAGCTTCTGAATTACATTGTGTTTAAACATATATAATATGATATGTGTGTGTGTGTGTGTATGTAATGGTAGCTGATGTATATAAACTTTTAAAGAGATGCTTCTTGGCCCTGAGGTATCAACCTGATTAGAACTGGTTTCCTGGTGGATCAAAATGAACAACAGCCCTGGTTGGGGGTAGGAGAGAGATGGCATTTTAACATTTATGAAATTCTACTTAATTAAATAGAGGATATAATTTGTGTCTCTTTAAGACTATCTGTACAAGGGAATTTGGTCCTAGAGGACCTTGGTTCCAATCTCTACTCTACCACCTACTATCTCTATGACCTTGGGCCAGGTCTTCTAACTTCTCTGGGCCCCAGTTTCCTCAACTATAAATTGAGAGAGTTAAGATAGTTGACCTCAAAGGTCCTTTCCAACATTAAATCTATATCCTTGAGCATAACAGATTTATCCGTAGGACTGGAATACAGAAGATCAGGCACTAAAGGGAACCTGCTAGGAAAGAGAGGACTGGAAAACTCACAACACCTTTTAGAATTATGAAATGATATAAGATTGTATTTGTTATTAGTTTAATGTGTGAGTAGTTTGGTTTTGTGTAGGTATCTAGCAAGGATTTCACCTTGTTAAAAAAAAAAAAAAGATAGATACTACCCATCTTAAGGTGGGCTAACAACTTGACCTAAATCAAGACAGTTTCTTAGAACAGCCAGAATCGGGATCTTTCATGCTACCTGAGGAGTTCCCTTTGGTTTCACTGATAAGGGAGTTGGGTTATTTTGGTAGAAAAATAATTAATATAATAAATAAATATATGATATAAATATAAAATAGTGACAATAACAGGAGAGCAGTGGCAATTGGATTACAGATTGTGATTGGTGCTAGGGTGGAGATCCCCTGTTTTCCAGGACTAAAAATGGTTTATTATTTCATTTCATTCCATTCATTTCAACATTTTCACCTCCTCCAAGCTTGATAATGAAGTGTAAACTTCTTCTGGAAGACACCTAAATCATTCAACAAATACTCTTTTTAAAAAAAGCATTTCCAGGGCAGCTGGGTGGCACAGTGGATGGAGCTCTGACCCTGGAGTCAGGAGGACCTGAGTTCAAATCTAGCCTCAGACATATTATACTCACTAGCTGTGTGACAATGGGCAAGTCACTTAACCCCAACTGCCTCACAAAAATAAATAAATAATAAATAGAAACAAAAAAAAATAAATAAAGTACTTCCCAAAGATCCTGAGTTTCTCCCAAGGAGAACCTCACTTCCTCAGTAAAGGCTTAGGCCCCATTAGTAGGGAAGTAGCAGAGAGTACATTTAGCTCTAGGCAATTGTTAATATTTTCTATTTTCAAGTCTCTTCTTCATTCCCTCTTAATTCATTTGTAAGAGAACTTTATCTTACTCTATTTTTTAAATTGTCCAACTGCTTTTAGCTTAGTAAGTAATATGGATTCATGAGCATGTAGATCTTTTTTCTTGAATCGTGATACTATCAGATCTTTTATGATAGACAAAGGGGTCCATATTGAAGAAGGGCTGTTAAAAAAAAAAGAAAAAAGTTCATAGAACATACTTGACATTTTTCATCAGACTTGAGGTAAAATTATATCTCCTGTGAGACTTCTTTAAGTAATTTGTATGACATTTCCTAACCTTCTTCTGTTTAGCGATTCTTAAAATTAAATTGTAGAATTTAATAACAATAACATATTGTGTTATTAAATAAGATTTAATGACAATGTGATAACAATAACATTATTGTATCAACTTTTAACGTATGCCAACAGTGCACTGGGCAGTTTTCTAAACACTAAGCACCACTCCTACCTGGAAGTCTAGGACCTTAAGGAGCAGGCTCTTCAGTCTATTATCAAGATCCTAGATTTCTAGGCAGGAAACACATATATACATACACACATACATGTGTATGTAAAGATAGCCTTTCTTCAATCTATTATTAAGATATATGTATGTATCGATATCTTAATATACCATGTATATGTGTTTATACATGCAAAGCAACAATAAACATACATATATATGTACCTTCAAATACATAAACTATACATACATTATATTATAGTACACGTTGAAATATACATATATGTATTGTTGCATTACATTGTAAATATATTATGTGGATGTGGAGGTTATATGTACATATATAGATATGTATTTAATGTTATTGTATATACACACAGATATACATTCGTATGCATATATACACCATGCACATATATACATAGACAATATATATGTTTAATAACTATAAAAGACCTTTAGTTAATAATGATACATCATTGCTGCTGAGGTGTCATTACAGCCTACAAGACAATAGCTATATTCCTATATTACATAGTTGAGATTTTCCTTTAAAAGTTATATATAAAGCAAATTTTGGTATATCAAATTATTCTAAATGCATGAGGACATCTACTTATTATTCATTTTAAAGTGCAAGGTAATTTCCCCTTAAGACACTCTTACAAGATATTGGAGCAATCTGTTGATGAGTTGTCTGCTTTGACCATTCACTTACTCAGACTTTTAGGAGAAACCACTTTGGTTTGGGGGTTTTTTAGTTTAATTTTGTTTTGTTTTCTGGCTTGGAGCCATGAAGTAGTAGCATTTCTCATTTTGAATGTGACAAACTGTAGTATACTAGAGCAATATGGGTGCCATCATTGTTCTATAACTGGGGAACAAATGCAATATATCTTATTATAGATAGAAGTTGAGAATCTGGTTACTACAATAAGCTAACATGGGGCTGTTCACATAGAGAACCCAGAACCTGAAACCAAAAAGAAGAAGGAAGAGAAAGAAGTAAAAGTATCAACTAACTTTGAAACTGGAAGTGATGGACATAATTGACAGTCTCTGTTAAGTATCATATCCAATTGAGCAAAGGAAGAGCTTAGAAGCAGAGAATCAGAGAAGTCATTCAGCAGACTGACCATTTTTAGGCTGAGATCTGTCCAGTGCCACAATATGTATCAATTCAGATTATCAGTAGTTCCCTCTGTTTAATGCAGAAGCTATATTCATCCAAGAATTTTTTTTTGCAGTTCTTGAAACAGAAAGAGAATCTCATAGTTTATGATTCCAAAAATATGTAAAATACTTGAGTTCTCTTCACTCATGTGCCTCTTCAGCAGCTTTCTATAAATATGGACCCATTCTTCCCCACAAATATGGAGTACATTGGGTAGAGAGTGTAATAAAAGTTTATGTGTGAGTTAGAATTGGGGTATTCAAGGAGGACTATCGCCTTTGGTGTGAGGTCTTGCCAAACCCCTTTTCAGAGCTGCTCATTCTCCTTTGGTATCTATCTGCCACCCAACTCTCACCTGTGCCCCTAAGAAACTGTATCACGAACAATAGCCACACCCTGGTAAAACCATATCAGCAGATAGGCTAAACTAGGTGAAGAGTAATCAATAGGCCTCAAACCCGTTGTTGACTTAGGGGGATATCTATTCCAAGCATGTGAAGACTTCCTCTGGTGGAATGGGAGGATGAGAACAATTTGTTCCAGCAACCATGAAAATGGCAAAAGCAGGTGCTATGGAATGCTTACAGCTTGGTCAAACATCCAAAATGCCAAGGTCACCCACTGCCTCTCAGGCCATCACCAGCCATTTTGACTTTTGTCTTGCCACACCTCTTTGATGACTCTGGAAAAGAAAGTGAGGCTGAAGGCTCTGTGTAACTCTGCCTTACAAATCCAATTCATGAGCAAGTCAAGACATCACCCTGTGACATCATTGGTCCTCTTTGAAAATGAAGGATGAACAATAACAATAATGTATTTATTATTTCTACATTTGCTTAAATATATGAATACTCATGATTTTTTTTTGCCTTATAGTTGGTAGTTATATTAAAGTTTCATTTTCACTAGTACCTGGCTCTGTATAAATGGAAGCACATTGATGCAGGCTCAAGAGCTACAGTAGTAAATATGGGTAGTATAACTCTTCAACAGGCTTACTCCTAGGACTCAGAAAAGTTAGCAGTGTAATTTCATGATAGTGGTCCTTCTCCAGAAACCCAAACCTTTCAATATAAGGACAAGTTGAAATGATCAAGATAGTCCAGAAAGTGAATAGGTATCCACACACTCTATATAAAAGATATGATATCCTCCATTGTAAGTAGCCACCCCCACGCAAATGTTCTATACATAACTTTTATTTTTATACCACATTCATTTCCCAATATACCCCTTCTACTACAAAACCTTTCCTTGTAACAAAGAAAAACATTTAAGAAAGAACAACTGACACAGTGGTGATATGTCAGTATGTTCCTCATTCTGTTCCTAAAGTAGTTTTATCACAATATTGAAAATAAGCATACTTCATCGTCTATTCTCCAGACTGACAGGGCATTGAAATTACTCAGTGTTTGACTGTCTTTTAGTGATGTTTTAGTTTATATATTATTGTAGTCATCATGCATATTATTCAGTTGGTTCTACTTATTTTACAGCATCTGTTCATATAAATTTTCTCATATTTCTCTAAATTACTCATATTTGTGGCTTTTCAGGTTGTAATCTTATTTCAAGGACTTATTTAAAGTAGGAATTCCTAACCTGGGGAGGATTGGGTATCATGAAATTACTTATTTTTTTAAAATATATTTTTATAACTTTATTTCACTATTATTTATTTCCCTTGTAATTATATGTATTCTCTTTTATGCATTTGAAAACATTCTTCAGAGAAAGGGGTCCATAGACTTCACCAGTTTGCCAAAAGGGTCCACAGTCCCAATTTGAGATTTAAAATCCCCCTGATTTAAAGAATGTTTATGGTGAATCCTTTGGGAGAGTAAATTTAGCAGAAGCTAATAATTGGGATTAATATTGATATATATATTTAAGGTCTATACTTTACAAATTTTATTACATTTTATCATTATAACATCTGTGGGAAATAGGTTTTATTATTATGCCCATTTTAAAGATGTGGAAACTAAGGAAGACATAAGTAACTTGCTTAGGTCACAAAGCTAGTCACTATCTGAGGTCACATTTGAACTCAGGTCTTCCTGAATCCAGGTCTATTACACTATCTACTGCGACACCTAGCAGCCTCTAAAATATTCAATTTTATATGCTTTACATGGTTTTCTTGAAGCAGAGTAGCTCTGTATATTATAATCTACCCTAAGAAATTAATAAGGGTATGGTGGCATATTGAAACTATAGAGAATCTTAAATGTGGAATGTTACTAACTTAATTAGAAATTGGATTAAGGCTCTGGAATCATATTGCAACACCCTCAGGAAAGAGTCAATCATAACTCGCTTTTCATAACAGAATTTAGCTACCTGCTGTCATATATTTTAAGAAGCTTGAAGCCAGGTAGAAGGGTTCAAGGGAAAAAGAAAGGGCATAGGAAATTGATAGCATGTATGAAGAAATTCTCAAGTCTTTTCTGTCCTATACAAAGGTGAGACATTTTAGAGACATTTTTTGTTAGTCTTTTTTTTCACCTATAGTTTTGTTTAGTTCCACTGTATAATATCTCTTGATACAATGTCAATCACAGAGCAAAACTGTTGAACAGTCCATTGGCAAGAATCAAACAATACTTACTTATATACGTGCTTACGCATTATTAGCTAGGCAGTGCAGTGCATAGAGCACTGGTCTTGGAACCAGAAAGACTCACCTTCATGAGTTCAAATGTGACCTCAGATACTTACTAGCTGGGTGACCCTGAGCAAGTCACTTAACCCTGTTTGCCTCAATTTTCTCATTTATTAAATGAGCTAGAGAAGGAAAAGGCAAACCACTCTAGTATCTTTGCCAAGAAAACCCCAAAATGGAGTCATGAAGAGTAGAACATGACTGAAACGACTCGGCAACCACAAACATTACCATGTAACATGTCTGAATGCGTACAGCACATGTAGTCTTCCCAACTCCAAAATTTGGGCTCTAGTCCTACCTCTCACACATATTGACTGTGTGACTATGAAACAGTCACTTAACTTCTTATAGGGAAAAATCATCAGACAATGCAAAGAGTACTGGGTTTGAAGTTCAGAGTATCTAGGTTTATATATGAGCTCTTCTGCCTACAGCCTATATGCCCACTTAACGTCTCCAAAAATAGTTTCCTTATCTGTAAAATCAAGGGGTTGGATTAAATGACCTCTTAAGTCCCTTCCACATCTAAATCGATGACCCTATAATTTGGTTCCCCCAAGCAACTGCCTAAAACTGTAAGCTATTAAAAAAAAAAAGCTCACTATCTACATCAGTAAGGGGCTGTTTGCATGCCCAGGGTTATCCAGATGAAAGAAGTCACAGATATAGGAGGGCATGTGTGTATACATATATGATATATATATATATATATATATATGTATATATATATATATATACATATATATATACACACACACACACACAGATGTGTATTATATAAGATAATAAAAACATGCAATAAAATATGAATACATTTTATTTGTAAAGATATACCTTAATATTCTTCTTCCACTCTGGGGTGTTGCTTTGCTAACCTATGAAATAAACAAGCTGGTTCAGTCAGCTGGTAAACCATGTTTGTTAATTTAAAATAACCTGTTTCCTAATTACTTTCAAGCCTAGTCATTTGGTTCCTGCACTTTGAACCCTAAAGGTAGTTTTGAATAAATATGTCTGAGAAAAAGAGGTAATTAATGCAAGCAGGCAGCCATGACTTCCAGGCCCAGGTTACATACAGAGTGGGGGAAGCAGTGGCAAAGGTCTGGACCTGGTATGCATGCTCTGAGGAACTGTGCCTGCTGCTTTGGCATTGGGCTTCCTCTCCTGTTCTCTCCTGCCATCTAGTTGCAGGCTACAACTGGCACCTCCTGCCAAAGGAAGGGGATCCCGTCAGCCCTCTGGCACACTGTGTTGATCAGTAGATAAACCTTTCCTGCAGCAGCAGCAGCAACAGCAGCAACCCAAGCTGTCTCCCCTGGCCCAGCAGTACTGCTCAGTTTACTAAATGCCTTTCCACCTGCAGCCACTTCTTTTCAGGTCCCTGAAGGTTCTTGTTGCTGATAGTTACAGTGTCTGCTTGACCCTAGGCCTTTGGGCTGGACAGCTTCCAAAAAGTTTCCCTAATGACAAGGTTTATAGAAAACTGTGTTCACTAGATTCTGAGAACAGAGCAAAGACGGAGAAGTGAAGCTATTTGCAATAACCCAGAACCCCAGCTATTTTCTGCCAGGTAGACGTTATACATTTCCTCCATTAGTCCCTCAGCTCCCTTCTCAAGCCCCTTGAAGAGTGAGAAAGATACACGACCATCAAATAAAAAAAAAAGTCCTCCTTTTTCTAGGCCAATCTAACTTGGTTTGCTGCACCCTCAATTATGGAAGCAACTGGCCTGTGAGTAATTTAAACAGGAGTGTAACATTTGAAACACAGGCAACACATACAGACTTTATCTGATTGATGCTCCCGTAACCCTTTGAAGTCCTCCAGCAATCTAGGTAGTTACATCAATTTATAATTTTTCAATGACTTTTTTTCTTGTGGTGCCAAATGAAGGATGGCATCAGAGCAATGGTTAATGGGATGTGAGGTTGTGAGCAGAGCAACAAAAACTGTACTTCGAAGACTGAGCTGACTGAAAAACCAGCCAGACTTGTTTTCCAGTAATGTATGTAGCACTTTCTGAGTGAGGTGTGTTTTTTTTTTCTCTTAGCAACCACATTTCTGTTTGAAAGTGGTGGTGGAGTGTGCGTCATGATGGTGCAATCGTGCCCAGTTTCAGGAGCTGGAAGAACTGAGGTGAAAGCTTCTGATGTCTTGAGGGGCCAGTTAGAAAACAGTGCTAATGAGATGTACTTGTCCTTCCACAAATTAAACATATTTCCATTTAATGACATGAGGCCTCTGACTTTGCGTGGGACCCCTTGATACTCTGATGTGTCTTAAGAAGATTAAAAAAGTGACAGAAGTTTCATAATCTTAGAAGAGACCTCAGAGGTCACCTGGTCCATCCGCCTTGTTTTACATAACTAGAAACTGAGGCCAGAGAAGTTATGTTGTAGTTAAGTTGTTTTTCAGTCATATCAAACTTTGTGACCCCATTTGGGGTTTTCTTGGCAAAGATACTAGAGTAGTTTGCCATTTCCTTCTCCAGCTCATTTTACAGATGAGGAAACTGAGACAAACAGGATGAAGTGACTTACCCAGGGTCATACAGCTAGTAAGTATCTGAAGCCAGATTTGAACTCAGAAAGAGGAGTCTTCCTGACTCCAGGGCTGGCTCTCTATCCACTGTGCCACCTAGCTGACCCATAGAAGTTATATGACTTACCTAAAATCACACAGGGGGATTTTATGGCAGAACCTAGACCTGAACCCAGGTCCTCGCAATGCCCTCTTAGTGCTTGAAAACCCCTAGTGAGATAATAATATGAATAAAGCACATTTTCCCAAAGAAAAATAGGATCTCTGATACATGAGGTCTGGACTGGGCCAGACCAGTGGCTCTTCTGGGAAGGATCCCTGCATCCTCCAAACCTAGATCAGGAAGACCTGAAGAGAAGAGTCTGATCTGACTTGTCTATGTCTATAGTCCTTGCTGAGCTTAGGTCCATTCTAAAGTCTATACTACCTAGAGCTTATTTAAACCCTCAAAGTGTCCCTATAAATACTTCAGCATTTGTCTCTTTATCCTCAGGACTTTAGATGACCTAGAGCTAAGCCAAGCCCCTAAATCCTGCAGAGTGCAGACCTGTAACCTTGGGCCTGGGCCTTACCCAGAGTGGCCTCCAGGACAGGAGATCACCAGCAAGTGTGGCTTGTTGTCATACCATACTGTTGTCATACTGCTAATCCATCTGTGTCTCCTTTCCCTTTCATCATTTTATTTACCTAGTTACCAGCCTTAAGGCAAAATGAAATACTACTTCCATTTTGTGGGATTTTATGATCAATTCCTATAGCTTACAGCAACTTATATTTTTCATCATTATTTTCTACTAAGCATGTCCACAAGTACTTTCTATAATTGGCTAGCTAGTTCATTGGGAGCTAATTAATTAACCAAGCATTATTGTGTGCTTTCTCTACTTGGCACTGTAGTAGGTCAGAGTTGTTATCCTTGTTATGCTGATGATGGCTTGCTTTCCATAAGCAATGACTGGTTCTCACCCTCTGGGAAAAAGAAACTATTGAGGATATACTGTAAACTCCTTTAACCCCATGTATTCTTCCAGAATTTTGGATGGAAACTTTTTCTTCTTAGGACCTTTCCCAAATTGGTCAGGTCTTAAGTTTGAGAAATTCTCCTTCCAGGTTTACTCCCGTGAAAGGTTTTAGAATCAGAATTACCCTCCTAAATAAACAGCCATGTTATTCCAGACTATTTAGTGGAGTTTATCAAAGGGTACTTATCTTACCAAGTCACATAGTATTGTTAACTCAACTCAAACGTTCAAGAAATGTCCTAGCACACTGTCTTCTGAATGTATTACATTTATTATGATTTTTTTCTATATATATGACTTGTTAGTTTTTTTCTTGTCTTGTCTTTCACCCAGAACAATGATTTTATCCATGTGTAGAACTCCCAGTGTGGAAATTCCCCCCCACTAATTTGAATCAAGTTGTCACCTCACCTTAGAGATTTGCCTGGGACAGTGAGAAGTTAAGTGACCTACCCATGGTTACCCAATGGAAGGATTTGAATCCAAATCTTCCTAGCTCCAAGGCTAGCCCTCAAGTTTCCATGACATACTACCTCTCAACCGCCACAGTGCTTATTTATTTTGTTTAAGCATACACACAACAATCAATCCTTTTCATGTCATTTCACATAATCTTTGATTAACTTGAATACAGTAATTCTATACTCCCTTGAGAATGAAATTAACATGGATAATAGACAGTGTGTTTTCAGCCAAAACTATATGATATAAAGACTAAGGTAGAGAGTAATGATGACCAGGATTCAAGCACACCCTTTTACACAACTCTTGACCAAAAAAAACAACTAGCATTTTCAATTCAGGAACCCCATCTTTCACCAACTTGATATGCTATAGCAATATAGTGCTTTGATGGGAAGATAAAATAGTATTTAAAAAAATGGGCAGTACCGTGAGACTGATTTGATAATAATGTTTCCTTGAAAAACATATTTACATAGCACCCTCTTTCCGAGATGACCAAAGTGCTTTAGAAACACCAGCGCAAATTTTTTATCTTATTTCTTTGAGATACCTGTCAGCAAACGTCAGCATTCATACTTTCCAGACAGGAGATGAAGAAGAAATAACTTATCAAAATAACATCAAAAGTCATGCCACTCCAAGTGATGGAATAGAGTAAAAGTCAGGTTCCCAAATCCCTACCCCACCACCCCACCCCATTGGATGAAACTACAGTTTGAAGATTAAAGGCTATACTTGAGACATATTTGCTCTACGCATAAAAACAAAATATAAGAGGGAAAAAAGAAAAGAGTACAATCTGCTTGATAATCCCTGACCACAAATACAGCCTGATCTAGAAGTGATGGTTAATAAAAATAAAATTGGAAATAATATGAAACAATTGTAGGTTAGATTAATCTAGGACACACGCTACTGAGGCATAAAGAAGAAAGAAAATAGACATGAAGGACGAAGGAAAGGTCATTCTGCCAGGCCTGATACAGAATTTCCTTTTCTTGGCCTCAATGTGTATGTGTCATTGAGCAAACCAGAGACCTTTCAAAAGCAGGTCACCCACTTCTTGGCAGAGATATGAATAAGGTTTTGGCCCTTTTAAGAGCAGAAGGAGTTCGCTGTCCTGCCCTTCACCAAATTTCTAAGACCTTGCTAAAAACCACGGCCAAAGGAGAAGTCCCATGTATTTCTGCCACACTTTGGCCACACTGTTACAATAAGATTTATTTATTCATACTTATTTTTCTTATTTTGGTTTATTTAAGGATAATGTAAATAATACATTTCCAGCAGAAGAAATTTCTCACGTAAAACTGTTTGTTATGACAGATGCTCCCATTAAAATGAATGGCCCTGCCTTCTTATTCAAGGTTGGGAGTCATTGCTAGATTTATTGCATACTATTGCAACATATGTTATGTCACATAAAGGTGGGTGACAGAGATGATTCTCATGGTGTTTGAGTGTCTCCGGAACACTCATTTCAGTAGAAGCTTGGGCCAGCAGACAGTCTTCTATCAGATTTTAATGTATACCATGAGAATAGAACATTTTCCCATACTTTTCTATAAAGGGAAGAGGTTCAGTCAGTAATTCTGTCTTTTTTAATGAAAGTCTCTATGGCCAGTCAATTCATTCAAATGTCAGCATGTCTGTGATGGTAACAGCTCCCTCTGAAGAAACGAGGCATTACATTCCTTTCCTGTCACTGAGGGAGGATCCCAAGCAATTTTTCTTATTTCGATATCCCTGACATTTTGATTCTTTTTCAAGCTACACATTCAGCCTAACTTTCATTTCCTAGAATAAATCCACCTTTTAATTTTTCAGTCATCTCTTCAGAAATTTATAAAAGGTTATAGTAAATAAGAATTATGTATTATGACTTTGAACCACAGTTTTTTTAAAAAACCATACAAAGCAGTTGTTTCATAAAGCATCCTTTGAACTCTAGTTCTGGGTTGTTGAGTTGTTATGTTTTGTGTTTTGTTTTGTTTTCAGTGCGAGGGGAAGGGGTGTTGCCTTGTTTCTTAAGAGATACAAAGACTAAGATTTCTGGTCATAACTGCTTCTTTAATTCAGGAGGTGGAAACAGGTCTCAAAAAATTTTTTTTCAGCAACTACTCATATCATTATAAAGAGCAGTTTTTTTGCCTAAATTATTCTTTTTTTTTGTCTTCCACTTTGTACTATACAAACTTGTAGACTTGATTAATGTGTCAGTGAATGACAGTGAACTGTGGCTACCAGCAAATAAAAGGCTATAGTCTAGTGAAGAATTACATGGATGATGGGGAGAAGAGGACAAAATGAAACTTTTACCCCTACTCCTGTGTCTAACTTAACCCCACCTACACCAAGTGAAACAAAATTTCTGTTCCCATTTACTATCATTTCAATGGATATTCATCTCTATAATCTATAGACTCAAGTATTTTCTCTCTTTTGTTAGGAGCTGAGGGGAGAGTGGTAGGGAGAGGCAAAAAGTGACCTCCTATATGTTGCTTCCACTTGAAGCTCTTAGAGTTGAATGAGGAAATGTTGGAAATGGTGATCAAGTAATTAGCGGACTCTTGGGACAGCAATCCAAACACAATGTTGAGTATAGGTTCAGCTCAAGAGGTAACCAGGTGGGAACAGCTAGGTGGTGCAGTGGATAGAGCACCAGCTCTGAAGTCAGAAGGACCTGAGTTCAAATCTGGCCTTAGACCAAACACTTGACACTTACTAGCAGTGTGACACTGGGCAAGTCATTTAACCCCAATTGCCTGGAAAAAAAAAAAAGAGGTAACCAGGTGCTGAACCTAAAGTCAAAAAGATGTTGCTGTCCAGTTGTTTTAGTCATGTCCAACTCTTCATAACTCCATTTGGGGTTTTCTTGGCAAAGATACTAGAGTGGGTTGACATTTCCTCCTCCAGCTCATTTTACAGATGAGGAAACTGAGGCAAACAGGGCTAAGTGACTTGCCCAAGATCACACAGCTAGTAGGTATCTGAGATCTGATTTGAACTCAGGAAGATGTCTTCCTGATTCCAGGCCTGACACTCTGTGCTACCTAGCTGCCCTGGAATCTGAATTCTAGAATTCTAGGGCTGAATTCAAATCCAGCCTCAGATACTAGCTAAGTGACCTTGGAAATCACTTAACCTCTATCTGCCTCAGTTTCCTCATCTGTAAAATGGAGATAACAATAGCACCTACTTCCTACAGCTGTTGTGAGAATCAAATGAAATAATATTTAGAAAGCAATTAACACAGTACTAGGCACATAGTAGATACTTCATAAATGCTTGTTTCTTTCCTTCTTCTAAGGATCAGAATAGGTACAAAGTACCTTTCTTCCTCCACACTAAGAGAGCGTGCTTTTCCCAACATGTAGAGGTGAATTATGCTCAAGATTTATCATTATCCAATATTCCTCTTTCATTTCAACTCTCTGAAGTTTTCAATCTTCACTCAAGTGACACTCTTAATATATCCTATTTCTCTGTTTTTTTTTTCCTTGATTTCAACCTGAAAACTATTTCAGATAGCTGTGGCAGAAGGACACAAGCACTGGATCTGTAGTAAAAGAGGTCCTGGGTTCAAATGTCAACTTTGTTACTACCTGTGTGATCCTGGACAGGTGATTTCACCACTCTAAATTAGCTCTCAGTTCTATGAACTGATAAGATGGTCTTACTCTTAGCTATTAGAGTCCAACTGCCAAAGACAATTTCACCTTTGCACCATCTCCCAAATACATCCCCGTCTCTCCTCTGACACTGTCACCACTCTGGTGCTGACCTCCTCACACCGGGACTATTGCAATAACCTGCGGGTGGGTCTGCCTCCCTCAAGTCTCTCCCCACCCCGTTCAGCTGCCAAAGTTATCTTCCTTAAGTACAACTCCAACCACATCACCTCTCAACTCAATAAACTCCAGTGGCTCCCTATCACCCCTAGAATCAAATATAAAATCCTCTGCTGTTCAAAGCCCTTCATAACCTGCCCCCTCCTACCTATCCATTATTCTTACACTTTACGCGTCCCCACAGTTGCCTTGCACTCTACAATCCAGTGACACTGGCTTCCTTGCTGTTCCTTAAACAAGACACCTCATCTCCCAACTCCAGGTATTTTCAATGGCTGACCCTGGAATTTTCTCTTTCCTCATCTCCATGTCCTGGCTTCCCTGGCTTTCTTCAAGTACCAGCTAAAATCTCACCTTATCCAGGTAGTCTTCACCTTGTACAGGTAGCCTTTCCCTATCTCCCTTAGTGCCTCCCCTCTGTTGATTATTTCCAATACCTTATATATTATATTATATATTACAGCTTATTTGCACATAGTGTTTTATGTGTTGTCTCTCCCTCATTAGACTATAAGTTCCTTAAGAGCGGGGACTTTCTTTGTATTCCCAGAGCTTAGCACAGTGCCTCTCACCCAGTAGGGGCTTAATAAACATTTATTGACTGACAGAGTGACTTGATCCAGCAGTAGGCGGGAAGGCACTGACAAAGAAGTTGTCAGTAAAGGTAGCAAGGAGGAAGGGAAGGAATTGCCGTACTAAGAAGGGCTGTTTATCCACTCAAGCTTGGAAGAGGACAAAATGAAATAAGGCTAATTTGGATTTTCAAGGCATTTAAGCACAGTGGAAAAAGAGTGGGGAGAGGGCAAGCTGAGTGAATTACTAACATAAAGAGCAAAAATTAAAGCAGAAAGAAAACATTTCAGACTAAAGTTCTTTTTGTTAGGCACATAAAGGTTAAGTCAAAACCTTACAAGGGTTACAATACGGCTATGGAATATTTGGCTGTTTTAAATTTAAACTTAAGAAACTTAAATTTTTTGATAGTGCTCATTATCCTTTGAAAGAGAGAGAAATGTCATGAAGCCTCTTGCAAGCCCACAAAACATGTGAAAGCAGCGGAGCAAGTACCATCCTAGAAACAAGAAGCCCTAGGTTCCAGCCCCAACTCTGCCACTACCTGTGTGAGTCCATCTAAGTCACTTCACTTTCCTGGGTTTTATCTGTAAAACCAGGGAGTTGATCTTTAAGGAACCTTTCAGATGTAAAAGCTAAGATAGCTCAAAATATCAGTGTACTGCACCAATATTTTGAGTCTTGGTGGGCATGGGGGTGGGGACAGGAATTGAGAATAACAACAAAAGGATTTTTTTTTAAAATAGCCAAGTTTATTTCCTTTCAGGGGAGGATAAGTATTGGATAATTTTTTTAATAGGTAAACAAAATCCCTATTCTAGAGGGGAAAAAAAAGAATTTCTGGGCTAAGCTGGGAACTGTAAGAGCAGGCAACAAGAACAGTGATCATAGCTAATGTTTACTGTGTACCAGGCCCTGTGCTAAGCACTTTACAATTATTATCTCATTTGATCCTCATAACAACTCTGGGAGGTAGGTGCTATGATTGTCCCCATTTTTTCAATGAGGAAACTGAGGCAAATTAATGTTAAGCCCAAGGTCACATAGCTAATAAGCGTCAGAGGCCAGATATGAACTCGTGTCTCCCTGACTCCAGACCCTGTACTCTATCCATTGTACCACCTAGCTGCCCAGCAGCGGTGGAACCCAACAGTGGTGGAATCCAATTCAATCCAACCCAGTAAACATTTATTAAGCACCCACAATGTGTCAGGCACTATGCTATGAAGTACTGAAGATATAATTGGTAAAAAGACCATCTCTACCCTCAAGGAGCTAACATTATAAGGGGTGATACAAAACACACGAGAAGTCAGGAAAGCAGGGGAGTGGGGAAGGGGAGAACAAGAAGTCAATCAAGTCAAGAACCTGTATGAGAAGACCAAGATAGGAGCCAATGGAAAGATGACTCTTTGCTTCACTGTGTTAAGGTCAAGAAAGCAGAGGCATGACAAGGAAGAGCAAACTTGACCCTTGCCCTCCAATGATTCCTGGAGAGATCTGAAGGGGGAAAGGTAACTAGCAATTCTATATTCTCTCCATTTGAGGGAAGTTCAGTCCTAAGGTGGACAAGGCTAGTCCCAGGCTACAAGTACAAAGACTTAAGGACGTGGGATGAAACATAAAGCAAGGAATAGCTGCATGACATGCTTTTAATTTTAATCTGCATTATTAAGATTTTCTCTATCACTTTAACAAGCCTAGCTAATCTGCAAAACAATAAATCAAGCCCTGATTCAAGCATTTACTGACAGTTCAAGAGGGCTCTAGTATGCCTGTAAGTAAGTCTGAAGAACTAAATAAATCCCCTGAGGGAAGTGGCACACTAGAGAGGGGAGAAAATAAAAATAAAAAAACTGTAGGTATAAAGCTGGAAAGGAACCTTTTCTGTCATTGAGAAAAACCTCCTCCACACCTCACTTTACAGTCAAGGAAACTGAGGCCAAGAAGAGTTAAGTGACTTGCCCAGGGTCACTCAGCTGGAAGGTATCTAAGGCAAGATTCAAATCCAGGTCTTCCTGACTCCAGGTCCAGAGCTCTAACCACTATAAAATAATGCTTCCTGGGGAACTGTCTTGATTGTTTATAAGCTTAGGTAGGAAGGAGTCTTCCCATTTTCTGAATGGATAAATAAAACTTGCCTTACATTTGATACATTGATAGCTTGAATAGTAACTAAGGGCCCTATTCCTGTTTTGTACAGACTTGGGCATATGCCAGATTCTAATGTTCCAAGGGGAAATACTGGATGGAAGAAAGATGAGTCAAATTCTGATTTTCCTAAGGGGAACCCTATGTGGGAGGACAAGCCGAAGAGATTTTTAGAGAGGAAATCCCAAGGTTGAAACTAGTCTGTGTGAATCCAGAGCTGTAGTTCTGGGCCATGAATGATACTACCAAGGTGTTCTAAAATGCAAGGATATTTTCTGAAATAAGCCCATTTTGTAAAAAGAACTTAATATTTTCCTTCTAACCGTAATGTATATGAATTTAGTGATGCTGACTGTTAATCATATAGTTAGACTGCATGCAGTTCTGCTGATTAAATGCTAATCAGAAGTATGACATACTGATTTACTTCCTAAAGAAACCTTATGAAAAGGCACCTCATATGATCTCCTCTAGCCTGGGCTGCCACACAGGCTGCAGCATCAGTAGTCCATAATTTAGGAAGTGGCCTAAGGAGATTCTTGATCATCTCATTAGAGCTATAGTGAGCTGCTCACCAGAGATTTAAATTCCTAGGCATAAGGCCCTCTAGGCTGACTTGAAAAAGCCCAAGAACTCAATGCCACTCACCCATTAAACTTAGGATGAAAAGCAGGCTGGGAAAAAAAACACTAGCTTGAAAAAAGAATTGGAATAGAGAAGAGAATCACCAGGCCCACCCTTCAGGTTTGAAAAACACAAAAGCTAATCGCCATTCCCATCTGGCTGCACAAAAATGATGCAGGGGGTTTGGTTCACAGATGATATACATGATGGGTGGAAGAGGCTCAATTTAGTACATCCTTGGGTCATTTTTATGACCAAAGCTGTGAAATTATTTAATAAATTATTTAATAGCTCAAAATGCTCAGGTACACACCTTACCCTTCCTTAGCTTTTGAGGAGATTCTTATCTATCTAGTTGACTTCTGCCAGAAATCTGAGGTTTATTATAGGTGCTTACCCAAATTTAGGCACCTTAAATCCAGTGTTTGTTCCAGCACCTTCTTCCAATAAATGGACCCTCCCACTACCATAGTAACCAAAAATTAAAAAAAAAAATAGCTAGCAGTAACAATTTAAAATTTTTAAAACTTTTTATGCAATCCTTACAACTCTATGAAGCAGGTGCTATTATTAGCCCCTTACACAAAAGAGGAAACAAAGAGTCAGAGATGTAAATTGATTTGCCCAAGGTCACACAGCTAGCAATTGTCTAAGGCAGAATTAGAATTCAAGTCTTCCAAACTCCAAGTCCAACCATCTATTTATCCAGTAACAGTGACACCCAGTAACAAAAGATTCATGTCAGAAGGGAGGTGGGATGAGTCAGAGGGAGTGTCTGCCACATGGTATAACAATCATTTCTTTGTCAATTCAGGGGCCTCATTTATACTAAAACATTTACTGCATACCTACCTGTGTTAAGCATCGTGCTAAGTACTTTGGAGACACAGAATAGAGGAAGCATTGTACCTGCCCTCAAAGACTTTACCATCTAGTGGATGAGCTAAAATATATACAAAAAAATAAGAAGAAGAAGAGGCAGCTAGGTGATGCAGTGGATAGAGTTCGGGGCCTGTGGTCAGGAAGATTCATCTCCCTGAGTTCAAAACAGGCTTAAGACACTGACTAGCTGTGTGACCCTGGGCAAGTCACTTAAAGCCTGTTTGCTTCAATTTCTTCATGTGTAAAATGAGCTGGAGAAGGAAATGGCAAACCACTCCAGTATCTGTGCCAAGAAATCCCAAATGGGGTCACGAAGAGTTGGACAGCACTGAAACAACTGAATGATAATAACTGCGAGAAAGGATTAGTTAGGAGTTAGGCTTGCACAACAGAACAAGGGGATACTAAGGACTTCCAAGATCTTGTGGGTAGTCCCGCAACCAATCAGAAAGTGCCCCAAACATTCTGCAAAGAACTGGTTCCTTAAGAAAGAGCCCTGGAGTCTAAACCAGTTGCAACCCCTGGGGTTCAAGGACAGGGCCTAGACAGGGCAAAGGCTTTTCTCCACTGTGCTTGCTTAATAAGCTTATTAAATATTAACTGACACACCCTGAGGGCAGAGATAGCCACCATTTTTGAACATGGGACCCCTGAGGTGGGAGGAGTTAACAGAACATGGATGGCTGTCCAGGAAGAGTGTGACTCAGATGAACTAGACCAATCCTAGCCCTGGTTGGTGGAATATGGATCTTACTTTTTAAAAGTTGATTGTGCCACTGACCCAGCACCCACATGCTCCTAGAGTGTGTTGTACCCACTTCTCTCAAGAGAAGTGTAACAAAGGCTTTCTTTCACTCACTCCTATAGTAGGTTTTTGTTTCAGGTTTTTCTAACAATAACACAAAAAAATTTTCATGTTGTAAAAACCAGAAAGGGTAGCATGAGAGATCAGGAAAGGGAAAGCTTACTTCCAACAGTTCTCAGGGAAGGTCTTTGGAGGAAGGAGTATTTTAAGGAGGCAGATGGTTAAGCTGTCTATGGACAGAGAGAAAGAATGAGACATAATGAGTGAGGTGAGCAAACACACAGAGGAAAGTTCAGGGTGGTCCATCCAGTTTGATTGAAGTACAGAATACATAAAGGCAAGTAGGTTAGACTGGAAAAGGGGGTCCAAAATAAGTTATAGAGGGCCCTGAACACCATGATAAATAGTTTGGACTTTATTTAAATGGCAATGGTCAGTCATCAAAGACCTTTTCGAACAGGAGAGTGGCAATTATCAGACTCATTTAGGATTACTCTGGTATCAGTGCATAGGAGAGACTTAAAAGTCCTCAGTTTCCTCACTTGTAAAATAAGGGGCTTGTACTATCCAGCTGATCTCTAAGACTACTTCCAAAACTAAATTCCATGTGACAGGAAGAAGACAGAGAATGAGCAGTTACATCCCTAAGAAGGGTTATTGTGTGAACTTGCAATCAATGTTGTCTCCCCTAAATAGAGAGAGAAAAAAGGGAAGGGGTTGGATGAAGGAGGGTGGAGCAGGGAGCAGGGAGAAGAAGGAGAAGGAGAAAGAAAGGAAGAGGGAAATAGAAGAGAGGGAATAGAAGGGAATAAGAAGGAAGAGAAGGAGGAGGAGAGGAGGAAGAGAATAGGAGAGGGAAAGAGAAGAGAAGGGAAAGAAAGGGAAAGGGAAGGAAGGAATTATCAAATAAAATAGTTGTAAACAGCACTTGGTACAGTGGCTGGCAATAAAAGAAATTACATAAATGCCTCCTTATCCTTCCTTTCCCTTCCTCTCCCTTCCCATTCTTTATACCTCCACACCCATTTAAGAAACATTGATTGCACATTGTTTGAAGAACAAAAGGATTAAATCTGAATCTATAATGATCTTCCTTTCAGTGTTCATCTTTTTATTTTTTCAAGTACTAGCCCAAATATTGAACTAAGTCAAGTCAATTCAACAAGCATTTATTAAACACCTAAAATATGCCACACACTATGTTAAGACCTGGGGATAAAAAGAAAGTCAAAACCAATCCTAATGAGGGAGTCAACAATGCAACTAACCATGTGCAAAGAAGCTTTATACAGAATAGATAGAAGGTTGTCTCAGACAGGAATCTGGAAAGATTACTTGCAAGAGGTAGATTTTAACCTGAGACCAGGGATGCCAGGTGGCTGGTATGAGACATGAGAGAATGCCAAGGGTGAGGAACAATCAGTGGAAAGGTATAGAATCAGAAGAGGGAATGTCTTAAGCAGCAAAAAGGCCAGTGCTGCTAGATTATCGAGTGGGTGGAAGGGAGTAAAGTGTAGGAAGACTGGAAAGGTAGGAAGGACTCAAAGCTATGAAGGACTTTAAAAGCCAAACAGATTTTACGTTTGGTCCTGGAAGTAAGAAGGAGTCAATAGAATTTGATTGAGTAGGTGGCGTTCTTTAGGAAGATCTCTTTGGCAGCCGAATGGAGGGTGGACTGCAGTGAGGAGAGACTTCAGCAGGGAGAATAACCAGATCCTGAAAATCTCTTTAAAATATAAACCACAATAGGTGATGATGGAGAATCCTGGCAAATAAAAGGCAATTGGTGAGTGCACAAATGATAGCGTATCCCATCATTTTTGCCACAGACCAGGAATAGCAAGTGGCTGACCAGCAAGATGTCGGAGATAGTGTCATAAATTGATCCCAAATCAGGTTATTAAGCACAATGATGTCCAAAATTATAATCATTATTGTTATTGTACCTTACAATTACCAGTAGCTTAATTAATTCAAACTTGGGAAGTACTTTGAGATCTTCAGATGAAAGGTGCCGTGTGTATGTGAAGTATCATTATTCTCCTACTGCTCCTTTCATCCCATGCTATTATGGCTCTTCATAAGCATTAATTAATCCTCATAACACCCCCAGAAGGTAGATAAGTGTGGGAGTCCTTACAAGGTGCAAGTCAAAAAGTTTGCCAAAGTATTTGAGTAGCGGCTGTTGGGTAGTCAATCTGGCTCTGAGAAGCCTTGAAATCAGAACAGGGTTTTGTGACCTGGATCTCAGTCATTCATATAGACACCCTCGTTTGGTATAACCCAATGAAGACCACATAGATGATGCTCAAGAACATAAAGAACATATATCCATTTGACACTCTATTTTATGGCAATGGTATCGTCAGAGACACTGTAGAAAAGGGAAAGAAATATTTAAGCATTTTTTTTTAGTAGTGTGACAACCCCAGAAACAAGCAAAGTATTCAAAAACATTGACAGAATTACAGGATGTTAAAGATAGAAGGAATGTTACCCACCTAGTCCAACTGGCTCATTTTACTGAAAAGGAAACTGAAGCACATGAAAGGTAATGGTACTTGACTCCAGTCACACAGTCAGCCAAAAATCTTCCCCTAAAATACTGCCACAATTCTGCTTATTCCAGAGTATCCCATGAAGAGGAGAAAAGCACTTCCAGCAACCAGGAGCTATGTATTACCCCTTTGCCTCACACACTCTCTAAGCTGGAGCCCATTATCCCCCAGCTGCTATATGTACTTGTAGGAGGGTATGTCACAGACTTTGGAGGGGTTGGGAGTAAGGTATTTTGCACCGATCATTCCTGTTGTGCCACTTTAGTAACTATCTCTTTCTAAGAGCTAATTCACGTTAATTATTTAAATGAAACTGGGGCACCAGAGGTTAACATTGAGAACAACACACTGGAATGAGGGCTTGAGTCAATAGCATCAGACCATTACTTCTGTCTTTCAAGGATACCCCCCTTAGAACTGTAAGGAGAGATCCAGCCTCACTAGGAGACCTAACTCCTCAATGTGTGAGTTTGTATAAGAATCCTCAGAACTTCTATGGACAACATTTGATTTTCCTCTTACCCTCAGCAGAGCTTTTTCTAAGCCCTTTTTTGCTATCCTTAGCATTTTTTTCAAGCCTCAGCCCATTCTGGGCTTTAGTGTTTCTGATAATGTTCTCATAGGACCATGGTGCTCTTTTATATTCATACTCATCACCTGCCCTTTGTTTCACTGACTGTACATTTCTTTCAAATCTAAGCTTTTTGATGAATTTCTTATGCATCTACATCAGTTTCTTGATAGAGCTTCCCTTCACTAGAATAATATGTGCTTTTTTCAATATTTCATTCTTGATAGCACCCAATTTCTCTTGCATGTATTTTAATCTTTAATAACAGCAACTATTTTAATGAAAACAACTCATATTTACATATCATTTTCAGTATTTTCCTATAATTTTAGACTATAGAATTCTATCTATTCTTTTTGGACTCTCTGAAATCTGCTTTACCAAAATCTATGGTATTCATTAGACTATCCTCTCCTCATCTATCATAAACTCTAAGATGGATTTAATCCCAAGGTTCCAATACTTACTACATCAATAATCACTTCCTTTTGCTGATCAGAAATTGGTCCAGAATAATACTTCCTCTCATTTATTCTGTCATCTTCTGAGGAATTAAATTTCCATTAAGTGAAATAACCAGCAATATTTTTACCTGGGGCAAGCAGGGAGAATATAAATCTGGGGGAAGAGGAAGTATGCTGCAGGCAACAACCAAAGAGACAGCTGCTATGGGGAGGAAGTACACTCAGGGACACCCAAGGTTTGTGTTCTCCGGAAAGGCCAGCCTCCAAGGGGAAGAAACACACAGACTCTGCCAAAGGAAGAGCTAGGCAGGGCAGGAAGAGGGTGAGGCCAACAATGACTACTATGACCTTGGCCTGGGCTGGCAAGGGAAAAAGCACATGCAAGAAGGAGCTGCCAGTGCCCTCTAATTTACCCACCCTGAGGCAGAAGTCTGACTGCCCCACCTTAGTTATAACTCTGTTTAGGGAAGACAAGAATTTAATAGTTACTCTGCTTTTAGCAGAGAGAGAGCTGCCACAGATGTCTGGATAGACAAAGTCCTTAGTATTCAGCAATTTAAAAGCCGACTGCACTGTTGTGCTATACTTGTCTTAGGGAGTAACTCTTCAGGTGATTATTAATACTACCATCACAAGTGATGATGATTATTGTTTATTACTATTATTGTTGCTCCTGCTCCTTTTATTGATGTTGCTACTGTTAAGTGCTGAATAATAAAATAATAATCACTGTATGATATTTATTGGGCTTTAAGAAAAACTCACCAAATCAGCTTCAGACACTTGACTGTGTGACCCTGGGCAAGTCACTTAACCCTGATTGCCTAAGAAAGAAAGAAAGAAAGAAAGAAAGAAAGAAAGAAAGAAAGAAAGAAAGAAAGAGAAAGAAAGAAAGAAACTCACCAAATTCAGAGTCAAATAAGAACCCTACTTAGTAGGCTTACACTTGAAACAGACAGAAAAATGGTAGCTTACTTTTAGAACAGTGAAGAGGATTGTGCCTTTGATCACTGAATTTCTAATGTTTTCCTTTTTTCTTCTATCCCGAACCAAAGAAATAGAGGAAACCATGTCAGTAGTATCTGTCTGCTAGTAGCAAGGTCCAAGCCTTTTGTAAGTGAAAGGGAATCTCCGGAAAGGATTGAATATTGTATTTCCCAGAACTTTTCCCCCTGAATCTGTATGTTTACCACTTATGTTCTGCATAGCACAATTGGTTTTAAGTAGAAGCTTCAGTAAGTCATATACTTTTAAAGAATTCATTTAGGAATGTAAATGTAAACCTTTGTCAGATTATGCACTGTCTTCGGGAGGGTGGGGGGAAGGAAGGGGGAGAAAAATTTTCAACTCAAAAGCATATGGAAGTGATTGCTGATAAATCAAAATAAATTAATAAAATTTGAAAAAAAGAATTCATTTTACTTTAATAATTATTTGCTGTGTGTCAACTTAATGCCCAGTATCATGCTATTACTGACACTCTTAGTACCAACTTTCTGTACAACTGTTACCATTCGAGCAACAATAATCCTCACAAACATTCAACTATAAAATCTGTTTGAGGAAATGTACAGATATTCTAAAGCAATTGACTGGGAAAGGGTTGCTTTGCAATGTCAGCTCAGCACATAACAAGTTATCATTCTAAATCTTAATGATGAAAAGACTCTTTAAAAAAATCTTTCTTGGGGCAGCTAGGTGGTTCAGTGAATAGAGCACCAGCCCTGGATTCAGGAGGACCTGAGTTCAAATCCAGTCGCAGACACACTTATTAGCTGAGTGACCCTGGGGAAGTCACTTAACCCCATTGCCTACAAAAAAAATTTTTTTTTCTCCATGGCAAAAAGTAAATGGTTTCTAGAGATGAGTTTAAGGAAGAAGCTTTTGAACATCTTAACAGTTTTGCTAAATACACACACACACACACACACACACACACACACACACACACACACACACACACACACGAGTCCTCCACCACCACCACCACCAAGGACTTTAATGGTTCGGTGTTGTTGTTTGCTAAAGTGACTAAGCCCTTTTAATAATGGCTATCTTTCCCAACTTTTAGGATAAATATAATGTTGAGTAGTGAGTAAGAACATGAAGACAAATTACTTTGACTGTGTTGGAGAAATGTCTCTTGACTTACTTCTTTTTCTGTACATTCTTTCATTTCCAAAGAGTTCTGTCACTGGAATTGAAGAAATTTAAGAAAGATTCACCACCACTCCCACCTTTCAAAAAATATTTAGATAACTTGGCTCAATAATATCTGCCCTGAGGGTCTTGCTCTTGACGTTCTTAAGCTTCTATCCATCCATTCTATCCATGACTTTCAGCCTCCTGTTCAATACCACCACCACACACATCGTATCTTTGATTTGATTGGTTAATTAATAACTGGATGTATCAGGGTGGATCTAGCAAAACCAACATCCTTTCCTCTGTTCTCCATTTCCTATCCCTCACAACGCTGCCAACTGGGTATTAACCAAGACAGAAGATCTTTCCCTGCTTATTTTTTTCTCCTGGGAACAAGGGACAGAGTTGCATGTGGCCTGAAGCGGACTGGGTCTGGAGTTACTTCCTCAGGTGTCCTTGGGTAGGTCACTTTACATAATTCTCAGTTTCTTCATGTATAAAATAAACTAGATTCAATCAACTCTAATATCCCTTCAAGCTGTGACATTCCATGGTTTCCTTAGTTATATTTTAATTACAGAATCACCTACTTACAAGCTGGAGGTCATTCATAGACTAGGGAGTATCAATGAACCGATCATTCTGTTGAATATTTTTTAAAGACTGAAATATATTTCTTGTTAGACTACTGTTTATAAATTGTCCCAATGTTATATTTTTTTGTTACATAGAGATGTATACCTTCATTGTGTGATGCTTTTTTTAACTAATATAAGTGTAGCAAGTATGCTCTGGACTCACTCTCTCAGAGCAAAGCCTGCCACAATACCCCCTCTTCAGTCCAGGGCACTCTAATGCATTTGTAGTGTCTCTTTTCTACTGCCATCAACTTGAGCCCCAACCTGCTGTGTTCCCCCCAGTGTTATGTGCCAGTGACTAGTTTTTACAAAGGGACATTTACTTCAAAGATATAGCAAAAACAAATGTACAAACATTTTCCCCAATCCCTTGGGGGCATACTCTTAGCTCGGTTCCTACATAACACTGGTTCCACTAATTTCATGTCCAGATGTGGCATGATTGCTGCCTTATTCCTCATCTCAGCTACCACTGGGCTAGCATCCCAGAGGTCACTTCCAAACACTCTTTACTCTTCTGGGCACAATGATGAACTGGCTGCAGATCTAGACTCTGCAATACTGGAATATTGAGGCACTATCCTGACCTTTTGAAATTCTCATGATCAAGACTACTCACTTCATCTTGAAGGAAAAAGGACAAAAGCAGATGCCAGTGGTCAAAGCTTATTTCTCAAACATGAACTTAAAGGGGAGAAGACATCCAGGTCTCTTCCTTTGTTTTCAGTATTCTCTCTCACTAGAAACTGTGATCAAAGAAATGCAACCACAAACAGAGGCAAAAGGACTGAGGCGAAAGAATAGACCAAAGCTGAATCATCCTTTTAGAAAATACCTCCATTTCCAGGTATGTATCAAATAAAAAACAATCTCCTAATGACATAGGCAGTTTTATTGGAATCAGTTACACCATGTCTACACATGTTCCAAAGTTTCTTTAAGCTATTTCAATTCTAACTCATTGAAACTCTCCTGGAAACAAGCTCCTTGGCTTCTCCACATGGGAAGACACTATTCCAGGCACTCTATGCATGGGTCATACCCCTAATACACAAGATATTTGTATCCTAAGATTGTTGTTGCATATAGTTTTACTATCTGAGAACTTTGAAGATCATAGCATAAACAAAGTATACAAAATTAGTTGTGTGAGTCATAGAAAATGTAGAATAGCAGGCAGTAATAGTCTCATTGAAATACTATGGGCAAGGTTCTCTACTCAAAGACTAATTTTCATTTTTTTCCATAAATGTACAGATTTTTACAATGAGATCATATTTGTAAAGCATTTTTCAAACTTTAAATGACTATATAAGTATTATTATTAGAAGTCTATACACTAAATAGTTCTTACATCCAGTACCTATTAATTAGCTTTATAAATATATGACTTAATTTAATTAAATAAAATGTTTATTAAAAGTGGTGATGGTGTATCCCTCTAAGTCCCTGCTACTGGGGAGGCTAAGGTTGGTGGATCACCTTAATTCAGAAATTCTGAGTTGTAGTAGGGTTAAAGTTGATTGGGTGTTAATATTAAGTCTAGGACCAATATGGTGAGCTGCTAGGAGAATAGGTTCACCAGGCTGCCTAAGGAGGGATGAACCAGCCCAGGCAGGAAAAATGGAATAGATTAAAGCTTCCATGCCAATCAGCATTGGGACTAGGCCCATGAGTGGCAGCTGTACTTCTAGCCTGGAGGGATAGTGATATCCGACTCAAAATGAATGAATAGATAGATAGATAGATAGATAGATAGATAGATAGATAGATAGATAGATAGACAGACAGACAGACAGACAGACAGACAGACAGACAAATAGATAGACAGACAGACAGACAGACAGACAGACAGACAGACAGACAGATAGAGATAGATAGGATTTATAATAGCACTTTAATATTTGCAAAGCACTTTACAAATCATATCTCATTTTGCCCACACAATAATTCTAGGAAGTAGATGCTATTATCATGCCCATTTTAAAGATGAGAAAACTGGGGCAAATATATGTTATGTGACTTGCCCAGAATTACACAGCTAATAAATATCTGAGGCAAGTTTTGAATTCAGGTTTTCCTGACTATGGATCTATCCATTGAACTACCTAGGTGCCCATGTAATAAGTAAATTAAGGAATAAATGAAGAAAAAAATGATAAATGGGGTGAGGAAGACAGAAAGAGAAACAGAGAGAGAGGGAGAGGGAGGGAGGGACAAAGGGATGAAGAGAGGGAGGGAGGGAAAGAGAGAGAGAAAATGAAAGAGAGAAAGAGAAAGAAAGAAAGGAAGGAAGGATGTAGAGGGAGAGAGAGAGATGTTTATTAAGCTCTAACTACATGCAAAGTAGTGAGAGAATAGCTAGTGATACAAAGACAAAAATGAAATAGTCCCTACCCTCAAAATGTTTCCAATCTATCAAAGGTACACAAAAATATGCAAATAAATGCAAAGTATATAGAAAGTAATGTCAAGAGGGAAAAGGTGCTAATAAGAGGCAGGGGGCAGTCAGAAAATCCTCATGTAGGAGATGACACTAGAGGAAGCTTTGAAGGAATCTAGGGAATCTGGGGAGATGGCAGGGAGTGTAGAGGACAGAATTCATTGCATACTTGGGAACTACTTATGCCAAAGCACAGAGGCAGAAGATTGACCGTTGGCTCATGGGATACAGGGCAGAGGCATCAGGCAAGTCTGACAGAAATGGAAAGTGATGAAGAAGAGTAATCAGAAAAAAGACTGAAAGCGTAGGTGGGAATCAGATGGGGGAAGGCTCTAAAAGCCAGGCTGAGGATTTTGTATTTTATCTTAAAGACAACAGGGAGACAAACAATGAAGTTTTTAAGTAGGTCAAATCTGTGTCTTAGAAATATCAATTTGGCAACTATATGGAGGATATTTTAGAGAGGGAAGAGACTAAAGGCAGTAAGAACAATTAAGATGTTATTGCAATAGTCCAAACAAGAGATGATCAGAGTCTGAATAGGACAGAGGATGTATAAGGGCAGAGAAGAGAACATGTATGAGAAATGTTGTGGAGTAGAGTAGGAGAGTGATACTACCACCAACAGAAATGGGAGAGTTTTGAGGAGACACGTTGGGGGTAGGGCAGGGAGATGAGATCATGAGTTCAATTTCACACTTGAGTTTGAGATGCCTATAGGATATCCAGACTTAATGCAGGTGGAGCTCACAGGCATATAGGTATGCAAAGACCAGAGAACAGGTGTTAGAAGGATCATCAATATGGGTATTCTAAGGTTAGAATGGGAAGGAGTGAGAAAACCACGAAACAGATATCAAAATTAAGGGGTAAAGTTTTAAAAAATGAAATGAATTTAACAGATGACAGCAACAATGCAAGAGAATGGATGGCAGGAATTTCAAAAGAAAAGTGTTGAATAATGGCAGCAAAGATTTTGAAAGAGGAGAGGAAGAGGAAGGAATATACCAATATAACCTGCAGGCCCTAAGGGAGGTGGTGAAGTAGAGGAGGGAAAGGAGGAGCAGTGTTAGGATTCACCAAGATAAAAGTCTTGGTGAGAGGGAGAGGCTATAGCAAGACATACATATAGGCTGGGGCATCTAGATGACAGTTTAAAAGTGACCTATAGGAACCTGTTGGTCCAAAACCTCTTCCACAAGAGAAAAGGGGAAAGTAAGTAGGGAGAGATAAGGTAGAGATAAGGTTCCGATCAGGCTAGCTGAGGAATGGATGATATGGCACAACATGCTGCCTGTTAAATTATACCCTGCTAGGTGAAGCTGTTCCTTTGACTGGGTGATTTATCCATAGCAATGTGGATAAGTACAAGGACAATACAGTGTAGGGGAATGGAGGGAAAATCATCTGGAAGCTTTCAAACCAAGTAACTAGGAAATGTTACTAAATTCTGAGATCACATGAACTGGGTTGATTGTAAAGGTCTTTGAAAAATCTCTTTGGCTCACTTTGCCTCCACTCAGTTCTGTCCCTGGGATTATCTATTTTGAACTATGTCACTTACTAAGGACTCTTAGTGCCCCTGCAGGCACTAAGGCTAGCATAACTGAATATAGGACATGTATTATTTAACCTGAGGGAAAAAACACAAAGCATTTTCACCACAGCCCATAAAAAGTCAAGACAGATTCCCTTCTTCCAAGGGGCCAATGGCTTGTAAGCTATATGGTCCCCCAGTTTGATATTACTATCCTGGCTGGTATACATACACAGAGACACGCACGCGCGCGCGCACGCTCACGCACACACACACACACACACACATCACAGATGCAAAGAACTTAAGTTTGTTAGAGGATCAAACAACTCCCTTCCAGTAAGCCCCTCTTTCCCTACAAATCTGTAAAATTTCTCCTGATTTATAGTACAATTTTACATAAGATTATGAGGTCCTTGAAAGCAGGAACTGTATTTTGCCTTTCTTTATTTCCTTGGTACTTAGCACACTGCCTGAAACATAGTAGGTGCTTAATAAATTCTTGCTAACTTTATTTTATTTTAGGAGTCCCTTAATATAAAACATCCTGCACCTTCCCCTGAGACCTACATAGTACACGTGACTCATAATACTATGAATGGGAAAGGTCAATTAAATGAAAATACAAGCTGTCTGCCATGCTATACATGTATACATAAGTACATGTATATGTATGTGTATTACATATACAAATATGCATATGCATATATTTCTTTACTCATGTTTGATTCTCCATGACCTCATGGGGGGGGGGTTCTTGGCAAAGATGGTGGAGTGATTTGCCATTTCTTTCTCCAACTCATTTTACAGATAAGGAAACTGAGGCAAACAGGGTAAAGAGACTTAAACAGGCTCACATGGCTGGTAAATGTCTAAGGCTAGACTTGAACTCAGGAAGATGAGTCTTCCTGACTCTAAGCCCAACATTCTACCCACTGCTCCACCTAGCTGTCCTATATGCATATATATATATACATATATATATATATACATATACATACATATATGTCTATGTGTGTATGTATGTATGTGTGTGTGTGTATGCTATATCTATAAATATACACATACATATAAATATATGAAGTATGACTGACATCTTGTTTCTTCGTTCAGGATCTTATCTTCATTAACTCAAGATGTGACAATTATTTTGCTTTAAAATTTGTTATGTAAAACTGGGGTTCAAAGCACAAGTAGGATTTAGAGAAATGGAGACCTAGAAGGAAGTATTCGGGCAGTTCCTGTGACCATTTCCCTTGTTTTCCATATAATAAAGCTTTTCACTTGTGTTAGGAGATAGAGGCTTAGTTTTCTCCAATCAAAATACTCATAAATTCCTGTATTTTGTAGACTTTCCAGATGATTTTCTTTAATATCAAGTTTATTAAAATGAATTAATTTTAGGATTACTAGCTTTCAAGTTTTTTGAGGGTTATTGTCTTAATCAACTTTGTATCTCAATGCCTGGCACAATATCTTGCACCAAAAAGATACTTCCTAAGCATTTGTTGAATTGAATTGGGTCACTCTACTGGAGAACTAGCAACCACAATAAAACTGAAGCCTAGCCTGCATCCTGAAAGCAAATATTTGGAACCCAGTGGAAGAAGGAGGGGAAGTATCATACATTCATGATCATTTTTCTCATTCTAGGTCTTTAACCTTCTTTGTTCTTCTAAGCGTTTGGGGAATTGACATGATTTTTTTTTTCAGTTGGGGGGGTACTTGAAGAGGAGAAGTATAAGGTAAATTAATGAGTTGCCCTTTGGTAACAGGACAAAAGAGTCATGAAGAACTCAAGTATTTCTCTTTTTCTACAACTCAATTGTGCTAAGTTCTTTTTGTAGAGAGTTATTGCTACATAGACAGTGCTTCTACAGGATCCTACAAGATTACTTTTAAGGAAGAGATCCAGGCCACCCATGTCTTCATTCCCCTCCAAACTACACTCCAGACTTTCCTCCTTGATTTTTTCTACAATGGACCAGGGCCTGATATTTTTATCCCATCATAGCTCACCCATTTCCAACTTCCTTTTGCATGTTATTAGAATGTAAGTTCCTTAAAGGCAGGAACAGCCTTTCTTTCTGCTTGTATTTTTATTCCCAGAGCCTAGCACAGTTCCTGTTACATAGTAAGCATTTAATACACACTTGATGACTTGATGACTTGACTTTGTTGTAAAGAATCCCTGTAACCAGATCAACAAAGCACAGTATCCATTGACCATCCCTTTGGCCATAGAAATAAGTTTGTTACATATGGTTTTCTTCATTATTGGCCTTAATGTAAAATGAAATTTGTTCATACTTCTCAAGTTCTTCCAGCTGTCAGTGCTTCTAAGTCAGTTCTTCTAAATTTTCCCTATTTATAGAGAATATCTGTGCATGCCTTTTAAAATTACATTTCCTTTCCTTACACTTACAGTTCACTCAAATAAGACCTTTCACTAACCCACTGACCATTTTCTGATCTTAGCCTAAGCTCATAATTTACATTTACATAATTTACAAGTCATTCAGGATGTTTGTGCATATCAATTGCCACCAAATCTAGCCTTTTGACCCCTATTGAGTATGCTTGTGAGTAGTATTCAGACTCTAGGCTAGGGCTTCCTAGCAGAAAAGGGTCAGCGCTTTTCCCATTGGCATCTTATGGCTTGACATATGACCACTAGAATGATGCCAACTATTCTTCACAGATGAGTCAGGTAATGCCTTGCTTGTTCAGGGATCTGGCCATTAGTCATTGCTATACTGTAACTGCAGCAACAACAAACCATCAAGGACCAAATTGCATCCTGCTTCATGGGGTAGTTTGCTGGGATAGTCTCCTCAGTCACATGCCATTTCATTGAGGCACCAAGTAAGATGATGCAAGAAATACCATAGAAAAATGTTTTGCTTCCTTGCTCAGAGCTTCATTTGCTAAGCCAGTTGCTCTCTTAAAGTGGTTGGTAGTCAAAAAACGGAGATTTGACACCAACCTACTGTGTAACTTTGGGTGAATCACTCTATCTCTCTGAGTCTCACTTTTTCAATCTGTAAAACAGTAGATTAATATCTAATATCTACTTAACTTGTACTTAATAAATATTAGTTCAATTCCATGAAGCTGCACTCCTAAAAAATACTAAATAATGGCATATATATATATATATATGCATATAACATATATATATATATGTGTGTGTATATATGTATATACGTATGTACTTATCTGTGCATTCCTTTTAAAATTACATTTCCTTTCCTTACACTGAAGTTTCCTGGGATCTTGCTCAAATGAGACCTTTCACTAACCCACTGACCATTTTCTGATCTTGGCCTAAGCTCATAATTTACATGAGCACAGAAAAACTGACATGTATGTATATATACATGTATATACATGCATATGTATCTTATGTACACACATACATACATATATGTGCATACATACACACATAGGTATATCTATTCTATGCTTCCTGGGAGTAAGTTACGTAAATGCTTCCAGGTTATCAGTGTATCTCACTAGATCAGTTATTTTCCTGAATATAAGTAAATGGCTTGAGCATATACCCATACTCACTGGTAGTGTCTAGTAATTATCAACTTTGCAAGTACTGAATTGAATTAGAAAAAAAAAGGACATCTTCCACTCTGGGTCAACCCCTCTCCTAGCCTACTTTAATAAATCCCTAAATTCAAACTTATATAACTCCTCCACCCATTTAGTTTGGGATAAATCCTGGACATTCCTGTACCTGTGCACTAGCTGAAAAAACAAGGAGCCATGCAGCTTTGTACCTATGTGAGTGAAGAAAGAATTTCTTGAGGTGAGAAGAATTTGAGAGAGGCAGGGCACTAACATTTGGATGGCTACCAGCAGCCATCCAAGTCACAGACACCCTTGACCCTGCCACTCAGATAATTTTCTTCTCAGGAGCTAAGATCTCATCTTGCTCCCAGAGTTCCTCTATTCTTATGTCTGCCTACTCTAATCTGCATAACTTACATGATTTCTTATTACTGCTTCCTTTGACAAAGAGGCGTGTTAGCTCTTAGCAATAGTCTTTGATGTGACCAGAATTTGGTGGGAGGGAGCTGAGCCAGCGGTAGTGAGGTATTACTCTTCTTTTGAGAGCAATTAGGAAAGTGGCATTTAGTCTGGGCCCCACAGTTTTATACTCTTAGAATACCAATATTTGAAGTGTGGTGGATAAATATAATTCTAACCCAATATTCCTCTTGAAGATATGTGAGAGAAGGGTGCTCCACCGCAGTCCTTCACTTGCTCCCGACAAAGGCAGCCATCAAAGTCTCCACTGGAGAGAAGTAAGCCAGCTCTCAGGTTAATTATCTTTTTGTGTTACCCATGAGCCAAATTCTCTTCATGTTTCAACAGAACCCATACATATACTTCACATTTACATAAATTTTGAAAAGCTAAAGTCCATAAATAAAATGTCAAGTAGATTTACTTGGTGATCTAAGCACAAAAAAAACAGGAACTGGGGGTGGGAAGGAGAAAAGGGCAAGAGGAAGGAAAGTAAATATTTCCTAATTAGAAGAAAAAAGAAAAGAAGAAAAAAAGACAACCAAATAGCTGTGCTCAGAAGGCAGAAGATCTGGAATCTATCAATGGCTATGTGACTGTAGGCAAATCACCTTACCTCACTCTGCATCAGTTTTCTGATGTACACAGTCGTAATAATATCTTCCTAATCAAGCTCATAGAGATGTCCACATCAAATGAGGCTACATAGATGAAAACACTTGACCAAGTTAAAATTGTTATACAAATGTAACTTTAACATCATTATTATTTTATTATTATAAAAAACAGGCTACCAAATCTTCCTAATATAAAACATCCACAGCCTCATTTCTGAGCCTCGTTCTAATATTCTCATGTGTATTTCTTATTTGGAGAATAAATAAGTGAAGAACTCAGTTTATCAGAAAAAAAAATTGCCTGATTTCAGTTAATTTTCATGACTGCATCTAGGAACCAAGATGATTAGAGTGTGGAATATAAGGTGAATATACAAGATATGTCATTGGAATGCTGATTTGTAGGGACAATATCATAATGAGTGTCCATAACAAAGCTGGCCTTAGATATGGGCAGAGGATAATTTCAGGGAGAAGGGAGCCCATTCCAAAGAACCACACACGCACACACACACACACACACATACCCCTAAAATTTAAGGCTAGAGCTTCTGCTCTCCCTTCAACAGAAGCTCTGGGTAGATGAAGATAGACAAACACGTTAAGCTATCAGCCATTAATACTTTAGTATGTCTAAAGGATCCAAGAGCAGATATTTTAGGGAGGAGAGGAAAAACACCTGGAGGGCACTGCTGGGATGAAGCATAAAATCTATAGGTTACTTTATAGAGTAAGAAAAAAGATCTACCCCAAGGAGGCTGAGGTAACAAATTCCATAACTTCACACTGTTTTCCTAGAGCCAGGACAGAGCCATGAACATAAATACTAGAAATCAGTAAGAGTTTTCATTTGGTCCCCTGTCCGTATCTCTCTTTGGCAAAGCTGTATCTATGACTGAGCTCCTTCTACTGATATTTATCAAACATGTTCTGAAGGGTCGCTGTTTAGTTGTTTGAGTCATATCTGACTCTTAGTGACCCCATTTGGGGTTTTCTTGGCAAAGATACTAGAGCAGTTTGCCATTTCCTTCTCCAGCTCACTTTACAGATGAGAAAACTGAGGTAAATAGAGTGAAATTACTTGGCCGGGGTCACACAACTAGTAAGTGTTTGAGGCCAGATTTGGACTCAGGAAGATGAGTCTTTCTGACTCCAAGCCCAACACTCTGTCCACTGCACCACCTAACTGCCCCATTCTGAAGGGACTCATCCCCTTTTGCTCAATTTCCATTTTCCTTCTTCTATGATCTTTACTTACCAAAACCTAGTTGTCATACCAAACCTTAGCTATTACAGAGTGTGCATCTATCTCCCTTTTCATTTCTCTGGAACTCAGGAAGAATGGAATTAATATTTAAAAAATATTAAACATAGTGCTAAATCCTCTCCTTTCTGCTCTTTACTTACAATTTTTAAAAGCAGCCTCTCTAGAGGCTGCAGGACTGAACACAGTTATCACCGTGGGATCCATCACTTAACTAGCCTGCTGGAGTGGGGAGGGAAAGAACAGTGATAATATCATGTCACACATGGAGAGGGATTCAATGAAAAACAGAAATGATAATGCCTAGCACTTATATAGCACTTTAAGATTTGCAAAGCACTTTACAAATATTGTTTCATTTGATCCTCACAATCACTCTTTTTTTGGGCAATTGGGGTTAAGTGACTTGACCAGGGTTACACAGCTAGTAAATGTCTTAGATCAGATTTGAACTCACATCCTCCTGACTCCAGGACTGGTGCTCTATCCACTGTGCCAGCTAGCTATCCCACAATAACTCTCAAAAAGTTGGTGCTATTATTATCCTCATGTTACAGTTGATAAAGATTAAGTGACTTGCCCAGAGTCACACAGCTAGTAAATGTCTGAGACCAGATTTGAACTCAGGTCTTCCTGAGTCACAGTAGATAGAGGTCAGGAAGACCTGAGTTCAAATCCGGTCTCAGACACTTATTAGTTGTGGGACCCTTGTCAAGTCACTTAATCCTGTTTGCCTCAGTTTCTTCATCTACAAAATGAGCTAGAGAAGGAAATGGCAAACCGCTCCAGTATCTTGGCCAAGAAAATCCCCCAAAGTGTCAGATGCAACTGAAAAACAACTTCCTGGCTCCAGGTCCATTATTCTGTCTGTGGCTTATAGAAAACCAGAATGAAAGAGGCCTTCATATTAGTAAATTTTCCTATTCTAGGCCTTATGGAATTAACTTAAGCACAGCCTGTTTGTCTACTCTAACTATTTTATGTGCTTCTAGATGGACAGAATAAATCTATTTCTGGAGAATTTAGGGCCGGGGAGGGGGGTTGTGGGGAAGGAGTCAGAGTTAACTGACAGGTAACATTTAAAAAAAAAAACCTTGCAAACTGCCAGGTTTACACTACAGTTCTAAATGAATGACTTGAATTGACTAATTCAGAAGTTGAGATGAAGAAAATAAAACTCTTTTTTGCTCCTTCCCTCCCTTCCTCTCTCCTTCTCTCTGTCTATTATTGATACCACTCTGCTTTTTGATCTCTGCTCTCCTTTGTTTTGGTTTCCCAGGTGCCAAGGGAAAATGGCTAGCAGTAAGTTCTTTAGCTTTTCCTATTCTGCAGCCCCTCTGGCTCAGCCAGCTGGATCACACTGAATTAGTCAAGTACTTCATTATCTCCCCTCTCTGCACATTTTGCTCCAGGTAATAAATGCCCAAACAAGAGAGCCAATGCCTTCTGCTGCACTGTCTGTGAAGTTTCAGCGCTTGGGCCAATTCTGCATATCAGCATTGTGCTATGGGAGGGCATCACTTTTCATCCCTTGCCTGCAGTTGCTTCCCGATCTCCACTTAGTCACAGCAGTTAGCTAACCATGTAGCTGTTGATAACAAAGCATGGCTTTGGAGCCCTTGAGCCCTCCGGAGGTCCAGAATTTCCCTGCGCAGTGTGGACCTAGCGGAGGAAGAGTGACTGGCTGGGAAAGCCAGACCAATTACATAGTTGGGAGAGATGTAGCACTACATGGAAGCCACTCTTGTTAACAGGCAATGGGGTATGGGAGCCTGCATCAGGGTGATTCTGACAAGAGTAGCACACAAACAGATTTTTAGGCTGAGTGGATAAAACCACAGGATAAACAAAAAAATTAAATAGTAATAATTTTGTATCAAGTGGCTACCCTTCAAGAGGAATTTTGGAATAAACCGCCATGGTCTTCATTTGCATAGATTAGGAAATGAGACACTAATAGGTTTTTTAGAAAACAAAATCTACCTCCCATTGTGATTCCCCCCCCCAAAAAAAAAGAGCCTTCTGTTTATTTGTTTGTTTGTACTTCTGCCTGTGTGACTGCACAGTCTTCCCCACAAAGACTTTTGGTTTAAGCTCAAAGTCACCTGGAGTCACACTTGTCTGGTCTTCCTTCTGCAGATGGGTAAATGCACCTGTATTTAAATCCTACAAAGTAGAAGCAGTGGCGCTGTTCAGTCCGTTTCCATAGCTATGCCTGTGAGCGCATCTTACCTGGGATGACCACAGCTAAGAGACTGTAAAACTTTAAATACATTTTGAGAAAACCCAGAAGGTGGCTAGAGAGAGTGGTGTTGTAAAGGTATCAGTTTTCCTGTTAGAAGAACTGGGGATTCTCTGTTACAATTTCCCTAGCAAAGGAAAAAAGAAAAAGAGAGCTGTATGGAAGATCAAAATCTATGTTGACTAGCATAACCACCACCCCCTTTAAAAGCTGAGTTTTCCAAATGCCTAGTCTAAACTATTTAGTGTGGTATCAGTGTCAAGGGGTAGCGAGGCTGGTGGGTGAGGTTACAACCAGATCCTAACATACCAAGTAGGAAGTTAATGAATTTCACCGGTAAGGAAAGGGGAGGGGGAGAATCTCTGGGGTGAGTTGTGAGGGGAACCCCCAAGGAGAGGCAAGTACTAAATAACAGAAAGGCAGCTTTTCTGACAATGGAGGTCCAGACTGCAACATTTAGATAAAAATATCAACTGCAAAATACTGCTAAATTAATCCAACTTCTTTTGATTATTGATGTCCTACTGTTTTGTGCCTGAAACAACACACAAGATGCATCAGTCATCCATAAATTATTCATTCAGTTATTTTGGCAGCAGTGTCTTTCCATTTATCAACTGATAAATGTATGGAAGATAAGAAGGGTAATTTTATAGCCCCTTGACATTTACCTTTGACATGATTTTCATATTTAATAAGGGGAAAAACACTAATGAAATACGTCTGACAACACCGTAGGCATCACAGATTAACACCAGCTAGAATGAGCCATAGGCACCTGGTTTACCAGCTCTGGTGAAAAACTCTTCTCAGCTTTCTAGCTGCCCTTCCTATGTCTTCTTGACTCTGTTTCAATTAAATTTAAAAATTTACAACTACATCTTGTTTTATTTTTCAAACTGCTTTATACAATAGTACAGATCAGTACAAGAGAAAACTTAACAATTAAGAAAGCCATTTGCAAGATAAGCCTTATCTTTTCAGCCAGAATAGTTCATTTTACAATTATAGAAATTCAGAGATAGAAAGGTGACCTAAGTGGTAATCTAGTCCAACTCATAATAATAAGTTCCATTTATGCTGTTATTCATTCATTTTCTACTCTTTGTGATCACATTTGGGGTTTTCTTGGCAAAGTTACTGGAGTTCCAGCTCATTTTACGGATGAGGAAACTGAGACAAACAGGGTTAAGTGACTTGCCCAGAATCACACAGATAGTAAATGTCTGGGGCAGGATTTGAACTCAAGATGACTCCAGGCTAGACACTCTATCCACTGGGCCACCTAGAAAGTCTCATTTATAGGGTACTTTAAATTGTAAGCATATCTCACACCAAAGCTCTAAGAGTAGAGCAACATAATCCCTGAAAGTCCCACCTATGATTACATCCCAGAAGCTTTGACAGATAATATCAATGTTGCTGGTTCTAATCTCCCAAGCAATCCTACCTCCAGAATCCCCACCTGCTCCTGGTCACTAACATCCCTATTCTGCCTACTCTCTAACATTCTATTTCCCCCTCCCCACCCTTGTCTCTAGCCAAAATGGTCATTTATATGTGATTGGTCTTAAAGCAAGGGAAATAAAAGGGTATGTATGGGATGGGGAAAGATAATTAGCTTAAGAACAAGAAACTAGGAGTAAAGATAGGGATATATAGGCATAAGGAATTAACCTATCCGGGTGCAGATATCAGATAAGGAATAATAGTAAAATTAGGTGAGCAAAAGAGTGCATGGAAGAATTCCCCTGCCTATAAGTCTAGAGACTCTGGCCAGTCGAAGATGAAGAAAAATAATAATAAATTTTTAGGGTCTAAGAGCTAAAAGAAACCAAAATGTTCATCCAACCCGACCTCAAATTGGCCAATTCCACCATCTCTAACAATGATTCTTAAATTTCTGCTTATAGGTCTTTCCTTGTAGAGTTACACCTTCCACATCACTGGAGTGAGGAGCTCAATGACCCCTCACCCCAGCGACCCAGAAAACCCATGTAAAATTTTTTGGCCCTCCCTTCATACCAGAGAAGAAGTCTGAATTATTATGGTGGTAACAATAAAATATGTTGATATTATATAACACTATACATACATTTAATTCATTTCCGAGTTTCTAAACTTTTTCTGTGACATCTACTGGCCTTCACATGTCATTTGTGGCTTCACCAAACTCCCCAAAAATTCTCATTTAATTTTTTATGCCAACTCACGATATATCAAAAGTACAATGGGGAAAGTCGAGATGTAGAAGGGATAACTGCACTATTTTTAAATTACTCTCTTTGGAGTGGTTTTTGCATAAATTAAGGTAAAAATCTATCTCGCTTTCAGTAGCCCCATTGATCCAAGTTCTGCCCCGTGGAAACCAAGCCCAGATCTAATACTTCTTTTCACGGTGGTAGCCCTTCAAATGCTTGAAGACGGCTATCATGCCACCTCTAAGTCTTGCCTTCTGCTGCCTGACCATCCTACCCTCATCTCTCCTCTACTCTTCATTTGGCATTCTGCGTAGTCCTTTTAATATTGTGATTGCCATCTGCTGGATATACTCCAGTTCACATTTTTTTCTAAAATATGATCTCTACATGGTGCTCTTGATACGGCATAACCAGAGCCTTAACTAGGAACCTTTTACATCTGAGACAATTACCCCAAACTCTGCTAAAAACCAGTAAATGGGAAGGAGGCCAAAATGGGACAGATGGAGACCAAGTGGACAAGAGGGCATTATCCTGTAGGGGACAGAGGCCCTACACCAAGTACAGATATGGGATTGAGGTTGGGGAAAGAGAGGCAATAGGGAGGGACAATAGCTCACTATAGCCCACTATCTGGTAACTTACTATTTTAACTATTTATTATCATTATTTCTATGCTGCTGAAGGATGGAAAGTGCTATAAACACCTTCTAAATTTGCTATACTTTAAATCTGGCATGCTCTAAATTCAATGCCCTGAGGCAAAATTCAATTTACCCCGTGCTAGTTACAGCTCCAGGTCTAACCAAAGCATAATGTAGTGAAACTAGTCATAATAGCACCTAACTCCCATGGTTGTTGTGAGGATTAAATGAGATAACATATGTGAAGTGCTTTGTAAAGCTTAGAGCATTGTATTAATGCAAGCTATTAGGAAGAGGAGGAGAAGGTAGAACTTGTTCTCAAGTCCATAATTGGCCATTGTAGTACTCACACTAAAAGACGATCCCTGGAGTCTACTTTTTAATACAATTTCAATTGACTAGAGAAAACCTTGGGAAGAAATCTAGGAGCTCAAGACACCAAACTCCAAGGTGGGAAGAGATCCTGGCACACAAGTCACATGGGTTGGGAAACAAAGACCTCAGATGATGACTCCTATGAGAATGGACCCTTCCACACAATTGAAACAATTTAGGGAAAGAGATAAGTTGAGGCCATTGTGGAATGGAGCTAAACAAGGATGCAGCCATTGTGGGGGAGGGGGGAGTGGAATGGGAGAGCAAAAAGAATCTATTTTAACTAATTATTTTTTCCAACTAGCTATGAAGCTCAGTCACTTCTACCTGCTGAAGGAATACAAGTGATATAAGCACCCTCTAAATTCTGATGCCCTCAGGGCAAAATTCAAAAGCATTCCACCCAGATTATTATACTGACTATTCCGGACACTGTCTCTCTTAATGAAGTTAAAGATAACATTTAACTTTTTGACTGCCATGTCACATTGTTGACTCATCTTCAGCTTGCAGTCTACTATAACCCCCAGATCTTTTTCACAAGATCTTTTAGTTATACCTTCCTCAACATTTATTAGTGAAGGTAATTTTTTAAAATATAGCTATAGAACTTTGTATTTATCCTACCAAATTTCATCTTCTCAGAGTCAGAGTTAAGAGGAAAATTAGTAGCTATGTAATGCAACCCATATCTGCAAGAGTCCCCTCTACACCTCACAAATGGTCATCCAATTTTTTGCTTGAAGACCTCCAATGAGAAAAGGAAATAAGCATTTCTTAAGCAGCTATTATGTGCCAGGCACTATGCCAAGTGCTTCATAAATATTATCTCATTTGATCCTCACAACAACCCTGGGAGTTACATGTTATTATTATCTCCATTTTACAGCTGGGGAAACTGAGGCAGGTGAAGTTAAGTGACTTGCCCAGAGTCATACAACTAGTATGAGGTCTGAGGTCAAGTTGCAGGTCAAGTTTTCCTGAGGCCCAACACTCTATCCACTGTGCCACCAGCTGCCTCAGAAGTCAGAAGAGAACATAACCTTCTAAGCTGGCTCTTTTCCACCTTTGGATAGCTGTAAATGTTAGGGAGTTTTTACTTATGTCAAGTCTAAATTTTCTTCTTTTCAAAAACCACTAATTCTACTCTATGAGAGCAAATGGAATAAGTCTTCCCTAAGACAGCCCTTCTCATATTTAAAGGCCTCTATCATGTCTTCACTTTCTCCAGACTAAATAACACCAGGTCACAGGGTCAGAGGATCAGAGACTTCAAACTAGAAGAGACCTTAGGGTGATCAAGTCTCATCCCCTCATTTTACAGATAAGGAAACAGAAGCCCGGAGAGCAGCAGTGATCACCCAAGGTCACACAACCAGCAAGTTTTTGAGGTGGAATTGAGACTCCAACCTTGGCGTCTTCCTGACTTTATACTTCAACCTAGCCTCCTACAACATTAACTCAAGGCCCTCCACCACCCTGCTTGCCCTTCTTTGGATGCTCTCTACTTTAGCAATGTCCTTCCTAAAATACAGTGCTCAGAGCTCAATAAAGTATGATTGCTTAGGAACATAAATTGAATGACATCAAGAAGGATCCACGGTAACCAAAGCTACCCCATGTAACCTCAGGAAATCTCCTCTGGTGTGGCCCACCAAAAATACAGGAGATTTATTCAGATCAAGGAGGCACTCAAACCAAACATAACAATATAGTGCTTCTTAAACTGTGGGTCACAACTCCATAGGGGGTTGTGAAAAATTTAGCAATAGTCAAAGGTTTCTGAACTCACAAAGACCAAAAATTGATTCAAAATCAAATGTGTAATGAATCCAAGGTGTTTCTGGTAGCACTTGCCCATGTTGGCATCATACAACTTCACTGCTGTCTTGGTTCTGAACCCAAAGCATGTGCACTTTGCATTGCACATGCCCTCAGGCCATTCGATGCCAACAAAAGCTGCTGAAACACATGAGTGGAAAAAGTTTAAGAAGCCCTGATATAGCCCATGTTTTTATACACAAACACACAGAAGTATATACATATATATTTATACACACATTTATTTGCTTGTTTATAGGTGTAGTGGATAGAGTGCAGGGCCTGAAATCAAGAAGACTCATTTTTCTGAGTTTAAATATGGCCTCAGACACTTAATAGCTGTGTGACCTTAAGCAAGTCTTTTAACTCTGCCTCAGTTTCTTCATCTGTAAAAAGAGCCAGAGAAGGAAACGGAAAACCACTCCACTATCTTTGCCAAGAAAACCCCAAATGAGGTCACAGAGAATTAAACACAACTGAAATGACTGAAAAAAAGCAATAAATAAAATATACATATACATACATACATATATAGATATGTAGATATAGATGTAGTTATATACATACTTACACACACACACTCACACTTATGTATATCAACCTGGATTAATGAGAAGGCAGCCAATGTAGCAAAATTATGATCTTTAGTCAGGGCAAGGAGTTGCAACTGGAATTCCACACAGCAGCAAGTGCTAGAGAACCCAGCAGGGAGTGGGGGGTTTGACTGAGGTTCTTATACAGTATTTGGGCAGAGAGAGAGGGGGCAGGTACAAAGGGGTTGGGACATGCTATGATTTTTCACAAGGTAAGTTGTTTTTCATAACAACTGAAAGTCTATAGAGGAGGCTTGAGAATCCCAAAGGAGAGAGTTTAGGATATTTACAAAATAGTCAGAGGCTAGGAGTAATAATGTCTGGTCAGCCTCAGGCAATTCCTGGGCCTGGGAATGGGGACAAGTGAGCTTTCGTCAACTGTATTTGACTATATATATTTGTGTGTGTATACACACATATATGCATACATACATATACATACACGCATATGATATATGTATATTATATAATTTGTGTATAGTTATATATAAAATGTATGTATATGTATATATATAGGTATAAATACACATTTATATGTATACATATATACAATATATGTCATAAATAATCTACTATATGTGTGTATATACATACATATAAACACATGTCTATATATGTCTACGTGTATGTGTGTGTGTGTGTGTGTGTGTGTGTGTGTGTGTGTGTGTGTGTGTGCAGGACCTCCAAGGAAAAGAAACACAGAGTTTCAGTTAGAAGGGACCTCAGCAGCTATTTAATCTAACCCATCCTTGAAAAAAAAAAATCCCCATTCATTACAACACACTGTACAAGTGGTCATCCCAATGGCAGAGAATCTCTGTTTCCCAAAGCAATCTATGCCATTTTTGCATAGCAATATTGGGAAATTTTTTTCTGTTGTCAAATATAAACTCTCCTCTTTGCAGCTTCCACCCACTGCAACCAAAGAGGTCAATCTATATTTTGCTACAATTGCAGACAAGATGGATACATGTGTATTGGATGAACTCAGAAAGAAGGTTCAGCACTGATTTTCCAGATGCTCAATTCTACAAGACTAGCACTGGCATAGGAATGAGGACTACCTCAAGTCTTAGAAGAACTTATTCCCGCCCCAATAACGTTTGTGAGGTCATTTGCAAATAGGCTTACTGGATCCTATGTAGCATTGGATTCTATGTAGCATTGATAATAATAATGACTGAAGATGTAGAGTACCTTTGCTGTCCCAGAAAGGGGATTCCAGTCTTGTATTCTAGTCATTTTATGAAGGATATAACACATCCATTATGGTCAGTGAAGAGGCTAAGCTTCTTCTGCCAAAGTGAAAACAATTATTTAAATATGGGTTGTATCATAGTGGACTTGCCATTCCCTTGAAAAGTCATGGCTTTGAGTGAAAAGGTGACCACTGTGGCCTTGCAGTGTTCAGATCCTAAGAACATATCTAGAGTTTTAGTATTGTGCTAAGGGGAGCACTGTTTTATGTAGGCTAGACTGACCCTTTAAGAAGACAATGAGGCCTTTTGGTTTCCTTGCCATTTAAGGCATAAAAAGTCCAATTCATGGGGTTTCACATGGGATGTCACAGGTTTTTACAGAGTTCTCACTGTCTTGCACGAATGCCCTTCTAACCTAATGTGGCCTATTGCCCTGGTGAATACCTAGGCAGAATGGAATAACTATTTTATTTAACTACTATCTTTTTTAATTTTAGGAATTATGTCCTTGTTATCCTTTATTATGAGTAAAGTAATTTTTGTTGCATTTTATGGTCTGCCACAATCTTGGGATGAATTAGGCTTGGCCCAGAACAAGCATTAGTTGCATTCAAATCCAGTCCATCAAAGTTCTTGGAGAGTACTATTTACAACAATGTGAGGCTCAGTAGCTAAACATTCAGAAAGCACAGTGGCCAGAGAGCAACCTGGAAACTCTGAGCCCTCCAGCTTGAATCGATCCAAAGAAATTCGAATTTAAACACTAATGCCTGAGGAATTGAAGGATTAGCTGAGGAAAAACCTTAAGTTAAAAGCCTGTATGTTCTTCATGAGTGAAAGTTGGGATGTACCTGCAGGAGAGATACTCACAATCAACCTTGATGCCTCCTGGCCTTTTCAGTACATTTACTCTCTCAGAGATGGAGGACCTCAGGAGTCATTCAATGGAAATTTTAGTCATTGGCATAATCTCACACACACACACACACACACACACACACACACACACACACAAACTAGACTAGGAATGTTGATAAGTATGTGGACTATCAGACTTTGAACAAGAGAATTAAGGTGAATCATACACCACACCACAAATTGAAGATGCCTTGGGTTGTCTACTAGATAGCCAGTGGTTAGCAACCTTAGACCTGAACAGTGAGCACTTTAAGATATCCATAGTAAAGAAACGCTAATAAAAAAAAAAAACCTTACATTTGTCCAGTGGAATTCTACCAAATAGAGTACATTCCCCAGGGAATCTATGAGATATTTGCGACCTTTAGAGTGGTTCTTATGAAAGGGGGTTGGTTGGCATCAATTACTTGGAGGTATTGATGCATTGAGAAGATCACATGGCATTTGGAAAGATGCCAGAAGAACATGAAGAAATATTACTGTAAGTATATGATAGGGCCTAGAAGACCCTAGCTCTTTCTCAATAACTGCTTGTTCTTAAAAGCTTGTGGTAAAGATACAGGGCATATAGTAACTTAGCAAGGAATGAATATCGACCCTGGACAGAGAGAAGCATCCGATACTTCCAAAGAATTAAATCAACCTGAAGTCATTTTGAATACTTACTGGCTACTTTCAGAAATATATGAAGAAACTATGGCATAATCACAAAGCTTCTCAATGATATTATTTGGTATATGACCAAGAAGAAACATATGTAGAAAAGAAGAAAGGGACAACCTGACCTGAACCCTCTGGCAACATTTTAGAGGTTGCTTGAACAGGAAATGGAAACAGACCTTCAAGAATTTGGTTAGAGGTCAACACAACTAGTGTTGACTTTTCCAAATCCAAGTAAATCTTTTGTGTTACATATTGTGATTAGTCTAGAGGACTTGGCAACAGTTTTAGACCAGAAAAGCGATGGCTATCAGAAACCCATTGTGTTTGTATAGGACTCACTGAGAGTGGGTATGCTAAGTGGTGCAGTAGATACAGAGTGTGGGGCTTGCAGTCAGAAAGACTCATCTTCCTGAGTTCAAATGTGACCTTAGACACTTCCTAGCTGTGTGACCCTGGTCAAATCACTTAACCCTCTTTGCCTCAGTTTCCTCAACTATAAAATGAGCTGGAGAAGGAAATAGCTAACCACTATTTTTGCCAAGAAAACTCTAAATGGGGTTACAAAGAGTCAGACACAGCTGAAATGATTGAACAGCAACAACACTGAGAGTGAGATTTATTATCCCATCCATAAATTGGAGTTAATGGCTATCACTGCTTATAAGCTCTAAGATTAGACATAGATAGGTCAATTCCAAGTATGCCCCCTGAATCCTGACAAGTACTAAACTAGATACCACTAAATGAAGAAGGCTTGAGGCACTGGCCAACTACATTATTGGCCCAAAAAACCTAATGTCGATGCATGTGGCCTGTCCTATAGTCTCTATCTATCTATACATCTATCAGAAATGTTAGTGATCCTCATGGAAGAGCCAAAAGTGATCTGTAATATTCAAAGGGCAGAGCTGATTCCATAGCTGATCACAGTTAAAAGTCTTGGAATTCCTCTAGAGAATATTGCATTGATAGCAGTAAACATTATAACACTGGATTAATCCTACTTGCCCTGATTGATAAATTGGAGCCTAGAGACAGCATCATTCAGCCTAAACCATTTATTTGTCTAGAATTGGGAAGTGTTATCCAAGCTGATCCAAGAAGTTCCTGAGAGAATGGGCAAAGATATTAGGTATATAGTCATTAAAGGAGTGGGGGCAAATTATGCTTCGTATAATTTATATAAATTTGTATAAAATTTATATAAAATGTCAACATTCCACATGAGCCTGTTATGTAGCATGTACTTGTAAGACATCTATGTGTTTAGTCTTACCGTATGTAACACCAGTTTGGATGCTATATAATATATACCTTCATGTGGTCTATGCATCTAGAATAATTGTTTGAGAATGTCGTATGTAAATTAATGGATACTGTATGATATGTCCCTATAATTGTACATATGTACCTATTGTAATAGGCAGGGATTATCAATTTTTAATGCAGGAAGATACAATAGCTGTATGTCTGATTAGAGGGGTTACATTTCTTAGCATGTCTCGGCCCAGGGCATGATTACTTATTGGAAAATCTCTATGATTTCAATTCACATAAGATCTTATGCCTGGATGCAGATTGATTTTATTGGGCATAATACCTACTCTGTTACACATGGACTGTGACCATGGATGTGGAATGAGAGAGACAAAGTGGTCAGTACAGACATGTCTGCAACCCAGGAGCTGGACAGTACTTGAGACCAGCCACGCCTAGAATTACATGGAGACGTAGAATTTAAAAAGCAGGCAGAATATCCTTCAGGTAATGGTTTGAACTTTGCAATGACAAGACTGCTCCTCTTCGCTCTAGAACATAAAGCTTAGAAGAATGTTCTCCCTACTACTTGAGAAAGGGGGAAAAAATTGCATTCACTTGCATGTGAATTAGATTGTTTCTGTTATTTTACTATTTATTTAAATCACTTTAAACATTTTACTGATTCACTCCTCTCTTTTGCCTGTATCCTGTCAGCACACTGGACCACTGAAAATCTAGACCTGATTAACTTTAGAAGTTCTCAGTTTCAGATTGGATGGGGCAAAAGAGCCACATGAAACAGATGATCATTTCAAAGAATTCCACAATGAACCTTGATCCATATGAATGTTGACATGAGTCACAAATTAGTTATGTGTTCTATCAGAGCCCCTAAAGGTTTCTGAGTAGAAGAGTAACACAGACTAACCTGTGTATTAGCAAGATTATTTTGGCGGCCATGCGAAGGATGAAGTAGAAATAGTAGAGAGGAAAGGAGAGCAGTCAGGAAAACATTATAAAAAGTCTGGGTAAAAAACAAAAGATAAAGATCTGGAAAAGGAAGGTAACAGTATAAGTGGAGAACAGAAAACACACATGAGAGACATTGTAACTGCAAAATCAACAGGGCTTGAAACCTGATTGGAATGGGGGATAGAGAAGCAGGAGTCAAAAGTGACTCTCAGGTGGGGAGCCTAAGTAAAATGGCTAATGCCATTAACAGAAATTAGGAAGTTAGGAAAAGGGTAGATTTTGCAAGGAAAATTACACGTTTTAGACATATTCAGTTTAGAGTGCTGGTGGGCACATCCATTCAGGTGGAGACATTTAGCAGACAATAAAAAAAGCGGGCATTCATTAGTGAAACTAGGTCTGGAAATATAGATTTAGGAATTGCAATAGTGAATGATTGGCACATAGCATTTTAAAGCTTGCAAAGTGCTTTACAAAGACATTATTTCATCTGAGTCTCACAGTACTCTGTGATGTAAGTACTCTAGGTATTATCATCATTTTACCTAAGGGGAAACTGAGGCTCAGGGAGATTAAGTGACTTGCTCAAAGATAACTGAAGCCTTGGGAATAGAATATACAGCCAAGGAAGAAAGTGCAGAGAGGAGAGGAAAGGACTAAAGACAATTTAATTCAACAAAAATTTGGTGGTACCATCCTGGAGTCAGGAAGACTCATCTTTGTGAGATCAAAATCAGTCTCAGACACTTAATAGCTGTGTGACTCTGGGCAAATCGCTTAACCCTATTTGCCTCAGTTTCTTCATTTGTCAAATAAGCTGCAGAAGGAATTGGCACACCACTCCAGTATCTTTGCCAAGAAAACCCCAAATGGGGTCACAAACAGTCAGACACGACTGAAATGCTTTACAACTCTATACATAGAATTATATAAGGAACTAATGGTGATACAGAGTTCAGATATGATATAGTTCCTGCCTCCATGGCACTTACAGTCTACTAAGGAAATAAGACAAGCACAAATAGTTAAAATATATATTATAATATAAGTTCACTAGAGAGTTGTAAAACAAAATACTATGTGAAGCCTATAGGAAAAAGTTGTAAATAACCAGGTAAGTAGGGGAAGCCTTCATGGAGGAGGTGACATTTTACTTTAGATTTAATGGATGAATAGGAATTCAACAGGTAAAAAAGGGCAAGGGAGGAAATTCCCTGCAGAGTCAGTGGAAGACACAACCTTAAGGATCCCCTGCACCTGGAAAATTGGAGGAAGGGATGGAATGAAGAATGCAAAGTAGAAAGGTTATCCATAGCAAGGAGGGCCACTTAATCCTGTGAAACTAGAAAAAAAAAAGGACATGATAAGTATGTAAAGGAAAACTGAAATGTGGAGGAGGAGAAAGGAAGAAAGTCATAAAAGTATTTAAAATGTATAGTGCTATTGGAAAAATTTTGTAATTGCCTTATAGATTTAATCCTCAGAATAACTCTGTGAGGTCTCCTTATTCACAAATGAAGAAGCAGGCACAGATACAAGCTTTTACCACTTACCATTAATTATGTTCACATGCAGATTCTTGAGTCTTTCTGCTTATCTTCAAGAATTCTGTTTACCCCTGTGAATATTGGGACTCACATCTACCAAAATGCTTATATTAATCCAAAATCCAAGATGCATAGTGTCTCTGACCAGCTACGTAGACAGGAGTCTATGAGATAATAGATTTAGAATTCATGAAGTCATGTCATTTTACATATGAGGAAACTGAGGCTCAGAAAAGTTAAGTGACTTGTCCAGGACCACCTATCTAGTAAGGGTCTGAGGCAGGATTTGAACTGAGGCCTTCCTAACTCCCAAGTCCACTACACCACACTCAAGTACTTCATTTCCCTATCCCTGGAATCTACTGCCCATGTACTCATATAATCAGCTTGTACAGTCCACCCTCAGACCGTCTTTTTTATACTTCTTCCCCCAACATTTGTTCACCATAATTTTTTTTTCCTACTTTACTTACTCAACAACTACCCTCATTTCTTCATCTTACTAGCTTCTTTGACTGGATACTAGAATGGTAGCTGGATCAGTAAAATGTTAATGATGACTTTTGCCTATATTTTAGCCAAGCATTTTACAAAGTTTTTCGTGAGTGTCTTATGGACAAGATAGAGAGACATGGAATAGAGAAGAGTATGCAGGGTAGTCATGAATGATCTGATATCAACTTAGAAGAAAATGTCTACTGTGGTGTCCCAGAGATCTGTTCTTGGCCCTGTGCTATTTAACAGGTTTTTTTCAGTTATTTGGATAAAATCACAGCTGGAATGCTTATCACATTTTCAGATGACACAAAGCTAAAAAGTTGAGCTGCCCAATAACCCAATGGATGTCAGAATTAAAATTCAAACAGATTTTGACTGTCTAGGAAGTTGGGACAAAAATAACAGGAACATTTATATATATATATATATATATATATATAGATAGATAGATAGATAGATAGATAGATAGATATCTATCTATATATATATATCTCAAATCTTATACTTAGATTGAAGAAATCTGCTTCACAAGCACAAAATAAAGGGGGCAGCGTTAGATAGTAGTTTGTCTGAAAATAACATGGAATTTTTAGTGGACTGAAATTTCAGGAGGAATCAGTGGTATTACATGGCACGCAAACCTACACAAGGAAACCTAACGGGATCTCAGACTGCATTAGCAAAGGCACAGTATCCAATTGTAGGAAGGTAGCACTTTCACTCTCCTCTAGCCTTACAAAACCAAATAGCAATACTGCATTCAATCATGGTAGCCATATTTTAGAAAGGATATTGATAAGCTAGAGAGCTCCAAAGAAGAATGATTAGGATAATAGAGTACCTTAATATTGTGACTAAGGAGAATCAGTTGAAGGAATAGGGAGTGTTTAGGCTAAAGAAGACTTGACAGAGACCTCATAGCTGTATTCAAGTATTTCATGGATTGTTATGGGAGGAAAAGGATTAGAATTGTTCCAGTTTGGCCCCAGAGGCAGTAGTCAGTAGTAGTCACTGGAAATTTTTTTTAAAAGGCAGATTTAGGCTTAATAGAATGAGAACTTTCTAGCAGAGCTATGCAAGACTGGAAGGAGGTATCTCAGAAGGTTCTCCCTCAGTGAGGGTCTTAAAGCAGAAGCTGAATGACCTCTTCTTAGCATGATGTGAAAGGGATTATTGTTCAGGTACAGGTTGGAGCAGATGGTCTGTGATGTCATTTATAAATAAACTACCCATTATTCTATCACAAACAATTACCCTGGACTACCATCAATAGGGCATATTGATGTTCTTTCAATATCCTGGTGGAAAAATTAATAGTAATAGTGTAATAATGCTTTCTTCAGTGTAATCATGCCTTATCCAGGATTGTCAACATTAATGCAACAAGAGTAAATTAATTCCTCGTGGTCATATAGCTAGTAAATAATGGAAGAGAGATTTGGATCTAATTCTACAACTAGGTCTCAATTAGTGCTAATAATGAATTCCATGATGTGGTGACTCCACATTGCATATTTCCATTAGGCTGCAACCAATTATCACATTTTATGCAATTCTAAACTTTGAATAGTGAGAATTTGAATACATATGACTACTTCCCAGTATTCTTTGTTCACACTAATTGGGACCTGGTGCTCCTGACGTTAAATGCAATGTGCTTTCTGCTACATCATGCTACCATTCAATACATGATATTAGTCTGTTCAGTAATATGGTAGGTCATAAGATGAAGTATCATAGATTTAGAGATGGAAGGGACCTATTGAATCTAATTATGTAATTTTATAGATAAGGAAGGTAAAGATTAGGGAGATTAAATGATTTGAGCAATATTACACAAGTAGTAAGTGCCAGAGGTAGGATATGAACCCGTGTCTGCTGACTCAAGGGTAGCTAGGTGGCACAGTGGATAGAGTGCTGGGCCTGGAGTCAGGAAGACTCCTATTGGTGAGTTCAAATGCAGACTCAGACACTTACTAGCTAGCTATGTGAACCTGGGCAAGTTACTTAAGCCTATTTGCCTCAGTTTCTTCATCTGTAAAATGAGCTAGAGAAGGAAATGGCAAACCACTCCAGTATCTTTGCCAAGAAAACTTAAATAGGATCACAAAAAGTCAGAAATGATTGAACAATAATCACTGACTCTAGAACCAGTGTTATTTCTTCTTTTAACTTTATGGTTTTCTTGTATCACTCTCATTTCTTTTCCCAATTTTTCCTCTACTTCTCTTACTTGCTTCTCAAAATCCCTTTCGAGCTCTTACCTGGCCTGAGACCAATCCATATTTTTCTTGGAGGTTTCAGATGTAAGAGCTTTGACTTTGTTGTCTGCTGGCTGTATGTTTTGATCTTCTTTGTCACCAAAATAAGATTCTATAATCTGTTTTTCCACTGTTTGCTCATGTTTCCAGCCAATTATGTAACTTTTTAACTGTTTGTTAAGGTAGGGCTCTGTTTCCAGTGTGGAGCAGAGTGTACTGTCCCAAGCATCAGGGGTTTCGTGCGGCTGTTTTCAGAGATACTTCTAGGGACCCAGAAATTTTCAGTTCTTCTAAGGTGGTATGATCAAAGGCAAGGTGTTTACTCCTTTCCTGGCCTGTGCTCTGGTCTAAGAGTGACCACAATCATTCTTTTCTGGCTTGAAACTGTGAGGATTCACCTCCTCACCAGGTTACAAGCTCCACCACTCCAGCACTCCTCCTCACCCCAGGACCACCACCAAGGGCTGCAACCCAGATCCAAGCAGGGGCAAAGCAAAAGAATACTGCCTCAGTGCCAGCAAAGAGATCCATGCAGTCTCCCTCTGATCAGCCACTCCATCCCCCCACCATCTGTGGGCCAAGAGCTCCAGAAGCAGCCACCTACCTGCCACCCTGATGCTGGGGCCAGACCACGCTCCTGGGGCTGGACCTCACTCCTCTCTTACTCAGATCCGACAGACCTCTCCTGCTGACCTTCTAAGTTGTCTTTGGCATTTATGGGTTGAGAAGTCTAGAAACTGCCACAGCTGCCCATGATTCAGTCTCCTGAGGCCTACTCCAAGTTCAGCTGGGCCCCATCTTTGCCTGTGCAGCCCACACTGAACTGTGCTCCTCTCCCAGCAGTGCAGCAGATGTTTCTCATCAACCATCCAGGTTGTCTTGGGCTGGAAATCTGTTTCACTCTGTGCTTTTGTGGGTTCTGCTGCTCTAGAATTTGTTTAGAATCATTTTATAGGTATTTGGAGGGGCTTGAGGGCAAGCTCAAGGAAGTCACTGTTTTTACTCCACCGTCTTGGCTCCACCCTCTTTTTTAACTTTAACTTAACTTTTTCCAATTAATAACAATTTATTTTCCCTCAATTCCACCCCCCCTGCCCAACATTGAAAAATAGAAAAACAAAATCTTTATAAGTATACGTAGTCAAGCAAAACAAATTCTCGCATCAGCCATGCCAAAAAATATACGCCTCATTCTGCCTCTTAAGTCCATCACATGCCTGCAAGAAGATGAGCGGCACACTTCATCATCAGTCCTCCGGGATCAGTTAGTTGTCACATTTAGCAGAGTTCTCGTGTCTTTCAAAGTTGTTTGCCTTTACAATGGCAATGTTATTGAATAAAGTGATGTACTGATTCTTCGAACATACTATTGCATCAGTCCATAGAAGTCGTCCCAGGCTTCCCTGATATTATCCCTTCCATTATTTCTTAGGGCATAACACGTTCAAATACCATCATTTGTTGAGCCATCCCCAACTGAGGAACACTCTTAAATTTCTAGTTCTTTACCATAAGATGTTATAAATATTTTCATATATATAGGTCTTTGTCCTCCTTTTTTTTTAATCTCTTTGGGATTTAGGACCAATTCATACTTCCACCTGCATTAATATGCCTGTTTTTCCATAGCCCTTCAACAAGTGTCATTTTCCTTTGCCAATCTAATGGGTATGAGATGAAACCTCAGAGCTGCTTTAATTTGTATTTCTGAAATGTTAGCGATTTGGAACATTTTTCATATGGCTATTTATAGATTGGATTTCTTCATTTGAAAACTTCCTATTCATATCCTTTGACTATCAAATGGGGAATGACTCTTATTCTTATAAATCTGAACCCATTCATTATACACTTTGGAAATGAGACCAAAAGAGAAACTTGCTGCAAAGATTGTCCCTCCAGTTAACTGTTGCTTCTTATTCAGCTGCATTGGTTACATTTGTGAAAACCTTTTTAATTTTACGTAATCAAAATCACCCATGTTATCTTCTGTGATCCATAAAAGTAAATAAATAATGCATTGGAGTATGTATATGTCTATATAAGCCTCAAATGTTTATTAGAAAAGTTATACCTACAGAAAAAAAAAAAAGACTAGTCTAGTAGAGTCATTCCTTTCAGCTATCTTTATGAACAGTACTGATCATCACAGCCAAACTGATCTTGCAACAATCCCCAGAGGCAAAATCAATGGTGTGCTAATCATCACTGATGACTGGGACAGCCAAAATGAATGGATTGATGTCTCATAGCCCATTTCTTTGGCATACATAGATGTGTCAGAGCAAGGCTAGCCAGATTCAAGCCTATTCATGAATTCATACACACCTTGTTGGTAAGAGAGAAAATTGTTTAAGGAATGAGGCATGATTGGGAAGCAGCATAATATGGTGTAATATGGAAGGATCTAAAGCCAAGACACCTGGGTCCAAGTCTTGGCTTTGTCACATGTTCTCTATGTGACCTTGGGCAAAGTATTTCAACCTCTCTGGGCCTCAGTTTCATCATCTATAAAATGAAAGGCTGAACTGGAAGCCTTCTGAGGTCCTTCTCATTCTAAAATCGTATGAGATTATCAGGAAGGACTACAGAAACAATGTTTTTGGTCAGATGCTCAAAGACCTACCTAAATCATGGTATTAATTATTCTGAAAAGTAATTTTAGTTTCATTGTTCTAAACAAACTATTATTTCATTGTTCAAACCGTTGCTTGATTTAATGGAAAGCACTGAAATTCCAGCTCCACACTTCAGTAAAGCTGTGTGATCCCACTAAAATCTTACCTTCTACAGGAAGCCTTTCCTGACCTCCGCCCCAATTCTACTGCGTTCCCTCTGTTGATTGTTTCCAATTTTCTTGTATAGAGTTTGTTTATATACACAGTCATTTGCATGCTGTCTCTGCCATTGGACTGTGAGCTCCCTGAGACCACCTACTATCTTTTACTTTTCTTTGCATGCAAAGCATTTAGCACACTCCTTGGCCTACAGTAGGCACTTAATAAATGTTTATTGACTGACTAATCATGGAGAAGTTATATAAGCTCTCTGAAAGTCAGTTTCCTCATCTATAAAGTGGGAATTATAATTCTAACACTATCTACCTTCTAAGGCAGTTGAGAATAAAGCGTTTTGTAAAGTGACATATAAATATGAACTATTATTAAGACAAAGGAAAAGCTAGTCAGATTCAACTCCAGAACTGCAACAAAGAAAAAAGCTCTGGCAGTATAGATTTGTTGTCATTATTGCTCAGTTGTTTCAGTTGTGTGTCATTCTTTGCAGCCCCATTTGGGTTTTTTTTTTTTGGCAAAGATACTGAAGTAGTTCACCATTTCCTTCTCCAGCTCATTTTACAGATGAGGAACTGAGGCAAGCTGGGTTAAGTGACTTATCCAGGGTCACATAGCTAGTAAGGGCGAGAGGCCAAATTTGAACTCAGGAAAATGAGTCTTCCTGACTTCAGGCCCCTGCACTTGCAGCCAGCCCTCTGGAGGCAGAGGACCTGGGTTCAAACCTGGCCTCTGATGTGACATTTTGAAAGTGACTTAACCACTTTAAGCCTCAGTTTCCTCATGGGTAAAATGAGGCAGTTGAACTAGGTGGTCTTTGAAGTCCCTTCAAGCTCTAGCTCTAAAGGTAGACAGTCACTAGGACTCTGCCATTTTTTCTTCAGGGCTCCAGAGAATGGTTTCATTTCAAGTAATCATCATTAGTGAGCCTCAATAGAGTCTGAGTTATGGTTCACCTCCGTTAACATCTAAAAGAAGTATGTTCAGATAACCAGCCAGTAAGCTAAACATTCCACAACCAGTGGTATTGTCCTATGATCCTGCATCAGATGGTTTGAAGAAGACTTGGCTGGGCAGTGTTAGCAATTCATGAAGAGCGCCCTAAGTAACAATACAGTAAATGCAACAGAAAACAGGGTGAGCAACTAAGTCAGTAGATGGGCCTTTGATATCTTAGTCTGATTGGAGCAGAGAATGCTCCCGAAAGTCCCCAGACACTACAACACTGTCTGAGAGGCTGATGACTCAGGCCGCTATGAAATAAAACTAGCATTGCCCCTCTGTGCTCATTGACTGCCCTCATGACACTAAGGGGTGAGAGCAGTGTTGTTAACCTCAGCCCTGGATGACAGCCAAATCAGATCCCTCTGAGTGAACTTCACTAACTTTCTTCAGGAAATACATCTAGAGAGGGTTCCCTCCTTCCCAGCCCTCCCCTGGTTTTCTGGGTAGAACAGCCAAGTCCTCCTCAGAAATGGGAAGAAGAAGCCGAGCTGGTCATGTTCTAGCCTAGAACTGCTGAAATTGCCTCCCCTTATCTATCTCTCCCGAGTGCTGAGTCTGGCTTTAATTGATGTTTGTCAAACTCTTTGAAATGCTCAAATGAAAGGGATTGTGGAAGTGCCAAAGATGATGATTACCAGGAGCTTATCTGAACCTCTTTGGTTTGGAAATCAGCTTAGACATTTCACAGGGTCGCGTGAGACTGCTCAGTTGCTAGGATTATAATTCTAAAGCTAGAGGGGATCTCAAAAGGCCAGGGAGTCCAAGCCCCTCATTTTACGGATAAGGAAACTGAGCCCCACATTGGTGAAGTGACTTTCAAAATGCCACATGGGTGATTAGCATCAGAGGCAGAATCCAAATCCATGTTCTCTGTCTCTAGAGCTAGTGTTCTTTCCACTGTACCATGATTCTATTTTCACCTTTTTCAGTTCCTCCTGTTTCTGAGGTTTGCTGAAAAAAAGGACCAGCAGAAGAAGAAGAATAGTCGATGGTAATTAAATTAACCTGCCTGTGTGAATTGAACCTTCTTTCAAACCACTAAAAGATTGCTGTTTGGTTTCATAGTATGTGTGTTGTTGGTCCTTCACTCATTTTTAACAATGGTTTTCGTATATTTCCCTTCATCCCTGGGATGAAGAAATAACAGTCCAAATTGTTGTCCACTTTCATGGATATGTGGGAGGAAAAGAAGAATGTGGATACTTCCTGGCCAACTCCACACACCCAGAAGTTCTTTTAACTTCCCCAAACCTATAATTGCAATGATTTAGGTTCCCAGTTGGCCAAACGTTCAAGCTTTGTTCTATAGAGCCTAAGAAGGTACAGTAGAAGCAAAACCAAATCACAAAGTAAGGTGCCCTAACCCTTCCTTTCTACCACTTCTAGGTGTAGCTCTGGTGTGGAGATAAACCGCCCCTGTGACTCAACTTTTCATTTGCATCTTTCTGACAGGTGTGGATCTTTCTTGCTTTTGTTGTATAACTTGCCGGCAGGATGATTTCCTTGCACTTGCTGGCTTTACTGATGTGTGTGTGAGGGATGTGTGGGCGTCTGAAATCAGGTCTGTGAAATCATGGGCTTGGCACTCACCATTCTTCGCAAGGAAACCAATAACCAGATCAGAAGTGAATCAGCAAGCCCCATTGCTCTTTGGCAATAAGGATCATGTCTCACTTCCGTTTGTCGCAACAAAGATTCAAAATGGGCCAAGACTGAAAGGTCAAACTACATTATTCGACAAGCCTAGGAAGGCAGAGCAGAGCAGCCTCCACACAGCTTACAAACACGGGATTGTGGCTGGGTAGGTTCCCCAGTTTCTTGGATTGAAAGGAAGGGAAATTGAGCAAATTGAGATTAGGAGCTAGAGAAGAAAAGAGGGCCCTCAAAGTCCTGTGACCTGTGCCTAATAGCATCTAAATGCTATGTGGTCAAGCCTAGGGTGAGGCTTAAACCCATCAAACACTGATGTGAATTGCCTTCTAGTCCAGCCTCTGACCGACGCATTGTTCTGAATTAATTCATCCCCAATATGACAAATCTCCATGACTGAATGTGGTCCAGTAAATGACAAGGGAGCTTTCAAATAAAAACAAAATTCTCCCAGACAAGAACGTTCTTTTTCATTTCTCCCTTCCCATCTTTCCAGGGCTTCCCTTTGTTTGAAAGAGTGACCTATCTTAAAAAAAAAATCCCATCAGGAAAAGAGAGCCATGAATGTTTCTTTCAGAGAGTATTCCGAACTATTCAAGTGTCCACATTTGTTGGTTTCTTAAGTAAGGCTAAAATTTTGTTTCAGTTACTGTATGGCAAGCCCCAGGGCTCGACTCAGATAAGTGTACTTGTGTTCTACTGCCAAAAAAAACATCCGTTTTTCTGCAGTCACCGTATAAACCAGCCACCCTCGAAAAACCAGCTCTGTTGTTGAAGGAGCTATTATTGTCAGAATATTTTACGTGTAGGTGAAACCTGAGAGGCCTTCTTCCTTTCTTTTAAAACGTGTCATGAGGAACTTCCTCTATTTATTTCTTCTTCCATTTTTAGCACCTGAGTACTTATGGGATCTACCAAAGTACATATTGTGATATGCAAATAACATACAGCATTTTGGTATCAGACACAGGGAAATTAAATCAAATAAAAGGGAAAAAAAGAAACGGAGTGCACTAAAGCTACCTTTATGGCCTCAAGCTGTGGATAAATTGTGGTCTGTGGTAGCTAAACAACAGCTGTTCAGATTTAAAACAAAATTATGAGAAGGATCCCCAGAAGATAACACCTCTTGAGATAACAGCATTTACCTAAATGCATCTGTTAACATCCAACATTGACTTAAGAGTGTTTATGTGATAGCTTATTCCCATTTGTTTTCATGTTTCCTCACCATTCATATTTCTCATTTCAGTGGTATAGAGGGAAATTCACACTCAGGGTCCTATGTAACCTCTCTTTCCATGTCTGGCTAGCAGGCAATACCTGTTCTAGCTGTCAACAGTCCACAGGTGGGACAGAGATGTGATCACTCTGTGTGTATATCATGCCAAGAACAAAGATTGAACGGCAAAAAGAGGGCATACTTCCACAGCCAAGGGAAGAAAACAGCAGGGCTCACTCATTTTAGCAGGGGTACATTCATTCAAACTCTGTAATCTTTATGCTCTTTGTGAACAGAAGTCCTTTAAGAGCTTTACACCCAATAAAATTTAAACTTTTATATATGTTTTCTTCATTTACTGCATGAGAGTTTTATTGTTGACATGCAGCAAACTACCCATAGGGAGTTTCTAAAAGTGGCAAGCAGTATTTGCCTGAAATCCCCAACCTGTCTGTGCCTGACTGCAGGCCAATCTAAGTTCACCCTCCTGTATATCATAGAGCAGTCATGAAAGTGCCAAACTCTAAATCTGACCCTCTGTCTACATATTGTCAGGTAGGATTTGCCTAAACTCACAAAAAAAATTTTTTTGAGGCTTTAGAAGCAATGACATTGTTTAAAAGGGGAAATAAAGTCATTTCATTAACAAGTGGTTGGTTTTTGTGAGTGAGAAACTAATTTATCAATTTCATTTTTAATTCAACAAATTTTAACCTTATATTTTAATTTGTCCTGAAGAATTTCTGTAAGATGATAGAAGACAGACAGACATAGGTAGATAGATGATAGATAGATAGATAGATAGATAGATAGATAGATAGATAGATAGATAGAATAGATGATAGATAGATAGATAGATAGATAGATAGATAGATAGATAGATAGATAGATAGATAGATAGCTTAGTCTTATATATAGAAGTCATTCCATTTGCAAATTGTGGAATAAAATGATAGACTCTAAGAGTTGGAACAGATCTCAGAGATAATCAACTCTTAACATGTATTTGAGTTTTCTCTCTGGTTCTTTTAACCATCCTAACATTCTATCTTCATAGAGTCAAGGTTTCCAGTTTCCCCCATCACTTCTGATTGTCCCTCTCTGGACAGTCTAGAGCTTACCAAGGTCCTTCCTAAAATGTGACTCCCAAAGCAAATTGTAGCAGAATTATTGCCCACCTTGTCAAAGAATCACAGACAATAGAATCAAATCATCCCAGAGCTATGAGAGATCTAAAAATTCATTGATTTAGTCTGACCTACATCCAAATATTCATTCTCTCCCTAACATCTCCATTGGACAATCATCCAATGTCTGCTTCAATACCTGCAATAACAAGCTTATCCCCTAGAATCAATTCACTACAATTTTGGACAGTTCTAATCATTAGCTTTGTTTGCATAAAACTGCCTCTCTACAATTTCTACCCACCGCTTGGAGTTCTGTACCCTAGAGTTTAAATAAACGAGTCTAATCCCTCTCATCAGCCTTTAAATATTTGAAAGTAACTTAAATATCACTCACTCCTACCTCAAATTGTCTCTTCTCTAAGTCAATTATACCCAGCTCCTTCAACAGATCTTTGTATGATATGAGTTGTGTTCTCACCATTCCTGCTCACCCTTCACCAAATTGTCTTCCCAAAATATACTTCCTAAATTTATTCTTCCTAAAATATGGCCCTTCAGTTGAATTCAATACTCTGTAGGGAGCCCAGCCAGGATAGAACACAGTAAGACTACCATGTACCTTATTCGATAGATAGATAGATAGATAGATAGATAGATAGATAGATAGATAGATAGATAGATAGATGGATGGATGGATGGATGGATGGATGGATGGATGGATGGATGGATGGATGGATGGATGGATGGATAGATAGATGGATGATAGGTAGATAGGTAGATAGATATAGATATAAACATAGATATAGGTATTTTAATCTGGACCTATGATTTTACCTGGGGAACTCTGAGGTTAAGTGCTTTTCTCAGGGTCACACAGTCCATATACATCAAAGTAGAATTTGAATCCAGGTCTATCTAACTGCAAGGCCTGATTTTTATAAATCACACCATGATAAGGTTAAAATCACAATATGGTTTTTGGATGCATAGTACAGTGGACATAGCACTAGTTTGGGAGGTCAAAAGACCTTGGCTTACATCCCAGATCCACCATGAAATCTGGGTAATTTTTTTTGCCAAATCACTCAATACATCAAGGTCTCAGTTTCCTTATCAGAAGAAATTAGGTGTGTGAACAAGCTGATCCCTAATGTTTTGTCTGCCTCAAGATTCTTTGTTCCAAAGTCATACAGAGGACTCCTAGTGAGCTGGCAGTCTATTAAGACCCCAATGTCTTTTTCACACAAACTTCTCTTTATCTATTTCCCTCTCATTCTGTAGACAGTTGAATTTTTTTAACTCAAGTATAGTCCTTTAAATTTATCCTATTAACATTCATTTTAGGGAGAATGACTTAATGGATAGTACATCAAATCCAGATGCCTTGGAACATATTTGCTATGTAATCCCAGTCACTAAACCTCTTGATGTCCCAAGACCACACTCTAAGTGTGTGAGTTGAAGAACAGTTGCCAATATACATTGGTAGAAGGATTTTCCCTAAGAGTTCACTTCCCTCTAATGAAATCACAGATTTGGTTGGAAAGAAAAATTCATTTTTACCAAAGCTGGCCCATTGTTTCAGACCAAAGGTGTCAAAAATATAGCCCAGGGCCACATGTGGCCACAAGGCTTCCCAGTGAATGGAGGCAGATTAAAATGTAACTGGAAAGTATTTATCAAAATAAATAAAAATAGAAAATATTGATGTACAGTTTTCTAAGTCAATATGTGGCCCCCAGGGATCCTCTATTTGATTTTGACGCCCCTCTTCTAAACTATAGAAATCTTTTTGGATCATTACTTTTTGTGCAGCAGACTAACAATTCTTTGTAGTTTCATGTCATTTGTAAATTTAACACATTTACTATCTCCCCTTTCATCCAAGTCACTGGCAAAAATGTTAATATCACTCCACAATCACTGTTCTTTGGGTTGAGCCAATTCATTACTCCACTTGACTATGTTATATAACCCACATCCTCTATCTTGTACAAAAGGATATCTTGAAGGATTTAGCCCAGTGATTTGTCAAAATCCCCATTTACCATGTATGTGAAATTCTCTCACTAGTAACCAAGTGAAAAAATGAAGTAAGACTATCTCGCATAAATTGTTGTCGATGAACCCATGCTCATTCATGGTGATCTTTATTTTTACTTTGTAAGGACCAACAAGATTTAATAATGCATTATAGAATCTTAACAGAAAGTTCACTGGTGAATAAAGGCAGTGGTCTGAGTGCTGCATTTGAAGACAGGGAGGCCTGAGTTCAAATCCTACTTCATACTCTTATTGATTGTATGCCCCTGAACAAGTCTCTCAACCATTTTGTGCCTCACTTCACTTGTCTATAAAATGAAGGGGTTGGACAGTATAACCTCCAAGTTCCCTTCCAGCTCTTAATCATACCTCCACTTTAAAAAAAAAAAAAAATTAGACATTTTTCCACCTCCAATCTTGTGACAACTTTACTATTCATAATTATCCCAAAATCTCAGAGGAACCAGTTGTAAAAGTAAAAATGGCATGAACCTTAGGAAGAAGTGGTCATGCTATGTTGGAGTTCATGACAGATATGCATCCATGGCATGCAAAAATTCACAGAAAATGTTGATGTAATAGTTAAAGAAATTATAAATTTAATTTTTAAACTTTCTGAATTAAACAACTCCAAGGTAAAAAATAATTGTTAGTAAGAAATAAACACTCTCTATTTCTTGTTAGATTCTACTCAAGCTTTTTCACTTTAAACTTTCTAACAATCAGCAAAAATAAGCATTCGAATATATCACAAGAACAAAAATTTAACATATAAGATTGTACATTTATTTATTCTGTTTTTCAAAGTGTATATTCATTGTAACAGGTTAATCAAGCAACACAGTTTGCTTCCATATTCCCTTATATAGACTTTTTTCTTCTGTATGTGTAACTGGAGAGGAAGCATTAAAAATGAAATAATTTTTAAATTTTTTCAAGTGATGCTATTTTATTCAATTAATTGGAATCTTCTTACTCTTTAGTTTTTTTAACTCAATGAAAGTAGGTTTTTATTCTTATTCTTCCAGTTGTTATTATTATTAATTTCATTATTACTGATACCCTGAATTAAGCCTTCCTCAGTATCTGGGAAGTCTCTCTACAAGATTATTTTCAGATTCATTGGCCCATTTGCTAATAAACCAGTTTCTGCATATACAATTTTCTATATTTAGAGGCCTAACTAAAACTCCAATTCATACTAATGTGCCTAAACCCAAAATAATTAAATTAATTAATAGTTTAATCCATTAAAGTGACTAATTAGGGTCCTGTTAATAATTCTTTTGTGAAAGACAATCATTTGTTAGCTGAAATCAGACTATGGCTTGAAATGAAATTGTTACCATGTAGAAAAATTGCATGAGGTCAGTGGCCACCGCTAGAGAAATCTAAGACAGGTTCAATTCAGGCATATTATTTCCTATTAAGGGGATCTAATCAAGAAACTCAATTTATACAAAGTATTACACTTAATATTAAGGTGTAAACATGACCTTATTACATTACTAATGTAAGAAATATGGCTCACACAGATCAGTGTGTTCATTTTTAGATGGTCGGTGTCTGAAACATATATCTAAAAAACCTATGTACAAAAGCACCCAGATATAATTCAGCCCATTTACAAATGCACCTGCCTTCCTGTAAATTGGCAAAGGTAAGCTGTTGAAGTGTAGAAAATAACTTGGTGTGAGGCTTAAAAAAAAAAAGAATAAATGAAAGTAATATAAAAAATACCATTTGTTAAGCTGAAAATCAGAATTATTAACAATTGATATATGAAATCTAGGAGCTCATTAATCCAATAAAAGGATTTTTATTAACTTATTTTTAAGTTTGTTGCTTAAAAGATGAAAATCTCAAATTAAACTAATTGTTTTTATACTCAAAAAAGCATTTTAAACTTGTTCCACGGTATTTGAAAACTGGAACACAGATTTTGTCTGCTGCTGATCAGGTCCTATATGCCAATTTTAAAATGTACTCATTTCTGCATATGGGACTTACTGGTATATAATCTTTTTTCCTTTTTTATTCCTCCCAACTTCTTTTTTTACTCCATTGCTCCCCTTCTCTTTCAATTTTTCAGTTTCTACTTTATATTATGATTTGAAAACTAGAATAATACAGAAAATTTCCATTTCAACAAACAAATTAGACAAGTATTTATAAAACCCCTACTATGTGTAGGATTCCCAGTTGCTTGGCAATGCTGAGAAAATAAAAATATACTCTGTGTGTGTGTGTGTGCGTGTGTACGTGTGTGTGTGTGTGTGTGTGTGTGTTGTGTGTGTGTGTTTTGAGGGGAGAGAAGGTAGAATAATACTTGTTGATGACACTTTTCATTGTAGATCTTTCCCTCCCTTTTTTCTTTATACCGTGATAATTTGTCTACTGAAGGAAAGGAAACCTTGGAACTCATCTAGCTGCTAATGACCTTTTTCCCCACCCCCCTCCCCAGAAGAAAACATCTTTGACAGGGCCTTACAGGCTAACACACTCCATCTTACTGCTGTGGCCCAAACCCAGGTGTGGCCTGACCACACACCTGCATGGCATACCCTTCCTTAGCAAGCAGGAGTTCAGCAACACTAACTTATCCTCCAAGGAAACATTAATATTTTACCTCAGTTACCAAGTGCGCCCGTTCAAACTTTTATCTAAAACATTCTTTATCATCTTTTCATTAAGTTCTCAAGAGCTAATGGTTTCTGAGTTCCCCGGGTAAGGATGATGTCCTGAATAATGAAAGCTCATTATTTCTCCACAGAATGCTTGTTAATTCAAATGATGATATTAAAACTATAGTAGCCTTTAGCGCTGGGGTGATTTCTAGCATACTTTATCATGTATCAATATATACTCTGTTTGTCAAAACTGCCCAGGGCTGGGGCTGACATTCTCTCTGGAGGAGTCTAGTGCTTCAAAAGGCACTGAATACACCAAGGTGACAACTTGCAGAGTTTGCGCCTCTAGGAAATGGAAAGATGAAACTTGAAGTGCCATTGTCCCCCTTGATTTCCTTATTAGTATTCATAAAGAGACAGTGCCCTCCTCTTTTTAGTTCTCACAGGCCTCCCTTTTGAATGGAATAAAAGGATATCAATTTTTTAAAAGGGGGGAAGCAACCAGACTGAAGTTCTACACATGAAAGATTATTTGTTTTCATTTAAGTGATACCACAATCATTTCCATAGTAAAGGAGACTGGTTGAGATGAGATCCCTCCCAACTCTGTGTGTGCAATGCCAGATGTTGCTTATTCACTGAGAGAGGAGAATCATGCATTTAGAACCACAAAGGATTTTAGAGACTGGAATGAGAGTGAAGAGAACTCAGCTCAAGTGTGGGCTTTATCATTTTACTACCTGTATGATCTCAGGCGAGTCACCCAACCCCTCTTGGCCTCAGTTTCCTTATCTGTAAAATGAGAGCTTTGCATGAGATGACCTCTGAGATCTCAATCAGCTCCAAATTTATGAAACTAGTCCAACATGCTCATTTTAAACACAAGTAAGTTCAGTTAGGTTAAGGGACTTGGCCAAGATCACAAAGACAGTTACTGATACAGTCAGGATTTGAACACAGGTCCTCAACTCCAAGGTCAGCAACATTTTGTTGATAGTTTGTGTCAGTATATACTACTGCTTCTCAGCATAATTTTTTGACAATGAATCATTTCATTCATTGGGTAATGGTTCTCTTTAATTACCTCTTCCTTTAAAAAAAAATACAGTTTTTTTCTGAAGAAGCAATATCTCTTAGCAATATAACTGAGAGCTTCTTGACACCAGTCCCAGCATTACCCCCTCCTCTTGGGTATTTTGAATGTTGCCTAGCCCATTCTTCTCCCCGCCCCATTCTTTTTAACCTCTTGAGATATATCTCAAAAGTGTATTACATATATGCCTGCCAAGCATTCTGAACACTCAGCCACAATGAAATGGTCAATTAAGTTTGCTAACAGTGTGAAATACATATCTTCCAATCAGGGGGCTTCCTGTGTCATTTCTCTATTCCCTCCCCACCCCACTCCCTTGACAAAGCTCTGTGTGATACAAGGGATTCTTCATTTGGCAGCTGCCAAATGACTGACCTGCATTTGGAGGCATCAGAAATCCCAGGACCCAAACAGATAGAAAGAGGCTGCAAGATGCTTTCTTAGAGCAAGTTCTCTGCCTGCCCCAAGTGGGGCAAAATGTGGGCCACTTTATCTGTAGCTCCCTCTATAAGCCAGGAGGAAATGTAATTTGGAGTGCCAGGCCAATCTCCAAGCTGCTTGGAGCAGAGAGGTCAGTACACCAGGGCATTCCTGCATGCTACAACATACATTTCTGTACAACTGTCTCATAATTATCTCTCTTGTGGAAGATTTGCTGGACTCCTGCCCACAGGCACTATCATTCGAATGTGGTAAACTTTCATACTCTCCCTCTCACCCACCCCATCATCATTATAATCTTGCAATAATAACTACCTCCCATGACCAGCTCTATGGCCAATCTTCTGGGAGAGCTAGTCAATATTTCCTCAGTTTTACAAAGGATTTCATTTTACCTCTCTATCCATTTTGTTTTGAGAAAAGGGTGTTATTACATGATAAAATCTTGCTTATTTTAAAAACTAAACACAATTATATGCATTAAATGAATTATTTTTGGAACCTTGTATCTGAGCTATTTTCCTTAAGAACTTTTTAAAAAAATCATTTTAAGTATCACCAAACAAATTCTCAGAATATCTCAGTGGATAGAGTCCATCTAGAATAAGGACAGAAATCTGCTACCATAGCAAACCCACTGACCTACAAAAAGGGTTCTCTGCCTTCAAACATATCCTTTTCACTCTCTCTCCTCTCCTCCCTGCCTCTCCCCCCTCCAAATATATTACCAAGGCCAACTGGACAAGAGGCTATTCAACCTCTGGCCTGGCTAAAAAAACCTATAAAACAAAGGAACAAAAAAGGAATTGACTTCTAGATCATTCTTCATTCCATTACTGCCTTTTAAGTGTTCTTTCCTTTAAATACTAAATAAAAACTCAGCTTTTATAAAATAGCCTTCACTTATATCACAAGGATAGAATGCAAATTCCTTGAAAGCAGGAACTATTCATTTCTATCTTTGTATGTCTAATGCCTAGTACATGGTGGCTTACATAATGGTGGTGGTCATCGCAGTAATTGTCCTTTTTTTTTCTTGAAGAACAATGACATCACATGTCTTGACAATCACATGTGTGATTGGATTTAAATGAGGCAAAGTTGCTCAAAGTCATTAGCTTCACTCTCTCATCACTGAAATCCACTGGCGAGACCAAAGTGAGGACAACTGGTGATAGCCCAGGATGCAGTGGATGTTTCTGGTGTGTTTGACGTCTGACCAAGCTCTAAGTGCTCCACAACACCTGCGTGAACTGCCTTCATGGCTATTGGAACAAGTTGTTCTCATCTGCCCTTTTCAATCAGGAAGTTTTCACACACTTGGGTAGACGCCCCCATAATTCACTGACGGGTTTGTGGCCCATTGATCACCCTCAACTTAGTTTAGCCACTCCATCCAGACAGTTTATGAGGTGTGGCCATTACACATGCTCCAGCTTTTTGGAGCCACAGGTGAGAGTTCAGTGCCAGGAAGACACCAAAGGTGGATGAGCAGCCCTGAAAAGGGTAGAGCAAACCCTCCATTAACATCCATATACCCATACATAATGTCTATTGATTAATTGACTCATATTATACACTAAAGTTACCAAACATTTTTCATCCATTATGGCATTTGATCTTCCAAACAATTTATGAGATAAGTAGTAAAGGTATTAATTTCTCCATCTTGTAGAGTGAAAACAAAGGTTCAGTCTCTCTGAGGCTCAGAAAGGTTCTTACTTTTTCAAAGTCACACAATCAGTGTACAATAGAATTAAGACTCAAACCCATTTCTTCTTACTCCAAATCTAGTGATTTTTTCCTCTATTTTTTTTTTCAATCCGGGTCATAGTTACCACCTCAGTTGTGCTTTCCCTAGAAGGGTTGCTTTGGAAAATGACATAGAAATAGCAGAGGCTGGTTTCCTAATGCACATAAATGACAGAATAATATTCAAAAGGTAGACTTGAATGGGTTGTCAAGGCAAACTCCAGAGATCAGAGATAGTGCGGGTTAGTGAACAGCCCTATGTCTCCTCCCCATTCCATTTTCCAACTGCTACCTAATCTCCAGCTTCCAACAATTCTTTAGTAGAGATGATAGAATGATAGTTTCTCAAGATACCTGAAGGAGAAGTTCCAGACCTCCTAGAAAACATTTTTATTAGACACCAATTATGTTTGTAGCATGATTGGGCCAAATAAAAGTATTTCCACATCAGATGTCTCCATAATTAAACTATTCTTTTAGAAATAACAACAATGAGGAAATGGGGAGAAAATGACTTTTATCCAAAATTGAGTATATATAAAGTTAGATACACCAGGATATCTACTTCCAAGTGGATGGGGGAAGTATTATGTGTTTTAGTTTTCTTTGTTGTGATATAGAATTTCACTGAGACTAAAGTGTAGCTCCTCTCTATATACTGTCCTTAACTATCCAGAATTTTTTTTTCCACTGACCTAGGATTTCATCATTGCAGGAGGAACTCCCCATGTGGACATGCCAACCACTGATGCAGATCAGCAACTCCTTTATAACTTGTAAGTGTTAAGAGAGTTGCCTGGGGCAATAAGAGATTCAATGTCTTCATCACTGTCATGAAGTTAATATGTGACAGAAACAAAACCTCTTCCTCCATCCACCCTATCCATTACGCTATGCTGCTTTATGAAATATATAGTGGCATTTCAGTGGTACACTGGATAGAGCAGTAAGTCTAGAGTCAGGAAGACCTGAGTTCAAATTCTCTTTCAGACACTAGCTATGTGGTCTTGGGTAAGTCTCTTAACATCAGCTTCATCATCAGTAAAATGGAGGTGATAATAGCACCTGTCTCACAAGGTTGTTGTGAGGATCAACTGAGATAATTTTGTAAAGTGCTTAGCAGAGTGCCTGGCACACAGTAGTAGCTGTATAAATGCTAGCTATTATTATTATTGTTATTATATACCATAACTACATTAAATAAATCTGGCTATAAGCATGAGCCATTAAACCTCTTCAGAATTTTCAGCTATACTTAAAAATGTAATACCAGTTTTTAAAAGAAAAAGAAATACCTTATCCATCCTCTCATGCATTTTTATTTCTTCTTTTGTGAACACTGTACATTTGGCAACTGTATAGGCTTGAGGGAAACTAATGCTTTGACATGTTTTTAAATCATTGGTTTACAATTAGTGATGTTAGAGTTATTTGAAACCATTCACTAAGAAAGTCTCAGCATCATAATTGTATTACATGACTTTATCTTTGTTTATCCTCATATTCATTTATATTTTAAATTCTATTTAGAATTACTTATTGGTTAATAATATTGATCTGGATTCTCCCAGTGCATGATTTCTCCCCTGTACATAAGGACATCCAGTCACCCAGTTAAGTTGTGATCAGTGGGGCTTTGGGCCCACAAAAGCTAGTCAGCTCACTATCAATTAGAAATGCCATATTGTGGCTGAAATTTGGCATTAAAGCTGACTATTTACTCCAACCAGAGTACCACAAACCAATGTCATCCATTTGTTTCAGTCACTAGGGTCTTTGTAATACTTGAGATTCAAGACTGGTAGATATCAAAAAATATGCTGAATGGTCTACGAAGAGTCAGTCTATCTACCTGAAATCTGTAAAATTTGCTTTTAGAGAGAAAGGGCACTGAGAGAATCCCCTCCAACACTCTTTAGTGCTTTGGGTTTCTGTTTTGTGTCCCACAGATTTTATATAGTCAAAGATAAAGAATGTAAATTTCCTGAGGGCCCAGATGGCTTCATTTTTTGTCTGCCTACCACAGTAGCACTGTGTGTGTCTGTATGTATTCTGAAGAAGTATAATGGATCATGCCTGTAGCCAGATCTATTAAACAGTTATGATCTATGATAATCATAATAATAATAAATAGCCTAGTACATATCTATGCTAAGCACTTTGCAAACATCTCAAGTGATTCTCACAGTTTTGAGAGATGTAGATAGATGGACAGAAAGATAGATGTGGATAAATAGATATAGATATATACATTCACATGAATATATGTGGGTATATATGCATATGTAGATGCATGTGTGCACATCTATATATACATATATGTATAATCTCATTTGAAACAACCCTTTGAAATAATGTTAGCATTATACCATTTTATAGATGAAAAAACTATAGTTCAAAGACATCGTGACTTACCTGAGGTCAAAAAGATAAAAATTGCATAGTTTATATGTTCACTCTAGTGCTTGGCACTATGTCAGATACCCCAAAAAAGTACAAGGCAAAGTCCTTGCCCACAAGGAAATCTAATTGAGGTAGAAAGACTAACATCATCATATGATGATTTCAAATTTGGGAACCGTATCTATTAGACGTAACAGATAAAAAATGTATAAGCCTACATGCTGCATTGATACCCACATAATGTCCATAGAACCAATGGGAGTCAGCACATAACCAAGTGATAAATTATGTAGTATAGAGAGTCTATATAATGGCAGCTTCCTTAAGATTCTTAAGAAATCCAGGATCAAATTTGTCCATCAAAGTCAATTTTCCCATCACTCATTTACTGGCCTAACTCCTAAAAATACTATCTTCCCTGGCATATCTTCTTTCAGAAAATCGAATGCCAACTTCAGACAGCATTTGGGACAATTGATGGATAAACAACAGGTGCAGTCCCTGCCTAAGCTGTTTTTACTATTGCTATTTGTCTAGAAAGAGGATTGATTATGATGTAATGGTGATAGTTTCCCCAGGGGGCCACAAACTGACTCTGAAAGTAATTGATACCCACATGTATCAAGAGACCTAGAGGAATGCCACCAGCACATTGGATGGACCTCATTGGATGAATGAGTCACACAGGATAAGAAGGCAAGAATGGATTGTGATCTAAATTTCTAGAAATGGTACCCACATTTATGTGATCACAGATGTACCGGTGTAAGGAATCATTTTCTCCCTCAAATGAATGACCTTTCTTCATATCTTTCTTTTTTGCAAGAAGATATGGTTCATTCTCTTGAAGGGATTTGTTTTTATGAACATTCGCTTATCATTTATTGGTTTCACTTATATAAGGTCTAAATCTGTACAATGAAATCCTTTCATATTACTCTACTGGGTTTGAGTTAAACATATATAAATGAACATTTGGGCATCTGAGCACATTCTCTCGCTCCACATATCAAATCAGTTGCCAAATCTTGCCATTTCTATCTCTTCAACATCTCTTGACCCCTTCTCTCCACTCATACAGCTATTACCTTAATTCAGGCCTTCATCACCTCTTACCTAGCTTATTACTTGTTATTACAATTGTTCTCGCTCCCTCGTGTCTCCCCTCTTCAATCCACCCTATACACTGCTACCAAAGTCATTTTCCTTACTCATAGACATGACTGTTCTACTCAGTCAACGACAGTGCCTTCCCATTGCCCAAGGATAAAATATAAACTCTTCTGTTGTGCTTTTAAAGCCCTACACAACCTGGCCACAATTTATCTTTCCAGCCTCTTTGGCCATCAATCCCCTTCCCACACTCAGCAATCCACCCAAACTGGTCTTATCTCTGTTCCTCAGTCAGTCAATCAACAAGCCTTTATTAAGTGCTTACTACGTGTTAAATACTGTTCTTCACACGTAATACTCAAATTTCAAGTCTCTATGTACCTTGGCACTAGGCATCCCCCATACCTTGAATGTTCTTTCTCTTTATCTCTGCCTCATAGAGCTCTTGTCTGCCTTTAGGAAGCCACTTGAACGCTATCTTTGGCATGAATCCTTTTGGGATTTCTCTCACCCCTCCCAAGTGAAAGTGCCCTTCCTTTCAAACCACCTTGTATTTAACTACTGTGTATGTATTTGGATTTATTAATTTTATATTTATGCACTATGCATTTTTAAATGTGCTTGTCTCTACCATTGTAATGTAAGGTACTTATGGGTAAGGATTGTTTCATTCTTTGTGTTTGTCTCCCCAGCACTTAGTATAACTCCTGGTACATAATTGGTATGTAAAATACTTGTTGGTTGATTGGGTAATCCTTTGGTCCAGGCTTCTCTTCTTTTGTGGTTCTATATTAAAAGACGCATTCCAATAAATATCATTGTTCAACAATTTTTATGGTCTTAATTTAATTGTTCGTTATAGGAAGTTCTCTTTGAACTCAGATAAGTATTCAAATAGCCATACCAGCAATGATCGATTCAATCCACACTTGTAAGCTCGATATGGGCGGTATCATGTATTATCTAAACTTTATTATCTCCCCCAATGTCTAACACGATGATGTACACAGTAAACAAGCAAAATTATTAAATGAGATTAATTAGCATTTTCTAACATCGGATCTGACCAGAAGACCACAGTAGAGGGTCTGGGTGTCACTGAAAAGCAGCTTCGTCTGTCTGGCTTCTCAACTTCCCTCTATTTTGGTGTCTTCTTCCAAAGAAGTTATTCAGGGTTATAGAAGAAAACAGAATCATTAAAAAGGCTTAAAACCCTACCAAGCAGAATTGTCATTAATAAGAGTTGGACACCTGGTGTAATGCACTAGGATATAAACATGCTACTGAGTCTCAAGGGTAGACAGGTGTTCTCTGACATTTGGAAACAAAGCTAAACTATGTTTACTGTGCATGTCGCATATAGCCTCAGTGAAAGTGTGTGTCTGTGTGTGTGCGTGTATACGCGCGCACGCACACACGCTCTGCTTAAGCTGCTGCAGAGGCTATACCTTTGGCAAATTCATTCATTTAATTCTCCACAAACTCCATAGATATGAGAGTAAAACAACAGAGATTTCCTATGTCATCATTTCCTTCTCTAAGGGGCTTTGATTTACTTACGTCTTATCCAAATCCAATCTATTGTTAGTTATAGTCATATGAGAGTTTTATTGGCCAACATTAGCAGCAAAAGCACATTTAAGTCTGGTCTGTATGATTGCAATCACCCTCAAATGGTAGTGAGGGGGGGTGAAAAAATCCCTGCTTAACCCTGAATATCACAGGATGTTAGAGCTGAAAGGGACCATTTCGTCTGAACTGTACTAGATTAAGAATCCCCTTTCATACCTTCACAAGTACTAGCTGCCTGGCTTTTATATTTAAGACCTCTGGTTAAGAGGTGCCCAAGTCCTCCTGAGACAGCCCACAGAAAGGAAGCTAGAAAGCTGTATCAGACATCCAGCCTCCAGACTTCACTTCTAGCAGGAAGTGAGTTTTCAGCTGGAAATGCTGAAAGAGATGATTGCAGATTGACACGAAGGCAGGTAGGGAAGCTCTGATAACAAAAATGGCATGACTGAATAAATAAAGGCTGTAGCTAGGGATTTTTGGGGGGGAGAGGCGGAGGGAGGCAGGTGGAGAGGGAGGGGAAAAAATAGACTAATTTAGCTAGATATGCTCCGTGTCAGAAACTATCAAGAGATGAAGTTGGACATGTAAGGGTGGGGAAGGGCAGTTTGTGTAAAGAGTTAGATGAAAGACTGAGGGAGTTAGGCATGATATAATAATCAATCTAGTAAATATTTATTAAGAACCTACTATGTTTCAGGTGCTGTGCTGAGTGCTGGGGATACAAAAGGAGGCAAAAGACAGCCCTTGCCCTCAAGAAGCCTGCAGAATAATGGGGAAGATAATGTGCAAAACAAATATATACAAACAAGCTATGTACAGGATAAATAGGAAATAATTAACAGAGGAAAGGCACTAAAATTAGGAAGGATTGGGACTTCAGGGAAGCCAGGGAAGTCAATGGCAGGAGCATTCCAGGAATGTGAAATAGCCAGGGAAAATGTCCAGAGGCAAGAGATGGGAGAGTATTATTCTTGAAACAGCCAGGAGACCAATGTCACTGGAAGAAAGTAGGAGGCCAGGAATAAGGTGTGAGAAGACTGGAAAGGTAAGGGGGAGCTAGATCATGAAGGCCTTTGAATGCCAAACAGAGAAGTTTATATTTGATCCTAAAGGTGATAGGGAGCCACTGGAGTTTATTGAACGTGTGTGGGTTTTTTGGGGGGGAGTGGGGTGGAGAACAGGTAACATGGTCACATCTGCACTTTAGGAAAATCACTTTAATGGTTGAATGGAAGATGGGTCAGAAGGGAGAGCACAGAGACTCACCAGTAGACTATTAAATAAGCCAGGCATCAGGTTGATAAGGACCTGCACTAGAGGGGTGGCAGTGTCAGAGAAGAGAAGGAGGTATATTAGGGAGATGTTGTAAAGGTGAAATCAACAGACTTTGGCAACAAATTGGATGGGGGGTGGGGACTGAAACTGAGAAACTGAGAATGACTCCTAGAACTGTGAGCCTCAGGGACCAGGAGGATGGTGATGGCCTCCACAATGGTAGGAAATGTAGACAGTAGGATGCCGTTACAGGTTTTTGAGCAGCGAAGTGATGACATTTGGTATATTTGAAGTAAGCTAAACTTTACAGTGTGCTGGTGTGTCTTCTTAGAAAAAAAATGTATACAGAATATACTTTTAAGTTTAATCTGCATTATACACATTTTCTCCATAACCTTCTCAAGTCCAACAATTAAAAAAAAATCAAGCCCTGATTTGTAGTCTTCACAATTTCTAAAGGATAAATGTTCCTATTGTCTCTCAACAACCATCCAGTAGGAGCTGGCTCTATCACACCCCAGCTTAGAGATCCGTGTAGGAAAGACTATACGAGGAAAACTAGAAGCCCAGAGATGAACTGGGGGCACTATAATAGCATCAGTACAAAGTGTCAAAATGATTTGGGCCTAAGCTTCACTTTCCTTAGGAATATTGCAGCTCCAGCAAACTGACTCTCCTTTTACCTCCCTGTGGTATTTATTGTCTATAGATGTCCTGTGATCCATTTGTCTAATTAATTTTATTCACTGTAGCCATTTGTGGTATATTCTAGCCATTCTCTATTTTATTCATGCATGTAAGTTTTTTCCAACAATCAGTTAAATTTTTTTGCAATTACTACTTGCAAGGCCTTGGACTAGAGACTCAGTGGAATACACAGTGTGAGACATGCTTTCTCTGCTCAGTTCTATGAAGTTATTAGGCACCAACAATGCTAGGTACCATGCTAGAGGTGCTAGGGTACAGAGCCCAAAATGAAACAGTCCCCGCCCTCAAGGATCTAAGGTTCTTCTGAAGTGAGACGACATATACTCAAGTAAGTCAAATAAAGTATGTCCAAAGTGATTCCAAGAGGAGAGGGAAAAGGCAGGAGGAGAGAGACAGAGACAGAAGGACCAGAGACAGAGACAGAGAATTAAGTAGGTGAATCAGGAGAGAGCTTAGTCAGTTTGTTGAATTTAAAATGGTACACACAAAAAAAGTAACTAGCAATAATAACTATCTCCTTGAAAGTGAGTATTTTGTAATTTTTTTTCTCTGGAGGTTTGTTTTGTTTTTTGGTTTGTTTCTTTTCTTTTTGAGGCAATTGGGATTAAGTGACTTGCCCAAGATCACACAGTAAGTGTCTGAGGCCATAATATTTTTTTAATTTCCCACTGTACCTAGCATAATGCTCAAAACACAGCAGGTCCTCAGTAAATGGCCATTGGGCGAATTGAAATGAATTGAATTGAAATCAAATAATATTACACACTCACTAGTAATCCCTCACATTAAGGCCAAATGACCTCTTGAACATCCAAGCTCACTTTAGTATCAAGTCAGACTTTATGGAAGCAAAGAAACAGATGATAGAGTTTGGTGGGGGGGGGGGGTTCCATATTTATAAAGCCCAAACAGGTTAATGCACATTTTTGACATTACAGTCTTTTATTTCTATGTTTAATTTACTTTCAGAAGGCACGTATAACTATAATGTACATGGTGAGCAAATAATTTTATTCATATATTTGGACATAAAAAATATCATTAGGCAGCCTAATAATCCCAGCTGACAGCCAGAATAATTTTTTTAAAAAACAGATATATCGAAAAAGAATTCGAGAAAAGCAAGACCAGCGTTCAGATCCAGTGCCCCTGCTTTACTAGGTGGCACTGATTTATACCAGCGAATGCTGTAATTTGCAAACCCATTTCATGATCAATGCTCAGCCTATCTTGCATTTATACAACATCATGAAAAGTTGCCCCAGCATTAGCATTTGCTGGAAGCAGACATGCAAAGGAAGACTGACTGTACTTTTCAGGCAAGTGAGCAGGTGGTTTTATAATATTTATTCTTAGACTCGGTTTCCATTTTATTTTTTGTGCCTCAAGTTGATGGCATAGATATTGTTCTCTGTGCACAGCAGTATTTATCAACTCCAAAATCTATACCTTAAACTTTTGCTGTCCAGATGGTTTTCAAGCAAAAGGGGAGAGTAATATTCCACATTTTAATAATTTGGAAATTTGCTAGAGAAATCCAACATCTTAAGTTCTATATCAGGCAATGACAATAAAGGTAATTTCCATACTAAGCTGACTAATATTTACCTTGGCCCCATCTAGCTCATCTTTGGTCCTGCCAATTGTTCATTTATCCTATCCCTAGCTCATTTCAGACACTTAACTGGCTGTGTGACGTTTGATAAGTCACTTCACCTATTTGTGTCTTAGCTTCCTCATCTGTAAAACAATGAAGTTAAACTCCACGGCCCCTAAGACCCTTTTCAGCTCTAAAGTTATGACCCTATGATTCTGTCATTGTAACTAGAAGCTTGTCCCTTCCCCCCCCATCACCTCAGCTCCACACATTTTGTATATATTTATATGTATATGTCCTCCAAAAGAATAGTAAGTTCCTTGAGGGAAAGGGTTGTTTTATCTTTGCTTTTGCACAGGGCAACTAAATGGTGGAATGGATTAAGTGTCAGGCATGGAGTCAGGAAAACCCAAGTTTAAATCAGGCCTGAGACATTAGCTGTATGACCCTGGGCAAGTCATTTAACCCATTTGCCTCCATTTTCTTATCTGTAAAATGGAGATATTCATAGCACCTATATCACAGGTTTGTTAAAAGGATCGCATTAAATAATTGTGAAGAACTTACAACAGTGCCTGGCATATAATAAGTGCTATATAAATGTTAGCTATTATTATTATTATTATTATTATTATTATTATTATTATTATTATTATTATTCCCAACACTCAGCATAGTACTTGGCTAAAAGATGCTTAATAAATGCTTGCTCACTTATTGATTCATTTATCCCCCCCAAAAAAATAGTAACTAGTTTCACTTCTAATATAACTAAAGTAAGATGTTAAAAAGTATTTTTTTTTCTTTTCATCCACACCCTTTCTTCAAACTCAAAGCATGAGCAAGCATTGATGTCCATGGCCTTCTCTACCTCATTCACCAGCCCCTCCTTTTGGATGGGCCTCAGCTTCATGGCAAGGTGTACCAGAGAAACTGGTTTTACACACCCAGGGGAAAAATGACAGCTTTTCAGCTCATAAACAGAGAAGAGAAGCTTCCACACACGCCCTGACCTGCCTTTTTCAAAATGCCTACACATCCAGTATGGCAGAGAAATCTTCAAGACACATCAGGCAGTCTTTACATAACTTTCTGTGTGAAGTGGTTTCATAATGTTTACAGCCCAAATAGGTCATAGGTGACAGTACTGCCATCTTCATATTTAAAAGTTAATGACCTACTTGTTCCACAATGTCTGCTGTATGCATTTCTCCCCTTTCCCAGAATAAAAGTGCGTGGGAGAGGGAGGGAGGTTGCTGGTTGAAGAAAGGAGTTCACTTTGTTAAGAATGAAATGTCCAAAGGCATGGCAAGAGGCCAACTTTTTATGCCTTGAGGTAAAAGCCAACTGTTTTTCCGGGAGCTTGCCCTGATTTTCACAGCCCTTTCTGCAAATGTCTGTTATACCAGGAGTACGTGAGTTCACGTGCCCAAGAGTGACAGCGTACACAACAGCAATCATGTATTTATAAATCCATGTGCATTGAGACAAATTAAATTCAGGCAGGGCTTAGCCTCTATGTGCTCATCAGATACATGTGCCATGTAATAAAGTATTTAAATACCCATTTAAATACCTTTAAAGAACAGATTCAAACCCAGAAAATAAAAGTATTGATTCACAGATCAGACAAGGTCTTAGAGGCTATGTAGTCCAACACTTTCATCTTATAGATGAAACTGAGGCACAAAAAGATGAAGTGACGTGCCAAAGTCCCACAAGTAGTCTGTGTCAGAGGTGGGATTGGAACCCGGGTTTTCTGACATTATGGCAGTATCCTTCCCACTGTACCATATCTCCAAATTTAGTGGCTCAAACTCAATGACATCTTAGAGTTATGTCTAAAAACTACATGACAATTTCTTAGAGAATACCAACAATGATACCATGAAGGGATGTTGCATGATTCGAGATTCTGAGTCATCAGGAAGAATGTCTATTGCTTCTTTTAGATTTAAGGAGGAGAAAAAAAAAACTCTCAACAATCATTTTTTATGTTTTAGTTTTGTTGTGTCTTAATGGAATTTTTAGCATGGTTGCTGTGGAAAGTTCAGTTGTCTAGCAACAAGGTCCAAATATGCTTAAGGTTTGCTATGGTGTCAGAGGGCCTATTAAGGGTTAGCAGAGCTTTGTGTATTATTTTCAATGTACCTTTTATAACATTTACTGCAACGATTTCTTGGGGAAAATTAGTAGGAACAGTTTCTATATTCAAGAGCCATAGGCCATGGTGAATTTTAAATCAAAGGAGTATAAGCAATGGAAGTTTCCTTGGTTGGGTAAAAGAAGAAAAGACACACACACACACACACACACACACACACACACACACACACACACACACACACACACCCCTTACTGAGCAGGAGCTTTTGCATCCTTGGTAACTACTCTTTAAAAATCAGTATCTTCACCTTTAACAACTTCATCTGGCAGGTTTTTGGGGTTTTTTTTCCTCATAAGGGTTATATGTTTCTGATATGCTTTTAAGGGGGTAGAGGAAAAGAGAAAGTAAATTGTTTATTTGTTGAGAGGTTTTAATGAATAGATTTCCTAGAGGAAACTGCCCGTGGCATTCAGTAGTAAGATAGTTACAAACAAATTATGTTTTATTATTTCATATAAATGAATAGAAACACAGGAAAATGAAGACATTCAGGCACATAGAAATAGCACCTTGTAGTCTCCCTTCATCAACATACAAAAATATTTACCATATCAGAGAAAGGAAATTATTTTTCAAAACCCATAAGTGTATCTAGCAAACTTAAGGTCATAATTAAGACTTGGGAGGGACCCCAGAAGTCACCTGGTATGAACCCTTCATGTATATGAGTAGCATGAGGCCCAAAGAGGCACAAATCAAAGCAATTCATTCTAAATTCAATACATTCTATAGCCCCATGCTGCCTCTCAGAGAGGTTTTGAGGATATCCCTTTGTAAACCTCAAAGCACCATATAATTGTGAATTATTGTATATGTATATGTGTGTATCTATGCATTTACTATATACACATAAGCAGATGTCTGTCTACGTATGTGTGTACATGTGTGTATATTGTGTAGGTATGTGTATGTGTACTTATGTGTACCCATAACCACACAAACACAGAGAGTGTCCCAAAAGTCTTAGTATATTTCAAGCTTTAAAAACTTTTAAAGGCTTAAAAACAAAAACTTTTGAAGCTTCAAATTGCACCAAGGCTTTGGGGACACCCTGTATAAATATAGATATATAGATAGCTATAAAAAGGGAGGATTCTGGGAAGATGGTGCAATAAGGCAGGAAATTACCTGGCTCTCCTAAATTCCCCCACAAACAATATAAAATAACACCTCAAAGTGAACATTGAACAGCAGAAATAATTAAAAGTTGGGGTAAAGCAGTTGTCCACCTAAGACAACTTGGGAGAACATTAGGAAAGACCTGACCTCCCTCCCAGGGTGGTGGTTTGACCTGACTGAAGTGCAAACCCCTCTGGGCAGATATTGCCGAATCAACAAACAACAAGCCCTGGGGTGGCTGCAGCAGGTGGCAGCCTGTACTTCAGGAACTTTCATCTCAAGGACACTATGGGGGTCAGAAAGCTGATCAAAGGAAGATTGCATGATCCTCTGCTACTGCCAGAGGCCAGACCCAGATGCACAGACCAGACACAGTCCCAGAGCACACACCAATGAGTGAAGCTGCAAAGGGCAGGGACCTTGCTGGCTGTGGGTACTTGTGGAGTCCCTGGTTTGGGTTCCAAGGCAGAGGAGTGGGCTAAAGCTTGCAGCTGCAGGAGGGACTGCAGGAAGCAGGAGCGTTTGGGGTGACAGCATTCCTGGGTACCCTGGTCATGGCTCAGAGGAAGAGAGAAACACCTGAAGTTAGGTCACCAGATAGAGCTCAGAAAACAACTGCAAAAACAAAACCCAAAGCCTGAGATATCCCCCACACCTCGAGACTAGAATCAAACTTCAACACAAAGGTAACAGACAAGAAATAAGCTGCCTTAAATAGACAGACAGACAGACAGATAGACAGATAGACAGACAGACAGACAGACAGACAGACAGACAGACAGACAGACAGATAGATAGATAGATAGATAGATAGATAGATAGATAGATAGATAGATAGATAAATGATGATCATAGATAGCTACTATGGTGATAGAAAAGATCCATGCTCAAACTCAGAAGAGAGTGAAGTTAAAATAGCTTCATGTATCTCAAAGAAAAAAATCAAAATGGTCATAAGCCCAAGAAGAGTTTTTGGAAGAGCTTAAAAAGGACTTTAAAAATCAAATCAGAATGATTAAGGAAAAATTAGGGGGGGAAAAATAACAGTAATGTATGAAAATCAAGAAAATTATGAAAAGAAAGTCAAACAATTGGAAAAAGAGATCCAAAAACTTACGGAAGAAAATAACTCCTTAAAAATTAGAATTGGGCAAGAGGAGGCTAATGACTTCATCAGACAATGAGAAATAATAAAACAAAATCAAAAGAATAAAAAACTAGAAGAGAATGTGAAACATATCATTAGAAAAACAATTGACCTGGAGAACAGATCAAGGGGAGACAATGTAAGAACCATTGTACTACCTGAAAGTTATGATAATAATAAGAGTCCAGATACTATACTTCAAGAGATTACTCAGGAAATTTTAGAATTAGAGGGTAAAATAGAAATAGAAAAAATCACCACCTGAAAGAGATCTCAAGACAAAAACTCACAGGAACATCATAGCTAAATTTGAAGCTCCCAGGTCAAGCAACTGGAAAAAAAATTAATTAATATAATATTTAGCAGCTTCTACATTAAAAGACCAAAGCTCATATAACAATATATTCTGAAGAGCAAAGGAGCTGGGCTTGCAACCAAGAATAATTTATCCAGTAAAGCTGTGTTATCCTAAATGAAAAAAAAAAAGGATATTTAAAGGGCTTTCAGATATTTGTGAAGAAAAGACCAATACTAAATGAAAATTTTACCTAACAGACTCAGGAGAAACATAAGAAAGTAAATATTAAAGACCTACTATAAAAGATTTAGAAAGGTCAGAATCTTTATTTTTTACATGGGAAAATGTGATCTGTAATTCTTAAGAATATTATCATTACTTGGGTAGTTTGAAAGAGTATATGTAGACAGAAGGCTTGGGGTTGAGTTGAGTATGATGGAATGATCCTAAAAAATAAAATTGGGTAGGGAGAGGTAAAATGGAACAATTATCTTATACAAATGAGAAGTGAAAGGAGGAATTGTTACAGTGGAGGCAAAAGTGGGGTGGAAGGGTGGTAATACTAGAACCTTATTCTCATCAGAACCAAGTTAAAGAGGAAATAACATATACATCTAGACAAGTCTTCTTAATTAACAGAGAAACAGGAAGGTGAAGGGATAGGATAGGGGAGGGACTCCTAAAAGGGTGAATAGATTAACAAATAGGAGGCTAAAGGGAGAAGATTCTTAGAAGGGATGCAGTTTTGGGAAGCAACAGTTGGAAGTCAATTGGATGTTCGAGGAAGGATAGCATAAAAAAAGAGGGAGAAAAGGATAAACAGTGATAAAAAATAGGATGGAAGGAAATTCATGACTGGTAATTATAACTTTGAATGTGAATGGGATGAACTCATCCATAAACAAAAGCACATAGCAGAATGGATTAAAAGCCAGAATCCAACAATATGTTGTTTACAAGAAACACATTTAAAAATGAGAACTAAAATAAAGTGCTGGAGTAGAATTTATTATGCTTCAGCTGATGCAAAAAAAAAAGCAGGGGTAGAAATCATGATTTCAAAGTTAAAGCTAAAATAGATTTAATTGAAAGAGATAAACAGAAAAACTACATCATGATAAAATGGATTTCATAGATAATGAAGTAATATCAATACCAAACCTATAAGCATCAAATGCTGTAGCATCCACATTTTTGAAAGAAAAGCTAAATGAATTATAGGTGGAAATAGATAGCAAAATTATAACAGTGGGGGACTTCCCTCTTTCCTCTCAGAATTAGATAAATCTAACTAAAAAACAAATAACGAAAAAGTCAAGGAAATGAATAGAATTTTAAATAAGCTAGATATGATAGATACCTGGAGAGAGTTGAATGGGAATAGAAAGGAATACACATTTTTTCCCAGTGGCATAGGGTACCTTTACAAAAATTTACCATATGTTAAGACATAAAAACTTTATAGTTAAATGCAGAAAAGCAGAAATATTAAATGTATCCTTTTCAGATCACAAGGCAATAAAAATTATATTTAATAAGGAACCATGGAAGCACAGATTAAAAATTAATTGGAGACTAAATAACCTAATATTAAAGAATGAGTGGGTTAAAAAATAAGTGATAGAAATAATAAATAATTTATTAAAGGGAATGATAATAATGAAACGACATATCAAAACCTATGGAATGCAGCAAAAATAGTAATCAGAGGAAAATTTATATTTCTAAATGATTACATCAACAAAATAAAGAGTTGACCAATGAATTGGGTATATAATTTAAAAATCAGATAAAGAACAAATTAAAAATCCCCAATTAAACACCAAATTTAAAATTCTAAAACTTAAAGGTGAGATTAATAAAATTAAGTGTAAGAAAACCATTAAATTAATCAATACATATATATATACATGCACATATGCATTTAGACACGTGTGTGCATGCATATGTATATATATACATATATATATATATATATATATATATATACACACACACACACACAGGTCATAGGTGTGTATATGCATATATTCCTTTTAAGTTTTAAATCCACTAAAAGAGAATATTCTTTATTCTGTATTCTGAACAATAACTGGCAAATTTGTGGCCAATATCTTCTGATATTGTTGTTCATGAAATGAACATCAAGCCCTGGACTTGAATCCCAGCACTGATACTTACTATCTATGTGACCTTGGCCTAATCCCTTAATTTTTCAGGGCTTGGTTTCTTTGTCTGTGAAATGATTGGGTTGGACTAAAGGACTACTGAGGTCCCTTCTAATTCCCAACTTTTCATGTTGTGATCCTACATCACCAAATAGCTATTATTTTATGGTTGGAATATATTTTTTTACCATGAGTTATATACAAACATGAAACTGAACAGTAGGTAAAAGTGAGAAATCAGTAGCTGATTTTTGCAGTGAAAGTGAATAAATCTGGGATTAAATCTGGGCTTTAATGCTACTTAAATATCCATTTAGGAATGTCATCATCTGCTGCACTATATTTTGCGAACTCTGCAACACTAGGATTTTTAACACTTTTATACTGAACATAAACCTTAAAGCACTACAGAAAGGGTTATTCAAAGAGATTGGCCTAGCAATCCCTACAGAAAAAAAACTAAATGAATGGAAAGAGTCTATAATCCAGATTATGGCATACCCTGGAGTGGCTACTCCTTTGTGTTAGAACATCAAAACATGTATTCATGACAGGAACTGAAGTTGGACAGTGAGATGGGGCCAATATTGACCAGACCAGAAAGAGTGGAGTAGATTTCCTTGAGAGGTTTGTTCACAGTTCTTAAAGATCCCAAGATTCTCCATAGTAGAAAGATTCATTTTTTTAATACAAATATCCTTCCAGTGGAGGGCAGGTAGGTGGAGCAGTGGATAGAGTACCAGCCCTGAAGTCAGAAGGACGTGAGTTCAAATCAAGCCTCGCACACTTACTAGCTATGTGAACCTGGACAAATCATTTAGCCCTGTTTGCCTCAGTTTCCTTATCTGTAAAATGAGCTGGAGAAGGAAATGGCAAACCACTCCAGTATCTTTGCCAAGAAAACCCCAAATGGGGTCACAAAGAGTTGGACACAACTGAAATGACTGAACAACACAATCCTTTCAGTGAGGGTCTATGGTTGTGAATCTTGAAATGCCACAATCTGCAAGGAAGTAAAATTGTGGTAGTATGGAGCAGCAGACATAAGCACAACCCTCCATCCAAATGAAAATCCATTCCAAATCATATATGAAACTCTAGAAACTACAGAGACATCAAATGAGTTCTATGTAGACATTCTGCCAGAAATAATGTATTTGATAAAGCTGCTAGCTTTTTATCTTCATAGTCGGTTTGCCATATTAATTCAAGAGCCTCCAAAATATGAGACACAATGGCAATAAGTCAAAATTTTCATTATCTGCTCTTTGATTTGTCATCATTTGTCATAACTGCTAGCATATAATAAAGGGCTTACTTGTATCTTTTCCATCAATTTCCATCAATTCCTTTTTTCGTACTATTTTCAGCCCTGGACCACACTGGTCCAGTGAAAGGTTCTAGCATTCATTTACCTAAGACTGCCTTCCTCCATTTGATAGAAGTGTTATTATTCACCACTTTGAGACTTATTCTGAAATCGTTTATCCCCCAGAAAACTGTCTTATATTACTTTGAATCATGACTTTTCCACTTGACTTCTTACCTGCACAATTGCAATAACCTCCTGACCCATCTCCCTACATCCAGTGTCATATTAATAATGGGAAGTGGCATTCACATAATGCTTAAAGGTCTACAAAGCAGTTTACATGCATTACCTTTTTTGAAATTCAAATCAACCTATAAATTTGAGAGTACAGTTATCCCTTCCACATTGCAATTTTCTCCATTGTGGTTTTGATATATGGTGGGTCGGCATAAGAAATTAAATGGGAATTTGGGGAGAGTTTTGCAGAAGCCTCAGATGACAAGGCCAGAAGACGGCACAGAAAAAGTTTAGAAACTCAAAAATGCATGAATTATATATATAGTATAGTATAATATCAACATATTTTATCTTTTTATACCATAATAGTTACTTTATTAATCAATAAGACTTCTAAGTTTCCATGCAAAAATCTGAACTAGGGAGTGTTGTCAGTTTGGTTGTGGCACTTACAATGGAGACATCACAGTAGAGACTAGAATCCTTGAATCTTGTTTATTTGCCTTGAACGATTCACTTGAGATATCATCCCAGCTTTCTTGGAAACCAGAATCCTGTGCTTACCCATATAGCTAATGATAAAATTAGTATTATTACCTCAATGTTTTATATATCTAATTACTCTTTTCTTTTTTCTATTTACTCTGAAATTTCTAAGATATTCAAAATTATACAATCAAGCTAACAATAGATGCTTTCCCCCCTGGCTTTTTAGTGTACTTTACTTCATCATTAAGTATTAAAAATAGGAAAATATTAATAGATAAAGAATTAGAAGGCATGTTTATCAGAGTTTTATATGTAGCACAAAGTAGAGGGATAATTAGTTTATTTGCTGATAGAAATAGGATCCAAATTCTCTCTTTTGGCTATGATGACAGTTGGAAACTGACAAGATGAAATTTAGTAGGAATTAATGTAAAGATATTGACAAATTGGAGTGCATCCAGTGGCAGATGACTAGGATGATAAAGAAACTCAAAATTATGTCATATGAAGATGGATTGATAGAGCTGAAGAATTTTTGACTGGATAAGTAAAGACTTAAGAGAACATGATACACCTCATATGATATATCAAGATTAACTCCAATGGAATATGACATAGATATAAACAAATTAAAGTGCAAAGAGGAAATTACCTTTCATATCTATGGATAGGGGAAGAATCAGTGACCAAACAAGGGACAGAAAGGATTGTAATAATTTTTTTTAAATGGACAATTCTGATTACATAAAATTAAAAAGTTTTTGCACAAACAAAACTAATGCAACTATAATTAGAATAGAAGTAGCTAAATGGGGGTGGGAGTGGGGAATCTTTGCAGCAAGTTTATCTGGCAAAAGTCCCATTTCTAAGATATATACAAGGAACTGCTTCATGTACCATTCCCCAAAAGGCAAATGGTTAAAGAATATGTATAGGTAGTTCTCAAGAAATCCAAGCTGGCAACAACTGTGTGGAAAAAAAATGCTTCAAGTCACTTATGATTAGAAAAATGCGAATTAAAGCAACTCTGAGGTTCTACTTCACATCCATCAGATTGGCAACACTGACCAAAAAAAGGAGCGGGGTCAGGGCAATAAATGATAAATGTTAAAGGAACTGTGGGAAAAAAGGTACATAAGGACTATTGGTGGGGCTGTGCATTGTTATAGTCATTCTGGGAAGAAATTTGGAACTGATCAATTCAGTGGTCAGTTGTGATTCCAGATGACCAATGGTTAAAATTAAAAAAAAGTTACCCTTCTCCTAACAAAGAGGTGATAGATTAATATGAAGAACACATTTTAAGACATAGTCATTAGAGGAATTTGCTTTCTTTAACTATGATAAATTGATACAAGGTTTTTTTTTCTTTTTTTCCAGCAGAATGGGAAATAGGAATGAGAAATTTTAAAATAATCAAATAAAGTAAATGAATGAATGAATGAATGAATGAATGAATGGACAGATAAATAAGTGTATAGAAACAAATGATTTTAAAAAAACGTAACAGTTTTCTCCAAATTTTTTGGGGGAAGGGGGACTTAATGTAGAAGACATAGTGACTGGTGCTTAAAAAACCAACATAGTTTGGAATAGCAACTAACATGAATATATTAAAGAGTTAATGAAAGGAGCAAAAATGAAGTAGCAAGAAATAGTACAGCAAACTCTCCCTTCCCCTCCCCCCCAAAAAATCAAAGCTCCTCCAAACATATATAGAAAATACATCAGACTGAATCTTGATGAGGAAATTCAAGAAGAAGTCACAATGCATCATTTTTTCCAGTCACCTTTACATAGGGAGATAGACTAAGAGTTCTGCAGACACTGGGGGCAAAGCCAAGTAGAGTAATCCAGTGCCCAGGGAGAAGCTGTGAAAGAGGAGGTCCCAGACCAATACAGGGTGCCTTGAGCAGGGGGTGGGAAGAGGTGTCAACTGGATGCTTTATTGCTTACCACCCAGCTCTAGATCACAGCTGGAAAACGAACAGAGGAGGGGAACTGTGGCTATGGATAGTGCTCTAAGGGAAGGGAGCAGCCGTGCCTCCTAGACTGCACACCAAACAAGGAGCAAATTCAGACACAAGCAGCGACTGTATGGCTTAGACCTCAGGAAGAGAGCAAGGTCTCACTCAGCTTTCCGCCCAGTCAGAAGCCACAAGAGAAATAAGCAGGGCAGAAATCATAGACCAAGGGGAAGCCTTCAGTTCTCTCACTCCAAAACATCAGAGCTTCCCAACTGGTTGACAGAAGCTTAGTCCAGCTCTGCCCAAAACCCCAGTAAGGAATTTAGAGAGCTCAGAAAATTAGATTTTGCCTGTATCAAACTACTTTGGGAACACTCAAAGAAAGTTTGTATGTTCCCAGTCTAAAATGTCTCTGAGATCCTGGAATAACGTAATACTTACTACCTCAAGAGAACAGAAACAAAACTGTCCCAGGTCTTCCTTCCAAAAGTGTCACAGACTAATGTGAAAATATGCTTAATAGGAATGTATACGTACAGCCTATATCAGATTTCACACCGTCTTCAGGAGGGAGGTGGGGTGGGAAAAGGAGAAAATTTAAAACTCAAAAGCTTATGGAGGTGAATGTTGAAAACTAAAAACAAATTAATAAAAAATAATGCTTTCTAAAAAAAAAGTGTCACAGAGCCCAGTTCTAACATCAAGTCTGAAGTCAGAAATGAGCTGAAAGAATAAGCAAACAAACAAACAAAAAAGAATCCCACCATAATGAGCTACTGTGGTGACAGGGATACTCAGAATAAAAACCCAGAAGAGAATGATTCCAAAACATGGACAAGCAAAGCCTCAAAGAAATATACATCTTGAGTAAAAATTCAACTTGAATTCCTAGAAGAGACGAAGCAAGAGTTTCTAAAGAAGTTTAATTTTTTTTTAAATAAATGAAATGAGACATGAGAAAAAATGGAAAAGAAATTAGATGTATGAAAGAAAGAATTGGAAAGGAAACAAGCTTAGCATAAAATATAGAAAACCTTGCCCAAACAACAAACTCCCTAAATTTGGAATGGACCAAGTAAATGCCAATGACTCCATGAGGCAACCAGAAATATTAAAACAAAGTCAAAAGACTGAAAATATAGAAGAAAATTTAAGGCATCTCATAAGAAAAACAACTAACCTGGAAAACAGATTAAGGATAAGAAAAAAAAATTAAGAATCATTTGACTACTTGAATGCTCTGGCTACAGAGAGAGAGAGAGAGAGAGAGAGAGAGAGAGAGAGAGAGCGCACCTAGACATCATATTTTAAGAAATCTTAAAACTGCCCAGATATCTTAGAACCAGAGTGCAAAATGGAAGTAGAAAGAATCCACCTCCTGATAGAAACTCCAAAATTAAAATTCCCAGGAACATCACAGTCAATCCAAAGCTTCTAGATCAAAGGAAAAATACCCAAAGCAACCAAAAAGGAAGAATTCTAGTATGAGAAGCCACAGGCAAGATCACATATAGTTTAGCAGTCACCATAATAAAGGAACAGAGAGCTTTATTCTAGAAGTCAAAGGATATGGGTTTATAATAACCTTAGAACTGAATATAAAGCTACAGGGGGAAATAGATCTCTAATAAAATAGAGGATTCAAGATTCTTGCTAAAAAGACCAGAGCTACTTAGAAACTCTCAACAGGAGTTAAGAGAGACATAAAAAAGTAAACCCAAATAAACAATGATAAAGGACTAAACAAGATTAAACTACTTAAATTTAAATATAGGAAGATAATAAATATTTCCCCTATTATCATTCAGAGGTTATATTGGGAGTCTAATTAGACAAGGCCTGGGGTTGATTCAGTTATGCCTCGATGATATTAAGAGAGAGTGGAAGGAAAAAGAAGAATACACTAGAAGAGAGAGAAGGAAGGAAAGGTAGGTAAAGAAAAATTATTTCACATTATCAGGGTGCACAAGTAGGTATCTATAAAAACAAGGAGGAGGATGTAGTAGGGAGTGGCTGACACTTGAGCCTCATTCTCATCTGAACTGGTCAAAAGGTAGAACACACTCATACAACACACATATGAAGTTAGGTACAGAGATATATTTCATTCATCAGAGAAATAGGAAGAAAGGAGAAGGGGAGATTAGAGAAAGAGATTAGCCCTAAGCAAAACAACTCTAACTAAGGATGTACAAAAATATTTGTGTATCTTTTTGAGGTGGTACCAAATGAAACAACTGAATGGGTACTTATAAATCAGGAAGCTTCTGAAAAAGTTGCTATGTCAATGTGATGGGATGCTATTTGGCTGTAAGAAATGATGAAAGGAATGGTTTCAGGAAAACCTCAGAAGACTTATATGAAGTGATACAGAATGAAGTGAGCAAAACTTGGAGAACAATTTATACAATAACAACAATATGGTAAAGACAAACAACTTCAAAAGAATAAAGGTCTCTGATCAACCTAATGACCAACCATTGTTCCAGAGAACTAATAATTTAATAAGCCTCCCACCTCCTGATAGAGAGATAAAAGAATTTGTTTCATTTGATTATAGATGTTTGTAACAGGTTTTATTTTTCTACCATTCTCAATTGGGGCAGGGAAGTGTGAGGAGAGAGAGGAGGAATTTTTTGTTGGTTAAAAAAATACATACAATTTATAAAAGAGTCAATGAGAGATAAATCAAAGGATTTTCAAGGAGCAGCAAGGACAGAATCATATGCATAAGTAAGTTTGCAATAGGCCAGTACAGTATGTTTTTGTTTCTTTTTATTTTCTCCCCATCAGTATCCTATGGCTCAGAAATGGAAGAAAAGTCAGGAGACTGTGCAATGATCCAGGCTTCAGAACTGACACAGAGACTATAATGGTATCTACATGTAATAGTAATATGATTACCCAGTCTGGAAATAACTGATAAGCTAGTTCTGAAACTCTTTCATTTTTATTCTTCTTCTATTGTTTCAGTTTTAAATTAAAAAAAAAAACTGAGAAATATCTAAAACATATTTTTTCATCAGTATCTGAGCCCAGCATACTTCAGACTTTCCTAGCCATACCTATGTTTGTTGTGTAAGCTATACTTCATTGGCTATAAGTATTTCTAAAAGAAAGTGAATGGAATCATTAAGTCTTTTTTTCTATGTGGAGTTTCATTCCATGAAATTTGGATCAAAGCTACAGCACAATATAAGTAAAAGTTTAATAGATTAAAATATTATGAAAAAAAGAAATGTGTGGTAAGTAACCATTCCTAAACAATCATTTCTCAAGCAATTATAAAAGGTAGTGAATTGCACCTTATTTGGCTTAGAATTACATATCTGCTCATTTTAGAAGAATAGAATGCAATCTAAAAAAGCACTCCTTTTTATCACATGAAAACAAGTTAATCACTTTCTTTGAAATTTCATAAAACACATCCTATTCAAATATCAATGCTATCAAAAATTAGCATTCTTTGTAGATTACTACTTAGAATGCATAAAGGGAAGGATTTCTCATAAAACATCAGTTAGATGCCACTCCAAAAAAGTCTACCTCAGCCATAGGCCAGTGCATATGATGGGTGATGGATAACAGCCTGATGACAATGGCTAACAGCAGACAAAAAGGAAAAAGAAGTAATGTCACAAGTAGATTGGAAGCCTTACCCTAAGAAGTCTGGAAAATGATCCTGCTGTGCTCTAGATCAAGAAGACCTAGAAATGACTTCTGAGTATTTCTCTGGGTCAGGGCCAACTTCAGTTTGCCCATTACCCAACATGTAGCCTTGGTTGCTCCTCACAATGGGCTATGTTTCCAAGGACTCTAAAGCCCAGGGGTGATGATATGCTTTGCACTGGGCTCTAGATTATGCCAATTCATGAAACGCATTTGGCTGCAGCTTGTGCTGGAATAGCCCAAAATGGGGCATTCATACCCTCTTGATTGTGCACAACTAAATGAAAGTTTGAATTCCTTTCACATCTCTTAGCAGTTACTGGAAGAATAGTATAGTGGCTAGCCATCGAATTTAAGTAGTTTAGAGCGACATTGGAGGCTCAGGGTTTTTGTAAACTCTTATTCCCCTTGTTCTGAGATATACTAAATTTCCAGTGCACAATGATGCAACTTTTGCCAAAGCAAGACATTTGCTTAACTGATTCTGTTAATTTGCTTTCCCAACTACACTACTCATAGGAGCTATTAAGGAGTTGGTTTAATAGCATCCTCAAAGCAATTTCTCAAAGCTCATCAATAAAGATGCAAAAATTATGAAAATTCAAAGACATAGAAACTAAATGGATTTATAGTCTTTTCAGTGGACATTTGCCCACAAAATCCAAATGATATTTTCCTATATTTCTAATTTTCTCATGGCACTGATATAGGCTGTTAAAAAAATCTCAGGGGGTTTTCATCCTTTAAAGATTCCCAGCCTCCTCTGGAAAGAAGCCCCTATATTTCTACATTTTATCCTCTTTTATTTCATCTTTTTCTCCAGGAACTTTTATTTGGTTGCTTTTTGCTGTAACAAAGTTCTAATCTCCATTTTTTCTCTTTTAACATCTGCTAGGTAAGCAATTCCTATCTCCTTTCTCCCCTGTCCTTCCTTTGTTTCTCTGATCTTTTGGAATTTCTGAGTACAGAAAATACCATTTTTATTGCACTTTCACAGCAAAACTATACATACTTGTCAGCTGCTTTTTTTTAATTCTGAACTTAAATACCAAATAAAAAGGACATGTCCATATACATTCTAGGACAGAACAAGAAGAAGGATCGTAAATGAATCTGTTGATCTCTATTACGTACAATTTGCTTTACTTTTCGAATGTATAATAAATTTCAATTCAGGGAAGCTAGTTGATACAGAGGACAGAGCAATGAGCCTGAAGTCAGGAAGATCTGAATTCAAATCCAGCCTCAGACACTTACTAGCTTTGTGACTCTGGACAGGTCATTTAACCTTTGTCTGCCTCAATTACCTCATTTGTAAAATGAAGACTACAAAATCAAAGCACCTACCTCACAGGGTTGTTGTAAGGATCAAATTATTTAATGTTTGTAAAGCACTTAGAATAATGCCTGGAACATAATAGATGTTTAACAAATGGTCATTCCCTTCCTTTCCTATGTAAGGTTGCAGTTGTTTCTGGCCTTCCTTCTATTCTCTTCTTCATGTTTTGTTTTGTTTTTTAATGTTACAGTGACCATCTTTTTTTTTTTACTCTCTTCCTTTCTTTTGCTATCTTCTCCCTCCCACCTACCTCTCAACTGGAAAAAAATAAAAAATAAAAACAAAGTCCGTGTAGGTAACATATGCATAGAAAAGCAAAATGAATCCCAATAGTAGCTATGTTTGAAAATATATATCTCATTCTGCATTTTAAGGCCATCATGTCTCTATGAGGAGATGGGAAGCACAGATCATCACCAGTCCTTAGGAATTATATTTGGTTATTACATTGAATAGATTTCTTCTGTCTTTAAAAGGTCATTTTTCTTTATAATTGTTCTTGCTGTATAAATGGTTTGCCTGGTTCTGTTTATTTCACTTTGCATCAGTTCATGCAAGTCTTCCAAGTTTCCCTGAAACTGTGGCTTTCATCATTTTTCACAATACAATAATACTCCATTATAACCATATTTCATAATTTATATAGCAATTCCCCAACTGATGGGCACCTCTTACTTTCCAGTGCTTGGCTTAGTGAAAATGTTTCTCTTGACTATCCTTTGATTCTTAAACTAGGTAATTTTCTAACGTCTCCTAAACCTTATCTCAATATTTGAAGCCTAGCTTATAACTTTAGTTTTGTGACTCAATTTTAATTTATTGTGGAAATTTTTGCTTTTGCCTAATAAATAAATGTCCTGGCCCCCCTAACAATGTATCCTGATAGGCACTGCCCCTTGCTATGAAGTTTAGATATTGGGCAGCCCTTCAGTATCCTGCATCTGGGGATAAGGCTTCAAGTAGCCCAGATGTTGAGAGAGAAATGCCCCATCCTCTCTTCAAAGTCAGGAAAAAACCCTTCCCCCACCTCACTTTGAGGTAAGGGAGAATGCCCCACTCCTATCCAGAGGGCCAAAATGAGGAATGTCCCAGAAAAACTCTGTACAAACCACATTGAAACCCCCAGTCAGGAAAGCAATCACTGACAGTTCTTCAACTGTTTGATTGTCTCCCATTCTTGGGTGATGCCCAGAAATCTTCCTCCCCATCCCTCAGGGATCACTTAAACCCATTTGGGACTTCCCCAGACTCTGTTCTTCCTCCTTTTCCTTATCCTCAATTAGGTTCACTGTTGTTGTGCCAAATGACTCTGGAATCACTGCTGTCTACCCACCAACCATCAGTGCTAGGAAGTGTCAATGAGCCACTAACAAAGCCTCCTACAGTGTTTCTTGGATTCATCCTTCTTGCCAGAATCTAAATGAACCAGCTGGATGGGCAACAGGTCAGACTGTGGCCACAGGGCCATGAGTTACTGACCAGAGCTGTGACTAAGTGCCCTAAATACTGCACTTGCAGACAGGGAAGGACAGGCAGTCTTACTGCTACCTCCCATCCATCCAGGAATGGACAACAGTCAGGCTATAGAACTATATGCTCCAATGGTAGGGACCCCTACATCTCCTCCTTCCAAATAGAGGTTACTCAGCTAGGCAGGAAATCCTGCTGCCATCCTGATGAGCATAGCACTGTTATTTAGAACACAAAAGTAAGGGGTAGACCTTAAGTTTCAATGGGAGAGCCATCCTCAACCCACTAGATCCATAAATAGTTGACCAAGGATGGGTCTAGGACCCTTGACAGCCATCCCAATATCCTGATGAGCATGACATTGTGTGTCAGGACTCTAAAGCAAAAGTAGGGGCTCTCAACTTCATGACTCAGCATTAAGGAACTCTTTATTCCCTTTAGACCTACAACTGCTGATCAAGGTTGTGACTAGGGCATCAGGCTGCTTCTAATCAGGCCAGGCTCTGAACAGAAAATCCCTTCCTCCTGTGGTTGAGGCAAAGCTGGTGCCCTCTAGGCAATGTAGGTGGCTACATCAGTAGTACTGACACTACCAAAACACTTAGTTAAAAATATTTTTGGACATGTGAGTTCTTTTCCTCTTTCTTTGATCTCTAGGGTATAGGCCTAGTAGTGATATTGCTATGTAAAAGGGCATGCACAGTTTAGTGCCTTTGGGAGCACAGTTGCAAATTGCTTTCCAAAATAGTTAGACAAATTCATAGCTCCACCAATGGTGCATTAATGCACTTATTTTTTCTCAGTCTCTCCAACAATTGTCATTTCTTTTTCTGTTATCTTTACCAATCTGATGGGTGGAACCCCATCTGCATTTCTCTAATTGATTAATTATTTGGAGCATTTTCTCATATGCTTATCGTTAGTGTAGATTTCTTCCTTTGAGAACTGCTTGTTCTATCCTTTAACTATTTATTTGTTTGAGAGTGGCTTTGGTCTTATCAATTCAGTACATTCCTTAGACAGCATGGATATGAAATCTTTAGCAGAGAAACTTGCTGCAAAGATATCATCCTTTAGCTTCTTGGAGTTTCAGTTTTAACTATTAACAAAGAATCAATTTCATTTCATTTCGAAAGTATGTAGGACATAAGCCAATGGTTTCTGAAGTTTATGTATAATTTTAAAAATAAATTGCATTTTTATAATGCTTTATGATTTACAATGCATTTTACAAACATTATCTCATTTTAACTTCACCAAAAAAAAAGTGAGCTTAATAGTGTGATTATTATTCTGATTTTGCAAATGAGGAAACTGAAGTTTATTGAAGGGAAATGACTTCACAAAACTTGTCCATAATCACGCGTGTCAAAGCCAGAACTAGAACCAGGGTTATCAGACTCAGAATAAGAAGACCAGCATTCTTTTCTTTTCCCCCAAGATGCTTTTCTATACCAAAGGTGACACTTTTAAGTTTCCTAGAGTACTGTTAAAATAATATAAAAATTATATCTTCTGTACTTATCCCTAAAAATCTGAAGATCAGAGCAATCAGAAATGATACGCAAGGAAAAAAATTTAATTCAATGAAAAATTAAGGCAACATAACTAACATCTGATTTATCATGCTTTACTAATATTAATGACTTGCATTACTGTTCACCATCAGTCAATCAATCAGCATCTGTGTCAGGCATTGTACTAGCTGTGGAGGGAATATAAGGAAAAGCAAAAGACAGTCCCCTCATCTCCTCCCCCCCTTAATTATCACAATAAACTGCTGATTGGCCTTTCTTTCTCAAGTTTTTCACCACTCCAGTCCATCCTTCATTCAGCTATCAAATTGATCTTCCTAAAGTACAAGTTAGACTATGTCATGCATATACCTCCATTCACTAAACTCCAGTAGCTCCCCATCACCTCTCAGGTCAAATATAAAATCCTCTGTTTAGCTTTTACAATCCTTTAAAAACTTTCTTATTTCCCTCCACATGTTCTGCAATCCAGTGGTGTCAACTTCCTTGCTGTTTCTCACACATGACCCAGACCCTGGGCATTTTCACTGGCTGTTCCCCATGCCTATAATTCTTTCCCTCCTCATCTCCACATCCTAGCTTTCCTGACTCCCTTCAAGCTCAAATCTCACTTTCTTCAAGAAGCCTTTCCAAATCCCCCTTAATACTAGTGCCTTCCCTCTGTTGATTATCTCAGAGTTTATCTTGCATGTATCTTGTTTGTTAATGGTGGTTTGCATGTTGTCTCCCCCAGTAGACTGTGAACTCCTTGAGAGCAGGGACTGCCTGTTGTATCTTTTCTTTGTATTCCTAGCACTGAGCATAGCGTCTGGCACATAGTAGGTACTTAATAAATGCTTGCTTACTGAATATTTAAGAACTACTGTCAAGATTGTGGTAGCTCATACAAATTTTAGGGACTCTAAGATTTTGTGCCATACCCTACAAATTGCACAAAAAAAAAGGCAATGTTGGAGGGGTTGTGAAAAGATAGGCACACTACTACCTTGTTGATGGAACTGTGATGTGGTACAACCATTTTGGAAAGCAAGTTGGAATTATGCAAATAAGCTGACTAAATTGTCCAAACCCTTTAAACCAGAGACTCCATTACTGATGCAGAGTAAAGTAAGCAGATCCAAGAAAATAATATATACAGTAACTCCAACACTATAAATGGGAAGAATGACTATATAGTAAAAAATCACAAATAAATAACAAAATCATAAAGATCAAGTGGTGCTCAAATGAAGAGATTTGAGGAGACAATTCCAACCTACTCCTCTGTGAAGGTGAGAGGTCCATACATGTTATTCATTGTATATGTATACATGTTATTCATTATATATGTTTTCAGACTTTTCTAATGTATCAGTTGTGCTAATTTTTTTTTCTTCTCTAAAAAATACTATTTATCATATGGGATGGCTTTCTAGGAGGGATAGGGGTAGGGATAAATTAGATACTTTGGTGATATATGAAACAGAAAATATCAATAAAAAGTTATTTTAAAAATTCTAGATTTTAAAGATAAAGAAACTATGAAATGATAAGGACTCTCTGATTAGTAAAGAGTTAGTAGTAATATTGAGGTCTAGTGGTTTAGGGCTGCTGGGACCCCAAAATATCAAGAGCAAGAGATGAGGGTCCTGCCTGAAAGAATTCAACCCAAGCCTTCTTTTGGCCCAGAGACAAGGTTTATTAAAGATCCACCATATTGGCCAGACTCTTAAGGAATCTGACCATTGTGAGCTATTGGCTAGGTTCTTAAGGAATCTGAGTCCCTTAATGGAAACAAGATGGACCTTACACACAGAAAGACTGTGAGATTTAGGGATCTAGGAAGACTAGGGATGTAGGAAGAAGAGTGACTGGGAGGTCTGAGAATGGGGTCTAGACAGGGTCAAGGGTGGGAAGTAGCCAGGGGCCATCAGGAGGTAATGGACAATGGAGGACTGGGCTAAATTAAGGGTAACAGAGAATTGGGAGATTGGATATAGGCCAATGAAAGGCAAGTTAATAGGATTATAGCCTCACAGAACCTCCAGAGACCTCCTTGATCAAGTAGGAGAATTCAAGGAGAATCCCTTAGACAAATGGGATCCAAATTCTTTTTGGGATAACGGGCAAAGGTCTTGGTCATGGGCCCTTACCCCATCAGTAGGAGACAGAATGTAAGAGATAGGGAACTTAAAACTCCTCTAATTCAAGAGTTCTTCACCTTTGGTGTCATGGACTCTTTCAGCAATCTGGTGAAATATCCAGATCCCTTCTAAAGATTCACGTTTTAAAATAATGGGAAGAAATGCTAAATTGCAGTTAGAGGTTAGTGAATTTGGGGATCTATGAACCCCAGGTAAAGAACACTTGCTCTAGTCCAATCTCTCTATTTTACAGATGAGGAAATTGAGGTGCCATTTCCTCAAAAACTCTGAGGTAAAGTGATTTTCTGAAGATCACAAAGCCAATTGGTGGCAAAGACAGAACTAGAAGCCAGGTCTCTTAACTCCTCAAATTCACTTTCCAGTATACCAGACACTAACTGAGGTACATGGATATGAGATATTAAACCATAGTAAAAATTCTCCCTTTCTGGAAAAGAGACTGTCACAAGAAAGCTTCTAGATACTCATTTCAGGAAATGAGTTACCAAGACTGCTCAAGTTCTGTCAGGCTTTCTACCCAAATTGTTAACATTGGCACTTGCCAAATTCTTCACAAGAACTAGTTTTACAACTGTCCATAGTACATCTTGGCAGACTCTACCCAATAAGCCAAACACAAAAATCTTTCTTCTTGAAAATGAGTAGTTTTCTAGCGTGCAAGATTGAAATCTACATAGATTACTTTGGGGAAATTTATTTGAAAAATGAATTTGCCAATCCACCATATAACTTATTCCCTGGGTGATTTTAACTCTAATACAAAATTCTAAATATCTATTTATTCATGTTTTTTAACTAGATATGTGACTTCATTGGTGTAGCAAATTCTCAGGTAAGGAAACCCCCTCTTCTAATGTAGATCATTACCTATTCGAAAATTTATGAACATAGAGAATTTCTTTGGATGCTGAGAGGCTGACAGCCAATATGCACAAGGATTTGAACCCAGGCCTTTCTAATCCAAAGGCTTAACTTCTGTCTACTACAGCACACTGCCCATCATTCACTAAGAGAAGCATGAACACAAACAAGATATGGACAAAAACTATATTTTGCATGGATCCTGATGTTGAGGTTTAGGGGTTCTGGGACCCCAAAATCATGGCCGAATGAATGTGATCCAAGCCTTCTTTCAATCAAAGACAAGTTTTATTAAAGATCCACCATATTGGCCAGACTCTTTAGGAATCTAAACATTTGTGAGCTATTGACTAGATTATAAGAATCTGAGCCCTTGGCTAAGTTCTTAAGGAATCTGAGCTCCTTAATGGAGACAAGATGGACCTCATACACGTAAAGATTGTGGGAGGTATCTAGGAGCAGCCAAGTAGTTTGGGGTGACAGAGAAGGGGTCTAAAGAGGATCTAGATGGCAGTGGCCAGTAAGCTGGGGTGAACAGAATGCTGGGGACCAGGAACACTTGGCCAAGGGATAATGGAGTGGCCAACAGAATGGGGAGATTGGGTATAGCCACAATGAAAGGCCAGTTGAGTGCATTACAGCCTCAGGCAAATGCCAGGGATTTGGGAAAGTCCAGGGATTTTCCTTTTTGGGGTCCAGATCCCAAAGACATGGTCTTTTCCTTTTAGGGGTTCAGATCCCATTCCCATCACTGATAGTCATCTGGTCCTTGGGCCTGGAAGCTACAAGTTCCACATTATTCCTGAGGCAGCATCAGCCCAGAAAGAGAACTGAGAGAACACTTGGGGACCACCAAAAGCTCCCTCTGATTTGATTGCCATATAATTGGAGAATTGTGAGGAGACTAAAATCACCATGGATTAGGAAGGATGTTGACAAATTAAGAACATGAAGTCTGAAGAGATCAGATAATACAGCCACACCGAAGATATCTTGGGGTTTATAGGCTAGACTTCTTTCTAAGACCACTCCTTAAACCTTAACCACTCTAGCTGTCATTGACTGGCCAACAATATGTCCCAGCCCAAGCCTTGCTAGTTCATTGTTTGGGCCCTGGTGGTTCTGAGTGAGTGTAAATAGCAATCGTTTCTGTTTTGGCCGGAAACCCTGAGGGTCTTCCCCTCCCAGATGTTTTTATTTTTTTAAGTAGGTAAAAAAGGCCATTTTTTTCACCGTTTCTTACCTAGCCCTAATCACTGACTAGGTGTTGCCTCAGTCAAACAGACCTGTTAAAGACCTTAGCTTAAAAAGGCCAAAGTCTCCCACTGCATCCAAGGCCATCTCTAGTCATCCTGATCTATATCTTGCCACTAGACCAGGATGGCTCCAGAGGAGAAAGTGAGGCTGGTGACTTTGCACAGCTCTGCCTCACTTAAATCCAAATCACTTGCAATTCAAGACATCACCCTTCTGATGTCATTGGTCCTCTTCGAAAATGAAGGGCAAACAATAACAAATTTACATTCTAACCAGATTATTGTAACATAACTGCAAGTATATGTTCTTATTTGAGAGATCTCATTAAAGAATTCTATACTGCTTGTTTATGATCAGGACATGCTGTAGTTCTTTACTTTGTAGCAGTAAAACACTTCACCTTATGAGATGAACGGCTGATTAGTCTCATAATGACAGGATCAACTTCTGCTGATTCATGTTTCTAGAAACTGCATAAAACCCTGCACATTCAGCATGCTCCTTGTGTCAGCTCAGCTTGGAGAGAAGAAAATTCCCAAACAAGAGTACCAAGGCCAGAGAAGAATCTCCAGTGGTGGCAAACTATAGCATTAGGTGAAACTGCCTAGAACCGTAACACAATGGAGGCCATTGTTTGGAAGACACCAACAAAGCAGACATCATACCTACCATTCCATTATGTTCAGAAATGTTCTGGGAGCCAAAAGCGAAGGGCATATGCTCTTATTGAGCATCACTGCTAATAAAAAGCCTTGATCAAGCAAATAGTGAATCTGAATTCCTTATTCAGCTCAATCACAATTTAAAAACCCTAACAGACTAACTTAGTTGACACAGGTCTCACCTCATTGATCCTATCTGACTGGTACTCCTGTAAATTTCCTTCCAATTCAAGCATATCTGTGAAATGTAGTAAATGATGACATATCTTTGGGTTTTTCTCTAATCAGTTCAAACCAATGGGTGACAGAGGAGTTTTCTTTTCAGACTGCAATAGGAAGCCTGCTCTAGGGAACTGGCTTGAGGGCTCATTAGGAGAACTCCGGAGATAAAAGTAATATTTCACTCTAATAAGGACAAGTAACTAACTTTTTAAGCCCACCTGAACAGACCTTTTCAAACCAAACACACTTCCACTTGCTATGGGCACAGTCTAACAAGGCCTCACATTCTATAAAATGCAACAACTTCATAATTTTGGTCTAAGAAAATCTGAGAAATTTAATTTAATAGTCATTGGCAGCAGTTTAGACTAGAGGGAACACCCTAGTTTGTGTCTAGTTGCTATATTCTTTTACATTCTGTAACTGGTTTCTTATAGTTTAGTTTATTAAGGAAACATCTTATTTTTTTAATGAGGAACTATAATCTATCAGTATGGATATTTCTATATGAGAGAGAGAGAAGAGAAAGAGAGAGAGACAGAGACAGAGACAGAGAAGCAACAATGTTAAATCATGGGCTTAATCTCACAATCCAAGTCTATAGTTAAACTGATTAATGGGACTACATATTCAAACAAGTACCACCATCCACTTACTTGCATAAACTTATACACTGCATGCATAATGTTCTGAGGAGACTACTTGGAAAGGATTTCTCTTCTTACCTTTTGCCTCATAGAGTACCTCTGCTCCTTAAGTTTCACCTCAGGCACCATCTTTTGCATGAAGCTTTTCCTGATCCCCTACCCTCAACCACTAGTATCCTCCCTCCCAAACTACCTTGGATTTAACTATTTTGTATATAGATTTATATATGTATTTGTCTATTAACTTTATATTTATACTATATAAGTATTTATATGTGTATTTGTTATCTCATGTAAGCTCACTGAATATTAGGGATTATTTCATTCTTTGTTACTGTATTCCCAGGACATTGCACAATGCATGGCACATAATAGACATTAAATAAATGCTTGATTGATTATTTGAAAACTCAAACCTAACAAAGTTGCTGGAAACCTCACAAAGTTCAATGCATAATAAACTCAGAATATGAACTCACAAATTTCAAAGGGCATAGTAATTATAATAAATAAATAGAAAAGAAATATACATTTCATTGATTTTATTATCTTTTTAAAGGAAAAGGCAGGCAGATTAAAAAAATAAAGCAAAAGTTGTTGGCTGGTAAATATTCGATACTTCCTGGCAAGGCTGCCAACTTGTGTGTAGCATCCCTATTTTATCCAGTTCAGCAGCTCCATTGCAGCCCTGTCCCTCTGCCTGACCAAGGTTGCCCAGGGTTAATGTGAGAGAGCTTGTGGAAACCATGATTAATGGTTTTTACTTATCTTCTATTAAAATGCCTAGTGGCCCTTGGGCATAGGTGCCTGAACATTTTAAATTTATTAATTTATTTTTATTAGAATCAGTGTATCCTGACACTGAATTGCTTTAGCATTTTGGAAAGATTCTAGAAAACTAATTTATGAGGTAACTTTTTTTTTGGGTAATGCATAGCCTGTACTTTTTTTAATAGCCAACTTTTTTTAAGAACCCAGAGACTGATTTTTCCTGAGTGTAATTTCTTTCCATAAACGTGCAATATTCTCCCACTTGCACTTACCCATGCATTGTTGGGTATGTCCAAGGGATTGCTTGCCCCTAATAAATGTGTCTGGGAGACAGCAAAAGGGAAAATTTGATGCCAAATATAATAAGAATGAAATCTTTCATGCCTCCTGGTTAAGAAGATGGAATAGAGAACAAATATTTGGCAAAATGCTTATAAGAATAATATTTACTAAACAAAATAGAAGTAGTCATTGAAAAACCCGCAATGATGACCCTTATTTCCTGTTTTCAGCAAACACTAAGAATTTTTCATATTATCATTTTCTTTCCTATTTTAAAGGATAGTCTGATAATCTAGATAGAAATGATGTGCTATTAGCTATTTTTTGTTTGTTGTTGTGGTGGTGGTTGTTTTTTCCAGTGTGCCAGTCAATTCATTTCAACAATCATTTATTTAGGGCCTTCCTATTTTGTGCAAGATAGTGAGCTAGTCTCTTGGGATACAAAGACAGAATTTTTTTTTAAGGTCCTTATCTTCAAGGACTTCAAATTGCATGGGGGAAGTGGGGAGATGGAATACAAACAAGCAAATAATCAGTAAATAAAAGATAATTTGAGAAGAGAAAGTCCTGAAAGCTAGAGGGATCAGGAAAGTTTCCTGTAGGAAATGACATGTTCCAAGAGGTGGAGATGAGAAGGGAGTGCATTGCAGGCATGAAAAGCAATTTATGCAGAAGGTACAAAGGTGGGGAATGAAAGGCTGTATTTGAGAAAGAGAGAGTCAGGCAGTTAAGAGTATGTGAAGGGAAGAAATGTGAAATACACCTGAAAAGATGGTGGCTGTACTTCAATTAAGATTCAGACACATGCTTGTTCACTGTTGTTCCATAATAACATATTAAATCTTGTTAATACTCATCTTTATGGAATACTGCCTTGGGATACACTCTGATAAGTTCCTTAAGACCTATAAAAATAAAAGTGAAAACAAAAAAATTTAAGTACTGTAGCTTGTCCTTTCAAATTATTCAGAGGATCTCAAGCCACCAAACTATAGCACCTTTGAGTTAGAAGGGACCTCAGAGGTCCTCTAATCCGACCCTTACCTGAGCAAGAATCTCCTTTACAGCATGGCTGACAAAGGACCATCCAGCTATTGCCTGGAAAACACCAGTGAGGGGGTGCTCATTGCCTCTCCAGACAGCTCATGCCTGTTTTGGATAGCTCTAATTATCAGGAGGTTTGGTTTTTTTTATGTAACCCCAGGCTGGTTTAGGAATGCCCAGTTCTAACATGGAGGAGGTCTTGGGGGGCCCCTTACATGGAGTCCAGCTTCATGTTAAGCAAAGTGAGGATGTTTACAGGCAGGCCCTCAAGGCTGCTTCCATGTTAGAACTGGGCATACATAGGCCAGCCTGGGGTTACACTCACATTAGGCTGATATCTTTCTCTCTGCAACTTCAACTTCTTAATCCTTCTACCTTCTGGGACAAAGGAGAAAAAAAAATCATGGAATCTTAGAGGCCATCTGCTTCCACTGCTCTCATTTTACAGATGAGAAAACAGAAGCCCTACAGAAGCAGGGAACCTGCAGCCTCTGGCTACACATGGCCTTCTAGGTCCTTGGATGCTGCCTTTTGACTGAGTCCAAATTTGACAAAACAAATCCTTTTATTAAGGGGATTTGTTCCATGAAGTTCGGATTCAGTCAAAGGGCCCCACTTGAGGACCTAGAGGGCCACATGTAGCCTCAAGGCCACAGGTTCTCCACCCCTGTGAAGATTAAGTTATGCCCATAGTCACACAAGTAATAAGCATTTGGAAGCAGGAGTTGAAGCCAGGTCTTCTAACTGGGGCACTGGGATGCTCATTCCCTATACCATGACACCTCCTTTAACACAGTACAGCCCTTCCAATACCTGAAAACAACTACCTTTCTAAATCCTCCCTTCTCCCAATTTAACATTCTCAATTCTTTCAACCCATGAACTACATCCATATCCTTCACTACTTGGTTTCCCTGACTAAAATCTGTATCTCACCAAAGACAGAAAAAGTAGGAATTAGAAAACTTGAGGAGCTGATAGAGAAGAAAAACTACCAGAAAAAAAACTGTATTCTCCTTCCTAATTGCCACTTTTTTGTTGTTGTTTTTTATTCAACTTTATTTTATTTTTCAGTTCTCAATACTCTCCCTCCCCACTTTCCCTACAAATAAGAAAGCAAGAAAAACAAAAACCTTTACAAATATTTATAGTCAAGCAAAATAAATTCCCACATTAGCTATGTTCCAAAATAAATGCTTCAGTCTTCACTGAGTCCATCACCTCTCTAACTGGAGGTGGGTAGCATGTTTCATCACTATCCTCTGGAACTAGCACCCCTCATTCTTGATCCTTACCCAAGATTGGGATGCCAGGGTGGGGGTAAGCACAGAGGAGTAGGGCAAAGGCTTTTTTAAAGTTTGCTAAGGTTCAGTAGATGGCATCATCCATGGTGCTCACCTTTCTGGCCAGTAACCAAGGAGAAAGTACTAGGTTAGAGCATGAATGAACTGTGCCTGTCAAGTTTCCAGACAGATAAGGAGAAGAAAATAAACACCATAGACTCCAGAAGCAAGCTTGTTGTGACAAGATTTCTGGCCAACATTCATTAAAAGAGTGATGTTTGGGGAGCCAAAAGCATTTGGAATGAATATCAGAGTTTCTCTTCACTTTTCCAAATGAATCCTGTGGGCCTCACTTACCACAGAAACTGACAGCCCCCAACTCCACACAAGAGGCAGAACAGGTGGTTCTATATAATAGGATTGGGGGGGGAGACTTTTAAAAGATCCCTCCCCCATTTAAAATTATTTCCTTTCCTAGTCACTGCCATGGTGCCTACCATCACAAATTTAAAAAATCACTCCTCTGGCATCAATCCAGTTCAACAGACATTTATAAAGCATCTACTATGTGCAAAGTGTTATTCTATGCACTGGGTATCCCAAAGCAAAAACTCAATACTTATTCTCAAGGAGCTTACAATCAAATGTGGGAGAAATGAGGTGTCAAAAAATAACTGTGATAGAAGTTAGGTAACGTTAATACAAACAGGAGGTCTAGACAAAATGCTATAGGAAATATGACAAGGAAGCTACTGAGAAGGGGAAGAGACAAGTAGGAATAAGGGAAGGCTTTGTATAAGAATTTTCTGTTAAAATGCAAATGTAGTTGGATGTAGAGCTATTTCTAGCATATGGAAAACCTATGTTGATCACATCTGTGATAGCTGTCAATATATAAGCCCCTTGCCTCCCTCTTCCAATTGCTATCTCCCTGTGAAGCCACAAATTAGCAATCTCTTGCAATGTTTCTTCATCTAATGTCACACATTTTCAAATCTACCCTAGTCAAGATGATGATAGGCAAAAGGGAACAGATGATCTGAAGCCTAAGACATGAGGATGAGAAAAAGAAGTTAAAGGAGAATTATTCTGCAGTAAAATGACCAAAGAGTATGAAATCTGGAAGCTTTTGTTCATTTGAACCTGACACTTTCCCACCCACCAAAAATGCCCATAACTACAGAGGTAACATCAAGTCCATTAATATGAAAAGAGATTAGAATACTTGGAAAAAAAGCTATTTTCCTAAGTGCAAAGCCACAACAGAAGCAGAGTGACTAGAGCTTTGTTCCAGGGTGCCAAATTTTGAGGGCACTTGTACACTTTGCACTCTTTCAGTAGCATAGGCTTAGCATCTCATTAGCAAGAATCATTTGTTAAAATAGAAAGCCCACATGGAAGGCCAGATAAACTCCTCACCTCTTTCCTATCCTGTTCCTCCTTCATACCTAAGACAGCATTCCCAGCAACAGCCTCCTCAAGGGTGTCCTATGGTCTCTATTGAATTTCCTCTACCTTAGGCAATGTTCCACTCCTCACCTCACCCCCAACAGAGAACATGCTTCATGCTGATGGGGTGCTTGGGTGCTTGTATTGGGATGTTTGTGCTTGTACCCCAATTTCTCACTCTCCTCAGAAACACTATCCCTGACAGTTTCTCCCCAGGCCAAGGACACTGTGCCTAGCAATTACTCATGAGTAGGCCCCAGCAAGACCCTTATCTCTCTTCTTGGTGCAGTTACAAACAGCACCTGAAGGAATTATTAGTTTGAACTGTCTTTGCACTGACTCATAAAGACATTCTTACCCACTGGACTATCTATACTATGGCCCTACCTCATTATCTACATCCTGGGCTCCTCATTAACTGTATTCTAGACTTAAGACATATGTATACTCCCTACATCTATCTTGTCAAACAAGACATCGACTGGTGGCAGACTGGACAACTCTCAGTTGTCCCTCTCCATTAGTTAACTTAGTGATGTAGCAGGCCTAAAACCACATCTTCATGTGGCCCCCCTTGTGGGCTTTTCCCAGTGAATTCTGGGTAAAATGCCTGGGCAGTAGGTACAAAGAAGTGTATGTTCTTTTAAGAACTGACCACTCCTTAACCACTCCTTAATCACACCCTGAATCACCTTGTTAGCATATTTGGCACATGTTTTATTGTATTTTATCCTATATAAACTTTAACTGTACCACTCTAAGATTGCAGGATCTTCAAGAATCCTTGCCCGCTGAAAAGCATAACAATAAATCTTTGCCACCTTGACCTAAAGAATAGTTGAGTCTGTGAATTCATTCCAGATAACCCATAATGTACTCCAGTCTTTTTGGGGTCACAACCTCTCAGACTGCAACAATGTCACTTCCCTAAGGTGTGGTTTATGATATTTGCCCCAGACACAATAATTTGTGAGTACCAGCTGGGCCAAGATGACATAAAAAAAGACACAAAGGAAAGTTTTTCTAGAGGGAAGGAAAGATCAGGAAATTAACATTCCGACTGAGAATGGAAGGCCTAAATGGAGAATCATCTCAAGAGTCTCTGAACAGGTAGGGAACAACATGGAGGTCCATCAGTTAATATACATTTATTAAGCCCCTACTATATGTAAACACTATGCTAAATGCTGGAAATACAAATACAAAAAAGAAAGATAATCTTTGCCTTCAAAGAGCTTATAGTCTAATGGGAGAAGACAACAAAAAGAAGTTGAAAAGAGAGGGAGGGAAAGTATCCAGCACTGGAGGGTGATGAGTCCTAAGTGCAACTAGTTGGGAAATGAAGAGATAGCTGACCTGGGAGCCCTCTTTAAATGGAAGTTTAGGGAGGAGCTCTGTGCTCTGCCCTCCTATCAGAGGGTCAGAGGGTATTGATGAAGTGAGTTTCCTAAAATCATGAAGAAATTCAAAGGATCATTGCCAGATTAGAAATGATGAGGCTTCACCCAGGAAGACTGGTTGATGCATAAAGAATGCCAACAGGGAAGTTAGAAGGATATCAAAAACCACACTTCGCCTGTTTCACCACCTGGAGATATAAAGATTTAAGTCCCATAAACCTTGTCTTCAGGGAGCTTACAATCCAATAGGAGCATAAGTCATACACAAATAACAAGACAACCTAGAAGTCACAAAAGGATAGGAGAACACTTCAATCATTCAATCAATAAGTATTTATTAAGCAACTGCTATGTACCATCCTTCTAGGAAGCCATTCCTAATCCCCTAATTTATGTTCCGTAATTAAGCTCGTATTTACTTATATTTAAATGTTGTATTCTTCTCAGTATAATATAAGCTTTCTGAAGGCAAGGGCTGCCTTTTTGTGTTCTTTGTGTGTCATTTGTAACCTATATCAGATTGCTTGCTGTCTTGGGGAGAGTGGAGGAGAGAGGGAGAAAAGAGGGAGAAAAATTTGGAACTCAAAATTTTACAAAATTTTACAAATTTCACAAATTACAAATTTTACAAAAATGAATGTCAAAAAATATCTTTACATGTAATTTTTAAAAAGTACTATACTAATTAATAATGTTCTTTGAGTGTTTGTAACTAGACTGATATACGTAGAGATAATTGGTGCTTACTAAATACTCATGGAGTGAAATTGAAATTCAGGAGGGGGCTCCAAGAACCTGGTTATACCATAGCTACACACGCACACTCACACACACACACACACACACACACACACACACACACACACACACACAAGAATTTGTATTACGGAAGATATAATTTCTTCTATAAAACTAGCCCAACGGCCATATGTACTAAACATGTGTGTGTATAGTGGCTGAACCCAATGGGCTGGCACATCTGGTGGGAGTATTTCCAATGGCCCATGCCCTGAAGAGAATGAATAAATGAGTGAATTAATTAATTTTAAAGCATTTTCTAAGTGCTTGCTATATCTATTGATTAAGTATTTGCTCCTCACTTCTCACCTGGCTGCACTACTTTGGGAATTCTCTCACTTTTCCATCATGTCCCAAGAAATTCATTATTAGGATAAATTCATCATCCTGCAAGATTCCATTAGCAATGGTAATCCAACTCTTCATCGCGCCCTGTCCTTCTGATCAACTCTAAACCTCCATTAAAGGACAAGTCCGTTAAGGAGGTCAGAATATCTCCTCATTTCTCACCTCCCCACCTGACTGAACTTTGAGATTGTTCTGACTTTACCACTGTCCCCCAGGAAGTTCATTATTGGGAAAACCTCATCATCTTGCAAGATCCCACTAGCCTTGGTCCTCCTCCTCATCATCATCAGCTTTCCCTATGATTGAAGGGTACAGCCATGAACTCCAAAAACCCTGTTTGGGGGTGGGGCTCAGCTCAGAGGATCTCATGCCTCACCTGGCTGTACTACTTTGGGACTTTTCTGATTTTGCTACCATCCCTCCCCTTTTTTACTTTCCTTGTGTTTGCATTCTTTCACCATTAGATTGTAAGCTCCTTGATGACAGAGATTTCTTTTTTGTATCTGCATCCCCAGTGCTTAGCACAATACTTGGCACATAATAAACATTTAATAAATCTTTATTGATCATATATTCCGGCCACTATAAAGGGAAAGGGCCAATAGGAATACTCCCCCTGGGTGTATTATCCAACTTCACCCATATTTCTATGCATAGCCTATACTACTAGATTCCACAAGAAGGAGAAGGAAGGAGGGATGAAGTCTATCTTAAAGGTCCAGGACACTAAAATGCTCTGCTGAGGTTTGCAAAGCCAATCACTCATGAATTGGGTAATTCTTTAACATCATATTTTAATCAGTACAATTATTATGTTAGTAGAATACAGCATGTAAATTATTCTTTAGATCAGTAAACCCAGGCACAGAATTTAAACCCTATGAGAAAAAGGTACAAATATCATTAAAAGACTATACCATGAGTTTCTGTGGGCAGAGTCAGGATGGTAAAGTAGAAGAAGCACTCAGCTGAGCTCTCCCAATATTACCCTCCAAACAACTTTAAAATAATTCCTCAAATCAAGTTCTAGAGTGACAAAGCCAACAAAAAGTCAACATGAGACATTTTTCTGCCCAAGACAACTCAGGTGAGAAGGAGAGATGTTAAGAGGTCAGAAGGATGGAGGCTGGCCAGAGCCCACATGGATGGAACACCAGATTTGGTGGTGGCAACAGATGCAACAGCCTCAGGAGCTCTCAAACCAGAGACAGTAAAGGGATCTGGCAACTGGTCAGAAAAAAGATTACAGGGGACCCTTGTGCTAGCACTGAGCACAGGACCACACACTGCTTGACAACTCCATTCACTATATCCACTTACAGGTCACAGTTAAAGGGTAGAGATGAGCATTTTCAGTCACAAGGGATCAAAGCCCCTGAAGAACTTATTGCTTGGGATCCTAAAGGAGCAAGGGCTCTAAAGAGCTGTATCACTTCTGGTCCCAAGGAAGCAGGGCCCTGAGGAGCAGCATTGACTGCAATCCCAAAGCAAAGGATCAGGGGACCTGCCTGGGTAAGGACCAGAGCATATACAAGGGCAGCAGTGACCACACCTCTCCCTTAATCACACAACCTTAAAAGCACTAAATTCTTCCAAATGCCCAGAATTAGCTCTGAAAACAGCAGTGAAAAAAAAAAAGCCTAAAGCTGGGGACAGTGCCCTTCCTTTTCCCCTGCAAGGAACAGAGTACAATCTTAATATAAAGTTCAAAATCAAGAAATAAGGTGGAAAAATAAGCATATAACAACAACAAAAGGACCTGATCATAAAAATCTATTATGATGATAGAGAAGATCAAGACACAAACTCAGAAGAATACAATGATGTCAAAATAGCTATAAGCAAAGGCTCAAAGAAAAAACTGTGAATTAGATACAACACTAACAAGAATTCCTGAAGGAGCTAAAAAATACTTTTCAAAATCAAGTAAGGTTAGTAAAAGAAAAATTGGGTAAAGAAATGAAAGCAAGGGGAAAATATTATAAGACAGTTAACAGCCTGGATTAAAAAAAAGGAACAAAAAAGACTGAAGAAAATAACATCTTAAAAAATAGAATTAACCAAATGGAGAAAGAGATACAAAAATCTCACTGAAGAAAATTCCTTAAAAATTAGAATCGGGCAAGTAGAAGCTAACTGACTCCATAAGACAAGAAGAGTCATAATGGTCAAAAGAATGAAAATTAAAAAAAAAACAGAAGAAAATATGAAATAGTTCATTGGAAAAACAACTAACCTGGAAAACAGATTGAGAAGAGATAATTTAAGAATTATTAGACTACTTGTAAACCATGATCAAAGAAAGAGCCTAGACATTGTATTTCAAGAAATTATCAAGGATACTGCCCCAATATCCTAGACCTAGAACAAAAGAGTAAAATAGAAATTGAAAGAATCCACTGATCACCACCTGAAAGAGATCCTGAAATGAAAACTCCCAAGAATATTATACACAAATTTAAGAGTTCCCAGGTGAAAGAGAAAATACTACAAGTAGCCAGAAAGAAACCATTCAAATATAATGGAGCCACAATCAGGATCACACAAGATTTAGGAGCTACCACATTATAGGAATGGAGGGCTGAAATATGATTTTCTGGAAGGCAAAAGAGCTAAGATTACAATCAAGAATAACCTACCCAGTTATATAAACTGAATATAATCCTTGAGGGGGAAAATGGATATTTAATGAAATAGGGAACTTTCAAACATTCCTGAATAGAAAATTCGATTTTCACAATCAAGACTTAAATGAGGCATAAAGAGGTAAACATGAAAGACAAATCGTAAGGGACTCAATAACGTTCAACTGTTTATATTCCCATATGGGAAAATAATACATGTAATTCCTAAGAACTTTATCATTGTTAGAGCAGTTACAAGGATTCTACATAGACAGAGAACATAGGAGTGAGTTGATCATGTTGGAATGATCTTTTTAAAAAATGGATGACTAAGAAGGAAGAATGCACTGAGAGAAAAGGGAAAGGAAAGGAAGAATGGGGAAAATTATCTCACATAAAAGAGGCATGAAAGGAAGAGTTTTTACAATGGAGGGGAAAATTAGGGGGGGTGAGAAATGCTTGAACTTCACTCATCTAAATTGTTTCAAAGAGGGAACATATATGTAAACACACACATGCATATACATATATACACATACATGACATATATGTGTATATATGACATACATGTATACACAAATATTATTGCTAGGTATGTAGATAAATAGATACACATTCATAAATATACTCAATTGGGTATTGAAATACAAATCTATCTTACCCAACAGGAGGGGAAGGAAATAAAAGAAACTTGTTGTTATTCAGTCATTTTTAGTTGTGTCCAACTCTTCATGACTCTATTTGGGATATTCTTGACAAAGATACTGGAGTGATTTGTCATTTCCTTCTCCAATTCATTTTACATATGAGGAAACTGAGGCAAACAAGGTTAAGTGACTTGCAGAGGGTCATATAACTAGTAAGCATCTGAGCTCAGATTTGAACTCTAGAAGATGAGTCTTCCTGACTCCAGGCCCGGCACTCCATCCACTGTACCACCTAGCTACCCAAGATAGAAGAAAGGTAGGATGGGTGGGAGGGAAAGGGTGATAAAAGGGAGGATGGACAAAGAAAGGCAGTGGTCTGAAGCAAAACGGACTTTAGGGGAGGGACATAATAAAAAGAGAGAGAGAAGGATAAACAGAAGAAAAGAGGATGGAGGGAAATGCAGTTATCAATCATAACTGTGAATGTGTATGGGATAAATTCACATATAAAATGGAAGTAGTGGATAGCTGCTTCCAAAGACATGAACAGGATCTTAGAAGCGTTAGATATGTTAGACCTCTGGAGAAAATTGAATGGGAATAGAAAGGAGTATACCTTCACAGCTATACATGGCACCTTCACAAAAAAATGACCATGTATTAAGGCATGAAAATCTCACAACCAAATGCAAAAAAGCAGAAATATCAAATGCACCCTTTTCAGACCATAACACACACACACACACAAAAATCAATTCAATAAAGGGCTATGGGAGCTTAGATTAAAAAGAAACAATTCATAATGGTGATGTTCAGTCATTTTTCAGTTGCGTCTGATTTTTTATGACCCTATTTGGGTTTTTCTTGGCAAAGATACTAGAGTGGTTTGCCATTTCCTTCTTCAGCTCATTTTATAAATGAGGAACTGAGGTAAAGAGGGTTAAGTGATTTGCCCATGGTCACATAGCTAATAAGCTCCTGAGGCCAGATATGAACTAAGTAAGAGGAGTCTACCAAACTCTAGGACCAGCACTCTATCCACAGTTGAAGAGAATAACTAATAACAAATAAGACAACACATCAAAATTTGTGAGATCCAGCCAAAGCAGTACTTAGGGAGAAGAATGCATACATTAATAAGAGAGAAAGAGCAAATCAATGAATTAGATACACAACCAAAAAAATAAAACTAGCAAAAGAACAAATTTAAAATCCTCAATTAAACACCAAAATGGAAATCCTGCAAATCAAAGGAGAGATTAATAAAATTTAAAGAAGAAAAAAAACACATTAAACTAATCAATAAAAATAGGATTTGGTTTTAATGTAAAAAAAAATAACAATAAGAAATTAACTAAACCATTGGTTAATTTAATTTGGGGGGGGGGGTTTAGGCAATTGGGATTAAGTGACTTGCCCAGGGTCACATAGCTAGTAAGTGTCAAGTGTTTGGTCTGAGGCTGCATTTGAACTCAGGTCCTCCTGACTTCAGGGCTGGTGCTGTATCCACTGCATCACCTAGCTGCCCCTGGTTAATTTAATTTTAAGAAAGAAAAAAGAAAACCAAATTACAAGTATCAAAACTGAAAAGGTTGTATGCATCACCAAAGAAGATGAATTTAGAGCAATTATTAGAAGTTATTTTGCCCAATTATATCCCAGTAAGATTGACAATCTAAATGAAATGGATGAATATTTACAAAAATGTAACCACCACCACCACCACCACCCAGATTATAGAAGAGGAAAAAGAATAGTTAAATAGCCCTATCTTAGAAAATGTAAACAAGCCATAAATGAGCTCCCTCAGAAAAAAAATACACAGGACCAATTGGATTTATAAGTGAATTCTACCAAACATTTAAGGAACAATTAATCCCAATACTATATAAATTATTTGAAAACATAGTTAAAAGAGTACTAGCAAATTACTTTTATGACACAAATATCATTTTGACACCCAAACCAGGGAGATAAAAGGAGAGAAAGAAAATTATAGGCCAATTTCCCTAATGAATGTTAATACAAAAATTTTAAATAAAATACTAGCCAGGATATTATATCAATATATCACAAAGATCATGCTATAGCTGGATAGGATTTATACCAGGAATGCAGGACTGCTTGAATATTAGGAAAACTATAAGCATAATTGACCATAGCCATAGCAAAACAAACAAAAATCATATAATTTCAATTGATACAAAAAAGGCTTTTGACAAACTACAACACTCATTCCTACTAAAAATACTAGAAAGCATAGAAATCAGCGGAGCCTTTCTTAAAATAAGCAATACCTACCTGAAAACCAAAAGCAGCATTATCTGTAACATGAAAAAATTTGAAGTCTTCTCCCAATAAGATCAGGGGTAAAGCATTATCACCACTATTATTCTGTGTTGTACTGGAAATGCTAGTTACAGCAATAAGCTAAAAAAAAAAGATAAGAAAGAAAGAAAGAAAGAAAGAAAGAAAGAAAGAAAGAAAGAAAGAAAGAAAGAAAGAAAGAAAGAAAGAAAGAAAGAAAGAAAGAAAAAGAAATCAAAGGAATAAAAAAGTCAATGAAAAAGCAAAATTATATTTCTTTGCAGATGACATGATGGTACACTTAGAGAACCCTAGAGAATCAACCAAAAACAAAAACTAGTTGAAACAACTAACAATTTTAACAAAGTTATAGGATATAAAGCAAATCCATAGAAATCATTAGCATTTCTATATACTACTAACAAAACCCAGCAGAAAAAGAGAGAAAGAGAAATTCCATTTAAAATAACTAAAGATAACATAAAATACTTGGGAGTCTACTTGCCAAGACAAAACCAGGAACTATATGAACACAATTATAAAACACTTTTCACACAAACAAAAACAGATCTAAACGACTAGAGAAATATTAATTGCTCATGAGTAGGCTGAGACAATAAAATAAAAATGACAATGCTACCTAAATTAATTTACTTATTTAGTGCCTTACCACTCAAACTACCATAGACCTAGGAAAAAAAAATAATAACAAAATCTATGTGGAAGAACACAATGTCAAGAACATCAAGGGAATCAATGAGGGGAAAACGTGAAGGAAGGCATTTCAGATTTTAAACTACATTACAAAGCAATAACCAGGAAAACAATCTGGTACTGGCTAAGAAATAAAGTGACAGATCAGTGGATGTACACAATACACAGTAGTAAAAGACCATGGTAGTCTAGTGTTTGATAAATCCAAAGATCCAAAGCTTTGGGGACAAGAATTCACAATTTGACAAAAATTGCTGAGATAACTGGAAAGTAGTTTGATAGAAACTAGGCAAAGACCAACATCTCACACTACATATAAAGTCAAAATGGATAAATGATTTAGACATAAGTATAAGTAAATGATTTAGACAAAAGTATAAGTAAATTAGGGGAGCATTGAAAAATGTATTTATCAGATCTATGGTAAGGGAAAAGTATATGACCAAACAAGAGATATAAAGGATCACAGGAAGTAAAATAGATATTTTTAACTACATGAAATTAAAAAGGTGTTGCCAAAAAAAAAAAACTAATGCAGCCCAAATCAGAAGAAAAGCAGGAAAATGGGAGAAAATTTTACAGCGTTTCTCTCATAAAAGCCTCATTTCTCAAATTTATAGGGAACTGAGATAATTTTTTTAAGTAAATAAAAGTCATTCCCCAATTGATTAATAGCCAAAGGATATGAACAGGAAGTTTTCAGAAGAAAAAATCAAAGCTATCAATAGTCACATGAAAAAAATGCTTTAAATAACTAGTGAATAGAGAAATGCAAATTCGAACAACTCTGAGGTATAACCTCACATCTCTGAGACTGGTTAGAACAACAGCAAATGAAAATGGCAAATGCTAGAGGAGATGTGAAAAAATTGGGACACTAATGCATTGTTAGTAGAGTTACGAACTGGTCCAAACATTCTGGAGAACAATTTGGAAATATGCCCAAAGGCCTCTTAATTGTGCATAACTTTTGACCCAGCAACACTACTACTAGGTCTGTATCCTAAAGAGATCAAAGGGGAAAGGGCCTATTTGTACAAAAATATTTATAGCAGTTCTTTTTGAGGTGGCAAAAACTTGGGAATTGAAGGGATGCCCATGAATTGGGAAATGGCTGAGCAAGTTGTGTTATATGATTGTGATGAAATACTATTTAACTCTAAGAAATGATGAGCAGGATGGTTTCAGAAAAACCTGGGAAGACTTATATGAACTGGTGCAGAATGAAGCGTGCAGAATCAGGAGATAATTGTACATAGTGAAAGCACTATTATAACGATGATCAACTGTGAAAGACTTAGCTACTTTGATCAATACAATGATCCAAGACAATTCCAAAGGACCCGTGATAAAAAGCGAGACAACAGATGAACTCTGAGAGAAGACTAAGGCATACTTTTTTCACTTTCCTTATTTGTCTTGTTTTTTGTGTTTTTTTCCTTTTGCAACATGAGTAATGTAGAAATATGTTTTGCATGACTTCACATGTATAATAAATATCATATTGCTTGCCTTTTAAATGGGTGGGGAAGGGGCTGAAGGGAAAGAGAGAATTTGGAACTAATTTTTTTTTAAAAATAGACATTAAGATGTTTAATATAATTGGGAAATACTTTAAAAAAAATTGAAGACTATGCTACATGGTATACGTACCAATTGGGACTGGGTCTGACCCCTTAGAATATTTATTTGCTATTTGTGAATGTTGTTGATACAGAGGTGTCTGCCCCTTTCAAATGCTCGTAATTTTCCTGCCCTCTCCATTTTCACATGCCCATAATTTTCTACCTCTAGATTAAAATTGATTGTGTAATGTCAGAAAGGCTACAGCATCTTTCTGGCCCATGACATTGTTCTCACATAAAAGTGTATTTCCCAACCAATTCCATATGCGCAATGTAGCTAAAATGTTGGTGACATTCATAAATGCCTGGTTGTAGCCTCTCAGAAGTTTCAGAAGTTAGTAGAGCTATTTGACTGATTTACTGCTTTTTATTAACACCGTGGACTTGTATCATTTATTTAAGATTACTAGAATATCTGAAAACATTTATTTTAGTCAAAGTTTCACTTAGATTACAAGATCCACTCTTGATAACATACATGCTCTGTGGTATTTGCTACAACTCTCAAAAAGTGCTTCAAGGGGTATAACAAGCTGGATAAAATCTAAATAGAATTTAAAAAAAAAGATTAAATAAAAGGCCATCTTTTCAGTTCCAAGTCCTATAAAATGTTAAACACACGTTTTCAAGTTTAATTTTTTTTTAAATAAGCACTTTAAAACATGGTTTTTGTAAATATTTATGCTGTCCCACTTGACATCATCAATTAGCTCTGCAAACACATGGCATTAGACGGAGAAATACTGCAGGAAGTAGCTAGTTTCCTAACTGGACCTTCAATTTCCTAACTGTACCAACTCTCAACTGAATAACACTAGCACAAAGTTTTGTGACATCACTGTTGTGTTCGGTAACAATTCATTTGTCATGTTATTGAGAAAAAATTTTACTTGGGAGGACATTATCTGGAGTATCCCTGTACCTTCTTTCTACACCAAATGTAAATATTCATTAAACATTGTCTGTCTTTGAATATTTATGAATACTTCTCAATGTTGTTTCCCCTTACAGTGGTACATATTGTAATTCATTAATGTTTTCTCAATCTATGTGATTTCTTATCCTTTTCCTCCATAATATTTTCCACAGAACATGCTGAAGGCCTTCCTTTAGATCTTTCTATATCCTGCGGGTGTCAGTTAATCACTGACCATCTGTTATCTTTCACTATCCTTACATTACTGGACCACAAACTTTTTGATCAGTAAAGCATTAGCCCCTTCTTTACTACAGTTTTTTTTCAGCCTTTAACACAACCTGAAAGAAGTGACCTCTCCATGATGAATGAAAAGATGGCGTCCAGAAGACCTAGGTTTGTGCCCTATCTCTGAAACATATTAACTGTATGACTCTAGCCAAGACAGTTAACCTCCCAGTACCCCAGACAATTTTCTAAAACTATAAATTACAGAACAGGTGCTTGTCTTCATTATAAAGAAAGTTTTGGGGACAGCTAGGTAGCACAGGCAATAGAGCACTGGCCCTGGATTCAGGAGGACCTGAGTTCAAATCCGGCCTCAGATACATAACACTTACTAGCTATGTGACCCTGGGCAAGTCACTTAACCCCATTGCCTAGCCAAAAAAAAGAAAGAAAGTTTTATCACTGGAATTTCCTAATACCGATAAAATCACAAATCTAGAACATATGTGTATATCTATATGTATATGTGTATATATAATGCACATGCACATATTACTTATATAACATCTTTTAATTATAGGAAAATTTATGACTCACAAGTCTTCGGTATTCCCAGAAAGGGGAAAATAAAAACGTTTTCAATATACAATATAAATTGGATATGGAACAGTTAATTTATTCCTACTCACAAAAAAAGTGTGTGCTGAATATAAAAGAATCACAACCTACATTAACAACTACTAGAACAGAATTCAGTTATAACTTTAACTATGGTTACAATTGTACCTGCCAAAACAAACCCAGGAACTATATGAACACAATTACAAAACACTTTTCATACAAATAAAGTCAGATCTAAATAATTGGAAAAATATCAGTTGCTTATGGGTAGGCTGAGCTAATATAATAAAAATGACAATTCTACCTAAATTAATTTACTTATTCAGTGCCATACCAATCAAACTACCAAAAAATATTTTATAGAGCTAGAAAAAACAATAACAAAATTCATCTGGAAAAACAAAAGGTCCAGAATATCAAGGGAATTAATGAAATGAAATGCAAGGGAAGGTGACCTAGTTGTACCAGATCTTAAATAGTATTGTAAAGCAGTAATCAACAAAATTACTTGGTATTAGCTAAGAAGTAGAGTGGTGGATCAGTGGAATAGGTTAGGTGTGTAAGACACAATAGTCAATGACTATAGCAACCTACTATTTGATAAATCCAAAGACTCCAGTTTCTGGGATGAGAACTCACTATTTAACAAAGACTGCTGAGAAAACTGGAAAATATCATGGCAGAAACTAGGCATACACCAACATTTATACCCTATACCAAGATAAAGTCAAAATGGGTAGCCATAAAGGCTGATACATAAGCAAACTAGGAGAACAAGGAATAGTTTATCTGTCAGATCTATGGAGAAGGGAAGAGTTTGTGACCACAAAAGACAGAGAACATTATGAAATGCAAAATGGGATGATTTTGATTGTGTTAAATTAAAAAGTTTTTGCACAAGCAAAGCTAATGCAACCAAGATTAGAAGGGAAGCAGAAAGCTGGGAAACAATTTTTACAGCCAGTATCTCTGATAAAGGCCCCATTTCTAAAATACATAGAGAACTGAGTCAAATTTATAAGAGTATAAGTCATTGCCCAATTGATAAATGGTCAGAGGATATGAACAGGCAGTTCTCAGATGAAGAAACTAAAACTATCTATAGTCATATGAAAAAAATGCTCTAAATCACTACTGATTAGAGAAATGCAAATCAAAATGACTCTGAGCTACCATATCACAGCTATCAGATTGGCTAACATGACAAAACAGGAAAATTATAAATGTTGGAGAAAACATGGGAAAATTGGAACACTAATGCATTGCTGGAGTTGTGAAATGATCCAACCATTCTGGAGAACAATTTGGAACTATGCCCAAAAGGCTATAAAAATATGCATACCTGTTGACCCAGCAATACCACTTCTAGGTCTGTATCCCAAAGAGATCATAAAAATGGGAAAAGGACCCACATGTACAGAAATATTTATAGCAACTCCTTTTGTGATGGCAAAGAATTGGAAATTGAGGGTATGTCCACCAATCAGGGAACGGCTGAACAAGTTGTAGTATATGAATGTAATGGAATACTATTGTGCTATAAGAAATGATGAGCAGGTAGACTTCAGAAAAACCTGGAAAGACTTATATGAACTGATACAGAGTGAAATGAGCAGAACCAGGAGAACATTGTACACAGTATCAACTACATTATGGGACAACTGACATTGATAGACTTAGCTTTTCTCAGTAATGCAAGGATCTAAGATGACTCCAAAAGACTCAGGATGAAAAATGCTATCAACATCCAAAGAAAGAAATTAGGAGTCTGAATCCAGGTGGAAGCATACCATTTACTCTCCTTTTCTTTTGTTGTTTTGTTTTGTTTCTTCTTTCTCTTAGTTCCTCCCATTAGTTCTACTTCTTCTTTACATCATGACTAATGTGAAAATATGTTTAATATGAATGTATATGTAAAGCCTGTACCAGATTGCACACAATCTTGGGGAAGAAAAGGGAGGTGGAGAAAATTTAAAACTCAAAATCTTACAGAAGTGAATGTGGAAAACTAAAAATAAACATATTATATAAAAATAAAAAATAAATTAATACTAAAAAAAAGAAAGGAAGGAAGAAAATAAAAGAAAAACTATGGTTACAACTGGTTTGGAGAACAATAGCTAAATCTCATTAAAAATAACTTTTGCAGTGACACTAATTAGGTAATTTGCATTGCACTTCAGCTAACCACTGCTGAATCAAACAGCCAAGCTTGGGTCAATCTTCTTTGGGGTGGCAGTCCTTTCTAATGCAGATGCTTCTTTTGCCACTGAACTGCTCTTGTCATTATAAAAACTGCAACCAGATATTGCACCAGTGAACACTGCTGCCACCATACTCACAGACATTGGGACCATCCACACTCATTCAGTCATCTGCTCAAGGAAAGGAAGCACAGAAAAGCAAGAATGGCCAGGGACCCAACCATTAGCTCACCTAGTTGCAGCTCCCATCACCAGCTGCTATATGAGTGGGATCATCCATTCGATACCAGGTTAGAGAAGCACCCTATCCTTCCTCATCCCTCACTGAAGTCACATCTTACCACCTAGAGTTACAGCCAGAGAACAGAAATTGAAGCTCTTTGTTATTCAAATACATAAACTTTTCTTCACCTAAACCTGCTATCATAAAGCAAAGGACTACTGAGAGTTTTCCACTTCATTCTAAAATTCCAAGACCATTGAGCAATGGGTCAGCTTTGTACAACCCACTTTACAGATTTGTAGAATTCCATGGTTCACAATCATATAAAGGCATTGGAAGAATATTGATATTAAAAAGATGATATTTTGTTGCTAAGGACAGCTTGGGGTCATTGAAAGCCCTGCACAACTTCCCAAATGTAATTCAGCACTTACATAGTAATTTTGCTGTTGTAAATTAATTTTTGCTGCAAACCTGTAAATTTATCATCCCTGTTTTTAGAGGTAAGGAAATATGAATGTAGAGGTTAAATGACTTGCCCAAGTGTAAAGGAAATAAATCAACAGCAAAGCCAAGAGCTATTGCTTAAATTATTTTTTTTAACTGATCTTTTTTCCTTTTTCAAATTATTGAGCTATACCCATTCCTAATCATCAACTATGGTACATTAAACTTAAGCACTGAGCTTCACAAACCTATTATATTTAATCAACTATAATAATCTTATAAATGTATTCATGTGCTTTCCTTCCCAGACCACCTCAGATTTTTATACTTTACAAATTAATTTGGAAATTGTCCTGAAAACTGTGATGGTACATATCAAAGGATTCATTGAATAGATCCAATTCTCTACTCCCCAAGTACAGGGGTTTGCAAAATTGTCTTAGTCATCCATATATATGTCTTTTTTTAAAGAAAAAAGAATTCAATTCAACAAATATTAAGTGCCTATTATGTGCAAAGCACTGTCCTTAGAGCTATGGATTAAAGATGAAAATTACACGCTTCCTACCTTCAAGGAGTTCCCACCTAATAAGAGAACATGGCATGTGCATAGATAAGAACATAGAGTATGAGAGGGACAAAGAAGAATATGACTTTCTTAAGAATATTTTGTTTCTGTTTCTGTGCCCTCAAATCTAACACAGCTCCCAGTACATGGTAGGGACTTAACAAGAGTTTGGTTGAATTGAATTGGAGAAATGTAACATCCTCTAGGAAAACTTAATCAGAGAGATATCACATTAGGGAGGGCTGAGGAGAAGGGTGCCATCAGAGAAAGTTATGGAAGACAGAGAAGAAAGAGAATGATTTCTGCAAGCAGAGATAAGGTAGGAATAAAGAAAGATGGCCTATGCAAATGTACCAAAACAAGGAGACTGAAAAACAAAACAATTACCTTGTCTAAGATGCCAGATACCAGCTCAGAAGAACTAACTGACAAATTTTGGACCTTGGAAATTGGCAAACTACAAGCTTGTGTGATGTAATAACCTTTTAATTGGCCACTAAAAGAGAAATTAGAAGAAACTATCTTTCCTTCCTGAAGCAAATTAGGATAGACTCCAATCACTAGACCTCTGCTCCTCTGACCTTGCCAAGGTTCACAAGGACTTTAATAAAAGGAGATTTGCCACAAACATTTCAGACACAGGCTTGCGTAGAAAGCCATCTGCTTACAGGCCAGCCCTGTTGGAGGGAAAGACATCCTCCACTGCCTCCTCCCCACTCCCCACTCCTGTCCCAACCATCTCTCCAGAGTTCATGTAAGCATCTTTATATCTCATGGCCCATCAAAAGGAAAGAACATGAATCTCTCTGTTGAAGCTTTTCATATGCAACTTTTAGTTCATGTTCAGCAGTGAACTAAAAGGCTTTTCTTCACCATGTTGTAAGCAGATAGCAAATAATCAGAGAACACCTGTATATGCTCTGGAGTAGAGTGCAAGCTCCTTCCATTCCACATCCTCATTACTTCCAGAAGCAGGCTCATCAGACCCAAATATTCTCAAGACTGGGAATTCACTGACCTGTCTTTCCTTCTCCCCTCTAAGAAAAAACCTTAAAGATGACCTAGTTCAGCTTCTTCATTTTACAAGTAAGGAAACAGATTAAGAGAGGATAAAATAACCTCCTACATCATCATCATCATCATCATCATCTCTTTCAGATTGTCTCCACCCTCAACTCCATCAAACTTGACTCAAAGACTTTAATTTTTCCCACCAGACCCTGGCCTCACCTTCTAGTTCCTCCAAGTTTGGGTCTCCTGAATGTCCTCCTATCCCAGCAATCCAGACACATATTGAGGGACTTTCCTACTAGCATTCCATTTCTTTCTTTCTTTCTTAGCATGATGTAGGTACAATCTGCACCACTAAACTAAGTGGGATGCTGTAGAGCACAGATTCTCACAAAAGCATATATTGTATTTAAATAGCATCTTTGAACCAAGGATATCACAGATTTGCTTTAGCATTTTATAAATAATGAACAATGTCATGAGATGATAAGGTCTTTCAATAAACATTTAACTTGCAAATGACTATCATAATAATTAATTATTGTTGTCATTTATGTAGCACTTTAAGGTTTGCAAAACAGTTGATACATATACTACACTTGATCCTCAAAACAATTTTGTGAAATAAGTGCTGTTATTTTTTTCTCATTTTATAGCTATGGAAACTGATTTTCAGAAAGGTTACATTGATAGGAATGGGATCTAAATGCATTCGGCAGGACCCGCATTTCTTGCTCTTGATATTTTGGGGTCCCAGCACTCCTGAACCCCTAAACCTCAACAATATGACTTGTCCAGGGCCACACCACTAATAAGTGTTTTAGGTGAGATTCTAACCCAGGCTTTTTGGACTTCAAGTCCAGAGCTACACAAGAATTGGTTGTTGAATTGGCAAAAATGGATTCCTTGTTCTACCCTACCTTATATCTGATTTATCTTAAAACAAGCAAACAGAATTCTTATGGGTTCCTTTGGTTAATCCATTGTCCTGAGTTGAACTAAAGCTACATCTTACAAATTTATCTGACAAAAGATTGCATCTGATGTCCTTCTCAAAAGACTTCTAACAAAAAGCCCTGTTAATAGATAGGTGAGAGGACTGTGAAACAGAATCATAATTATATGATGGTGGGCTCTGTGGACATAAATTAAAAGACAAGCTGTATATTTGAAATGACTGAGGTATTAAATTGGTTGGTGTTAGACTTCATTGGTTAATTTGGACACCAAGGACCAACTTTTTTTCTTGCTTTTTTTTTTTAGGCAATTGGGGGTAAGTGACTTGCCCAGGGTCACACAGCTAGAGTCAAGTGTTTGGTCTGAGACCGCATTTGAACTCAGGTTCTCCTGACTTCAGGGCCAGTACTCTATCCACAGCACAACCTAGCTGCCCCAAGGATCAACATTTTTAAGAACCTTTCTTTGGTGTTAATACAGAGCAATTGAAAGAGTCCAGCAAGGCATGCTATTTCTCTGTCTCTAGGTTTGTTTCTAGATATTACCTAATTTGTGTTTACTAATTTGAGTTTGAGTGGTGCGTAAAAAATTCGAAATGTAGAATTGAGCCTATGAACATGGCCCTTAATGCCCATCTAGTTTGTTTGAGTTTTTAATCAGGTAGATGCTAATGTTCTTGCCTAATTATACTTAACCATGTTTGCCTGGGAAAAAGTTGTGGAGGAGAAATCAGTCTATCTATAATGCAAAACGCACTGTGCCTGGAGCTCAGCTAGATGCAAATCAAAAAGTCAGACCCCATCATTTCCTCCTTCAGTTTCCCTAAATAAGTAGCAAAGGACAAGGACAGTTTCTATACTGGAAGACAAGGTTCGGTTTCTGGACTTTCAGGGATTCTTGTCATTCTTTGCATTCTGTGTCTATCATTTGACTACTATGTATAAAAACAGGATCTCCAAACTTGGAAGTAATCTCTTGAAGGATATAATGGCACCAAGGGAAACTATCCTGAGAAACATTATATCCTTGAGAAGAAAAATGGGCTATAATCTCACATAAAATATCAAAAAAGATATCATCTGTATGACAACAAAGGCATATTAAAGATTACATGTAAAAAAAAAAGATCACTTTAGAGACATTGTGAACTTTCTCAACAAGGATAGCACATTAAGGATTAAGAAATCATTTAGCTAGAATGAATCCTTTCTCTCCTATCTCTTTCCTAGCCTCTTCTTTTCTTTTTCTTATACATGCAAATGGTACTTGATAGGTTCTCTGAGAAATGAGTTGGGAGATTGAATTTATCAAGTCATCAGCAAGTATTATTTCAGTGCTTACCATGTGCCAGGCACTTTTCTAAGTCCTGGGGTTACGAAGAAAGGCAAAAAATGTCTTATATCCTAAGAGATCGTACTGTCTTTCAGACACACTAAAAAGCCTTTTTTTTCCCTTTCCCAATGTTTTTCAATAGAAATAAATGCTGTGTTAAGACATGTGTGAGTTAGAAGGTTTAGCCAGCCTTTAAGTCACCAAAGGTGACTCCCCCACTTCAGGTTATGGGAGAATATTATATTCATACTCTTGAAGCACTCCCACCCTCCACCTACCCCCCAAGAGGCACAGTATACACACACGCCTTGGAACTGTTTGAAGTATCTGAATTGTTTGTGTAATCTTCTATTTTAATTCCCCTAGCACTATAGTATTCCATTGATCTTAGTCTTAAATATCAGGAGAGATTTGTACTGAATAGATGGGCTTTTGAACCCTTCCTTGCCAGTGTCATCTAGAAGGTACTTCCTTAATGACAACTTTTTTCTGACCTATTCCCTATCATAAAGCTTTTGATGACTGTGATTAATCATTCTTAAGTTCATTATATTTCTGATGAATCAGATTTTTCTGATTTTATAATAAAAAGAGAGATTTTTTGTTCAGAAACTCAGAAACTTGGAAACACAATTTGCTGTGAATGCAGAGACTTAAAAATAAAATGGACTTCAGCCTTTATGAAAACATGAAGGGGGGGCTTAATTTAGCTCAAAAAACTAATAAACAGTTTAGTTTCTTGTATTATGGGTAACAATCAGTGGTTTGCATGACTAATTAAACAATCTGGAGTTTGCTTTGAAGACTGAGCCATTCTTAATAGCTTTAAATTACAGTCTATCTATCTAAGCTGGAATTAAAACCCTCAATTGTTTAAAAAAAAAACCGCACTTCACTCTGTGTATAAATACCATTAGATTGGGTTTTCATAGAAGAGCTGAACCATCTGGCAGTCTTCTGAATTAACAATACATTTCAAATACAACTCTTGATTATTCCAGAGCTTACTATCCAGTTTGTGTATTATCCAGAGACCTTCAGTATCCTGTCTCTCTTTGTCCTCCTCAGAATCATAAAATATTCTTTATGCCTCCTTTCACTTTTTCACTCCCTCCAGCAGAGACTATGTAGAGTGCAGAGAGAAGCAAACAAAAAATCAAACCAATCTAACTCCCAAAAAACACCTACTATGTGCAGGTCACAATTTTAGGCAATAGTCCAAAACAACCCAACTGGTAACACAAAGGAAAGAACAAATAGTCCCTTTTCTTAAGTAGTTGACGTTTCTACTTATCACCCCAACTTCCTGAGGAAGACTAGGAGACTAGGTTGAACCTAATAGGATAACCTAGAGATTTCAATGAGCCCCATTCTGATTCCTCAGTATCCCACTTTTTTGAAAAATGAATGAGTTTGAGATTTTTTTTTTGTCTGATGCAGAATCTTTTCCTACCTCTGTTATTTCAAAGAAAAACTTCCTAATATTGCCAAAGGCAACTCACTACTGCTGTTCGGAGGATTAGGCCAAATGTGATTAGTGAATCCTTCTAAATGGGGGAATACATCATTTAAAAGGAGACCGGCAGTATTAATTACCTATGTATAAAAAGTACCACTACTTCTTCATTTCTGGGTCCCATATTAATGTAATCCAAACCCTTAAGAAGAAGATTCCAATGCTTTTGCACACGCACTCGCATGCACATGCACAAACACGCACATTTTGTGAATTTGTAATTTCACTATCAAAAGAATTTCATTCTTTTTCCATTTTGCTCCTCTGATCTCTGCATTATAGAAACAAGACAGGACCTTTCTGCTTTTTTTCAGTGAGATCTTCCAGAAAATACAGCCACCTTCATTTTTTTGTCCAAGTGTGTTAAACCTATTACCAAGGACAAGAATCAATTTAAAATTCAAATAAACATTTATTAAGCAACTACTATATGTTAGGCACTATGCTAAATTCTAGGGATACAAATAAGAAAAAGAAAGATAGACTCCACCCTTAAAGGAGCATACAATCTCATGGAGGAAGACAACACACACAAAAGGAAGCTGGATGTGGAGAAACCAACCAGAGCTACAGATGGAAAGTAAAGTGAGCTGGAAGTCCAGTTACCTCCCCCTCTGTAATGGAAAGCTATGGAAGGAGTTTGATGCTCTACTCTTCAGCCCTCCAACCAGGGGGGAGAGGAGGCCAAGGAAGGTGAGAAGGTATTGAGTGTCCAAAGTTGAGTTAACAAGTCAGTAAGTATTTATTAAGCACTTATGATAGTCCAGGCACTGTGCTAAGCATTGGGGTTACATAGAAAGAGAAAAATAAAAAACAAGAGTCCCTGTTCTCAAGGGAGCAACTATGTATGCACAAAATATGTACTTCATAAGATAAATTGGAGATAAAAAGAGAAGACACTAGCATTAAGGGGAACGGGGGAAAACTTCTTGCAAAAGGTGAGATTTTAGCTGAGACTT